>NC_091435.1:34789367-35489182 GCF_964237555.1 Oryctolagus cuniculus
GAATCTATCCATTTCTGATAGGTTTTCCTGTTTGCTGGCGTACAGGTCCTTGTAGTAATTTCTGATGATTCTTTTTATTTCTGTGGTGTCTGTTGTTACGTTTCCTTTTTCATCTCTGATTTTATTGATTTGGGTCTTTTCTCTTCTTTTTTTAGTTAGTTGGGCCAATGGGGTGTCAATTTTGTTTATTTTTTCAAAAAACCAGCTTCTCGCTTGGCTGATTTTTTGTAATGTTTTTTTGGATTCAATCCTATTAATTTCTTCTCTGGTTTTAATTATTTCTCTTCTCCTACTAGATTTGGGTTTGGTTTGCTGCAGTTTTTCTAGGTCCTTGAGGTGCGCTGAAAGCTCATTTATTTGGTACCTTTCCAATTTCTTGGTATAGGCACCTATTGCTATAAATTTGCCTCTCAATACTGCTTTTGCTGTATCCCATAAGTTTTGATATGTTGTGTTGTTGTCTTCATTTACTTCCAGAAAGTTTTTGATTTCTCTTTTGATTTCTTGAATGACCCAGTGTTCATTCAGGAGCATGTTGTTCAGTCTCCATGTGTTTGCATACTTTCTGGGGTTTCCTGAGTTGCTAATTTCCAGCTTCATCCCGCTGTGGTCTGAGAAGCTGCATGGTATGATTCTAATTCTTTTAAATTTGCTGAGACTTGCTTTATGGCCTAGTATGTGGTCAATCCTAGAGAAGGTTCCATGCGCTGCTGAGAAGAATGTGAAGTCTGTAGATGTAGGGTTGAAAGTTCTGTATATATCTGTTAGATCCATTTGGGCTATAGTGTCATTTAAATCTGCTGTTTCCTTGTTGATCTTCTGTCCGGATGATCTGTCTATTTCTGAGAGTGGAGTATTGAAGTCCCCCAGTACTATTGTATTGGAATCTAAATCTCCCTTTAAGTCCCTTAACATATCTTTTAAATAGACCGGTGCCCTGTAATTAGGTGCATATACATTTATAATAGCTACATCTTCCTGTTGAATTGAACCCTTAATCATTATATAGTGTCCCTCTTTGTCTCTCTTAACAGTTTTTGTATTAAAGTTTATTTTGTCTGATATTAATATGGCTACACCTGCTTTTTTTTGGTTTCTGTTGGCATGGAATATCTTTTTCCAACCTTTCACTTTCAGTCTGCATGCCTCTTTGTTAGAGAGATGTGTTTCTTGTAGGCAACAAATAGTTGGGTTGTGTTCTGTGAGCCAGTCAGCTAAACGGTGTCTTTTAACTGAAGAATTCAGACCATTAATGTTCAATGTGACTATTGATACGTAGTGACTTTGCCCTGCCATTTTCCTGGAAATATTTTCTAGTATATGCTTTGAGCTTCCCATGCTCTTTTACTGGTAGGTGTTCTTCCCTTCCCTTCTTTCATATTGATGGCCGTGTTTCTGTGTTTCTGAGTGTAGCACATCTTTAAGTATCTTTTGCAGGGCCGGACGAGTGGCCACAAAGTCTTTCAATTTCTGTTTGCTATGAAAGGTCTTTATTTCACCTTCATTCACAAATGAGAGCTTGGCAGGATATAATATTCTGGGCTGGCAATTTTTCTCTCTTCGCACCTGTGCTATGTCTCGCCATTCCCTCCTAGCTTGTAGGGTTTCTGATGAGAAGTCAGCTGTGAGTCTGATTGGAGATCCTCTGAGAGTAATCTGACGTTTCTCTCTTGCACATTTTAGGATCTTTTCTTTATGTTTCACTGTGGTAAGTTTAATTACCACGTGTCGTGGTGAGGATCTCTTTTGGTCATGTTTATTGGGGGTTCTATGAGCTTCCTGTACTAGGATATCTCTGTCCTTCTCCAAACCTGGAAAGTTCTCTGCTAGTATCTCACTAAAAAGGCCTTCCAATCCTTTCTCTCTCTCCATGCCTTCAGGAACTCCTAGAACTCGAATGTTGGTTTTTTTGATAGTATCCTGTAGATTCCCAACAATATTTTTTAGGTTTCTAATTTCCTGTTCTTTTCTTTGGTTTGACTGTATGTTTTCCTGTGCTCTATCTTCTAAGTCCGATATTCTCTCTTCTGCTTCACCCATTCTGTTTTTAAGGCTTTCTAATGTGTTTGTCATTTGATCTATTGAGCTCTTCATTTCATTTTGATTTCTCTTCACTATAACACTTTCCTGTTCTACTAGTTTCTGAGTTTCATTTTGACTCTTCCTTAAAATTTCGTTTTCACGAGAGAGATTTTCAATCTTGTCCATTAAGGATTTCTGTAGTTCAAGGATTTGCTTTTGAAAACTTCTAAATGTTCTTATCATAAATTTTTTGAAATCCGTATCTTGCATTTCTTCTATCTCATCATCTTCATACTCTTGGCTTGGGGTGTTTTGCTTATTTGGAGGCATCATAGTGTCATCGTTGATCTTGCTCCCTCTATTTCTGTGTTTGTTACTCGGCATAGTTAATTCTTCTTGAGTCACTGTGCGTTTTTTTTTTTTTCTTTTCTTTTTTTTTTTTTTTTATTTATACTGTGTCCGTGTTAAGTGGACTGCCTGCTGTTGGAGGAGCCTTGGAGGCTTGAGATGGGTGCGGCCTGAGAGCTCTGCCTGGTTCTTCCAGGTTAAGGGTGTGCAAAGGTGACACCCTCAGGTTATGCGTGGTAAATCTCTCTCTTTTTATTTATTTATTTATTTTATTTATTCAGGGGGTAAGTAACACCGCAGGGCAAGGCTGTGCAGAATTGATGGTATTTAGCTTCCAGTCTTTGGCTCCTCTGGACTCCCACTGGGTTGCCTAGGCTACTGAATTGTAGTGACTCAGTTGCTTAGCTCTCCCCCATTGATATGTAATTCCAGAGCGAAGGCCTGCTCTTTGTCTCTTGGGAATTCTAGCCTTCCAGCCTTGTAACCTTTGCAAGGTTAGGGGGAAGAGAAACCCCGAAGCTTTTTTTTTTCCTTCTTTCAGGTAGTGAGTTTGCTGCACTTTCCGGCCCCCCTCTAGATTCTGACCCCCGTTTCCCCACCAATGTCTCGGGTTATTGAGCTCACCTCCCCTTCCAGCGCCGATGTGTGGAGCGTCCCAAGTCTCCCCGCTGTTGTCTGTGTGGCATGCACTCCCCTTGGAGCACTGGGGCTTCTGCCTTATATTCTCTTTAATATCCACAAGCAGTCCGAACTGTTTTCATACATATATTCTTGCTCGCTCACTCACTCTTTCTCCCTTGCTCGCACATTTTCCTGGAAAGGTACCATTTTGCTAAAATGTAAATGAATGCATCTTCTCTCCTTGTTTTTTGTGGGACAAATGAAAATATTTTTGAATAGTGTCCCTTGCTCTGTTTCTTTTCTTATTCCTTATGTTTCTACTTTAAAAAAAAGAGTTTCTGGAATCTCTCTGTTTAGAGGAATGAAAACTGTATTGTCTTTTTCTTATTTTTTTAAAAAATATACATTTGGGTATACAGTGAAATATTTTCATGACTTCTCTCATAATTAATGCCACGTTATAGTTTGTGCTAGGAAGGAATGATGTGTCTTAAGTATTTTATCACAGCTCTTCAATTTGTGGCTTTTTACAACCATAGTAAATTGGCTGTAAATCAGGAAGGAACCTTAATACACTAATAAAATGCATCACAAAGGTGTCTGAAGGAGTCTTGTTCTCTAGAGGAAATTTTTAAATAGACTCAGAATTTGGAATTTTAAGGCCCAGAGTATAAGGCAAACACAAGATTTGCTGTGGATTTTGTAACTCCCTGCCCCCTTCACACATCTGTGTTGCCAAAACAGTGGCTATTAACTGCATATGCCATTTGATATTGAAATTATTAGAAAGCAATCCTTTTCCTCATTTGGACTAGCCATGTTTTAACTGCCTAAGAGCCTTGCCTGGCTGTTGGCTACTTTATCAGACAACGCAGATACAGAGCATTTTCCCCATCATGGGCGTTCTGTTGAACAGCTCCATCCAATAGAATTGAATATATAAATATCTAGGAAAGTCAGAATTATTACAGTAATATTCCTTAAAATTTTAAGTATGGGGGCAGTGCTGGGATGTAGTGGGTAACGCCACCACTTTGCAACACTGGCATTCCTTGTGAGCACCTTTCAGCTGTCCCACTTCTAATCCAGCTCCCTGCTAAGGGTCTGGGAAAGCAGCAGCAGATGATCAAAATGCTTGGGGCCCCTGCTGCCCACATAGGAGACTCAGAAAACGCTCCTGTCTCTTGACTTTGGCCTAACCCAGCCCTAGTCATTGTGGCCATTTGGGCAGTGAACTAGTGAATGGAAGATCTCGCTCTCTTTCCCTCCCCATAGCTCTGACTTTCAAATAAATAAATAAATCTTTAAAAGGTAGAATGTGGCTGGCGCCATGGTTCACTTGGCTAATCCTCTGCCTGCGGTGCCGGCACTCCGGGTTCTAGTCTCCGTTGGGGCGTTGGATTCTGCAAGTCCTTGGGCCCTGCACCCGCATGGGAGACCAGGAGAAAGACCTGGCTCCTGGCTTTGGATCAGCGCAGCACGCTGGCCATAGCAACCATTTGTGGTGTGAACCAACAGAAGGAAGACCTTTGTCTCTCTCTGTCTAACTCTGCCTGTCAAAAAATAAAAATTAAAAAAATAAAATAAAAAGTAGAATGTAGTGTGGACATTGTGGTTAAGCTGCTGCTTGGGATGTCAGCATTCCATATCTGATTGCTAATTCAAGTTCTGGCTCCTCAGCTTCTCATCTAGGCTTCTGCTTCAGCATGCTGTGGCCAGTGGATGATGGCCAAGTGCTTGAGCCCCTACCACCCAAGTGGGAGACCCAGACAGAGTTCCTAGCTCCTGGCTTTATCCTGGCTCAGTCCTAGCTGTTGTGGGAATTTGGGGAGTAAACCAATTGATGGAGGATCTTTGTCTTTCTCTTTCTGTGACTCTTTCAAATAAATAAACCTTTTTAAGAAAGAAATTCATTTCCTTTTGACCTAAGCCATTCACTTATAATTTGCTTTTTTTTTTTTTTTTTTAGTATTTCAGCAGTGTCATACTGCATATTGGCTTAGCCACTTTATATCCACTTAAGCTTCTTTTTATTAAAACACTTGGCATCCTACATGGCAGCTAAGTTAACGTGAGGGTGAAGGGGATGTGTTCCTCCACTGTATGGAAGAACAAGACCCTACTCCTATACTTGGTAACATTCATTTCCCTTCAGAAGAGAAGAAAAGAGGCTTGTAAATTGTGATTTTACCTATAAGTGGATAATAAGTAAAAGATTGGTGTACAGAAGAGAGGAAGGAGACTACCAAAATAGCAATCTTGGGACTAGTTCACTTTTAGGGGACTTGGTTGTTGGGATGAGAGTTGTAAGACTCGGTTCCAGTCTCTGAGCTGCTTCGTCACACCAGCCATATATCTTTGAGTGCATTGCAGGTTCCTGTTTTCACACAGCCTGTAGTTAATTTACATATTCGTTCATCACCTTCTGAAAACTCTGTAGCTATTGTATTAGAAATTCCATTGAGGTACTTTGGAATTTTTTTCTTTTTAATTCATTTATTTATTTATTTATTTGAGAAGCAGAGTTGCAGACAGAGAGAGATAAAAAGAAAGGTCTTCCATCCACTGGTTCACTCCTCAAATGGCCACGACGGCCAAAGCTGGGCCAATCCAAAGCCAGGAGCCTGGAGCTTCTTCTAGGTCTCCCACACAGGTGCAGGGGCCCAAGCACTTGGACTGTTTTCTACTGCTTTCCCAGGCCATCAGCAGGGAGCTGGATCACAAGAAGAGCAGCCAGAATGCAAACTGGCATCCGTATGGGATGGGCAGCACCACAGGCGGAAACATCACCTACTACTCCACGGCACTAGCCTGGAGTTTTTCTTGACCTGTGGTATCTATAATAAAAATGTAATATGAAACAAGTGAATCTAGTAATTAAAAAAAATTATTCCCCTATGTATTTAACAGACAGGGATACCAAGAAAGAGATAGAGAGCTCCCATTTACTGGTTCACTTCTGAAATACCCACAAAGGCTAAGGCTGGGCCTGGCCCAAACCCAGGGGCTAGGAACTCAACCCAGGTTTCCCATGTAGGTGACAGGGACTCAACTACTAGAGCTATCACCTGCTGCCTCCTGGGGTCTGCACCAGCAGGAAGCTGGAGTTGGGATTCGAGCTGACCATAAAACCCAGGCACTGAGATGTGGCATGCAGATGTCCTGGCCAGCATCTTAACCTTTAGGTCAAACAGCTGTCTCTGAATTAAGAAAGAGAGAAAGGAAGTTCCATGTTTAAAAGTCAGCACTTTTTCAATAACATGTGCACATAAATATTACTTACATTTTAGAAACAGAGTGATCTTAGCTATGTGTGATTCCTGAAACCACTACATTGAACACACAGTGCCCAAAGTAGTTCTTAGTGGGCTTTCTGCCTCACCCTGTCCGCAGTATCTCCACAATTCAAGACATCCTTCAGCTTCTATCTCTTATTCAAACCATTTTCAGATAAGTGAACACAATTTTTTCCTCTTCTCTGGCTTTCTGTATGTGTGCCAGCCCCTTTGGATTCCAAGTGTGAGCTCTGAGGCCCGGACTTTCAAAGCTGTTATATCTCTCCAAAAGTCATTGATCTCACTCCCAGATTGTTCTCACTATTGAACACCAATAGTATTCTACACTTTTAGAGGAGAAGTTTTCCTATTGTTTATTTTTAGTGCCAGGTATTGTACTAAAAGTCAAGAAAGGAAGAATTATGACAAACCAGTGTCTTAGCAAATCGCTTATAACCGGCCGAATTTATCCAAGTTTAAGTTTCCAGTAGAATTCCCTGAATTTGCATGACAATATGATTTATAAATGTCAAAACAAAAATCACTCTGTTTGTGAAGTGGCAAGTCCATGTCCCTTTTGGTGTTTTTGGATCCTCTCTGAGTTCTAAAACCTATTGTCCACATCCTTTCTAATCCCTTAAGATTGAAATCTTTCAAAATCTTAATTTTAGCAAGGCCATGCGCAACAGATTTCCATCTGTGGAGGAAATTGCAGTCTGAAAGAAGAACTGTCAAAGCAGCAGTGTGTAGAAGGAGCTTTCATGCAAAATTGAAGGTCTGCATATTGGTTTAGAACTGTGTGCATCTGTTCTTCGACTTCATAAATCATGTTTAAACTGTTAGTGGCCAAGGTCATGAAGTTACTGGGGCTTATAGAAATGAGGTATCACCGCTGTGGTCTCACATGTATCTCTAATGGACTCTGTTTTTGAATTGCTAAAACTCAACCAGTTTGACTGTGTCAGAGAGCTTTAATGTTCTTCGTTGTGCAAACTTTGTTTCTGTCACCAGTGACAAATCCTAATAGGGATTAATTTAGATATGGCTGACAGAATAAGCTGCAGCAGTAACCCTCTGTTCTGTCGTGGATTCAAACTAGCTCTTCCCTCTGCTTCTCTCGCTGCAGGCGAAAACTTTGCTAAATCTCCACTGGACCAAGCGATACCTCTCTCTTTCTGGTTCTTTCTTGTTCTTATTTAACTTAACCCCTTTCTTTCTTGCGTGGCCCAATTTAAAATTATATATTGTGGAGGTATTTGAAATTGCAGTAATAAATATGTGTTCTACACATTTTTAATCACTTGCCAGTCCGCATTAGCCTTTTAATTATTAATAAAGTGAAATCCATTGATTTCCTCTGGTTGTTCGAACATGAGTCTGACCTAATCCTGCCTCAGGCTTGAGGGGTTCTGAGATGAACAGCAAATCCTTGAGCTAAACATTAATTTTGTGGGATTTAAACATAGTACTATTTTTTATTCCTAAAGGAGGCTACTGCTTTGTCTTTTTCCATCTGAATTTGCAGAAGTATTATGAACTTTGGTCTGTTCATATTATCCATACAGAGCAAATCTTGGACAAAACAAGTTTGAGATGCCACTAAAATATAGCCTTTCTTATTATTTTGTGCTGATATTAGAAATTTTACCATGGATGCTCATAGGAAAGTAGGTCCAGGAGACTTTAATACCATCTTCAATTTAAATTGAAGCACCATTTAGTAGAGCAGTTTTGTCTTTCCTGTGTTAGAAGGAGCCTTTTTCATTTACATAGTTATATTTCAAACCATGTTCAATAACACATTTGTATTTCTTGTAAATTTTCTTAGTGAAATTTTATTTTTGATTTTCCTCTGTTCATTGATGAAACATCAGTTAACCTATCTTCATTTCATCTACCTATAGAAATTGAACAATGTATCAGTTTTCTCATTTTCCTCTTACTTGTAAAGGTATGTTGAGCAGGATTACAAGTTTGCTTCTGATTTGAAATTTATAATTGACTTGTGAAAACATGGTTTAGAACTTGAGAAGTTGGTGAATAGCTAGATCTGAAACTTCCACAAGAAGGCCCTAAATGTGAGCACTCTATCTTGTTCTCCATGCTTAAGTTGTTTTTTTCTCAAAGGAGAAACACTGCCTGTGGCTACAGTAGCACACAGTGACCAGCGTGTGGTAAGTTAATTATAGATATATGAGTGAATTAACTGTTATATTTGACAGTAAACTCAAACCATGATGTTTAATGTGGCAATGCCTTTGCCAGGACAACCTCACATACTTCAGAATATTCATATTTGGAGAAATTTATTATAGTTCTTATATTCTGTATAGACTGATCTAAATGTCATATGTTATCCAGTTGTCACTATTTTGATTGATTTCATTATTATTATTCCAACAGATTTGGGGTTCCTGTTTTACTGTGACAAGCTTAGAGAAACACACACACACATATTTGAGGTGTATGAGGATACTTCATAAAGTTCATGGAAAATAGATTTAAAAGGCAAGTTTGTTTTTTTGCTACAAAAAAATTGGAATCCATGTAAATGAGGGATCTTTCAAGAGTTTATGAAAATGTACATTATGAAAAAACCAATGCATGGATTTCAGAATGTCTTTAATCTAAAATAACCTTATTTTCAAATCCCATTTCTGTGAACTTTTTCATGAATTCTCCTATGTGTGTATGTGTATCTGCTAATCTAATAAAATCTAAATCAGAATTTATTAAATTTAGAGTTAATTTAAATATTTACAATTGGAAACGCAGAGAGGGAAGCTTGCAAGTGTTTATTTCACCAGTTGCAAGAATACGTTGATTTGCATGCGTGTTCTTTCCCTGTGTAGCGAATCCTCATAACTGCCTCTAATCCCAAATCTCAGGGAATTTGTTTCCAATACCATAATAGTCTTTCAAAAGCAACCGTGATTATAGTAACTTCAAAGCAGCATGCGTCTGGACTTTAAGATGGGCCAATGGAAGCTAGCATCCGTCTTCCATAAAAAAGCAATCGTGCTTCTCCCTGTTGCCACTTAGAAGAGCTTCCTTGGGGACCTTGTTAGATGCTTTCATGTGAGGACCATTTGACCCACTTCTGATTAGTGTGCAGGTTTTCATGGCAGTAGCTTCTAGGGGGAGATGCCTTCGGCTGGTCGCCCCCTATTCTTGAAGTGAAAGAGAATTCTCAGTGGAATATATTAGGGATAATAAAGGGAAGAAGAAACACCAGTTAAAAGTCGGGTGAAGTATTGAACTACTATTAAAAAAATCCAACAAACACATATTTCTATACTAATTGTTAAGGTAACAAAGCTACTATCACAGTTTCGTATTTTGTGTTCAGAAGAATTTTACTTCTCCATTTATTTTTCTTGCAATATTTCAGAAATGAATGTTTCGGTGATGCCAACAGTAAACGACTTTGTAACTTACTGCACCTGAATATTCATTTGTACATTTAGAATAACATTAGACAATTTTTAAATGTAATAATGAAGAATGTCTGAATTATTAATTTTTCTAACAATTGTCATTCTAGTTTTTTATAGTATTATATATATATTAAATATCTCCACTCATCGAATTATTTCTTTCTTGTGGCCTACACATCAGTAGTAGTGTTGATATCAAGATATCAACAAACTTCCTCCCAAATTACATTATCTTTTAAATTCAGTGCCAGTTATCAGGAATAATTGTAGACCTCCAGGTAAATAGGCCAATAATTCTCCATTTCTCCTAACAAGGTGCTTAAGTTACCTTTAGCAAACTATGGAGAAAATGATTTACTTAACGATTAGTCTTGCGTTTTTAATTATGCACATATATGGAAAGTTTATCCATAATCCCATATTTGCTCTCTTCTAAACACCTCTCTCCATGTCGGATTGCCACAATCTAATTTTTCATTAAAACAGATTAATTGTAATGCAATTCGATACATATGACAGTAGATACCACACATTGTGTTCAGGTCTCTTCGTTTTTAATTTCTCTGGCTTTATCCCTTTAAAAACCACAGCTGTTGCTAGGATAACAAAAATGATGTTGAGCAACTGCTTACTTTTCCACTTTCCCGGAGGGTTGGGGGAACAGCAGGTAGCATAGCCTCAACCCCAAACCAGATGTTACTTTATTAAAAATTGAACATTTTGGAGGGAGTAGAAGGAGATTTATGCTTTAGTTAGCAGTGAAATTAGAAGGGGTAAGAATATTAGAGGGTCCAATTCAGCTTTTGAATTCAAGCTTTGCTTATGTTTTGTTGTTAGTATTTTTAAAAAATCACATCTTGGATATTTGGAAAAATAAAACACCCAAAGTCCAACCTCATGCTCAATAATTGCTATCATAATTAGTCAATTCAAAAAGTTCTTCTAGAGTCTTCATATAAAATGGCACTTGGATAAGTTCTGTGAAAGACTGAAATGTGTTAGACCATGATAAAGTATAACTCCTCTCTTACGAGAGTATAACTGATACATGACATTTTACCAAATTATCCAATTGTTATTGGAACTTTTAAAGGAATTTAATATGTGATAAATAATATATTGATTCTGTGTTTATTTTTGTATAATTTGTTGGATTATATTTTACATAGATTGTTTTATATGTTTTTTAAATGTAAAACATGTTTCTATGGCATAGACAAGCCATAGCCTTGCAAGTATCATAATATTGTTAGTATTCAGAACTTTTTTTTTTTAATTTACTTTGGAAACACACTGAAAACTTCAACTTCTGGGAATTCATTCTATAATAACTTAATCTTTCAGTATCCATATACTCAATAAAATTGCATGTTCTGAAATCCAGCAATGAGGTTTGAAAGTTACTTCTGAGACACCTTGAAAGCATACATTTCAGCCATTCTCACTTGTATGCATTCATCTCCAATTAAAGTTCTGAAGACTTTTATGTTATTTGCTACCCAAACTTACTTTTTGAATATCTATTTATATTCCCTGCTGCTACCTTAAGATGACAGCATCTTTCAAGCAAAAATTTCATGATCTATAGGAAATTTGTCGAAAAATAACTCAAATTCCAAAGTTGGGCAGTCTATTATACAGTGTAAGTAAAGTTCTTCATTGTTATATTTCTGAATTATTTCATTTTTTAAATAATTGAATTACTAAGAGCCTCCTAATCAGCTTCTAATCATAATGTAATGACCAGAGAGTGAGTACATGAAACATTCTGATCATCAAAATAATTATAGCCTGAACTTGAATTACTGTTGTGTCTCTATGGACGCTTGAGACTAATTGAGGACAATTATGTGGAATCATTGATTTTTAGTTTATTGTACTTAAACACTTGTTTCTCTTTGCAAGTGTTGATATCTATTTCAGTTTTTTTTTTTCCTTTTTGGTGTTGTTCCTAGGGTGCTAAATATCTTTGAGATACAACCATCCTATTAGACTCCACCTCGCTTAGATTGCTGTTGAATGTCTCAGCTATACATGTCTGTCAATCCAATGAGGATGGATAGTTTAAACCTTGCAATTAGTCCGTCAGCAAAAGTACATCAAGTCATTTGTCTTAATATTGTCAATTTCATTTTATATCATTAAATAAACAGAAGAAAGAAGTGCACTTATCTGGTCAACTTATCCCATGATAATGTGAACCTCTAAGTAGAAAGATTATTGGTTTTTTTCTTGGTGAAAGAAATGAGGATTTCATCCTTTGA
Source organism: Oryctolagus cuniculus (assembly GCF_964237555.1). NCBI lineage: Eukaryota > Metazoa > Chordata > Mammalia > Lagomorpha > Leporidae > Oryctolagus > Oryctolagus cuniculus. The sequence goes on from NC_091435.1 coordinate 34,801,335, forward strand.
CATCTTAAGTAAAAGTAAATGTATGGAAAAAACAATGGCATGTGTCAATTAAATACAAGTATTTGCTAATCATCCCAGGTTACAAATATTTAAGCATATTTAGTGGTATCTCATATCTGGATTTCAGAAAAGATCTAACTGTTGGTAATATACATTTTATTTATAGTATCCAGTTTTTCAAAGCAAGTAACATAATTATAGAAGGAAATGAAGCTTCCTCTTAAAAAACAAAAAGATTTATTTTTTTATTTGAAAGGCAGAGAGGCAGAGAGGCAGAGAGATAGAGACATAGAGAGAGGCCTTTCATTCAATGGTTCACTCCCCAGATGGCTGCAATGGCCAGAGCTTGGCCTTTCCGAAGCCAGGAGCCAGGAGCTTCTTCCAGGTCTCCCGGGTGGGTGCAGGGGCCCAAGCTTTTGGGTCATGCACTGTTGCTTTCCCAGGCACATTAGCAGAGAGCTGGATCAGAAGTGGAACAGTGGTACTTAAACCAGCACCTATATGGGATTCCAGCACTGCAGGCAGAGGCTTTACCCACTAATGCAACAACACCAACCATGGAAATGAATTTCTTGAAAAAAATATTCTTTCCCTTATTCCTTATTCTTATTCCTACATAAGAGTAGGAATAAGAGAGGGAAGAGATATATAATTTGGGACATGCTCAAGCTGACTTGCCCCAAATGGTAGAGTTAGAAACATACCAGGGGACTCCAATTTAATCCCATCAAGGTGGCATGTACCAATGCCATCTCACTAGTCCAAGTGATCAATTTCAGTTCGCAATTGATCATAATGAAAGGACTAAGAGTCAAAGGGAGCACATAAGCAAGTCTAGTACCTGCTAACACTAACCGATAGAATAAATAAAGGGGAGAGTGATCCAACATGGGAAGTGAGATACTCAGCAGACTCATAGAATGGCAGATGCCCTAAATAGCACTCTGGCCTCAGAATCAGCCCTAAAGGCATTCAGATCTGGCTGAAAAGCCCATGAGAGTATTTCAGGCATGGAAAGCCAAGACACTCTGGCAAAAGATCTCTGTGAGTGAGATCTCAGTGGAAAGAACAGGTCTTCAAAGAAGGAGGTACCTTTCTCTGAAGGGAGGAGAGAACCTCCACTTTGACTATGACCGTGTCTAAACAAGATAAGAGTCGGAGAACTCAAGGGGCTTCCATAGCCTTGGAAACTCATGACTGGAGCATAGGGAGATTACTGATGCCATAGACAGGAGTGTCAATTGGTAAAGTCAACAACAGGAGTCACTGTGCACTTACTCCTCATGTAGGATCTCTGTCCTTAATGTGCTGTGCATTGAGATTTAATGCTATAACGAGTACTCAAATAATATATTTCACTTTGTGTTTCTATGGGGGTGCAAACTGTTGAAATCTTTACTTAATGCATACTAAACTGATCCTCTGTAAAAAAAAAAAAAAAAAAAAAAAAAGAAAAGAAAAGAAACTATCAACTCCCAACTTGACTCTCACTGGGATTAAACATGACAATAGGTCTGATCTGATTTCATCATCATTAAAAAAAATCATCTATTATTTTTCACTTTATGTTTCTGTGTGGGAGCAAACTGTTGAAATCCTTACTTAATGTATACTAAGCTGATCTTCTGTATATTAAGATAATCGAAAATGAATCTTGATGTGAATGGAAGGGGAGAGGGAGTGGGAAAGGGGAGGGTTGTGGGTGGGAGGGACGGTATGGGGGGGAAGCCATAGTAATCCATTATTCGTACTTTGGAAACGTATATTCATTAAATAAAAGTTAAAAAAAAAATTAAAAAAAAAAATATTCTTTCCCCTAAAGGGAATCCAAATATTTGTATTGGGGAACTGTGGGTTTATAAAAGTCTCAGATTGGTCAGGCCTGTTCATCTGTCATGCATGCTGTGAACAGATTGTGAGGATGCAAACCACCTACAAATCTACACAGTGGAAACTCTTTTTGTGAAAATGTATTTAGGACCAGCGCTGTGGCGCAGTACGTTCATCCTTTGCCTGCAGTGCTGGCATCACATATGGGCACCGCCAGTTCTAGTCCCAGCTGCTTCTCTTCCGATCCAGCTCTCTGCTATGGCCTGGGAAAGCAGTAGAAGATGGCCTAAGCAGTTGGGCCCCTGCACCCTCATGGGAAACCCAGAGGAAGCTCCTCGCTCCTGGCTTCAGATCGGCTAAGCTCAAGACATTGCAGCCATTTGAGGAGTGAACTAGCAGATGGAAGACCTTTCTCTCTGTCTCTCCCTCTCACTGTCTATAACTCTATCTCTCAAATAAGTAAATAAAAACTTTAAAAAAAAAGCCAGAAAATGCATTTAAACCTGATGGGCCAGAAAGTAATGATAAGAGGCGTTAGTTTCTACAGAACAATTCTTCCAAAACAGTATCATCTTTAGGAATTCCATCATACTGTCTACTCTTTCCCATGTTCTGGTTGGTAGTTCAGGTTACATATGGGATCTTGAAGGTATGGATACAATCAGTTACTTTGCTTAAAATATCCTGAATAAGAAATTTCTTGTTGGACCCCTGTGTATTTATTTTGTAGCCACATCATTTGGCAAAGATAGGTGTCATCTTTTGGCAATGTATGATATTTATCCATAAGTACAACCTATGAGTATTCTGTATCATTCATTAAATGTTTATTTCAATAAATTTGGATTAAAAAAGTTCTTTTTTCAAGTTTGTTTTCAGTTAATGCAAGCTATAAAATTTTGTGGATCTTAGTCTTTTTTTTTTTTTTAGCTCACTCTTTCTCTCTTAAAGATTTTACATCTACATAAAGTAGAAACTTGAATTACCTCTAGAAATCTGAGGTACTAGAAACCCTAAGTCACTGCCTAAGTCACACAGCTCTGGGAGTCATACTGCTGAAACTGAACACTCCATCAGTCTGAGTGGACAGTGAAAATTGAAATCACATCAAATCAGATGTCAGAGGATATGGTTTTAAAAAGCACCCAGTCAATTCAGTGAAGACATTAAAATTATCCACTGTATTTTATTCTCCTAAGTGTATCACCTTATAAATAATTGTTCTAAAATATTTAATTTTTTATATCTTTCCTTAGAAATAGTATATTAAATTTTTTTCTACAGATCATTACTTTGTTAAACTCTGTGTGATTCACTTGCTGTGTTTCTAGAACATGTTTATGCTGGCTAGTAGAGGGCTTAGTATGCATTTAAAAGTGAATTGAATGCAAATGCATTAAATAACTCATCCCAGCCCTATAAGAGAGAGATTAAGATCTCCATTTCATAGAAGAGGAAAAAATAAGTGGAGCCAAATGAGTTCTCAAAACTTAGTGAGGGGTAAATATGAAGTTACAGTTAAACTTTTTATAACTCCAAAATTTCTACTCCTGATCCTTATGTCTCATTCTGTTTGAAGTAAGTTTTAGCATATTGTAGACAATTTTTGTGTGCTTTTCAACTCTCCGGGAGAATCCTTGCAAGAATAAAAATAGAGGGCAGGATGGGATTTTCAGCTGCTTCCTTTGATTTCTCCTTAGAAGTCATGGACATTGTAAAAAGAATACAAAAGCATTGTAGAACGAAATAAATCTGTTCGGAAATTTCATACCACTGTTTAGATAGCTTCCTTACAAGCCCCTGAAGTTTATTTAAAAAAAATCCAGTCCTGTGTGTATGGCTTATGAGTTTACATTTGATTTAATGTCTGCTGTTCATGTATTATTACAGTACTGTTTGTGTGTGTGTATGCTTTTTTTTTTTTTTTTTTTTTAACGCAAGGAGAGAGATTCCAACCCTTAAAAGGCAGGACTTTGTTTACCCTTCTAGAAGTCATCTACTGTTATAGAGCCTTTCACAAGTCCAGATCTCTTCTTCACCACGAGGTTTGAAGTTTTTTCAGGCAAAGGAAAGTGTGTTGCTCTATTGCTTTGCATATATGCTGGATATGACTCGGAATTTTACCAAATGTTTCTTGAGTTAGATTTTACACTGCCATTCATTCTGAAGCTGTCAGATCTCTTTAAAAATTAAAACACAGAATTAAAATCAGTATGCATGTGAAAGCAGGATGTCCTTGAAAAACGTCGTAGCCTGATGGCCATCAGAGATGCTCGAATGAAAGCTATAAGATGCAGATGCTATGAAATTAGTAATCACCGATAGACCAAACACCTTTGAAATTAATTAACTGACATATAACAATTGTTATGTATTTATGGAGCACAACATGATGTTTTGAAATATGTATCCATTGTGAAATGGCTAAATCAAGCTAATATGTGTTGTCTCACTTTTTGTGTGTGTGTGTGGTAGGAGCACATATATTCTACTCTTGCATGTGTTTTTTAAAAGATTTACTTAATTATATGAGAGGCAGAGTTGAGAGAGACAGAGACAGAGTTTGTTCTTCCATTCACTGGTTCACTCCCCAAATGGCTGCAACTGCTGGGGTTGGGTCAGTCTGAAGCAAAGAGCCAAGAGGTTTTTCTGGGTCTCCCAGATGGGCACAGGGGCCCAAGCATTTGGGCCATCTTCCCAGGCCACTAGCAGGGAGCTGGATCAGAAGTGGAGCAGTTGGGACTCCAACTGGCACCCATATTGGATGCTGGCACTACAGGCAGAGGCTTAATCTCCACATCACAATGTTGACCCCAACTCTTGGCATTTTTCCAGAATAAGATACATTAACTTCAGTCACCTTGATAGCAGATCTCTTGAACTTATTCCCCTGACAAATGAAGTTTTATATCCTCTAATCAGAACCTCCCCAGTGCCCCCCCACATCCTTTCCTCTGATAACCACCATTCTGCTCCCTTTTTAGTTGTGTTTATATAAGCAGATAGTTTCATGATGACATTCTTTATTCTTTGTCACTTACAGTATTCTCACAGTTGTTGGACAGCCCACTTGGACATTTTAAGAGCCTACAGATGTCATAATTAACTTTAGTAATCAATCTAGAGGTAAACATAGAAATAACAGTGCATCATAAAGGTCAGTAATGTGGCATAGCATAAACATTGAATCCTATTGCATGCTTTTAATATTAAAAAATGCAGTTTTTGGTTCAAAGCATGTCATTCTTTGCATATGTTCAAATGAAACAGGAAAGAAAATTCTCCACAAATGATTAATGTAACATTTTTCAGGAGACATATGAATAGTCTTAGAACTTAGTAGGGGAAGAGGTTGTACCTGGAATCAATTATAGAAAATTTGGCAAAATGGAAGTGAAATATTCATTTACATGTCTTATTATAATTACATTTATTATAAACTTTAAAGAAATGGAATGAGGATAATTTCAATCAATGGAAACTAATTGTGTTTAATTAGTAGCATGACAAAAAGATGCCACCAGTTTGGGAAATGATTTTATTATTCCCAGAAACCTTTTATTTAAGGTATACAAACTAAATGTATTTCATAAATACAACTTTAGGAACATAGTGATTCTTCCCACCCTACCTGCCCTCCCACCTACATTCCCACGCTTCTTCCTCCTCCCTCTCTTCAATGTGTGTTGAATAAAGCATTAGGGCTGTCTTGTCTCCCTGAAAATTTTCACATTCTGTCCCCAAGGGATGTTGTGTTTCCCATGTCTTATGCTTCATACAGTAAGTGTGCATGTGCATAGTGGTCTCAGAGCAAAATTCACAGAATTGTTTGTTTACCCACCTGTCCTACCAGACTACAAGTTTCTTGAGAATAGTGACCTCTCTTGTAGCACACCTTTCCATTCCCAGATATTCTCAGCACATCATGACCTTCCTCTTTGATTCACTGCTAGCTCAGGGCAGTGAGTATACAATGATGCATCAAAATTGATAATTCAGTGAAAATAGAAATGACTGAGTATGTTATTACAGGAATATGACATATATTTGCTTATTTTAATTTGAGACCTGCATTTTAATCACTAGAGAATGTAGAGGTTATTATTTTTCACAAGAATAAAATATTAGAGCTCTCTTTGCAAAACACATGCAATGTATTTCAATACTAGAGATAGGCATGAATCACAGTAAGCCTAAAGTTTCTATAATACCCTCTATCTTCATATTCTGATAATTAAGCCTTAAAAAGTAGTTAAGCCTCTAAAGTGAATTCAGCAGGATTCTGCCTTAAATTATAAGCTAGCATTGCAGGTTAGATTAGGTAATCATTGGTATTATGCAGAAGTCAGAACTGCAGTTACTCAGTTTGAGGAGAAAGAAGGGAAGGATATTGAGATGTAAGACAAATAATTCATTGGTGTGGAAGTTGATTTTCTTGGGCCAAATTGCACCACATCCAAAGATGAAAATATTACGCCTTTACAGAAAAAAGTTTGCTGACTCCTCTTTGCCATGAAAAGATAAACTTGAATTTGGCCTGAGTGGCAAAAATTAGCTGCACAAAGTTGTAGGGAATTCCTCCAGGACGCTTGTGAGCTGTTCCATATGTTAATATTTACTTTTCACATAAAAATTAGAATTCAAATAACAGAGTCAAAATTAATGGATCAGTTCTTTTTATTGGCTCCTGTCACAGGTTTGAGGTTACTTACTGAAATTTTTTTGTCAGCAATCTCATAGTCTGTGTATTTGATGCCACTAGAAAGCTGATTAGACAACAACTGTGACTGCTACTGCTTGTTAATTGGATGCTAATCATCAACCTTGGTTTGCTTTGTTTTTCCAAGGAAGATTTTTAGAAGATTTGATTTCAAAGTTGAACAATAAAAGGATATGACTGCAAGGGATTCCTTTGGTTTTCATAGATTTCTTAAGTTCTAGGCTTCAGTTCCCTTTCTGGTTCTCACTCCGCATTGTACTACTTCTCAAAATCAAGTCACAATTTCCCAAGATTCTTATTTTTTGGGGTGACTTTGCAGCAGCTCAGGATCTCTGGTGAAAATGCATCGGACATGATGTTCTCTAAGTTTGCATTTTAAATTTACTTAATGTTTGCTCTTGTATTTAAAGTTTGAGTTGCAATATGATGAGTGCTCACTAATGAGGTTTCTTTTTGAGCAAAGGCAGACAGAAGAATGACTTTTGCTAGTTATAACTCATTCTGTTCCTAAGCACATTTGAATCTCAAGTGACAGGGAGCGGGCCTATTCACATTGCCTTATGCTGTCAAGGAATGTAAGGACATCTGAAAAATAGGTGTGAACGAATTCAGGAAGTGCAAATATTTTCTGATCAAGTATTTTCTGAAATAAATCATCATGGAATAGTTGGCTCTGGGCCTTTTTTAGAAGAGCTTCTTTAGGTAGTTGTTTGGGCTCTAAAACAAATATAATAAAAATATTCTGACAATTCTCTAACTCATTGACTTTTAGAGCTTGTAGTTTCTATGCCGAGAACAAATTTGAAAACTAGCTTTTATCTCTGTGGCATAGCAAAGCACCATGCAATGGGTGTCCATCAGTTGATCTTTTGGAGGAATAAAGGGAAAATCAAAAGAAAGATTATCATGGGCAAACAAAGAGAGCTTAGATATCTTGCCTCCTGGCCTAAGGTCTCTCCATTATTCCTGGAGCGTTTACTTTTTGTATCAGGAGTTAATTAAGGTGAAACATGAGATAATTAGGGCTGATCCTCCAGGCTTCCTGCTGGTCTGTTGCCTCCTAGGTCATCGCATAATCCACATGTTTTCACAGTTTTAATAGAAAAAAATTTGAAAAATAATATTCTTGCCTATTTTAAACATGATTTCTTATCGTTTAAGGCTGTCACTAATTTTTAAATACGGCTATTATGTGGAAAAAGTATAAAGAATGATCAGACTCTTCCTTAGCTTCATAGATACCTGGTCACTGACAGTGTCACCAGCTCACATCCGTTCACTTTACGTTTAGTAGCAGATTAAATGAAATTTGTTGTAATATAAAGCATTAGCTTTGATTATGCTGGAAAGTTAAGCCCTTTGCAAGAAAATTATATTTCTTATACAGGTTTGCAAATGAGTATGCATTTGTTACTGCATAATAATAATTGGAGGAGAGATTTAAAGAAAAGCAAACTTACCTGAATTGCATCCCTGTGTTGTACCTTTTAGGAACAGACTAGTCTTTATAATGCAATGAATGTATCTGGTTCTCTTCAGAATAAATGCACCATTGAGTATCAAGCATGTGTAACTCCATGCTAAGTTTTGTATGGATGAGAATGTGTGTGTTTGTTGTTTTTAATTTTCATTTTTTTCAATGACAGAAAGGAATAAAATTTACTATCCTTTTTAAGCTCTCTGAATAGAAAGAAAATTACATGCTTTTTTTTTAATAGATAACCTAACTTTTAATTTACCAACCATGATAGAAGCTACTCTTGCCAAAAGGCATTTTATTAGGATATTAAGATTTTAGAATTGACAGTACCTAATCACGTTAATTAAACAGCATATTGCCGGTAAGCAGGCATGACATTTGTAAAGGAAGGAAGTTACAGAAGGAGTAAAGTATCTTTTATTGTATTCTGTCATATACTATCAGGTCTCAAGCTAAAAATTGTTGTCCCAATACCTACTGGAATTTTAAAGTTCTATTTATCTTGTACTGTTTCTTCTTTTCAGTCTTTTTAGATGTGCTAGCATCCCAAATGATGCATGGGTACTTCGAAAAGTTTGTGAAAAATGGAATTACAGTTTTGGTGCAAAACATTTTTGAAACCCGTGCATAGTTTTAATAATACATAGTTTTAAGAATGTTTTGAAGTTTTATATATATTCAAGCAATACTTGTATTTAGTGTCTATATACTTAAAAATTATATATAAATTGTATGTATTTATCTTTATGTGTATATAATAGATTCACTTTTACTGATATTAAAATCACTTCTTGAAGTAAACCAGTAAAGATTACAGAGTAATTATATGTAACAAGTTGCTAATTAGTATCTTCGGTTTGAGACACTGAAGTAGTTAATATTGTCATTGGTAGCTATGTGGTCAAATCATAAACTCTTTTCAGTAGTCAGTTTCAAAACTTCCAAGTGTCTGATTTTTACTCTTTTAAAAATAAAACTAAAAGAATCGTTTTTACTCTGTGGGCTTCAAGCATAAAGAAAGCCCAGAGTAGCATTGTTTATGCTTAGAAATTTTAATGTCAGTTCCTTAAAATGGAAGCAGCCCTTGTCTCTTGCAAAACTGCGAAGAGAGCATTTGCACCATGACATTTAAGAATATATCAGATGAGATTTTCTATTGATCCCAGTGGCGGGGATGAGTGCCCCGGGAGAATAAATGAGCTGCCTTTATGAGGCCCCCTGTCATCAAGGATTTAGCTGTTTCATTTGCAGATTCCTGTAAATGTTCACCAGATTCATGACCAGTGATTTTCAGTGGAAAAGGACTGGACCGTGGGTAAGCAAATGACTCTGGGTCATTAATGGTTTCAAGTACCATTAAAAATGTTCTGGCAGCTCAATTGATTCTCATGAAGCTATGGAGCCCAACTGCAATGTGTCTCTAGCTAATATTTCCTGTGATCAGGCCAAGGAAGGAATCAAAGTGAAAAATATGTAATATACATAGACACATACTCATTCTGATCACATAGGTTTTTCTGTATAAAGATTTAAATTGAAATTGAAAGATGCATTTAGAATAGCACAATAAAAATACAAGTTAACCAAAAACTACTCCTCAAGTAACTACATTTATATCTGTGAACCTTCACTTCCATAACTGCATGATTTTCGAAGTGCTCAGCAACTGGAATACAGTAGCTGATTTGTATGTCTTAGAAATAGCAGCTACCTGATGATTTTACACATAACTACCTGAAAGTATACCAAAGTTGGTATTGACTTAACATCCAGTGAAGAAATCTTTGAGAATTCTTGAGACAAGACAGATAAATGGGGCACTTTGAGGTTAGTGTTTGTGTCTATGGAATCTCCTCCTATGGATGAAAGTTTTTATTGTGCACATTAATATATTAATATATTATTGTGCACATTAATATATAAATGACCTACTCTGTTTCTAAAAGTCTGCTTATTATTAGTTTTGGAATTTAATTTGGAAACATGTTAAAAAGTCTATAGCTTATTTTCATGGCCTGTGTTGGCTCTGGTATGGACTCACAGAGAGACGCTGTATTTATACATAAAATTTTCTGTAATTTGTAACTTCTCATAAGCACAGAGCAGACATAAAAATAACACCACTTTTATGTTCTCTTAATTCCTGTTGCTCATTCATCCCTATCTTCCCTGAAACAAATTACCCGTCTGTTTCCATGCTTATGCAATCCTCATAGGACCCTCTCACATCACAACTGTGGGTAAAAGGCAATAAAATCTTTTTCAAAAAAATATGTATTTATTTGAAAAGCAGAGTTAGAGACAGAGAGAGAGATCTTCCATCTGCTGGCTCACTCCTGAAATGGTCTCAACAGCTAGAGCTGGGCCAATCCAAAGCCAGGAGCATCTTCTGGGTCTCCCACATAGGTGCAGGGGCCCAAGCACTTGGGCCATCTTCCACTGCTTCCCCAAGCACATTAGCAGGGAGCTGGATCAGGAATGGAGGAGCCAGAACTCAAACTGGCACCCATATGGGATGCCAGCACTACAGGCAGAGGCTTTACCTGCTACATCACGGAGTAGGCCCCAATAAAATCTTTTTTAAAAAAAAGATGCATTTACATATTTGTTTGAAAGCCAGAGTAACACAGAGTGGGGAGCGAGGGGGAGAAAGATCGATCTTCTCTCTGCTGGCTCACTCTGTAGATGGCTGAGACAATGGGGGCTGTGCCAAGCCAAAGCCAGGGACCAGAAACTCCATCTGGGTCTCCCATGTGGCTCTCCCATGTGGGTGGCAGAGACCCACGTACTGGATCCATCACCTGCTGCTTTTCAGGCACATTAGCAGGAAGCAGAGTAGCCAAGAATTGAACAGGCACTCTACTCCAGAATGTGGGTGTTGTGAGAAGTGGACCACCCCAATTAATAAAGTCTTTATTAAGGACAATTTAGCAATATTGCTAAAATTAAAATACATGTAGCATCAAGCCTCGCTGTTTAATTTCTGTGTGTATTTCAGGTAAATTTGTGTGTGTGTGAAATATCAACATATGTGTAAACCTTTGCAATGTAGCATTATTTAAATAGTAAAATGTAGGCATCAAGTAGGATCTAATCTGTAGCAGACTTGGTAATAAGTTTATGATATCTCTTATTTCAAGTCCTGATAAAAGAGTAAGAAAAGCCTTTATGCACTGTTACCACAAGGTCACCAAGATACTTTATTAAGCTGAAAGAATAAAAGTACCAATTTGAAGTTTCCCATGTTAAATATTGTTTACAAATGGCAGAAGAGCATATGTGTACATGTGTGGATCTATACCCAGTAGCTCAAACATGGATAAGCCATGTGGGTCACTACCAGCGGGGAAGATTAGATGAAGCTGAGGAACAGATGTTGGAGCAAGGCCTTTGACTTCAAGCAATCTAAGAGAAGTTTTTATACTACTAAAATATTAATAAACATTTTCATCTTTTCCTGTGCCCTTCCCAACCCACCCAACATATCAAGTTCAGACAGTCACATTGCATTTTTCCTCTTCCCCTCTTTTAAGTCACTGCTTTATGGCGGTCAATTTAGCTATTACAAAAACAGTCTCAGTTCTTAATAATATGTAGGTGACTGATGGCCTCATACTTCCCAGGCGTGTTTCCTATTTAGATGAGAGGAGTTATTACCTCCCACAGAATTCTGACTGGCTAAATTACAGGCAGTTCTAAGAGAACTTTGCAGGCTGTACTCCATAATCATTTGATTAAAGTGAGGCCAGCGAGCCAAAGACATCTGTAGGTCCTTGAATTCCCATCCCTGACAAAAGGACAGAGTGTTCACTGCCACTCAGGCCAAGTTTCCACCTGCAGATGCATGCCTAGGGGCTCCCTGGGTCTTGCATGTCAGAAAACTCCAAGCCCACAAGGGATGGAGATGCTGAGCTCTGCGCCACTGCATTTCAGTGTGTGGTCATGTGTGTTATAAAGATACACAACACATGGCATGTGCTGTATGCTGGAATGTTTAAGAGAGATGCCAGACCACCTCCTTCCTCAGGATCCATTGAATCAGACACTGCAGGAAAGAACCCCTAGGTTGAACATCGCTGCTTCATAACTAACTCACCAGATTGGCTGCATCCAGGATTCCAGTTACTGATCAGAGAGGAATCTCTCTCAATTAAGACTAATTTATAAACCTAAATGAAAGATCTCCGCGAGTGAGATCCCAGTGGAAAGAACGGGTCATCAAAGAAGGAGGTACCTTTCTCTGAAGGGAGGAGAGAACTTCCACTTTGACCATGGCCTTGTCTAAATATGATCAGAGTCGATTAACTCAGGGGGCTTCCATAGCCTTGGTAGCTCATGACAAGAGCCTAGGGTGATTACTGATGCCATAAACAAGAGTGTCAATTTGTTAAGTCAACAACAGGAGTCACTGTGCACTTACTCCTCATGTAGGATCTCTGTCCTTAGTGTGCTGTACATTGAGATTTAATGCTATAACTAGTACTCAAACAGTATTTTTCACTTTATGTTTCTGTGTGGGTGCAAACTGTTGAAATCTTTACTTAATGTATGCTAAACTGATCTTCTGTATATAAGAGAATCGAAAATGAATCTTGATGTGAATGGAAGGGGAGAGGGAGTGGGAAAGGGGAGGGTTGCGGGTGGGAGGGACGCTATCAGGGGGAAGCCATTGTAATCCGTAAGCTGTACTTTGGAAATTTATATTCATTAAATGAAAGTTAAAAAAAAACATTTTTCATAGTAAAAAGTGAAAATACACACACACACACACAAAAGACTAATTTATTCTCAGAGCACCCAATCTCTGGGCAGTCTCTGAGCAGCCAAGCCTGGGTTAAACATCTGAAAGTCATTGAGAAGGGCTTTAGATTCTTATCCTGCCAAGACTGATCCCAAAATTGCTTTCCTAATCCATTTCCTGAAGGTTCATGGGTGCCAGCCCCACACTTCCTATTTTATACTTATAGTCTCTGCCCCAGGGCGGCATGGAATAGTGAGCTGTATTCCTTCCCTGCCCCATCTGACTTCTCTGTGTTTTTGGGATGAATCATTGCAGCAGCATATTCTTGAGAGTATATTCTTTTATTTTTTAAAGATTTATTTATTCATTTGAAAGAGCTATAGAGAGGCAGAGGCAGAGAGAGCAATTGAGAGGTCTTCCATCCACTGGTTCACTCCCCAAACAGCCGCAACAGCCGGAGCTGGGCTGATCCAAAGCCAGGAGCCAGGAGCTTCTTCAGGGTCTCTCACGTGGGTACGGGCACCCAAGGACTTGGGCCATCTTCTGCTTTCCCAGGTACATTAGCAGGGAGCTGGATAGGAAGTACAGCAGCCAAGATGTGAGCCTGTGCCCGTATGGAATGCTGGCACTGTAGGTCACAGCCTTACCTGCTACACCAAAGCACCAACCCGTGTACCTTTATTTTTAAAAATGTATCTCTTAGGCATAGTCTTTGAGCCAGAACTCCTCTGGGCCCTGAGGATTCAGAAGGGAACCACAAAGAACAAATTACCCCAGTGAAACTTCCTTTCTGGAAATAGGTAGAGAAAATAAACATCTTAAATGAAAAAAAGAAAACTGTTTTCAGTAGTAGTTACACAACAAGAGAAAAAGCATGAAAAGGGAAAATGTGTGTGTGTGACAGAGAAATTGGGGGATAGTGGCTGGAGGTTGCAATTTTAGGCAGAGCACCCCGGGCACATTTCTCAGAGAAGATTAATTTCGAGTAAAAGTCTTAGGGTGGAAACTCAAATGACAAAACAACAACAAAAACACAGCTATGTGGGAATAGGGGTCTGGTATGAGGTTTATTCTAGGAAGACGAAAGAGCAAGAACAAAGGTCCCAAACTAGGAAGAGCAGAGAGGGAATGTAAATGGAGCAGCTTGACAAGGCTAAGCTCTTCTGAATAGGATGGGGTCAAGTGAGATGGTGAGTAGGGGCACAGAACTTTGGTTTCTGGGCTGAGTATGGAATCCATTGAAAGGTTGTACAAAACTACTGTTGGTGTTTGAGAATTTTCCAAATGGTGGGAAGACCTGAAATAGGGCGATGAGTTACAGTTATCTACCAGGTGAAGGCTAAACAGGTGGAGGTAGTAGAAGTGGTGAGAAGTAATTGGAATACAGTATATTTTAAAATTAAATCTGTCAGAACCAGATAATTTTATGTGAGGTTATGGGAGAAGGTTGAGAGTCAAGAATGGCTCAACGTTTTTTAGTCTAACTGGAAGAATGGGATTACTGCCTGTCGGTGGAAAGGTTGAGACGTGTTGGTTTTCAGGGCAATGTGGCATCACGTCTTTTGACGTCAAAAAATGGAAATGTCAAGTAAGTTGTTGAATGTATGAGTCCTACGAGAAGATGTGTGGTTGCATATAAAATTTGAAATTTTAGTTTACACTTAGTAAAGTTGTGAGAATTGATAAACTGTGAAGGCAGTACATGCTGACAGAAGAAACCCCAAGACTGAGGCTTCTGCCACTTAATTTTTAAAGGGTAAGAAGATGAAGTGGAACTAGTAAGGGAGACAGTGAAAGCATTGTTAGATAATAGGCAGACAATGGAATGAGTGTGCTATCCTGAAGGTCAAGTGTAATAAAAACAAATAGTCTGTTCAACTGTGTCGGATGTTACCAAAGGACTGCGGATGATGAGATACAAGATCTGACCATAGGAAATAGAAGTTAACTTCAAAGAGTTTGTGGAAAAATGGAATTTTTAAAAAAGTTTATTTTGGTGCAAAATAATTTTGAAATCTATGTAGAGTTTTTTTTTTTTTTCATAACACTCATTTCTGAGAACTATTTCATGTACCTTGGTAGCAACATGGAGATCAGTGGTCACCATTACAAAAACAATTTTGATAGAATAGTAAGAGAACAGACTTGTTTCAAGGTTCAAGAGAGAATGGAAAAGAGAAATTGGAGATAAGTTACGATGTTACTGTTAGTGTCTTGTACACAGAAGAGATAAGTAGGGTGTTTGTAGGGAGCAATGTGGGCACATTAGGGAGGTTCTGTTTTTGTTTGCTTTTAAAATGGGATAAATAAAAACATAAGCATGTGGACATGCTTTTGTGAATCATCTAATTAAGAGAAAAATTGATGATACAGCAGAGAGAAGGGGAAATTGCTGAAGCAATGTCCTTGAGTGGACAAAAGGAAACAGGAACCGAAGTGAAATTGCTCCAAGCTCAGCACATAGATAATCCAGAATCATGAGAGATGTTGGACATGGGCCCACATGCAGTCATGTGTTACAAAGGAGACAGAGAATCCCATATATGTGCTCCATATACTCTACCATTCATGTTGCACTTGGATTTTCACATGAATGTTTGGATCACTGGATTACGTTGTTTAGTAGAGGAAAAATGAATTGTGTTGAGAGGGAATGGATTTCCAGACAGTGTTGAAGTTTTTGATAATCTGTTACATATGGCCAGTTTTGTAGCCAATTTAGATAGAGAATTCTTTTTCCAGGTTGGCATAAGTAAATAAGACACTGAGTGCTCCTGAAGATTATTAAGACCCACCCCTGCCTTCAGGGAGCTACCTATCTGGTGGGAAAAGCCCAGTGGTATGGTGACCATATTTTCTAAATGAAAAATCCAAGTTGATCATTCACACCCATGGCCTTACAAAGGGAGGGAGTATTTAACATTAGAGCCATCTAGGAATGTTCAGGGCATGTGTTTGCCATTGCTGTAATTTGTGTCAGATGTTTATAACTAGAGAAATAAACAGTGGTGTAGGGGGACAGGATGCACAACTTTGCCTGACAGGTGTGGGAAAGCAAAGCTAAGGCTTTGAAAATGACTGAAACAATAGGAGATGCTGGAGTTAACCCTGGGTGGGAAGATAAGGGTCACATTGAATGAGAGTTATTCTAATGAGAATGGACATTATTCTATAAACACCAAGGGTGACATAATGATTGCATATGAGAGATAAATCTGCCAAATGTTTGGAGCAGAGACTGGGCAAGATTGAAAGTCATAACCCAGTAGGAGTACTCGGAAGTAGTCTAGGAGAAATAAAATGAGGAAGTGACAAGGACAATAGAGGAGGGAGTGGGTCCTAAGAAGCTTTAAGGGAGGGAAAAACAGGAATTTGACACTTATGTGGGACACAAGACAAAACGCTCCTATGCCATTTCTGAAAAAGTTATATACTTTGATGTCATTTGTCAAGCTGTAGAATGCTGAGGATGAAATGTTTGGGATAGGAGGTGAATGAACACAGAGTTTATTTTGTACATACTGAGCTTTAGGTAACATCAAGCAGCAATAAAATCTGGAATTTGTTTCCTTGACATCCTTCCTTTAATAACAAAAAGAACATTGAGTTTTTCATTTGAGCTCAAAAGAAGGATAGACAAAATTAGCTCCAATTAAAATGATGTGAAGAACATTGAATGCTACAGGACAAATTTATTATATATCTAGCAAAATTAAGGGTTTGTAATATTTTCAGTGCAGACTAACCTCATTTGGGGAGGTGGTATTGATGTAATTTTGCATAAGTTGTAAGCCTTGCCAGAAATATTTTACTTCATTTTTGTTATTTTATTTGCATATTCTCATGCAATCAATTCCCCAGTAAAGAAATATCAAGCAAACAAAAATCCAGACAGATGGCTATAAGGAAGAGTTAAAATAATACAACCTAAAGAGAGGGTTTAACCTCTAAGAAAGTATATTTTTCTTCTATGCCACAGTGTAAAATGCTTTGGGGTGAGGTTGCAAGATTTCAAGAGCTTCAATAAAGCACACATAATAAATGTGGATGAGCTCCCTACTGCATTGTCTGAGTCATTAATTATACACCAAGACCATTTAATGACTGAATAGAATGCTTATCTGACCAATCCACAAAGACACCATTGATTTCTGCCTCTGGTCTGTGAATTCAGTATGTTGTAAAACTTTAAAAATTTAGTAAATTCATTCTTTAACAAACCGAAGAACACCATGAAATGACACAATGATTTCTTCTGTTTTTCTAATTACACTACCACAGTGCTCTTAGAAAATGTTACCAGTGGATAGATTATTCTTTTTTTATTACCATTTTTATTAGAACACATATATACAGTGTGATATTTTCCTGGAAACAAATTTAATGGTGATCAGGCCATACACATTAATTAATTTTACTGTTAATTCATTTACATTTTTCTTATTTTACATGTTTTTAAACTTTTAGTATTTATGTTAAATGAATCATTATCTGATGGAAGCTTCCTTTTAGGCTGCAGCAGAAATAGAGGAATTAATGGATAGATACATCAACTGAACTAACAAGTAAGGCTTGTTTGTTACCTCAGGAATGTTTGCTTTTAATCTCACCTTGGACAATGTTAGTACTCAATGAAAGTGACTTCCTTATATGATTTTCTCACCTGCAGCAAGATAAATGAAAATGTTACAGCAGCCTTTTTACTTGAAAATAGGAGAGAGAGGTAGAAAGGAAGAGAAACACACAGAGAGGGGGCCAGGGGAGGGAGATCACATCTGCTGTATAGTTTTTAAGATTTATTTATTTTATTTGAAATGCAGAGTTACAGAGAGGCAGAGGTAGAGAGAGAGGAAGAGAGGTCTTCCATCCACTGGTTCACTCCCCAGATGGCTACAACGGCAGGAACTGAGCCAATCGATGCCAGGACCCAGGAGCCAGGAGCTTCTTCCAGGTCCCCCACGCACGTGCAGAGGCCCAAGGACTTGGACCATCTTCCACTGCCTTCCCGGGCCATAGCAGAGAGCTAGATCAGCAGTGGAGCATCCAGGGCTTGAACCGGCGCCCATATGGGATACCAGCACTGCAAGTGGTGACTTTATCCACTATGCCATAGCACAGGCCCTGGCTGTATACTTTTCAAATGCTCATAATAGCCAGGGGTAGGTCAGATTGAAGCCAGAGTGAAGATCTCAACCTGGGTCTCCTATATGGATAGCAAGGACACAAGTACTTGAGCCATCATTGTTGCCTCCCATTGTGCACATCAGCAAGAAGCTAGAATTGGGAGCGCAACCAGTACTCAAACTCAGGCACCCTTACAACTGACCTTGTGGCATAGTGGGTTAAGTTGACACCTGGGACGCCGGCATCCCTTATGGGTGCCTGTTTGAGTCCCTGTCACCACTTCTGATCCAGGTCCCTGTTAATGGCCTGGGAAAAGCAGCAGAAGATGGTTCAAGTGTTTGGGCCCTGCCGCCCACATAGGAGACCCAGATACAACTTCTAGCTTCCATTGGTCCAGCCCTGGCCATTGCAGCCATTTGGGGAGTGAACCAGGGGATGGAAGATTTGTCTGTCTCTGCCTCTGAAATAAATAAATGAATCTTAAAAAATACTCAGGCGCTCCGGTAGAGGATGCACATGTCCCAGGCCAAGCACCCTCATAGCAGTCTTCTCAGAACTTCCTGTTTTTCTTTAAGCCATCCTGACTGTGTTAAGCAAGGAATGGATTCTCTGAGCAAAAGTTGTATTGGGTACTGCTTCCATCTATTTTTATTATATTCTTTTTTTTAAAAGATTTATTTTATTTATTTGAAAGACAGAGTTACAGAGAGAGGTAGAGACAGAGAGGTCTTCCATCCACTGATTCACTCCCCAGATGGCCACAATGGCCGGAGTTGCGCCAATCTGAAGCCAGGAGCCAGGAGCTTCTTCCAGGTCTCCCATGTGGGTGCAGGGGCCCAAGGACTTGGGCCATCTTCCACTGCTTTCTCAGGCCACAGAAGAGAGCTGGATTGGAAGAGGAGCAGCTGGAACTAGAACTGGCACCCATATGGGATGCCGGCGCTTCAGGCCAGTGCTTTAACCCACTCTGCCACAGCGCCGGCCCTGAAATATTCTTACCATATTATTCTTTGCAGCATATTAAACAATGCAAATCCCAAATCAATTCATATTTCAGATATAAGTGGTATCATTTTAAATTACAAAGTATTTTTATTTTATTTATTAATCATGACTAATCAAAGATATTTTAAAATATACTTCTGAATTTTATAGTTTACAGTTTATTATTTTCATTTATGTCATACATTTTTTAAAAAGGCTTCATTTATTTGGGAGGCAGAGTTAGAGAGAGAGAGAATGAGAGAGAGAAAGGTCTTCCATCTGCTGGTTCACTCCCCAAATGGCTGCAATAGCTGGAGCTGGGCCAGTCTGAAGCCAGGAGCCAGGAGCCAGGAGCTTCTTCTGGGTCTCCCACATGGGTGTAAGGGCCTGAGCACTTGGACCATCTTCCACTGCTTTCTCAGGCACATTAGTAGGATGCTGGATCAGAAGAGGAGCAGCTGGGACAAGAACCGGCACCATATAGAATGCTGGTGCTGTAGGCAGAGGCTTAGCCCAGTATGCCACAGCGCAGACCCCAGTATCATATCATTCTAAAAGTTTTGTTACAGATTCAAAATTCCAACTATAGTTTTTGTGTTTTTGTTTGTTTTTTTATCTTTAAAATTTATGTAAGGTGAACTAATTTCATGTGTTTCACATATACAGATTAAGGAGCATAGTGATACTTCCTGCCCATGACCCCTCCTTCCTTTCTTATTCTTTCTTTTAATTTTTACAGTGACATACTTTCAGTTTTTTTTTTTTTTTTTTTTTTTTGACAGGCAGAGTGGACAGAGAGAGAGACAGAGAGAAAGGTCTTCCTTTTGCCGTTGGTTCACCCTCCAATGGCCGCCAAGGCCGGCGCGCTGCACCGCGCTGATCCGAAGCCAGGAGCCAGGTGCTTCTCCTGTCTCCCATGGGGTGCAGGGCCCAAGCACTTGGGCCATCCTCCACTGCACCCCCTGGGCACAGCAGAGAGCTGGCCCGGAAGAGGGGCAACCGGGACAGAATCCGGCGCCCCGACCGGGACTAGAACCCGGTGTGCCGGTGCCACAAGGTGGAGGATTAGCTTAGTGAGCCGTGGCGTCGGCCTTCAGTTTGTTTTATACTCTTAAGATTAACCCTCTACTAAGTAAAGAATTCAGCAAACAGTAAGAAGAAAAAAAACACTGTTCCTCAACAATAGAGACAAGTGCTGTAAACAATCAATTCTCCTAATGTCAATTTCACTCCTTTACATTACACTGTTCTCTGTTACCAGAGTCATGAAGAAATGTGTTGTAATTCACACAGTCATATAAAACTTATATACAAATTACAATTTGACTAGGATTATCAGATATAGAAGGGAAAGGCCTCACCTGCCTCAACCAATATCCAGTAATACAATAGAGGCATTTATGCAACAGAACAAGAAAGAATATAACACTTTATGTTATAGACTCACCAAGAAAAAAATGCCAGGGATCAAGAAAGCCTCACTTCCCCTCCTTCCTGTCAGATTTGTTCGTTTATTTGAATGGCACAGTTAGAGAGTTAGAGAACTTCGTCTGATGGAGCCTTCCTAAAATGGGCACTTCACGTATGCCTCAAAGGATGAAGGAAGAGCTGTGTAAAAGTTCACGCAGGATGGTTGGAAGAAAGGAATAACGGGCATTCAAATTTCCTAGGACTGCCATGAACAAGTAGCAAAAACTTGCAGTTTAACACGGAAATGGATTCCTTCTCTGTTCAAGAGGCCAGAAGTCCCAAAAACAAGGTTTGCTTCCTTCCAGAGAGTCTGAGGGAGAAATTGTCCAGTGACTATTCTTGATAATTAAGAATTTGTCATTGTTTGTTATTTTCATGCATTTCTGTAAAGGAAAGGTGAGATCACTGGAAAAATCTTCCAAGATACCAGAAACTCATCTGTGTGGTTTCAGTCATGTCCTAGGGCGGACACCTTGGAATCATAGTTTGTCAGCTCACAGACATACAATGCCCAATCTAGTAGGATAGCAACGCATGATATTAATAGTAGCTATGGTGTCTTAAACACAGATAAGCGTTTCATTTAAATGTCTCAGTCAGTCCTTTCCTTATAAATGTTCGCACTAGTCTGCTTTTGGCAGAAACAAGAAAACGGAAGCTTACAGAGGTTCCTTCCTGATGGTATCTGTAGATATCTACATGGGATAAACAGTAATAAAACAAATTGAACATGAGAATGCTGATTACCATTAAAGCTGAAAACAATAGGACATGGACATAACTATTAAAATGATAGTGCGGTATGTGACATGGAAAATGGAACTCTGAGTACCACCAGCAACTTGCATTTTAGTGCTTTCTTCATCTGCCTTCTGTGGCAAAACCCCTTACACACTATAAAAATGTTATGTGGCCATTTACCATGACAATAAAAATAAAAGCCGTAGTACACATTGCTTCGAAACCCTACTGTTTGGGATTGAAAACTTCATGGGATGGAGTAGAATTTAATAGGAAGTGCCATTGTAAATAAATGGATATTTGTTAAAAAGGAAATAAAAGTGAAGAACTTCTCTAAAATGACTTGACTTCTGTGCCATAAGAGCCCGAAGTTTTTGAATTGCTTTTCAGGCTGGAATTTCACAAGTGTGTCAGAGTCTTCCTGAAAATAACAGTTGGAGAAATACTAAAATTATTCCTGGATGCCCGCAGGTGCTGTGGCATAGTGGGTAAAGCCACCAGCTGCAGCGCCGGCATCCCATGTGGGGGCTGGTTCAAGTCCCTACTGTTCTACTTCTGATTCGGTTCCCTGCTAATGCACCTGGGAAAGCCCTGGAAGATGGTCCAAGTGCTCAGGCCCCTGCACCCATGTGGGAGATCCAGAAGAAGCTCCTGGCTTCAGATCAGCCCAGCTCCAGCCAACGCTGCCATTTGGGGGAGTGAATCAGCAGATGGAAGATATTTTCCCTCTCCCTCTCCCTCCCCCTCCTTCCCTCTCCCTCTCCCTCTCCCTCCTTCCCTCTCCCTCCTTCCCTCTCCCTCCTTCTCTCTCTCTCTCTCTGCCCCACCTTCCTTCCTACCTTCCATCCCACTCCCCATCCCACTCCCCTTCCCATTCCACCTATGCCTCTGCCTCTCTCTAACTCTGCCTTTCAAATAAATAAATAAAATCTTTAAAAGAATTCCTCAATTGGAGTGCTTGCTCTCACACCACACCTCCCCCCACTTACCTCTGTAAGCTTTGGTTTTCTTGTTTCTGCCAAAAGCATGCTAGTATGAACATTAAGGACAGGATTAACCGAAACATTTAAATGAAACTTGGTGTGTGTATGTGTGTGTATCTCTGCGTCTCAAATCATTTTTTAAAATTGAGTCATTACACATAATTATGATACTGTCATGGAACTCTCTACCTTCTGAATCCAAGTGTCAGGTTTCAGGGTGAGGCAATCTACATTTGAAACCCATTTCTCGGATAATTGTTTAATACCAAACACCTGAGAACCATTGGTCTAGATTTAATATATTCACAACATTCCTTGCAAAATTAAGAAAAAGTCCTTGGCTTTGTCTGTGTTTAATGACTTCTGTAAGATGAAAGAGTCGTGAAACTGAAGAGTGATTTCAGTGTGCATTGGTCTCGTAAGTTTTTAGTTCAAAAGAGTTTTGTATTAAATAAATATTTAAGATAAATATTTTACAGGCTACTTTTTTGGTTAAGTGTGCTTGCAAAAGCTGTTATCTGTGGTAAATCCTTCATAAGTCTTAATATGTGTATGTGGGTGAGATACGTGGTTGAATCTCCAAAATGAAATGGTGGGCTTGGGGTTGTTTTTTTTTTTTTTTTTTTTTTTTTTTCTATTCAGAAAGAAGCCTTCATGTGACGCGGGATTGCCTCTGCCCATCGGGCCAGATTTCCTGGGCATGCTTCCTTCTGGGAGTGGCTGCCCTCGTTACTTCCCATTCAGCAGCTGTACAACTGGGAAACATCCAAAAGAATCAAAGCCACCTGCTCCTCTAATGACTTCAGCCAAACAGACAGGAATTGAAGCCGTACCAAATGTGTTGTCTGTCACTGGGATTCCGTTTTCAAAGGCAAATCAAACTGGTCAGATATTCATACAGAAAATAGGTGCTGTTGGTTAATTCCTGTAACGCTGGACGTTGCTTTCAAGATCCCAGGTTACACTGATTTGGAAACACCCGTCTAAAATGCACAGCAGAGGTGCTTTGGAGAGAGAAATTCAGAAAATGAGTATTTCAAAATCGATTCTATTTCTACACTGTTGTCTTTGTCACATGCCGTATTGTTGCACTTTGTAGAATGAGCAGACATAGGCGTATTTTCTCCCTATTGGCAATTTGCCTGCAGTATGTGACCATGTATGTTCTCCATCATACTAATTGCATGTCACACTCCCATAGCATGTTCCCACTCCTTTCTTCACCTCAGTCTCCCTAACCCTTGTAAGTAACATATAAGAACAGATAACCATAATTTAGAAGGAAAATCACATTGGAGGGTAGACACGCTTCCAAAATAATTTATGCTTTGGACATGATGTTTAATCTTTCTGATCTGTAGTTTTGTAACCTGTAAAACAGAATAACTTTATGGATTAGATGTACCTGGAAATGTTGTCACAGGACATTATTTTTATGCCAATATTGAGATCCACCTCTTACAATGTTATTTTGGTTTGTGTTTTGTGTGAATTTCTACCCCATTGATATCTAAATCCTGATTAATATCTAGACAAGTTTCATTCCATTTTAAACCTTCCCTTGTTTCACCATAATTTGACCACATATATCATTCTTTTGCTATCACTATCTTTAAAATTACTCTGCAAGTATCAGTAGAAAGTAATGTCATCACTGTGAACTTGTATGTAAGAATATTTTGATAATGCTAGATTATTAGTATTGTGTTAGCTCATTAATACCATAAATAGAAAAATAACCCACAAATGTTTTTTAGTAACTTCAGGAAAATGTTCTATGTACACACTAGGTTATAATTATCCAAAACATTGAACTATGAGCACTTCTCCTGAGCATATACCTAATAAAAACTGCATGGATATAAGTTAACTGAAGTAGATAAAGGGAAGGTGATAAGTACATAAAACTAGAGAAGTAAAAGTGGACAAGTAGCATTTAACAATAATCCATTGATACTCATCCATATGTAAAGTACAATGTATATTATACTGAGTAAGTAAAATGCATAAAGCTTAAATAACTTTCTGGTTAAAAAGCAAGATCTGCTGTTAAGAAATATCTCCCCTCCTTTATACACTGCAGTATGAATGGAGACTCCTCTGATTTGGAGTTCATCAACGTTTATTCAAATGAATTAGAAACAATACCATGAAAAATGAGAATCGTGTGCTGATTTGTATTCTCACATTTAATGGGCACTTGGCTTTATACTCTTCTGGCAAATTTGAATGCTGAGGCAGCACCACAGAAAACACCAGCGTCGGCAGATTAGTCACAAAAGTCAAGGAACCATTTACCTAATTGCAGTGTCAGTTTAACTGCGCAAGCCGCCCATGCGGGTTTCTCGTACTGGTAATCTGAAGGCAAAATCAAGCTCGTGGAGAATAACACAGGGGATTAGTGAGTTCTCTGACACGTTACACCTTTCACTTCCCTCCTGTACCCACTGGGTGTGTGGTGTCAAGAGGCGCTTCCCTAGACATGGGCAAATGGACATGCAGGATAAGAAGGCAGTTCACTTGTACCTTTCTGCCTACCAGATGAGTGTGTCATGATTATCTTAGCATCCCAGATTGCTAATGGCACAGATTGTTACACATAGTGGGCTTTCAGCACACTTTTTTTTTTTTTTAATCTTTTCCATAGCTTCCTGAGATGTTAAGTATGACTGTGGATTCAATCTGGTCCCAAACTGCTGTTTCATAAATTAGAATCAGCTCAATGATATTGAACTGCAGGATTATTTAAATGGAACTGCATTTCAAGCATGGGTTTAAAATGATTATCTGAATATTTTGCTGCAAAAAACAGCTAATGTGTGGGTTGTTTTTTTTTTTTTTTTTTTTTTTTACACTTATTGAACCTCCTCTAGTTGAATTGCTGTATCTTTATTGCTTAGGCACACAGCAGTGCCTGGACACTCACAGTGATTTGCACCTATTTTTCATGGATGTGTCAGCCTATGATTATATAATTATATGACTTTTTATAAAAGCATGGAAGGCTTAGAAAATAATGTGCCCTCATTTTATGAATACTCAAGTACCCTTTGAATAAAACACTTTGCTCACTTTTAGAGACATGATATGGCACGGGAAGGCAATCATTTGGTCTTTTATGTAAATTACTATTTTTCATTATTTACCAATTCCCAATTGCCCCATACGTAGTGTAAGTATAATCTCTGTGGCAGTCGGAGTTGTACATTCTAGAAGTTACATGATTAAAAAAGCAGACTTCCTGGGATCAAATGCAATATAATGCTGTGCTGATATAAATGTTTTTTTCCTGTCTACTTATTATGCAAAAATCATCAAAATATATAGTAGTTATGTAAATGAGGACTCAACACATTTAACCAGTTTATAAAGCAGCATTTCTTTAATCTTCCTTTTTAGTCCTGAAAGATACTATTTGTATAAATTTATTAAAAATCCAAATTTTCCATAAAGGGATGTTTAAGTACTTGAGAATAAAGATATGCTTACCCTGATTTGAACATTACACAATGTATGCATGTGTCAAGACATCAGCACACATACATACAATTTTATGTATCAAAATTTTTAAAATTCTGAATAATTTCATTTTAATTACATGATTCTCTAGTAGCTTCTATGTCTAACTCAGTGATGCTCTCATATAAGAAGTGCTGGGCCGGCGCTGTGGCTCACTAGGCTAATCCTCTGCCTGTGGCACCGGCACACCAGGTTCTAGTCCTGGTCGGGGCGCCGGATTCTGTCCCAGTTGCCCCTCTTCCAGTCCAGCTCTCTGCTGTGGCCAGGGAGTGCAGTGGAGGATGGCCCAAGTCCTTGGGCCCTGCACCCCATGGGAGACCAGGAGAAGCACCTGGCTCCTGGCTTCAGATTAGCGTGGTGTGCCGGCCACAGCGGCCATTGGGAGATGAACCAACAGAAAAAAAGGAAGACCTTTCACTTTCTCTCTCTCACTGTCCACTCTGCCTGTCCAAAAAAAAAAAAAAAATGCCCATTTTCTGCCAGGAATATTCAAAGTAGTTGCAGAATCAAAACACAAATGTGAAATGCACAACGTGTATTGCATTTAAAATTTCCATTAAATGTTATACTCAAAGTTGGGTAAAATTGCCAATTATTAACTGTTGCCATCTATTATACCCTAGTACATTTGCATTGTAATTTTATCTAACCCTTAACGCCTTCCCTCTCAGCTCTGTGCCTCTGTCCCTGTTGTTGTTTTGCCTGGGAAACCTTTCCCATTTTTTCTGAAAGGAACATTCACTTTTCATTTGTATAAACTTATCAGGAACATTATATGCACTTAATATTTTCTCTGATATTCACAGGAAGACTTAAATACCACATTAATGTTTATATACAATGACATTAAATTATTTAATATGAAGGACATCCTATAGTTTATGCTTGCATGTTTTTTTAGATTTATCTATTTTTTTGAAAGAGTTATGGAGAAGGAGAGGCAGAGAAAGAGAGAGAGAGGAAGAGAGAGATCTTCCATCAGCTGGTTCACTCCTCAAATGGCTGCAACAGCCAAAGCTGGGACAGTCCAAAGTGAAGAGCTTCATCCATATCTCCCAAATGGGTGCAGGGACCCAAGGATTTGGGCCATCTTCTGCTGCTTTCCCATATTCATTAACAGGGATCCAGATTGGAACTGGGGCAGCCAGGACTTGAACTAGCACTCATTTGGGATGCCAGCACTGCAGGTGAAGCCTTTACCAACCTAGACCACAGCACCGGTCCCATTGGCATGTTTCATGTAAGTGTCGAATGAATGAACATATGAGTGTGTTTATAATTCAGTAATATTTTTTGACCCAGAAGACATCATAGAGAGATTTTCTACTTCCGTCCTCTCATTCTACTGAGGCACCGAAAAATAGCCAGTCATTACTCTTTTGGGGTTGAGTTAAAGCTATATCATCAAGCATAATTCCATTAGCATAATTTTATGTTGTAAAATTATATCTCTAATTTTGGACAATCATTAGTTAACAGTAAAGTGACAAAAACTCAAACTCATCTAGAAATATATGGGTTATAATTGGTACAGGTATTCAATCAAAGAAACAATAACTCAGATAATTCTAAGTGATTAAGATGAGAAAATGCTTTGCCAAAGAACTGGATTTAAATTGTATCTTGATGTATGGGTAGAATTTAGACAGGTGGAGGAAGTAGGGAAAAGAGTGAGATGGTAAGAATAAAACATCAGAGGGAGAAAGCCTAAAGCATTCAGAGAAGAGTGAGCAAAAAGAGTACTAAAATGCTTAACAGTTGTTGTGATATTTTTACAAAGTATATGGTTTTAGCCATAGCACATATACTTACTGACTTTGATATAAATCACTATATATTTGAATTTGTGGAGATTTTTTCACCTAGATTGGAAAATAAATGGAAGCTTATAGAAATATTTTATAGTATAAGTCAGTACAGGACTGACCATTAATTACAGTCAGACTTTGAAATTTAATTGATGCATAAATGTATTAATTTATTAAAACAAGCAAACTACACTCTTGGAAATGTAGAGGTTTATAGTTTTAATTTTTTTATCTGCATCAAATAGTTTATAGAAACTTTAGAAAATGCTGAGGAGTTTTCTTTGATACAGAGTTTAGTTCCCTTATATGCGAATACTATGTATGTATTAGACGCCTCCCTTTGATGGTAGAGGTTACAGTGAGTTGGCTTCTTCCTTCTGCCCATCTTTCCATCTCACCACACCCGTAGTGGAAATATGGCTTTCTTCTGTGTATGACCTTGGCTTTAACATTCTCCTAAACAAAAGCCACCACAGGTAGCCATTCCCAATTATTGTGAGTTGGAACAAAAGGAATATTTATCAATCTTGCTTAAGGGTGTTACCTCTTAAAATTATAAGTACACTTTGACATAAAAAATTCACAAATCTTTTCTTTTCTTTTTTTTTTTTTTTAACTTTTATTTAATGAATATACGTTTCCAAAGTACGAATAATGGATTACTATGGCTTCCCCCCCATACCGTCCCACCCACAACCCTCCCCTTCCCCACTCCCTCTCCCCTTCCATTCACATCAAGATTCATTTTCGATTATCTTAATATACAGAAGATCAGCTTAGTATACATTAAGTAAGGATTTCAACAGTTTGCTCCCACACAGAAACATAAAGTGAAAAATAATAGATGATTTTTTTTAATGATGATGAAATCAGATCAGACCTATTGTCATGTTTAATCCCAGTGAGAGTCAAGTTGGGAGTTGATAGTTTCTTTTCTTTTCTTTTCTTTTTTTCTTTTTTTTTTTTTTGTACCAATGCCATCTCACTAGTCCAAGTGATCAATTTCAGTTCGCAATTGATCATAATGAAAGGACTAAGAGTCAAAGGGAGCACATAAGCAAGTCTAGTACCTGCTAACACTAACCGATAGAATAAATAAAGGGGAGAGTGATCCAACATGGGAAGTGAGATACTCAGCAGACTCATAGAATGGCAGATGCCCTAAATAGCACTCTGGCCTCAGAATCAGCCCTAAAGGCATTCAGATCTGGCTGAAAAGCCCATGAGAGTATTTCAGGCATGGAAAGCCAAGACACTCTGGCAAAAGATCTCTGTGAGTGAGATCTCAGTGGAAAGAACAGGTCTTCAAAGAAGGAGGTACCTTTCTCTGAAGGGAGGAGAGAACCTCCACTTTGACTATGACCTTGTCTAAACAAGATAAGAGTCGGAGAACTCAAGGGGCTTCCATAGCCTTGGAAACTCATGACTGGAGCATAGGGAGATTACTGATGCCATAAACAGGAGTGTCAATTGGTAAAGTCAACAACAGGAGTCACTGTGCACTTACTCCTCATGTAGGATCTCTGTCCTTAATGTGCTGTGCATTGAGATTTAATGCTATAATGAGTACTCAAATAATATATTTCACTTTGTGTTTCTATGGGGGTGCAAACTGTTGAAATCTTTACTTAATGCATACTAAACTGATCCTCTGTAAAAAAAAAAAAAAAAAAAAGAAAAAAAGAAAAGAAAAGAAAAGAAACTTTTCTTAAAAAATAAAGAATGGGATTTAAAACATGTTTGTTTTGATGCAAGAATTGAAATCTATACAGTTTTTCATAACATGCATGTCCCAAGAACTTTATGAAACTCTCTCAACGATACTCATATACCCTTTCCTGTAGCTAATATTTGAGTAAAGGACAAATCTGTAAATGTTTCCTTTACTGAATCTTTTGTAATTCATTTAACAATCATTTGCTGAATGCTCGGTATGTGCCCAGCAGTGTGATAGTTGTCAGAGATGCAAGGGCAAAAGCAACAGATATGGTCTTTGCTTTGCTCTTAAGGATCTTGGAATTAAATCAAGAAATAGAAATTTAAAGAACAGATTTGGATATTAAAAATTATTGAACATGGTTTGAGGAAAGTTGAAGGATGATGTGATCAAATAACATTTGACCAGGTGGCCCAAGAAGCTCTTTCTAAGTGGGTGACCAGCAAACAGATGCGAAGTGAAAGAATCACCCATAGAAAAGACAGGGAGCAAGTGCAAGGCAAGGGGACAAAACTGTATGTGCAGTGGACCTGGGGTGAAATCTGGTAGACTGAAGGAACCATGATGAACAAGTGAAGGGAATGAATGAGTCACAATGATTGAGGGAAGAGGTGGATTTGAGGACTGGGTTGTCAGGAGCAGCTCAATCACATAGGGACTTGCAGACCATGTCAAGGCTACAGATATTATCCTCAGTGTGATTAGAAACCATGGAAGACTTTGAAAATACATGTTCTATTTCATATTTTCCTAGATTCCTGAGATGATTATTTTGAGGAAGGGTTGTCAGGGAGGCAGAGAGAAATATAAATTTATGAGGTCGTTCAGTTGTCCAGATAAGAAATAATGGTAGATTGGGCTGGGATGTTGGCAGTGGAAATGGAGAGAGTGAGCAGGGTCCAGAAATACTGGTGCTGTAGAGCTGTTGCAGTGCTGGTATTGTGGTGTCAGGGAAAGAGACTGATCCAGGAGCGCTTAGCGGTTGCTGACTTGATGAATCTGAGGGATGAATGAGTCCTTATTTAGAGAGGGAATGATTGTGGTGAGCAGGTTTTTGGGGCAACAAAGTGAATTCATCTTTGTACACTGAATTTGAGGTCCTCGATTGTAATTCAGTTGGAGATGCGTCACGGTGTTTAGAATCCAGTATGAGATTTAGGTGATAGACATGGATTTGAACAGTATAAAAATGTGCAAGGGCACTTCATTATACTTGTGGGGAAAAAATTGAAAAGATAAGTTTGTTTCGGTGAAAACAATTTGAAATCTATGCATAGGAGGTTCTTCAGAAAGATCATGGAAAATGTATATTACAAAAATATGCACAATATAAAATCTTTGACAAAGATAAGGTTATCTTTCTTTTATTTTTTAATTTTTTTTGACAGCAGAGTGGACAGTGAGAGAGAGAGAGACAGAGAGAAAGGTCTTCCTTTGCCGCTGGTTCACCCTCCAATGGCCGCCGCGGCCAGCGCGCTGCGGCCAGCGCACCGCGCTGATCCTATGGCAGGAGCCAGGAGCCAGGTGCTTTTCCTGGTCTCCCATGAGGTGCAGGGCCCAAGCACCTGGGCCATCCTCCACTGCACTCCCTGGCCACAGCACAGAGCTGGCCTGGAAGAGGGGCAACTGGGACAGAATCCGGCGCCCCGACCGGGACTAGAACCCGGTGTGCCGGCGCCGCTAGGCGGAGGATTAGCCTAGTGAGCCGCGGCGCCAGCCCAAGGTTATCTTTTAATTCTGTCTTTCCATGAACTTTTGACATACCTTCATAGCTAAATTAAGTTACAGAATTCTCCTTTTCTTGGTTATAAGGGGAAAAGAATCAAATTCTTTTTGAATGTGGTCTATGTTTATTGGAATGAAATGTGAATTTATACACACCATATATAAAGCCTAGGGAGTAAAAAGAGTAATTGATTCCATTCTTTAAAATTCTGTTTATTTTATTGCTTTGAGAGGCAGAGGCAGAGACAGAGCTCTCTCCATTGCTGGTTTACTCCCATATGCCCACAAGAGATGAGCTGGGATGTGCCAAAGCCAGGAGCCAGGAACTCAATCCAAGTCTTCTATGTGGTTGACCAACTATGCACCTGCTGTTTCCCCCAGCATGCAGGGAGGTGGGACTGAGAGCAGAGATAGTACTTGATCCTAAGCACTCAGATATGGGATGCCTGTGTCCCAAGGGGTGTTCTAATCACTGTACCCAGTGCCTACTCAGATGACTTTTTTTTTAAACTTTTATTTAATGCATATAAATTTCCAAAGTACGACTTATGGATTACAATGGCTTCCCCCCCATACCGTCCCTCCCACCCACAACCCTCCCCTTTCCCACTCCCTCTCCCCTTCCATTCACATCAAGATTCATTTTCGATTATCTTAATATACAGAAGATCAGCTTAGTATACATCAAGTATGGATTTCAACAGTTTGCTCCCACACAGAAACATAAAGTGAAAAATAATAGATGATTTTTTTTTAAATGATGATGAAATCAGAGCAGACCTATTGTCATGTTTAATCCCAGTGAGAGTCAAGTTGGGAATTGATAATTTCTTTTTTTTTTTTTTTTTTTTTTTTTTTTTTTTTTTTTTTTACAGAGGATCAGTTTAGTATGCATTAAGTAAGGATTTCAACAGTTTGCACCCCCATAGAAACACAAAGTGAAATATATTGTTTGAGTACTCGTTATAGCATTAAATCTCAATGTACAGCACATTAAGGATAGAGATCCTACATGAGGAGTAAGTGCACAGTGACTCCTGTTGTTGACTTTACCAATTGACACTCCTGTCTATGGCATCAGTAATCTCCCTATGCTCCAGTCATGAGTTTCCAAGGCTATGGAAGCCCTCTGAGTTCTCCGACTCTTATCTTGTTTAGACAAGGTCATAGTCAAAGTGGAGGTTCTCTCCTCCCTTCAGAGGAAGGTACCTCCTTCTTTGATGACCTGTTCTTTCCACTGGGATCTCACTCGCAGAGATCTTTTGCCAGAGTGTCTTGGCTTTCCATGCCTGAAATACTCTCATGAGCTTTTCAGCCAGCTCTGAATGCCTTTAGGGCTGATTCTGAGGCCAGAGTGCTATTTAGGACATCTGCCATTCTATGAGTCTGCTGAGTATCTCACTTCCCATTTTTTAAAAATATTTATTTCCTTACTTGGGACACAAAGGCAGAGAGAAAGAGAGCAAGTGAGCATGGGAATGCAGTGGCTCTCCCATCCACTGGTTTATTCCCCACAGGCCATAACTCTATTTGATTATTAAAGAAGAAGGTGGGGAGAAGAGGGAAGAAATAAGGGAAGATAATTTCGCTTGCCTGAAAATCCATGGTCAAATATACTTTAAAAATTGAAATAATTTAGTAATTCGGTTTACCCCATCTGGCTGTTTATAAATATAAAAAGGAGCCAATTAAAAATATGCGTAAGATCAGCTCAGCTTCCAAAGTTCATGCAGAGCAAGCATTGGCACTGAAAATCTGTTGAGCTTATTTGAACTCTCTCTTCTCTAAGATTCATAGTCCTTCTATTATTTGCTAATAGCAAACTTTACATTTCAATTTAACCCTGAGCTGAAACCTCTGTAAATGCCATTGGTACATGGGAGGTGTCCCTGATTCCAGATTTGCAGTGTGTGGGATATGGGGGACCTATTTGTAGGTATGTGGAGGCAGTCAAACAGCTATGAGGTTATAACCTCTGGATTTGGGATTAGCTAGAATGGCTATCCCCTGCCACTTCTCGTGAAATTATTTCTGATAGAAACATTGTCAGACTACAGAGTGCTTGCTACTGAAAAAACAGGGCCAACTTTATAATAAAATAGTTGACATCCATTTCATTTTAATGAAATAAGAAGCATTACAAACACTTAATAAATTAACTCATTTAATTCTCACAATACTCTTAAAAAGGGTGCAATTATTAACTCTATTTTATAAACCAAGAAATTGTCCTGAGCCTAAGTAATTCGCAGAAGTTCACAGAGCCCTTGGTGTTAGACTCAGAATCTGGCCTTCTGTGCCCACAAACCCTATATTGCACCTGAGTTGTTATCTGTTTATTGGGATGAATGTGTGTAGTGGCGGTGGAGAATAAAGGATTCCAATCTCAGAGGAAAGAAAAGCTGGCTGTTTCCTGCAGAGAATGGCTTGCTGACTCCCACTGGAAAAAAGGGAGAGAGGAAGAAAATAACAGCAAGTTGTTAATTCATAAAATGTCATTTTCCCGACTGCAAGGCTTGCAGTTTCTGCACCTGGTCCATTGCTGACTCATCTCACCTGAATCATTTAGTCAGCTCAATTGTGTTTGCTAATTACCTCACTCGAATAATTTAAACTATCAATGAAGAATGCAATAAATCATTACAGATATGGTTAATAAGGGGAAATGATTTTGACTCTTTAGCTTGCATTGATCCTTGATATAAAAAGATTAATTTTATACTCTATTTTTAACCTTACAGTCAACCATTAGCCACTTTTAGCAGAGTTGAGCTGAGCTGGTTTTTCATTAAAACCATGACATTTATCGTATCATTGAGTTCTTCCTATGATACCTCATTCCAGGAACAGAAAAATATTGTGACTCACCAAGAAAGCATAACAAGACAAATGGTACCTTTTTAATAAAGATCATTGCAGCAGAGCATTAAAACGCATAGCATTTTAGTGCTGTTACCGACATTTTCTTCCTTTTCAGTCTATCCAAAGACATACATCCTTATTTATGTTCATTTAGAAGATCAGTCTCTTTATCAACTAAAACCATTAGAAGAATGGGATTTTTTTGTTACCGAAATTTATTTGGGACCTGATATCAACATTACTTGATCTGTATAGAATAAGAAACTTTTACATTTGAGATATTCCCATCAAAGCTGAGGTAATATTTCTGTGTTAAAGTCCACTTAGTTGTTCTAAGAATAGTGGCACATTTTCTATAGCTTTTGCTTTATTTTTATATGGTGCTATGGCTATACAAAGTTGTGTCACAAGGAATGCTTCTACTTTCAGTCATGTTGGTCTATCGCTATTGCATGATGGCATTATATTGCATAATGCATATATGTAGGACATATAGAAATTTTAAGGTGAATATTTTCATAGTAACAGTGAGAACAATGTATTTTATGTCAGAACTCTCATGGAAGAGAAAGTCTGAACCACACTACATAGAATTTTGATTTATTTTTAAATGAAAACTAAATGAATAATGCTATTCTAAAGTTATCTCAGGTAGGCAATTTTTATTTATGAAGTTGTTTTATTTCCATAATATGCAAACATTAGAAAAATGTAGTTTAGAATTATCCCATCATGTGGCAACTCAGTAACTTATATTCAAAATGTGAATTTAAAAGTATTGTTGACTAGTATTGAATGATGGAGAATGGAAGGTCACAGATTCAAATTCCCATGTTTTATTTCTCCTTTAAGTGTTTCTGGGACCAGGTCGGGAACTACATTTTATTACCATACGTTAAGTACTCTTGACTTGTTTTTACCTGGTTTTGATACATAATTTTATGACATTAATATTGCCCCAATGGGTACCCACCAGGTCAGAAAGCACAGGTTCAAAATAAAGTAAAATGGTATTTATCCCTTTTTTCAAACTTGATGGAACATTCTTCTTTTATGCATTCAACCTATCAGTGAATCCTACTCTGTTCTCAGAAGGAAATCCATGGAATTGTAGAGAGCCAAGGACTTTGAAATTTTGTTGTGCCATGAATCTTTGGTTATAGGTAATAGAATATAATTCAACATTGCTCTTAGAAAAAAGCAGGTGTGTTGAAAAGATGCTGCTATTATTTCATGAAATTAAAGGTCAGGAAAGAAAATTCATGAGAATCAGGCCCAGAAAATGAAAAGTCAAGGTTGCTGTTTTCTTCTCTAAAGATCACAATGTTTGTTATCTCTGCAGCCTATTTGTCTCTGCTTGTCAGTGCCTTTTGTTCTACATCTGATACATGGCTTGTAATGACTCCAGCCAAGACACAAGGCCATGACCTCTTAGCTCTGGTATCCACTGATGTCTGCCAACAATTTTGTATCGAGAGAGAGAGAGCATCTAGATTCACTTGGCAGAACTCAAGAATGAGGACCTGATCTAGTCCACACTGCTGTGACCATGGGCTTAGAACTTGTAAGCCAATGAGTATTGCAAAGGACAAGGACAGGCATGTCTCTTGTAACCCCATCCCTGAAAACCTGGCAGAGACACTGAATGATAGCTAGAAACCCAAATCAGGGTTCATTAGTGGTTTTCCATAGAGGAGGGAGACTTGAACTGATTCTGGAAGGAAGAATAAAAATTGAGTGGTGGGGAAGAAGACAAGACAGACTTGGGGAGAGGGGAAGCAATAGGAGTCAAGGCTAAAAATCGGAAGCTGTAATAAAGCTTTGTTGAATAGTTACTAGAAGGTTGAGTGGTTATGGATGTCTACTTGAAGAAATTGTGAAATCTTCAAAAGGAAAAATTCACAGAAAGTTTTGACTATCTTGGAGGACATTCTTTGAAGTGTTGTTATTGCTTTTGTATGTCTGCATGTGTTTTAATAAGGAGTGGCTATTAGAGGTATACTGGTAAATATTTAACATTTTTTCAAAATAAAAATATGTGTGTATACTAATTTATTTAAAACCTTATTGGGGCCTGCACCGTGGCTCAGAGGCTAATCCTCCACCTTGC
The DNA here is from genome assembly GCF_964237555.1 of Oryctolagus cuniculus. Lineage (NCBI taxonomy): Eukaryota > Metazoa > Chordata > Mammalia > Lagomorpha > Leporidae > Oryctolagus > Oryctolagus cuniculus. The sequence continues at coordinate 34,837,149 of NC_091435.1, forward strand.
GGCGCCGGCACACTGGGTTCTAGTCCCGGTCAGGGCACCAGATTCTGTCCCGGTTGCCCCTCTTCCAGGCCAGCTCTCTGCTGTGGCCAGGGAGTGCAGTGGAGGATGGCCCAGGTTCTTGGTCCCTGCACCCCATGGGAGACCAAGAGAAACACCTGGCTCCTGCCTTCAGATAGGCGCAGTATGCCGGCCGCAGCACGCCGGCTGCGGCAGCCATTGGAGGGTGAACCAATGGCAAAGGAAGACCTTTCTCTCTGTCTCTCTCTCTCTCTCTCACCGTCCACTCTGCCTGTCAAAAAAAAAAAAACAAAAAAACAAAAAAACAAAAAACAAAAAACAAACAAAAAAAACCAACTTATTGGTATGAAGGACTAGGAACACCTAATTTATATATAAAAAAAACTTGCTATAGTTTAAATGTTTATTTCCTTCTAAAACTCATATGTAGAAATCCTAATCCCCAAGATGATAATATTAGACTAGCAAGCCTTTTATGATGTGATCAGCTCAAGAGGGCTCTGTGTTCATGAATGGGATTAGAAATTTGATAAAGGATTTAACTGCTCCCTGCCACTACCTGAGGACGCACCTACAAGGCACTGTCTATTAGGAGGTGGGCCCTTACCAGACATCGGTTGTGACTTAATTTTGGGCTTCCCAGCATCCGGAATCATAAGACATTTCTGCTGTCTATAAGTCATTCTGTCTAGATACTTTGTTACAGCAAATAGACTAAAGCATTTATATCAACCCTTCATGTATATTTCCCTTAGTATATTATCTCAGAATGCTGTCACTGATTTTTGTCAACCTCTTGTGCCTATAGCCAATTGATTATTGTAATTCAGCCATGTTTTCTAAAATGGAGGTGCATCACAGTCTATTCATTCTTTTCCCAATACATTTATTTTATTTTCAAGTATTTTTAAAATCTCACTCTCTCTCTCCTTTCTCCTTCTGTCTCTGTATTGCTGCCTTTCAAATAAATAAGTAAGTACATCTTAAAGATTTGAAGGAAGATTTAGAGAAAGCAAGTGAGCGAGTGAGCATGTGCATCCACTGATTCTCTCCCCAAATGACCACATCAGCTGGGGCTGAGCTATGCTGAAGCTAGGAGCCAAGAGCTTCATTGGGGTCTCCCATGTGGGTGCAGGGGCTCAAGTGGTTGAGCCTTCTTCCATTGCTTTCCCAGGTGCATTAGCAGGTAGCTAGATCAGACGTGGAGTAGTAAGGACTTGAACCAGTGCCTATATAGGATGCTGGCACTACAAGGAGTGGCTTAACCCACTGTGCCATAGCATTGTCCTCCCCCACCATTAAGTTTATTGTCATTAGTGTCACATGTGATCTGTTCAGTATTTTTCTCACTGTCATAAATTACATTCTTTAAATTGAGAACTTTTTAAGTTTTGGTCCCAATTACAAATGTATGCAATTCAATAATAAACTCAAAAGGTATCTGAAAATTTCACAGTTGGCTCTTCAGATCCTGGATGAACTTGTTTCCAGCAAGCAACTCCTTAGTGTGTGAGAAGTGATGGTGACCTCACTTACAATGTCAGTGCAAAAGAAAGTTCATGTGGGAAAATCTGCAGAATAATCAGTGCAATAGGATTGGACATGGGAGTAAGGTGTTGCTAACGAAGATTTCAAAAACCTCTGCTTAGATAAATAGGTAATGAAAATCCATAACCGTGAGAATATTTAGGAATCTGTACATTCAGAAATTATTTATGGAATAGAAAATTCTAACCAGGAAATGCTAAACATTCAGTTTACTCTACAAGATGGTTTTATAATTAATTGTTGAAATCACCTACAGTTCAAAAATAGATGTAAATAATTATTGATTTTTATTAAGTTAAGCCTCTCTTTTCAGCTTTTAGTGATGACCCTAACTGCACATTCTTCTTGAAATGGTACACTCATTGGACCCTGAGCCCCTCCCAAAGCCAAATCTGTCTCATTTTCATCCTGTGTTCCCAGCATCCAGCTCAATGTTTGGCTCATCCTGTTCACTAAATGTGGCTTTTGTTAGGAATAAACAATCTATCATTGGCTCCATAAAAGAGAAAGGCTAGTCATTGATGAAAAGGGGCAGGCGGGTTGAGTGAAGTCTTTGCCAGGCCTAGCTAAAATGTTGACTAGTATAACTCTAGTGAGGCTCTTTTGTGTGTGTGTGTGTGCTGGTCAAACCCCAGGAAACTCTGTCAGGAAGTCTACAAGGAATATTCAGGAACAAACCTATGTGGTTTGACACTGTTGTTCCAACGTCTGCAAAGTGGATAGCTCAGCAGTCACTGTTTATAGGGATACTTTCTAATTCCAAATACTGGAGCTAGGGATAAGGCTTAAGAGACTAGTGCCAGATACTGATGTAGCTGTAAATATTTAGCAACACTAGGCAAAACAGTTCTCTCTGAAGCTTATAGTTGACACCGGTATGTGTAGGCCTCTAACGTTTATTTATTTATTTTTTTAGTGACTTAGAATAAAAGCTTTAAAACTTTTTTTAGCTCTTCTGCTTTATTAATAAAGACAGCAATAATACAGCAAAGAGAGCATTATAATACAAATCATTTGTATATTTAAGCTAGAGCTGTGCATTTACAGAGTTTTATAGTAAGTGTAAGGAATGACATTTTATATACAGTCAAAAGAAATCTTGTATTAACAAAGTAAATTCTGTCAGAGTTAATGCAGGATACCCTCTGTTACTATCTTCTCAAGTTTCATTGCAGTATGGCATATAGTTTTGTGTGGAAGCAATATCAAATATATATTTTTCATTATCCCCAAACCTATTTATCTAAGGTCCCCAAAACCTATGAAGAAGTGAACTAATTAATGATATTATAAACAGGTTTTCACAAGCTGTAGTAGGCCAGATCTAGTCTACCTTCTTATTTTGTGAAGTTTTATTGGAAGACCATTTTGCTTATTCATTTTTATATTGTCTGCAGTTACTTTCAAGCCATAATTGCAAAACTGAATAATTGCAACACAGATGTGTTTTGTTCTGCAGAACCAGATGTACAAAGTTTGTCTGTACTGGATTGTCCTTAATGACCACAACAAAGAGGAACTTGTGGGGAAGTTTATTCAGAGTTTTGACCTTAGAGATGGGACTGGCAATGTGTCTTACCTTAGTTGAGCTGAATGTTGGTGTATTGTGTCACATTGCATCTCTTATAATTTCTTGCTCCTCCTGACTGTGATGACTGGTACAACTTCATGTGACAGCAACTGATGCTCAATGTCTAATGAGGGGACTCTGGCAGGAAGGAGACCAGACATAGAAAACTGAGATTGGATGCCTTCTGCTGTTGCAAGTTGAATGTAGAAGTGAGAACATGTGGCTTTATCTGGAGATAAATACAGGGGGCGGTGATGAAAAGTCATTCAAGGGTTGAATCTCCTCAGCTTCCTTCCCTTCCTTCAGTGCACGACTCCCATCACTACCTCTCTGCATGTCAGCCTAGCTCAAGATGTGTCTTGGGTTAAGAATGTACCATGTAGGGGGCGGTGCTGTGGTGTAGTAGCCTGAGCCTCCGCTTGGCAGCGCCAGCATACCGTATGGTCCCCAGTTCCTGTCCCAGTTGCTCCTCTTCCTGTCCAGCTCCCTGCTAATGCACCTGGGAAAGCAATAGAAAATGGCCCTAGTGCTTGGGCCCCTGCACCCACTTGGGAGACTTGGAAGAAACTCTTTGCTCCTGGCTTCAGATTGGCCCATCTCCAATGGTTGTGGCCATTTGGGGGGGTGTAACAGCAGGTGGAAGAACTCTCTCTGTCTCTCTGATAAATAAATAAAATCTTGACAGGAAAAAAAAAAAAAGATGTACCATGTGGACATGAGTTGAAAGATCAAAGATTTAGTCTTGGGAAAGAGACAATAGAGTATAAAAAGACATCAGGTGGGTGCTGTAGGGTTGAGGGAAGGAAAAAGGGGCTTTCTATACCACTGGTATATTTTGGATAGTTTATTAGCCAGGAGAGATGACCGTTAACTAGATATTGCCCATTCTGTGTAACACTTTGCTTAGCTGTTCTGTGTTGTGCTCAATAGTATTCACTGTGATGTTATCAGTGTCACTGCTGGAGGACACTTAAGTTCTTTTTTATGGGACAGGCAAGGAGCCCAGTGTTCTTCATACACTGTGCTCTAAGGGTGTTCCTTCTCATCCAGGAACTTGTCTTGCTCCTTCTTAGATGTCATCTTCTTTCATGTAATCTTCAAATGATTAAGATCCTCCAAACTTAGGGGTGAGCTCTCTTAACTTCTTGTTCCATATTATCTCCCTAGACAATCACATCTATTTCATGGCTTCATTTACCTTTTATAAACTGATAACTCTCAAATGTATAACCTTCTCCTGAACCTAATCACTGAGCTTCAGATCTAGATATCCAACTGCCTGCTTAGAAACATTTCCAGTTGGCTCTCTCACAGTATTTCCGTCTTCCTGTTCTGTTACAGACTATCTTAGTAAATATATTAACTGTGAAATTTCAGTCTATTAGACTGTGCCAGTCTGATCCATTGTCTTTTCCTTATCTTTTGTATTTAATTACTAAATCCAGTATATTTCCTCTCCTAAACATCTATCTTCTTTTTTCTATTCACATTGCCACCATGGTAGACCAAGCAGCAGCAATGTGTTATTTGGTGTCCCTGAAGACAGTCTAAGCCCTAATAATGTTATTCTTCAACAGGAAACTTTCATGACCTCCTTTTGCTTTTCAGGAAACCACCAGTGGCATTGTTGTCACAAGGCCCCATGTGATCCTTACTCAACTCTCCCTTAGCTTTGTGCACTCATTCCCACACGTGTCATTCTTCTTTCTCTCTTTGCTTTTTTTTTTTTTATTGTGAAGACCACTGCTTCTTTGTCCCCTCCATCTTTGTTGGCAGAATTTATCATAGTCGCAATATTAACCTTTAAAGAAGGATCAAACTAGGTGAGGAGCCCCAAATTTTCCATTTGCAGCTGTAAGCATAGTTATAATGAACTAGAAGGGTACATGAAATGTTTAAAAGTTTAGGATTGCCTCCTTAGAATGTGATCTGTAGGAGAATAAGGACTTTATACTCTGTTTAGAATTGTGGTTTCATATGCTAAATCAACAACTGTAATTATTGAAAGATTTGATTAAAATTGAAAGTGCTGACTGAATGAAGAAGCTTATTTAATACAGAAATTTGCATGACATTTATTGTTCAATCCCATTCTGGTAGCTAAGTAGAACTAAGGTACAAATCTCAGCTATCAGACCCTCAATGTAGTCTACTATAAAAAGGGTTCAGGGTTTATTTGCTGTCTTCCTGCTTTCCCATGACTATGTATAATGAAAAGTTGATGAGGTCCAGTTACCGCATCCTAGGTAAGGAAAAGCAAATCAATATGGAGTAGTGTTTTTGGTGTTAAGGGTCAAACTGAATAAACTGTGTACCATATTACCCTTAAATAGATAATAGATTTGCAAGCCACCCTTTTATTTTGAGAACAGTTATTCTGAGTATTATTATCTTTAATGTACTCACATATCAAATGAAGAAATGACTGAATAACGAATACTTGATTCTCAAATCATGAAATCAATTTTAATATGGTTAGAAATTTTGATATTTTCTTAGTGCAATGAGAATGATGAAGTCCTGTTAATTAATGTATTGATGAGATTGAAGGAAAATGGGCTCAACAGTCTTTTGTCACTAGTGAGGTGAATCCTATAATATAAACTAAGGAGTAGGTAAAGATGAAGGTATGAAAGCAATTTTATAAGCATAAAAAGTTCATTTTTTAACATTTTTCTGAAAATTTTAAAAATACTGTTGTCGGAGAGTAATTGAATAAAGCTGATTTTGTCACAAAACTTATCTAAAATTAATGCATTTATTTTTAAGTATCTTAAGCTGACTCCCTGAATCTGCAGTTTCCATAGACTATAAACAAACTCCTTTTCCTGATATACAAATGGAGAGTGTTTCATATCATCTTTTTGTTAAGAATCTACTCTAATAAGAAAATGTCTGTTTAACTAAATATGAAAAAACGTGAAAAGTAGCTGCTGTTTTAAAGCAGTTTAAATTTTTTCTTTTAAAAACATGCATATTCTGTGGGCAATTTTAAATACAACTGTAATAGTTTGAAAGGATTTTTTCCATCTAAATTATATCCATCAAGCTGTATTCCCATGTTAACTAGCCTGAAGACAGATACTAATTGTACCCCTAATTTGTAATGCATCAGATTAGCACTATTGATCAGCTAAAAAAATAAAAGTAAACTAAACAAGAGTCAGTCTCAATACCAAAGGAATGATATATTGATTCCATCTGGCAATGCTTTGTCTACAGATCAATGTGTATGTATAGCATAGGCCAGTTAAGAATGAAACAGTATGGACAAAGGTCATGAAAGAAACAGAATGTCCAAGATTATCGAGATCATGAAATGAGCATATCTTAAAGTTCATCTGACAGGTGTTTATAAAAGAATTCTAGGTTTGCTGTATACACACACACACACACACACACAAATCATAACATACATATTTCATGGCTAACATACCATAACAACATCCTAGGAGCCACTTTGTTGAAATTAAGACTGACTTCTTAATCAAGAATGAAATTGTATGAATTTGCACAGTAAAGAAATGGCATGACTTCAGTCTGGCTTTCATTTCACCACAGGTGAAATCTTTCTGGTAAAATCCAGGTTTCTGTTCCCTACGCCAAACACTTGGCAACATTCAAAGACGCTCTGAAGTCCAAAAATCCTCTGAAAGCTCACTCTAGGCCTTATGTTAGATCCTAATGGGTGGGAACTAGAAGGTGTGTTTACCTTTTTGTCATTTACAGAATTTTATTAGAATAGGCATGACCTCCTTCAACCTGATGGTGGAACTTAATGTAAAACATAAAGTGGCACCTTAGTCAATGCATTTCTTGTGTCTTTGATGATATTGTGGTACCATCAGGTTGATCTTTTTCCAAGTAGAACTATTAATTTAGTTCCTAATTTAATTAATTAATTATAGACTTTTCACTTTTGATTATCAATTCATTTCTTTAAAATATCTTCTCTCTTTTTATAACATGCATTTATTTGAAAGAGTTACAGACAGGGAGAGACAGAGAAAGATCTTCCATCTGCTGGTTCCCTCACCAGATGACTGCAATGGCCAGGACAGGTCCAGGTTGAAGCCAGGAGGTTGATCAGCTTTTCTCACAAAGGTGGCAGAGGCCGAAACACTTAAGCTATCGTCCCCTGCTTTTCCCAGGCCATTAGCAGGTAGCTGAACCAGAAGTGGAGCAGTCTGGACACAAACTGGCGCCCCTATGGGATGCTGGCAGCAGCATCAACAGGCAGTAGCTTTACATAATATTACACAGTGCCAGCTGCAAAATATTTTTTCTTTATTACTTTGAACATGATGGGTATATTTTAAATTTGCATTTAGTTATCCAATTAATGCTTGGTCTACAGCTAGGCTGAATTATGATATAGCTGCTCCTTGGAATCTTTAGTTCATGTATTATCCATATATTTCAGATATTTAAATTTCATGGGATGAGAAGGTTAAGAGATGGAAGATATATTTCCTGTCATAATCACAGAGTAGTAACTGATCAGATTATCATCTTTTTGCCCTGTGGAATAAAATTTAATATACTACAGAGAAACTGATGCATTTGCAAAAAAATTCTCTTTTGAATAGTCTTAACAACTAAAATATCAGAACAAAACTGCATTAGAGAACTAAACAAGGCTAATTGTGACATTTTAGCCACAGAAAATGCAAACTGCTTCAAGCTTTCTTTTTTCTTTTTCCATCTTTCATTTTTTTTTGTGGACTTGCTATATTTTGTGAGCAAAACCAGGTGTCAGCCAGTATTACCACTGCAAGTTTAAGAATAAAAATACTCTTTTATTAATTACTCAAGTTAGGATGTCTTTGGGGAATTTTTGGTTTTCTAATATGGTCAGATATGACTTTCTGAGATAATATGAAAAGGACATAGAAACTAGTTGGTGTGTAGAAATATCTAATTTTAGAGTAAAGTAATATTTTAAAAATCATATATAAGAACATTAGCAGAAAAAAGTATGTGTTTTATATTTTCCTTATGTGTTATTTTTGTTTTTTTAAGCAATGTCAATGTCTATTGGATTTGAAACCTAAGGAACAAAGAAAAACTACCAGAATGGCCTATAGCCAGAGAAGTCTGCAAGCATAAAGTTTAGTAGCTGTGTAGTAAAGCAGAATGCATTCCTCCTTTGCTTATGCTGTTATTTTTAAAAGGTGATTTTTAAAAATTATGAATTAGAAATTTTTTAAAAGTGATGTTTATTGGAGAGATACAGCGAGAGCAAGAGAGAGTTCCTATCCACTGATTCACTTGCTTAAATGCCTGCAGTGGCCAGAACTGGACCAAGGTCGAAGCAGGGAGCCAGAAACACTGTCCTTGTCTTTGACATAAGTGGCAGGAACCCAGTTACTTGAACGATCACCACTACCTCCCATGATCTGCATGAACAGGGACTTAGATCAGGAGCCAGATCTGGGAATCAAACCCAGGCTGTCCTGTGTGAGAGGAAGGCATCTTCACTGCTGTACCCAGTGCCCACCCCTGTTTGTGCTAGCTTAGCCGTAAGAAATGTGAGTCTACTTCAATGGCGATCCTTGGACTGTTGCACATACATTTGATTTTCTACATTTGTTTACCTTCTGATTCCAGCCTAAAGAAATAGTTTTAATGCATGGGAATTGCAGTTCTTCCATGAAAATGTATTTCTATCAAGAATCCAAATCTCCGTCACTCACAATTATGGACAGGGGATGACAGATTTTTGTTTTTAACCACTAAATTGGTACCACCTGTGGTAATTGCATAAACTCAGTTCACCACTCATAGATTTGCCAACAATGAAATTGTTTGCATGCTTAAGGAATTATTTTTCAAATTTTTAATTTCTAAATTTGCATTCATAGCATGAAGATTTATCAGATAAGCTTACCATGGTATTGACCTATATTTCCTTTCATTTTATAATACTTATGCTCAAGAACTGAAGTTACGTGACTAAGGTCATGTATTTATGATTTTAAATGCTATTCAAAAGATAAGCCATTGGATTCTATGGAAATATAAGTGGTTATTATTATAAAATATATAAAAGCAATAATTTATTTTTATAAATTACAAAACTTTAGTACCTCCTACTAAGCTTTCTAATTTTAGTTTGTTTCTTGTTTCTTATTATACTTACACTGAGGAGTACTTGCTTAGAACTGAGGCAAACCTAAGTTTCCTATGTGAACTGGAACTAGAAAAACTCCCTTGTTTACTATATCATTCATCACAACCTTACAGATAAGTGAGGGAATTTGACATTGTTTTCACAATTTAGCCTAGAAAAGGACTGCGTTTTCTGGAGTGGTAATTACTCAAAATTCCTCCTGCAGAATCAAAGGATGCATCCTTTGGAAAATGTCTATAGTAAGATATGACAGTCTCTGTGAATACACCCTGTCCTCTGGCCTGCCAATTCTTGATTTTTATGTCTGAATGCCAGACATCTATCAGTTGGATGCCTGGATATTAAAGTACGCAGACTTGGATAATAAATAAATTGCAGCTGTATGGTTATGAAAATCCATGTCTTGTAGCAACCTAACACATTTTCAAGGTTTAGTTTATAATAAAAGAATAGAATGCACGAGATTTGCACAGTCTTACAATTCACTCCTCTCTTCTTTGATATGCACTGTTTGATAGATTCAGACTTTTTAGCCTGCAGGGCCTTGACTGGTTTGAAAAATGCAATGGGACTCTGTGTCTGTCTCTCACTCTGTCTCTGCCACCTCCCTCTCACTGCCTTTGTCTCTCACCCCCTGGTGAGAGAGTGGGAAAGATAAAGAAGATGGATAAGGATAGGGAGGGCAGGGAGGAAGAATGGAGGGAAAGATACACAGGGAGCCAGACAGAGCTGGTCTTTGAGGGGATGAGTACATGGCACCATCACCAAGAAGAAATCCAAACCACCAGACACATAGACTGACCTTTGAGCATTCCTGAGCTGTTTTACCAGATACTGGATCTGCATATAATGTCTATAGGTATAGAGAGAATATGCAATCCATGAAAGAGAGTATATCGGCTATAACAATCAGGGGTGTTTAGGTTGAAGAGTGTATATTTGAAAATGAGTTTGATCCTTTGTAGCCTTTGACTCTAGTGTTGAGGCACAGTGTTTTTTTTCTTCTGTTGTTTGAACTCTCGCTTAGTATAGGGTTGATCTTGTGAGTATAAAGTAAATTGAAATTAGATCATTGTAAAAATTAGGAGAGGGAGTAAGGGAGGGAGAGGAAGAAGGGTGGGAGTGTGGGTGAGTATGAGGGAGAGGGAGTAGAGTGGGAAGTATCACTATGGTCCTAAATCTGTACATATGCAGTCCATGAAATTTGTTAACTTGAAAATAAAAAATTTAAAAATGGAGTTCATATCAAAAGGAAGGGGATACAGTCAGATATATTAATATTTTATATAACATATAGTGTGGGATGATGTCATTAGTCTATCTAATTTATCAACCTATCTGTATATCTATCTAGGAGAGAGAAAAAGTAGAACAGGGAGTTGGCAGAGACAGAGTGAGACAGATGAAGAGAGATCACTTACATTTTTCAGACCACTCAAGGTCCCCAGTAGGCTGAGAAGTCTGTATCTGAAACAGTGCATATCATATCATGTATATCTGTATGATATATTCCTATATAACATTAATATAAGTCATCATGTCTATTATATAGCTCAAGAATTTTATATACATACTAATTTAAACTGTAAGTCTTTTGCAAATGTAAATGCTATTCTTAGCTCACCAGTCCTACCAACAATAGGTAGCAGGCCAATCTGACCCATAGGATGTGATTTGCAGTGCCTTGTGCTAAACTATACTTTTAATAGTGTATACTATATTATCTTTTGTAGGATGGGTTACTGTGTAATTATTATAGAAAATTGAATAACTCATTGGCATTGCAAAAAATGAAGTAGTTTCTTGTAGTTTTATGAGTAGAGACATTAAACCTGCAGTGTTCGTATTTTCAAGGTTATTTAAAAGTAAAAAAAATCTCACTAGTACAAATGAAAGTCAAAGTTACAACTTTTATAATTGGGGAGCACAAAATGCAAAATGTCAAAGAGCATTATATATATTTTAAATTTTTACAATTGCCATCCACTTTGGCAGCTAATTTTCTTCATGTTAATTAAACAGAATGGAACCTTCTGTTTACCATTAGACATTATCCATTAAATTAACAGCAAAAAAGGTGAGTGATATCTTGTAAGTCACTGAGAAGCAATTAGCATCTTAATATTTCCAGACTCTGGACTCATCCCCTTGTTGAAACAGCACTTTATGTATTTTGCTCAGCATCTGAACATGATCAATAATTGATATTAAGGTATCAGGACCCGGCCGGTGCCGCGGCTCACTAGGCTAATCCTCCACCTGCAGCGCCAGCACAGTCCCGGTTCTAGTCCTGGTCATGGCGCCAGATTCTGTCCCAGTTGCCCCTCTTCCAGTCCAGCTCTCTGCTGTGGCCCAGGATGGCAGTGGAGGATGGTCCAGGTCCTTGGGCCCTGCACCCACATGGGAGACCAGGAAGAAGCACCTGGCTCCTGGCTTCGGATCGCTGCAGTGTGCCGGCCGCAATGAACCGGCCGTGACGGTCACTTAAGGGGTGAACCAATGGAAAAAGGAAGACCTTTCTCTCTGTCTCTCTCTCTCTCACTGTCTAACTCTGACTGTCAAAAAAAAAAAAAAAAAAGTGTGAGGACTGTATCATTTTCAAAATGGAATAACCTGAAGACTTTTCAAGTGCACTGAATCTGTATGTCATCAAACTGCATGGCTCTGAGGCCTCGTATCCTAGGAATTAGTAATTTTTATATTCACATTAGCTCCAGAAAAGATGAACTGCATTTTTTCTTCCCTTGTTGTCAGTTATAGCTGGAATAAATCTTTATGAAGTATAGGTAGAATAGAACAAGAGGCACAAGAAAGAAAATCCTAGCAAGCATGAAGAAGTCCTTGCATTAATGCAATTCAGGAGAAGATAGTATCTTCACCACCACCCAGCAGGAGTGCAAGCCAACCTACTAAAACGAGGGTGAGCATCAGCTGTGAAAAATCCCCTTTCCTTTTCCTCAATATTATCTGTCCCTTTCTTCCCTGTCTTATTTTGCTCTCATGTGTCTTCCTCTCTTTCCGCTCTCTTCCATTCTTCCTAGACAAATGTATTTAACTGAATATTTCATGCTCCATCATGTCTTAGATTCTTTCCAGATATGTCGTACATAGCATCCTGCATCTTTTAAATGGATTTTAACCAAGTTAAACTTGGTTAAAAGTTAAGGCAGTACTGGTCCAGCACGCAGCCAAAGAATGTTTATCGACAGGTGAAGCCAAAATATGTGCAAATGGGAGCAGATTTTCTAACTTAATATGTAGTCTTAAAATCAAAAGATAGTTATGATTCGTGGGTTCAATATGAGAAACAAAGAACGTACATGTGGTTAAACACAGATGTTTCCACTTATGTTAGTCTATTGTGTGTTTAGAATCATAAAGAAGGATTAATAAAATGAGTATTGTTAATGCCATTTCTTTATTGTAATACTTTTTATATGTAATGCATTTTCACATTACTTATTATAAATTTTTCCATTTTGATTACTATAGTGTATTTACTGAATCTGTTCTTTTTCCCTATAATTACTTTCATATGCAAGTTTACATCTTGATTTTATAAATAAAATAGTAAATAGCAACATTCATTGATGGCTTGGGAGTCTATTCATCTAAATAAAAGTTAGGTTTTCAGAATTGCCTGTTGACTGTTTTTCAAATAAATGTAACAAATTTGCATTTACATTAGTAAATATCTTTTTTTCAAAGATTTATTTATTTGAAAGTCTGAGAAAAAAAGAGAGAGAGAGATCTTCCATCTGCTATATCACTCCCCAAATGTTTGCAATGGCCAGGGCTGGGCCAAGCTGAAGCCAGAGCTTCTTCCAGAGCTTTCTTCTTCTCCCACATGGGTGCAGGGGCCCGAGGACTTGTGCCATTTTCTTCTGTTTTCCCACGTGCTGGATCAAATGTGGAGCAGCCGCATCTGGAATTGGCACCCATATGGTAGTAGCTTTACCCACTATGCAACAACCCCAGCCCCAATAAATATTTCTTTGAATAATGAGTGGTGCATATGATTTCAGTAATTATAATGTACATTGATTAAATATCTCATATGTATGGGTCATGACAAGATGAATGAAAGCTTTTCCTATTATTTCATTACAACCAACAGTAAGAATAAAGGGACACATTAAGTGTGTTTATTGTTAACATCTGATAGGTTTCCATGTTCTCGCCTTGGATAAAATGTCTAGAAAGTCCCCTAAATCTCGTGATCCATTTTTGTTCTTCTCTGTTGATCCTTACTTGGGAAGACAGAAAGTCTTAGCATAAAATAATGTATAAAAATTGCAGAAGAATGGTTATATTTAAAATATGAACACTTTTGATTTAACTTTGTGATAAAGCATACTTAAAAAGCATTTTGGAAGGATTAAAATTAAGGGATACTCAGAAAGTATGTATCTACACGTTGGATTTAAATAAGAAAGGGATCTCTTAGTGGAATTAGTTGAATGAGGTACACTGCATTAGAAAGCAGTATTCCAAAGGATATCTGTGTGAGAGAAGCCTTTGGGATCATGTTGAAGAAAAATGATCATCCAGAGGGAAAGTTACAAGATAAATGTCTGCAGTCCAAGTTTTCAAAGTGACTTTTTGCCTCTTGTAGAAAACAAACTGCCTGTTTCTCAACTTCAAAATTCAATTTCGGTGAATAAGCTTAATGATACTAGAGGAATGCTACTTTAAGTTATTCTTCTGTTCAATAAATCAATGAATATACACACTTAGAATGATCAGTTTTTCAGAAGCTTATCTACCATTCTATTTATGGAGAAATGAATGCTTTAAATCATTTTAAATTTAATAGGATTCTTTTGGGCTTGCATACAACACATTTTAGAATGACTTTCCAAGTGTTAGTCCAAATAGAACAGTAATGTAAGTTGATAATCCTGAGTTGTTCCATGCTATTTCCAGTTCAAAAATAAAATTTTTCCACCATGCATAGCTATCTTGTTATGTAGGTGATAACATAGATTTTTAAACTTAATTTTAAAGTCAGGGAAATTTTTTTCAATGGCCAGAACTATATAATACATAGAGCATAACTAAATAATATTTACAAAGATATGAAAGTAAATGTCTTCTGATAAGCATCCTTACCTGATACAGATCAGGATAGTCTGTGGTACAGCATCAATGGTGATAAGACAGGATGCATCAGTTGCTATCAGTCAAATGACAATAGTACTGATATCGTTTATCCTGCTTAACAGATCCCCTGCGGTGTTGACTGGCACCACCAGAGTTCATTTGTGTAGCATTCTCATCTGCATCATTTTAAAGGGCAAGTTTTAAATTAAAAAAGGCCATAAGGTGCAGTGCTGAATCACAACTATCATCCAAGATCCATTGTGATATAATGCACATGACTGTCCCTTATAGAGTCTGAAATGGTTTTGCAAGCCTTATAGTGCTGTGTAAATATGAGTAATACCAAACACATAACATACTCTATCTAAGCTCTCTGCCTGAAGCCAGTTATAAATTTGTAGTGCATATGGTGATTCTCATGTGGTAGGCTTAGAATATAATGTATTTGGGTGCATTGTTTTCTTTTATTGTATTTCAAGTTTAAAATAACATTTTAAATGAAATTAAAATCTGTTACTTCTGCAACCTTTTTAGACTTTTTGGTGGAATATGAGGATTTAATTAGATATAACTATGAGAACAATGGATATAAAGTTAAAGATCTTGTAATAGCTACTTATGCTAGTTGTTTATAATGTTTGTATAGGTCTGAGCGGTTTATAGAACTGTTACTTACATATCACATCCAATAAACTTCAAATCAATCTTTTGATATATATCAATTTATTAACAGAATAAGAAATCAGACTTAAAAAAAGTGAGCTAGAATGAGTTGTTCTTTCTTTGAAATCTTAGATTTTTCAGAATTGTCTTACATAAGATCTTGAATGCATATGACAACATGATTTGCATAGAGTGGAATAAAAAATAGCCCATGTTTTACTCGTTGCCAAATGAAAGCATTGCAAGTTACTCAGTCTCATAACTATGAAGTTATTGTCAGAACCATGAAGTGCTATGCTGGAATAACACTGAAGGCTCAGTGTGTGTGTGTTTAGAGTTCATGTATTAGAGGCAAGATGCATCTACTTACATTGCATTCTAGAAAAGAGTGAACAACTTGTGAGAAAATAGTTGCACAATTCTCTTTTTACCTTCAGATCAGTTCTAATGTCCTTATCAGAAACTAGTAAATAATCTGTAATTTAGTATCTTACTCATTACTCCCATTAAGAGAAGTGTTTGTATCCCTTGATTTCACATAGAGTATCCTATCTTGTGCCCATGCAAGTTGTAGCTGTGTACTCAGTAGGTAAACATAGTATGGAGGCAGCTAAATTGCTGCCTTTATCACTAAAAAACTGATAATGGTTATGTCATGAGTAACAGCCTAGAACTCTTCCCTTATACCCGATCTTATTTCTTTTCTTGATTCTTAAGGCACTACCACTAACTGCACTGCCTGCTAATATAATCTGCATGTATAATATTTCAAATGTTTGTAGAAAAAAAGAATTAAAAGTTGTTTTGTATTAATTTTTTAAAATCAATACATGTCCTTTTAATTATATACATTTTAATGAACTTTTTGAAGTTGAGAGACTTCAAATGCATAGTATTTTATGGTGCTTATTAAATGCGAGTGTAAAATTATTTGTACTTAGGTGGATACGTGTTTAAAAAGCTTTCATATTTTAATGGGCATTTTGTATAAACTGCCTTATGTCTCCAAGTAAACATTTGTAATAACTGTTCCATGATGTCTAATACCAGTTTCTGTCTGTTGATGTTTATTATTGGTCTGTCCTTTGACAGGAAAATCATAGTTGTCTAGGTTCAGTTGATTGAAGCTAACTATTTTCTACCCTAAGAAGTTTAAAGAGGAAAAAATTAAGATATTCATGGAAATTCTTTATTTAGCTGCATTGACGTTTCCACAAAGAAACAATTGCTGAATGTATAATGAAGAGTGAATCAAATATAATATATATATATATATAAAAGAGTGAATCAAATATAAAATCCTCTGCGGGAAAAGGTTAGCATGCTATTACCATAAAAAAGCATATATGTTCATGTCAGACTTTGGGGATTGGGAAAGTCTTTCATTTAAGCTATATAATGTATAAGGCAAGTGCATTGTTTTCATATCTGATTAGCTGGTGTCTGTAACTGGGTGTTATTGGAAGACAGGCAGAATTGTCACCCATGTTTGGAGTGTCAGGAGGTATCCTTATAAGTTTCTGTAACTGAGTCAGCCTAGGACACCTGTTGACAGTGCAGTGCAGTTCCAAAACCTGACATGCTTTAGTTCTCTCATTTACCTCTCTCATCTTACCTTTTTTTTTGGCAAATAAATATAGGCAAGTTGTTGACAGGTCACACCAGTTTGCTGACATCTCTGCCAAATTTCTGACACATTTTTGCTTCTTTGCAGATACAGCCTTTTTAAGGACTCAAACAATTCCACATTGTAGTGGGGATGACTGCCTTGAGAGCAGAAAGTTGGGCTAGTGACTTCAGTGTTATTAGCCACTCTGTGAAAAGTGAAAGATAAATTATAAAATATTTTAATCTTTTTTAAGGAAAAATATGAAATTAAAATCATGACTGTGATATTGTTTATAATCAGGTGAATAACTGTGACATTCAATAGCAGCCATATATATCTTTATGTCAATGGAATATAGGCTAAAACAAATAGAATGCTTTTTTGGTATGAGCATTTAATTCCCCACAAAAGATCTTCAACAGTGATTACATTTATATATTTTTTATGCTCACTTAAGAATTTCTATCTAAAAATGATCACTTATGCTGCCTAATAGTGACTTTTGAACAAAGCTTCTAATATGAAAAAAAGATAATTCTTAAAATTACAAGTAATTTTGCAAAACAAAATTAGGGATTTCATAAGTTTGGCCACAAAGCCAATAAAAATAAATGCAAAGTCTATTTTTTCCCTTAATTTCATGTAATTTGAAAGAAAGAGAGACAGAGCATGTGCTCCCATTTACTGGTTCACTCCCCCAAATGCCTGCGACATACAGGGCTGGGCTAGGCAGAAGTCAAGAATCCAGACCTAATTCCAGGTCCATGCAAATATCATGGACCCAACCACTGCAGCCTCCCTGATGGCTAGGAAGGAGGTGGAGCAGCTAGAACTCTGAACTGGGCACTCAGATATGAGATGAGGGTATTGCAAAGTGGGGACTTCTCCGATGAGTGCCAGCATCCACTGCAATATGCACAAGTTAAATAGAGACATCACCTTGTTAACTATGGAAGCCAGAATTTCCATGGTAGTTTCTTAGAACAAAAAAGGTATAAAACTTTGCTTTATCTAATTACATCAACATATAAAAAAGTTTTTTTTAACAACTTAAACATGTAGTTTTGCTAATTTCAAAACAGCAAGAATAGATTCCCTTAAAATGTAAGTCATAGAAAACCATTCTGAAACAATGCCTAATATATTGCATAGGTGAAATAATTACTGAGGATGACATGTAGTAATTGGGTCTGTAACTCCAATTACCCTGAGGCATTGACTC
The DNA here is from genome assembly GCF_964237555.1 of Oryctolagus cuniculus. Taxonomy (NCBI): domain Eukaryota; kingdom Metazoa; phylum Chordata; class Mammalia; order Lagomorpha; family Leporidae; genus Oryctolagus; species Oryctolagus cuniculus. Next base: position 34,855,015 of record NC_091435.1, read on the forward strand.
ATTTAGACTTATGCCTTTATTCATCAGGCTGGGGAGATAAGCTTTTCTGTAGAAATAAATCCAGAGCATCTTCCCTGGAATTCATGGATTCTGCAACTCTCCTCTCTAGAGAACCAGCAAGAAATCATTGAATTATTTGCTAATTGTGAGCAAAATTTGTATTGATTTTTCCTGTCTCTCTAGCTGATGTTAATAGCATCATACTTTAGGCCAGTAAACACTTTTCAGCACCATCTATTTGTCAAAGAATCACTTACTAAGATAGAATTGCAGACGTCAAGGCCGTATTCCATACATACACACACATTCACACATACACACAACATCACGTTAATATTTCCTTTTTCCTCTATATCATATAGAAATGTTTTGCACAGTTATAGAATTTGAAACCAGTAATAATTTGAAAGGAAATTAGAACTACTATACCACTCAGTTCTCTCTGTGTCTGATTTCACTGCTGGACACGTATTATTTCATCATTGTGTCTCATTGGTGCTATCACTAAATAAGACAGCAAAAACATAGCATGTATCCCTATTTTGTCCTTTGAGGATATTAGTCTAAATTTTTTGATTTTTTAAGATTATGTACTTAAAGATAAACATTGCATGTTTTTGCTTGCAGTGTTCAAAGATTGTATGTGATTTCTGATAAAATGGCCTTATTTGCATGTATTATAGTTTGTACAGTGTATTAGCAGAATGTTTTACTTATTTTATTAGAGGGAGAAAGAGAGAGAGACAGGGTTTGGGGGAGAGTGTTCCTATCCATTAGTTCTCCCCCTAAATGATCACAAGGATATCAACTGAACTAAACTGTAGCCAGGAGCTGGGAACTCAATCCAACTCTTGAAGTGGATGTCAGGGACCCAGCTATTTGAACCATTGCCACCATTAGCAGAACTGTTTAAATTAAAATGCATGTCCATTCTTTGTACTGATTAAAAAAAAAACTATTGCTTAATAAAGTTGACCAAATCTAGTGAAATATAACTGTGGGAAAAAGTAGAAAAAAAAATCTTTGCATGGTTACAATAGACTCTTACATGGGAAAAGCTATTCCTCTCCTGGCCCCTAAATAGTTGTTAAAACCAATGTACCTCATCTTTGACATCTGTTTGAGCAGAGTGAATCCATTTTAAATCCCCAAATCACTTTCACTGTGACAGAATGCAGCAAATGAAGCAAAGTGGTTTGGGGAAATGAGAAGATGTAAACAAGCCAATCAGATGCTATTTAATTTCCTGGAGAGTGAGATGTTCTCTGAAGGCAAAGTGAGATCAAGGTTTGATCCAGGAAAATCTACTTATAATCCCTTGCTAATTGAAGGAAGCTCTCCCATGTTATTGAAATTTATATTGATATGACACCTGGAAATATTTCATTGCCCAGACAATACTAAGAAGTTGCTTAGCAATATTGCTAGATAGTCCATGAATAGCTCTTTTGGATACACAAGAACAAGGCACAATGAATGTGTTTTAGTCAATCCTGCAATGCACTAGGAAGTATGGCATTCTGAATAACATGTTTCAGAATATTCAGTTCTTGGGTTTTTGTTTCTGTCCATTAACAGTGATGAGTTTTTTCAGTATTGCTGTTGGATTGTAAATGTCTGTTAAATTCTGAGAACATTAAATGAATCTGTTAAAGATTAAATTTGGGGGGAGGTGGGCCTTCTGGTTCAGTGGATTAAGCTGCTACCTGGGACACCCACATCCTATATCAGAGTGCCTGGTTAGAATCCTGATGACTCTGCTTTCCATATAGCTTCCTGTGTCCTGCCTACCACGTGGGAGACCCAATTGGGGTTCCAGGCTCCTGGATTAAGCATAGCCCAGCCCTGGGTGTTGCAGGCATTTGTGGAGTGAGCCAGTGGGTATAAGATCTCCCTCTCCCCTCTCCACAAGTCTTTCAAATAAATAAAAAAATGAATTAACATTAAAATTAAAGTTTATGTTTACTAAACTGAAACTTAATATAAAGGCAATCCTAATCTATATGACCCCATTATTATATACTCATAAAATATCTCTGAAGATAGAAGAAGTTTCACAATCTGGATCATTTGAATTATTGAAAAAAAATTGGCGTCACATCTTGATTCAGATGGAGGCCATTTTTGAGATTCATATGATTCCTGAAGGAACAAGTGTAGTATCCCTTAGAACTAATGAGTGTTTTTCTTTAAATTCAGAGTATATCTGAGATCTCATCTGCTTCAAAATCATCATCTTCAAAATCATCTCATCTGTTTCAAAATCAGAGTTGAATAATCAAGAAGTTATAGTGCACAACACAATAAAGATAGAACCTATACCTTCATATTTGTTTGTCATGTTTATTTTTAAAATTTTTGTCTTTCAGAAATTGAAATAGAAAAATGTGTGAAGTGTTGAGCAATTAATGTTGCATGTGTGAGGAATATTGTTGAATATAAATTCTTGCTCACTGTACATAAAGATTATAAAATATCCTAGTAAGAGTTTGGAGCTCTGGTAGAGCATTGGGAAACATAAGTACTATAATTCCTTCCATCTCTGTACCTGCACTCTGTGCAGTGTGATGTTGCTGCTTCTCCACTCAAGTGAAGGGGCGATTTCTCTACTGCTTGAGTATGGGCTGCCCACAAACGTGACTTGCCTTGACCAGTAGAATGCAGAGAAACTATTGTACTGAGCCTATAGCTCACGAGGGTCTTGTTAATACTCCATTTGCCTTCTTGGAACATTGATGCCACGATGTGAAGTAGTTTGGCCAACAACCTTTGAAATCGAAGACCATGGGAGAGAGGGGCCCAGCTGTATAGCTGTACAGCTATGACAGTGACCACAATCAGTACCAGCTACCTAGAAATGGGAATTAGCCCAACTTTGATCAATCAGGCCCAGTAAAGCCCCCTATATTACTATAGATGGGTGAAAGATCAGCAGGGCTGCCCAGCAAAGTCAGCCCTAGAATCTGCCCCACATGAATGTGAGCCAATGAGATGGTTGCTGTAAACCATTGAGTTGGCTGTTTTAAATCATTAAGTTTTAGGATGGTGAGACAGCAGTAGTTCACTGTTGCATAAAGCTCTTAAGGGAAAGGACACATATGAAGTAAGTCTGTGTACCTTGTGCTGCCTGGTACAGAGAAGATATAAAAAAATTATTGAATCAAATGGGATCAAACAAGTAGATAACTTTACTTCAGCACCTTGAAAACTTCCTTGCAGTACTGGGCAAAGAAACCATATCACTTAGTGAACTTAGAGCTGTAAGAGTCACCACCATCCTCTCCCTGCATTATTCCTTGTAAGAAAAAAAAACTGAAAAGAGCCAAAGTAAAAAAGTTTATATGCATGTCATTGTGAACAAAAATTATTTGAGGAAACTTGAAAAAGTTTATTATCTATTTCAATTTGTGTGATTTTAGTTTATTTGAAGTAGAAAATTAAAAATACTTATAGATATCTGTGAATTGTTTATAAGTACCTTAGTAATTTTTGTAGAATTGCTAATCATCCAATGAAATATAAAGCATTCTAAGAATAGCAGATATTCAGGTTGGACGTTTGGCCTAGTGGTTAAGCCACAGCTTAGGCTGTCCACATCCCACAATGATGTGCTTAGTTTGATTCCCAGCACTGGCTCCTGACTCCAGTTTCCTGCTAATGCATATCCTGGAAGACAGTGGTGCTAAGTAAGATATCTAGGTTCCTGAAACCCATTAGATACAGATTGAAATCCCCATCTGAGTCCTAGCCCTTGATTTGATTGATGGAATCACTCACCCTCCCTCCCTCTCTCTGTTTCTGTCCATTTCTCTCTGTCTGTGTCTCTTAAATAAACACATAAAATTTATTAAGAAAGGAAGAACAGATTTTCAATCAGATATCTCAGTAATCACATATAAAGGTGTAATTATAATCAGAAAATGTAGAATCAGCTTAACTGTTCTTAGGAATTAATATTTATTAAATACTCTAATCCATACCTCTATATGAGTTCAGGTATACTAAGGAGAACTTGAGTTCCAAGTTCATAGCATGAACTAGTCATTTTAGCAACAGAGGAAAATAATTAAGGTTATTAGAAAAATGGTGAGAAGAAAGAAACGATAAATATTTTTAATATTCATCTTTGAATTTTAAAGATTCATATGGAGATAAACAAATTTTAATCTTTAGCTATGTAGTTGGGTCAGCAAATATAAGTTTAGAGATAAGAAGGAATGACACATGTGCTACAAGTCTGTAAATCTTTGAAGTGCCCTCGAAAGGCCATCTTCTCCATTTCACACAATATGTGTTAATTTTAATCACAGGACATTTTGATAGAGTTTCATTCAACAAAGGGAAGAAAGAAATCTGCATCTTTCATTAAAATCTCCATCTAGCCATGTTTCCATCAGAGTTCACTGAAAAATGACTCATAAAACCAACAATTTTATGCATCAGGTGACAGGTTTTGACAGAAACGGCATTGCAGTTTCTGCGATATGCTACATTTTGAATGCTTAAACTGTGTGATTATGTGTGCTTTATATGACTTCCATGTGCTTAGCTAGCAAAATCGGAGTTTATTTATACAAAATTATTCAAGTGCAAAAAATGGTGTCTCTCACAGTGAGCAAAGTCAGACAGACACCGAAAGGGGCCATAGGGGATTGGTCGGTGTTTTATTACCAAGCAGGTCTTGCTCTGTTAAAAGCAAGGCACAAGCCCGCTAGGTCAGCACAATGGGCTTTTCATTTTGAACTGATCCAAAAATAAAGATAATGAAGCTTACCTCTCAGTCAACTAATTTTCATTCTCAGCTTCTTTTATTTCAGCTCTGGAAAAAAGAAAGATCTGTTAGTTTCCTGTAAATGCAAAAAAAAAATATGTTGTTCTAATGTTATAAAAAGTGTAGCAGGAGCTTCCATTTTCTGTATGAGAACTATCTGCTTGCTAATGTTTAGGTACTTTCAAGATGTTTCTCTCTGCTCATATTTTAGAATAATTGCATTGTGGAATCAGCTATTTTCTATTTAGAATTGAGAGCCAGTTGTTAAAATATTTAAATAGACATTTTTCCACTTTGCTTTTCAATGAGACACTTTACCCCTTGTTGTTAACATGGACTACTGGTGATGCAATTTACACTAATACACACCATTTTCTGGTAAGAGAAGTGAAAGAAGTGCATATTTTAGAAACAAAGAGCCCTGGATTTCTGTCTTTAAGCTGTATGACCTTTGAAAAGTCACTTTCGGAAACTCAGAAAAATAAGAGTATTTAAACAAGGAGTAATAACCCCTTGAACAGTGTGGTTTTAGAGATGATATATTCTCCGTAGTATCTACTGAATAATAGATACTCCAAGAATTATAAGGATTTTATTAGAACTGGTGTATCTAATAAAATTTTTGTTTTCCTTGTATCTTATCAGTTAATTTGAAAAATATTTAAATATTGTCTATGTAATTGTGCATGTGATTTATATTTTCTGAATATGAAAATGGTAGAATAAGTAGAACAAGGCCAAAATTTTATCTTTCAGAAGGACTAGAGAATTCTTTGAGATATTCATAAGTCAAGGCAAGGTCACGTTGAAGGTAGTGGAAGGATGATTTTTTACTGTGTTATATATTTAGAATCATTTTTGAGATAATTGATGGTATTAAATCTGGGTAATTAAAGAATTAAATTTTGACCCTTATTAATTAAAGTCAGAGTGTAGTGAAATATATTAAAAATGTTCACATTTCATTGAATGCACACTTGAAATTCTACCAAGTTAAAAATCATGTCCCAAACCCCATAGTTTTCTTTTATGTTTTATTACATTCATCAGTCAGTTTCAGAAGCTACATTCATTTAGCTGTCATACATAGAATTTCAAAAATTTAGATGCATTTGAGAACAGGCCTAATTCTCAAAGGAAATATGAACAGATGCTATGTAAGTGAATTTCTACCTCTTTTAAATTTACAGTTATATCAAAATTTCTTTTACTAGCTTGACATTTAATATAAGCAAGTTTCACAAAGCAGCAATTAAAATTTCTAATTCTTTCCATTTCATTCCTTTGCATTTTAAAGTTTTAACATTTGTCCTTATCCACATTAAACCCAAATTTCCAATTGATTTATGCTGAAAGGATCATCTAAACATCAAAGAATGCTTCCCCTTATTCCTGCCTATTTCCTAAATGATTATGATCTTGTACTGCTATTCTTTGAATTCCTACAGGTGCATTTTTCACTATCTAGATCATGTACTTTGGACTTAATATTCTCATTCTGTTCCAATGAAAGTCCACAGGGTTCACATATGTGTTGGCCCAGTATTTGCATCCCCTGATGCTAGCATACTACTTCCTCAGATTTGGCTTTCATTTAATGTTTATTAGATGAAAAAGTAAGAAGATAATTTTAAGTTCTCAACCTCTACAATCTGGATTTTTTTTTTTTACCATTATCACTCAAGACATGCAAAGTTTGTTGAATTTCCTCCTCATCTGTCCCCATTCTGCCTTACCTTTTTCCCTTATACTCTACCTAGCATTCTCCCCACCCTCTATCTTTTCCATGTAGGACAATAGTAAACACCATGCTGAATTGTATTTTAAGGAAGAAATAATTTTGAAAGTTAGTTGAAAAGCAAAATGGTGCCAAAATGATACTTGAAAATCCTTGAAATAGGTATCATCCTCATTAATCTCAAGCAGTAGTGAGGCTCACACCACAGATGGAAACCACGACGTAGAAAGCAGATTGATAAATCATACTTCGCAGAAGCAGTGTTTGGAACTGACTGAATTGTGGAAATATGAGGGGACTTTCAAAAGCTCAGGGAAAAGTAGAATTAAAAGATAAAGAGAGAAGTTTTATTTCTAAAAGAATCTCTAAAATCTAGACAATTTTGTAAGTGATAATATGAACCATATAGTATATCACTATGAAGTGATAAACTATATAAAGAAGTGATGGTCCTGGGAATTTAACCATGGCAATGCAGTCTTTTTAACACTTTTAACTAAAGAAAGGATTCCTTTTAAATATATATATATATATATATATTTTAAAAGATTGATTTTACTTATTTGAAAGAGTTACAGAGAGAGGTAGAGCCAGAGAGAGAGAGAGGTCTTCCATCCACTGGTTCACTCCACAAATGGCCTCAACAGTCAGAGCTGAGCTGAGCTGATCCAGAGCCAGGAGCTTCTTCTGGGCCTCCCAGGTGGGTTCAGGGGCCCAAGGACTTGGGCCATCTTCTGCTGCTTTCCCAGGCCATAGCAGAAAGCTGGATCAGAAGTGAAGCATCTGGCCAGCGCCGCGGCTCGCTAGGCTAATCCTCTGCCTAGCAGCGCCAGCACCCGGGATTCTAGTCCCAGTCGGGGTGCCAGATTCTGTCCCGGTTGCCCCTCTTCCAGGCCAGCTCTCTGCTGTGGCCCAGGAGTGCAGTGGAGGATGGCCCAAGTCCTTGGGCCCTGCACCCGCATGGGAGACCAGGAGAAGCAACTGGCTCCTGGCTTCAGATCAGCGCGGTGTGCTGGCCGCAGCGCGCCGGCTGCGGCGGCCATTGGAGGGTGACCCAACGGCAAAAGGAAGACCTTTATCTCTGTCTCTCTCTCTCACAGGCCACTGTGCCTGTCAAAAAAAAAAAAAAAAAAAAAAAGTGGAGTATCTGGGACTAGAACCAGTGCCTACATGATATGCTGGCACTGCAAGCCAGGGCTTTAGCCTGCTGTGGCACAGCACCAGCCTCTTAAATATGTTAAGATTGAGAACAAAGGGAAGTCAGGAGGAGCTGAATCAGTACTGTGAGTTGGGTGCCTGAGGATTTCCTGTTGAAGTTCTTGGAAAATGATTCTTGTTTGATGACAGCAATGAACAGGAGCATAGCTGTGGTGGTTAGAACTCTCTGGTAACAGTTTCCTGGGTGTTTTTCTGCGACAGCTTTGGGGAACTTTCTCAAAACACTCTGCGTAAGGAGCAGTTTCCTTCTTTGGCTCTCCAGAAAGTTGACAAGCAAAATGCCATGAACATCCTCAAAAATTCTTGCCATGACTTTTATTCTTGTCCATTCTGCTTTTGCTTTGGCTGCACCACTTCCATCTGTAGGTAGCCATACCTTTGTGCTTTGTCTTTAAGATCGTACTGGTAAAATGTTGTTTAATATCATCTTACAATTCTTCAAATAAATGCTTTTGGGATCTTTATCCAATTTATTTTAAAATATTCCCTGAAAGTTCTGCTCTTATCTACAGCTGATCTAGACTGAACAGCTTTGGCATCCATAAAGCAAAAATATTCTCCACTTAAATATTTTTTAGTTAGAACTGTGTAAATGAAACCATTGAAAATGTCTATGGAATGGGTTATGTTCTGCTATTAATCATTGGTTATCTTCAATTAGAACACAAACTTAATTTTTACTTTCCTGATGTTATTGGCTTCATCTTCAACACTGTCTTATTCTTTCTCAAAAAGTGCTGTCCATTTATTAGCTGCTGATTTTCTTGGGCATCATCCCCATAGACTTTTTTCAAAACACCAATGACTTCACCATTTCCCCATACAGGCTTCACCATGAAATCCATAGCTCCTCTTGTTTCAATTCTAGCAGAATTCCTGTCGCTCCAACAGAGGCCCTTTTCAAGCTGATGTCTTGTCTTTCATGGTACCTTAAAGTTGAGCATCAGAAATGGTAGACCAAGCTGGTATGAAGTAGTCTGGGTAATTTTTTTTAAAACCATGAATAGCTTTCTTTTAAAAAAAGTAATACTGGCTTTCCATAAGATTTTTGGAGTTCCATCATGTAGTTCCCTACCCTCCTGCCTTTCTCTCCTTCTGAGTCTGTATAGTTAAACTCAGGTAAAATAACCCAGACAGAGTTCCAGGCTCCTGGCTTCGTGCCCAGCCCTGGCTGTTGTAGCTGTTTGGGGAGTGAACCAGATGATGGAAGATCTCCCTCTCCCACTCTCCCTGATTCCTCTCCCTCTCTCTCTTTCCCCTTCCTCTCTCTCTCTCTCTCCCCCTCCCTCCCTCCTTAACTCCCTCCCTCCCTCTCTTTTTCTGTGACTCTGCTTTTCAAATAAGTAACTCTATAATAAAAAGGACTTAGGGGAAAGAATATATAAAAACAAATAGTTACAAATCACGACTAAAAGACCTCCTATTATAATCTGACATTGAGAATGCAGTTAACTGGGAGAAAATAGGTAAATGTGAAAATAAGATAAAAAATCTTCTTTTTTCTTTTAAAAAAGAATATTGTTAGCCATAGCCAATACCTCTTTTTTATTTATTACTATATATCAACTGACATTGTCATATACCTAGTTTTTTTTTCTTTATAATATGATCACTTGAGTTTGACAGTAACTTAGGAACTTAGTGAAGTATCCCTAAATGTGAAGGAATCTACTAAATCAATACAAATTTTTATTTCCCTCTTTAATAAAAAATCCAGCATTTCAAGATGATTCATGTCTTGTAGTAAACGTGGGATTTTTCAGATAATTTTACCGGTGTTTGTCACCTTGAATTCTGAGCACCCAATTCAACACTGGGCCTTAATATAGTATATTCCATATAGAACTATTAAATAAATAGAATGCAACTGGATATCAACTAATAAAAAACAGTAACACTGAAAGCTATAATGTGTTTTTACTTGTAAGGTGATCTTTTTTCATAGCTCAACTTCAACAAAATAGGCATATAAGTCACTGAGGAATAGAAAGTAAGCAAACAGGAGTTGCTGTCTATGGACATGAGACACAACTCTTCATATTTTCTTGGGGATAGATGAGATCTTAAGGTTGGCCCTGCTTCAAAGAAAGAATACTGATAGGGAGGAGGTAGGGAATAATCTTGAAACATGCATATGGAAATACATTGATGATGTCTTAACAAAAGCTAAAAGATATACAGCATGGTAGAGTCAGTGCACAAACTTTGATTCTATTCCAATTAAATATCGAGTTCTTGCATATGAAGTGAGACATTCAGCAGCAAAACCAAAAATAAACAAACTTCTTTTTATTCTGATGTGCCAAGGCAGCAGGCCAAGCAGTAGATGATCCTAGGTACCAGATGTCTGCTTCTCCTATGGGGATGATGTTTTCAACTTAAATGAAAGGACCAGCCTGGTTTGAATGCTGCCAGATTCTTTTTACTTCCTCTCCACACAAGTGGTCTCTTCCTTATAGAATAGGATCTCAGAAGAATCAGCATTAATTGCAAAATAAGGGAGTCTATGCATGGACAGTGTCTTCATGTCATTTAGCTCCCATCATGGAACACAACTCAGGGTCACAATCTAAACGTAGTGATGGGAGACCCATTGGGAGAGTTTGCATCTGGGCTCTGATTTCCCTGTCTCCGCATTACACACTTTTCTGTCTCAGGAGTGCTGAAGGATGATTTGTTGCTTTTCAGATAACCCGTGGTACTTGCTCCCACACTGAGTAGAGATTATGCTCTCCCTCAGCCTTTTTAAAGTCCAGCACACCCAGCTTTGCCATGTGTGAGCAGTCTGCAGGCACTATTAGCCCTGCTTGAGTAGCTCTTGATAACTCTCGCTAGGAAGTCAATTAAAGATGTCAAGGGGTGGGCTGGACTGGCTTTTCTTTTACTAACAGGCATTTGGAGAGTGGGAGATGGAACTGTCAAGTACAGGTGATTTGGGGTTCTTGCGAAACTAATAGACCCATGATTTGTTTTGTTTTGTTTCTTCTCGTTATTTCAACTTTTTTGCTCTTTCTGTGACCTTGAAATAAGTGGTTCTTTTTTCAGGTTTTAGCCGTAGAATAATGAAGATCAAGTAGCCAATGTACTAAATGACAAAAACATTTGCTTAGCATAAGTTAAAATATAAGGAGAGTAATGTCTTATAAATTTGAGCATAGTGAAAATCTGTATTAAGGAGATAGTTGCCATATTAAAGTAGGCATAAAAACCTCTTGTTGGTACTTTACAATGATTCTTTTCACTCACTTCCTACCGTTTCTTTTGTCAAAAATCTTCAGTTTGTTGTTTCATGGGTTTCTGCTGAGAAAGACTATCCAAAAAGTAAATAACTATTTTTTATGACAATATAAAGCAAAATTAAAATGTCACAACTATTTAGTTAACCTATTTAATATAAATAATCTAAGCCAGATTACTCATACTCAATAAGTATTACTTTGCTGATGCAAAAGATTATTAAATATTACCAACTAAAATTACTTTTTAATGCAATAATAAAGAAATTACCATTTCATTGTGTTTGGTCTATAATTTACTTATTCAGTTGTATACTCAACCAGGAGAATTTTCACTGTGTGGAGGATAAGGCACCTACTTTATAAGGGGGAGTAGAAAAGTTCAAACATTTCTGTCTTTTTGATTATGCAAAACCATGACAGAAAAATGAATACTTGCCCTTTGCCAGGTGTGTACTAAATGGCAAAAATGCTTTCCCTTAATCCTCATTTCCACTTTAGATGATAGACACTATTATCCCCATTTTACATATGAGGAAGCAGAAGCTTAGGGGGAGAGTAAATTACTTAGCCCTAATCTCATCACAAGCTAACAAGCAACAATGCCAAGACTCAAGGCTTTCCCTTGATCAAACCTGTGGGCCTAATCTCCACAAGGGAGAGCTGATGATGCAAGGCTCTCTCTGTACTTGTAACTGCAAAAACATAACCTATTTAACATCACTCTGGGAAATGAACCATCTCCAAGATTGTTACGTGTGTATTCTAGTGTTGTGATAAAAGCAAACAAGAAGAGAGGAATGGTTGAAGCTGATCAGAAGTTTACTTTTGCTAAAAGATGAGATAGGTTTAAAAATTTTTAAAAAGTGAAGGTTACAATCCTGGGGGCTTCTGCATACTGTTAGACAAAGCTGTGATGGTTGATAAGAAAGACAGCAGTGTAATGCTGATCAGAAATTCACTTACCATTAGCTTTTGTCCTCCAGTTTTTATGAAAAAAGGAATTGTACAAGATCAAGCTAATATTAGGGATTTATTCAGAGGTGGAAGTTTCATAATGAATTTTGAATTAAAAATAGATTTAAGCTAATGTTGAAAATCACCACCTCACAGCATGGTGCAATAACTGATTACAATGAAGACTTTAGTTACCAAGTTAAATTATTATCAATATTCTTTGATTATTAAGTTAAGGAATCACAAAATAGGTCTGTTATGCATGATTTTCCATCATAATATTTTTAAAATGCAGAATAAAGATAAAAATTATCTGTTTTCTAAACCTGGCTTATTTTGTTAACTTGATGAGCTATTGCTTTTTCACTCATAAATCTACCTACATGCCAGGATCATTAAGAGATTCCTATAGACTTTTTAAGGCAAGCAATCTTGAAATTCAATAGGCACTAATTTATCCTACCCTACTGCAAAACTGAGATACTCTAAAGTAAACATTCAGAACATGATATTTAAAAGGTTATGAATGTGGTAAGCAGTAATGTAAGTTTTTGACATTTTTCTGACCTTTTGAATACTGTGAAATTTGTGTTCGTTTTAACTTTGAAAATAAGAAACTACTGGCATTTTATGGAACATCATTCCACAATTATGCCTTTGAAAGCATATTATGTGCTTGACTAAAACAAAGGACAAGTAATTCCCCATATATTTATTGAGTAAAATCAAAGATTAGGTCAAAATAGGACACTTTCCTATAGGATGCACAGTGTTATGCATATACATTTTAGTACTGAAAAGAATTGCAATTCTGCACTTACCCAGTCATCGAATTAATATTTGCTGTGTCCCTTCCATTCTAGACCCTAAGGCTCTAACAGTAAAGAAGTTTAACTCAGTCCTTGCTTTCATGGAGCTGGCTTACATTCTGTTGAATGCAGAAAGGTAGTGAATAAATAAGCCAGAATAATTGTACATAGTAATGTTTACTATTCAGGGGGCAAGAAATCAGAGGGATGTGATATATGTAAGCTTCCTACTCCTCCAGATTACCTAAAGAAGTAACTGCCTTGGAGCCAGCATTGTGGCAAAGCAGGTAAAGCCGCCCGTAAGGATGCCGGTTCATCTCCCAGCTATTCCCTAAGCATTTTGTATGGATGTGTGATGGAAGTATAAAGATGGGAAATACTGAGGAAATGAAAGTATTGTGTGGCAAACTCAAGAATCTAATTTTGGCCATGTTAAATTCACAATATTCTTAGACATTCAAATGGCAATTTCCAGCAGAGATGTGGAAGCAGGATTGGTGTTTCAGGAACTCAGTCTGGAGACATTTATTTTTGGATCCTGAGCATGGAGGCAGACTTGAACTAAGAAAAGTATGTAGCTGGGCATCTCATGTTGAAGGATATTGACTCTAGCAACGTACACAGATGAGTAATGTCTAGAGGGTTGTAAACTAAGAGACTATCTCAGATGACAAGTTAAGAAATGTACATTTAAAATATTTTTTTTTCCTGTGCTTGAATGGTGTTAGTATTAGTTTCATCATACAGGGTTGTATGGGGGGCAGAACACACAAAAAAATCATTATCAGGGCGGGCGCCGCGGCTCAATAGGCTAATCCTCCACCTAGCGGCGCCGGCACACCAGGTTCTAGTCCTGGTTGGGGCGCCGGATTCTGTCCTGGTTGCCCCTCTTCCAGGCCAGCTCTCTGCTGTGGCCCAGGAGTGCAGTGGAGGATGGCCCAAGTGCTTGGGCCCTGCACCCCATGGGAGACCAGGAGAAGCACCTGGCTCCTGCCTTCGGATCAGCGTGGTTCACTGGCCGCAGCGCGCCAGCTGTGGCGGCCATTGGAGGGTGAACCAATGGAAAAGGAAGACCTTTCTCTCTGTCTCTCTCTCTCTCTCACTGTCCACTCTGCCTGTCAAAAAAAAAAAATAATTATCAGAATTTTCACACATGAACTCTCAACAAGTATTTATCAAATACTTACTATGGGATAAGAATATGAAATGATTACATCTGTACTGGAGATACATGATTTTTATTTCTAACGGACTCCTCAGTCTTATAGTGTATTGATATATTGTCTAGTGAAGGTAATTAGCCATATTTTATTAAGCCACCCACTATTGTATGGAAATTCCATTCTACCTAACCATTAAAAATATTGCAGAGAAACGAAGACTGTATTACCATATGAAAATGATTTTCTATCACTAATAAACACCATTTTTACTAGGACCATTTTTTTAAAAAAAAAATATTTATCTGAAAGGCAGAGCTACAGAGAGAGGGAGGGAAAGGAAGAGAGAATTTCATCCATTGATTCACTCCCCAAATGGCCGCAAAGGCCAGGACTGGAAAAAGCCAAGAGCCAGGAGTTTCTTCTGGGTCTTCCATATGGGTATAGGAGCCCACGCTCTTGGGCCTTCTGCTGCTGCCTTCTGAGGTGCATGAACAGGGAACTGGATTAGAAGTGGAGCAGTCAGGACTCATATGGGATGCAGGCTTCACAGATGGTGGCTTTACCCACCATGCCATAATGCTGGCACCAATCACCATTTTATTTCTAATTGAAAATGAAAAACAGCCAAAACTGCCTAGCAACAGAATTATTTTTATAAAATGCATTTTCATTTATTGAACTGCCTTGTATTTAGACTGTTGGACATATACAGTGAATCTTTTTATTATATAAATATATTTAGTTTTAAAAATAAGTGATATAAGCATTCTCTTTTTCTTGATGTTATATTACAGTAATGAAAGTTACCATTCTATATGCATTTTAATGAATTTTAACTAACAATTTAGCAAGGTGACATTATCATAAACCCAAAGATTAGACACAACTGAATTTACAAGTAGGCAAAGGTCGATCTAGAGTTAATTATATTGCTTAAGATGGAATGCAATATTTTTATGTATATAACATAAACTATCACCCTTTAAGAAAAAAATATAGTAATTGAATGAATAATGAATAATGAATAGCATCATTATATTCAATATATATGTGTATATCTTATCTCATATTTAAAATAAAAAATTAGCAATTGTTTTATATATTCTAATCATATGGAATAAAAGGCATAGATATATAATAATATGGCAAAAATATGTACATAATTTTTGTAAAGTTAAACATTTCTTATTTTTTATATTTCTTCTGAGGAAATTCCATGAAGAAGAACCTTCCTATGGAGATAACTTTTCATTCATTTTTATTTTTTAATTGACACATAATTTTCATTTTTTATGGGAGGAATCACTTATAATCTTTTGATTCACCCATTTGAAGTAGTTTTGTAGACTCATGACTTCTTTTTTTGATTTATTTATTTGAGAGTTAGAGTTACAGTGAGAAGGAGAAACAAAGAAAAAGGTCTTTCATCCACTGGTTCACTCCCCAAATGGCCGCTATGGCCAGAGCTGTGCTGATCCGAAGCCAGGAGCCAGGAGTGTGGGGAGCAACCGGACTAGACTGAGTTATTGGAATTAAGACTTATTCTATGCATCTGCTCTCCCACAATATGGCGCTGGGAGAGAAGTAAACAGCTTCCGCACAGCTGCCTCCAGTTCAACTAATAAACTGTAGGACTTGCTATTGATTGGAGGAGAGCAGCGTACTCAGCGTGTGGACAGCCGAGTTAGGATTGGCGGAGGAGGACTATAAAGGAGGAGAGAGACGGCATGCACCGGGAACATCTATGGGGAACATCTAAGGGAACCCGTGCAGCCCCCGAGAAAGCCGGCCGGCGGTGTGCCGCTCCCCTGCGGAAGTGGGGAATGCGGCCAGGGGGAACTGCCCTTCCACGGAGGTGGAAGGGATAGTAGCCAACCCGGGAAGAACCAGCAGAAAACCCGGGGAGGGCCGAGCAGACGAAAGAACAGCGCAGGGTCCTGTGTTGCTCCTCCACGAAGAGGGGGAGCGACATAATGGTGCCGTGACTCGGATAGGAAACCTAGCTCGGATAGGAAACCTAGCTTGGATAGGAAACCTAGGACGGATAGGAAACTTAGGAGGGAAGAAACGGGAAGAAGTGGAAAATACCGGAGAGAGAGACTAGCAAACAGCCTAGGGAAAAGCCGGACGAAAAGGGTGCCGGAAGAAGCTATTGAAAGCCTAGGCATAGACTCAGATACGGACTACGGGGGGAAGCTGGGAGAAATCTCTAAGGTCAAAAGCGAAAGTGAAAGCTAGAACAAACAGACTCGGACGCGGACTGTGGGGAGAGGCCAGGAGAAATGAGGGAGGAGTATTGTTGGAAGAAAACTTAGGGAAACATACCGGGTAGAGAAAAGTGTTAGGGAAATTGAAGCCGCGGGGGGCAGGCCGAGGCGGATACGAAAGCCACTTTGGGATTCTCAAGTTAGCCCGGGAATAGGGGGCGAAAAGTTGAAACCAGAAGCTGAAACGTAAGCCAGATTGGGATCCGTCTGATTAGCCCGGGGAGCAAAGGACGGGAAGCCAAATCGTGGGGCGGAGACGTAAGCTGGGTTGAATTCGCCAGGCTAGCCCGGGGTACTTAGATTGAATGCTAGTGGCGGACACGTAAGCTACGCTGTGTGACTCACGGAGGCTGCCGCGCGCAGACAGAGCATGCGGGGCTCAAGTACATAGGGAACGGGGCTGGCGCGAGGCCGTGGTTCAGACGCGAAAGGGTTAAGTGCGAGACTGCGGAGTGTGCGGGCAAAGCGGGCTGAAGCGGCTTAGCCGGAAAGCCTTGGAGAAATAGCCTCGGGGCGGAGCCTGCCGGCAGGGCGAGGCGCCGGGAAGCTGCGGGGATAAGAGCCGGGAAGCTGCGGGGATAAGAGAAACAGAAGTTTTAGAAGTAAAGTGAGAGAAATAGGAATGCTGGAAGATAGAAGTGGAATGGGAGAAATAGGAATGCCCGGAGATAGAGAAATAGAGAAATAGAAAGGCCTCCCCTCAACATGGCAATAAGAAAGCTTGGATTCGGTCTGCCTGATTAAGTGAGGCGATGAACACCTGCGGCAGCTAGCAGCTTATGCGCCGCAGGTCACCAAAGACAGGCACGAATTAACATCAGTAAGGCCTCCCCACAAAAAGGCAATGAGAAGGCTTGGATTCGGTTTGCCTGATAGGGCTTGTAAGCCCCTGCAGGCTCGACCAGAGCATGCGCTGCAGGGCACCGAGCACAGGCACGCATCAGCGCCTAAAAACCTCCTCACAACATGGCGAAGAGAGGACCCGGATTCGGTTTGCCTGATAGGACTTGTAAGAGCCTGTGGCAACTCTAGCAAGTAGAGCAGAGTGTGTGCCGCGGGACACCGAAGACAGGCGCGTATCAACGCCAAAAAATAAAAAGAAAGGGGGATCTGTGGGGAGCAACCGGACTAGACTGAGTTATTGGAATTAAGACTTATTCTATGCATCTGCTCTCCCACAATATGGCGCTGGGAGAGAAGTAAACAGCTTCCGCACAGCTGCCTCCAGTTCAACTAATAAACTGTAGGACTTGCTATTGATTGGAGGAGAGCAGCGTACTCAGCGTGTGGGCAGCCGAGTTAGGATTGGCGGAGGAGGACTATAAAGGAGGAGAGAGACGGCATGCACCGGGAACATCTATGGGGAACATCTAAGGGAACCCGTGCAGCCCCCGAGAAAGCCGGCCGGCGGTGTGCCGCTCCCCTGCGGAAGTGGGGAATGCGGCCAGGGGGAACTGCCCTTCCACGGAGGTGGAAGGGATAGTAGCCAACCCGGGAAGAACCAGCAGAAAACCCGGGGAGGGCCGAGCAGACGAAAGAACAGCGCAGGGTCCTGTGTCGTTCTTCCATGAAGAGGGGGAGCGACACAGGAGCTTCCTCCAGTCTCCCACATGGGTGCAGGGGCCCAAGGACTTGGGCCATCTTCTACTGCTTTCCCAGCCCATAGCAGAGAGCGGGACTGGAAGTGGAGCAGCTGGGACTAGAACTGGAGCCCATATGGTATGCTGGCGCTTCAGGCCAGGGCATTAACCCACTGTGCCACAGCACCGGCCCCAATTCATGATTTCTAATTTGAGAGTAATTCACAACTTTTTATAAATAAATTTTGTTTGGCCTCTCATAGAGTATGTGTTAACAGTAAATTTGATGACTGTAAACTACTTCCAAGTAGAGAATGGTCAGCACAACTACTCCTTCCTTCTCCTGCCCCCATCACTGTTTATCCAAGTCTGTGTTGAGAGATAGAAGAACCCTCCAACAAGACCAAACATTTGTCATCTTGTCCACCTTTGAATCTCCTATACCAAGCTCATTGGCCTCTGTTACTGATAATGAAAAGAACTTCTCAATACTAATGTTCATGAATTTTTATTGTATCTTGAAACTAATTGGTTAAGTTACATGTTTTAATCAGACTTAGGATCAGGCTTACTATAATCCTACAGCTGGTTGACTGACATTGATAATTCAAAGCAACATTATTCTATAAAATTGCATTGTGTGTCACTGAGTGACTTTTTTAAGAAACCATACTTTTATATCCTATTCACAACCATTTGTGCTGAATCCAATTGGGCAGGAAATATAATTTGAAAATACTCTTAGTCAGTTTTTCATAAATTTCTGTATTGAATTTGTACCTTGTTAACTAAACATATTAGTAAGTCATTAATACATACACATGGTTCAAACATCAAAATATATAAAGTGGATGTAGTGAAATTTTCCTCTCTAATCCCTCACTTCCCACCATTTTTATTTCTGCAAGCACATTTATTATTGTTAGTTTCTTTCTGTCATTCTAGAGGGTGTCTTATGTACATGCAAGCACATTCCAGAATGTTGCTTTCCTTCTGTAGTTAATTAAAGCACACAATGCATATTGCAAGCTCAGCTCTATGTTCACACCTCTAAACTCTCCTTTTTGAAAACAGGATGTCTAAACATTGTACTTTGCATCATTTTCAGCATACTTGTTCTCTGATACTTCATAATGTTTTCATCCAGATTGTGGATTTTGAGTTCTATATGGTAACTTTCCTAAATCTCTTTAGCATCAGGGGAGGAACTCTAATTGAAGTATTTTGTGCTCTTAAAGGATGTCATATAGTGCCTGAACAAATAAAATGTGCCATACATAGATACTGAATTTAAAGTCAATGCACTTGTCCCTCAATATCTGTAGAGGATTAATCCAAGAGGTTTCAGAAGGAACGAATAAATTTTCCCCCAGCCACATGGAAAGGAAATGAGAAATCTAATAGTGCAAAAGTAGGCATTTAGCCCAGCAGTTACAACTCTGTGTCCTAACTCAGAGGGCCTAGGTTCAATTCCCTATTCTGGCTCCTGATTTCAGGTCCCTGCCAATGCAGATCCTGGGAGGCAGCAGTGATGGTTCAAGTAGTCAAATTCCTACCACCCACTTGGGAGGACTGGATTGCATTACTGGCTCCCTACTGTGGCTCTTGGCTAGCCATGGCCTTCCCAGGCATTTCAGGAAGGGACCAGCAGATGAGAGGATTCTGTCTCTGACTGTCTCTTTCTCTCTGCGTCTCATTAAAAACAAAATGAAACAACAAAGAGAAAGCAAGCAAAGAATCAACTCTTCAGGTCCCTACTTCATACCCAACACTGTTGATTGAGAATATCCTCAATTGGATCTGTCATCCAATGTCATATTTTTTTTTAAGATTTATTTATCTATTTGAATGGCAGAAAGCAAGAGAGGTCTTCTATCCGCTGGCTCACTCCCCAGATGGCCGCAAAGGCCGGAGCTGCTCCGATCTGAAGCCAGGAGCCAGGAGCTTCTTCCAAATCTCCCACATGGGTGTGGGGGCCCAAGGACTTGGGCTGTTTTCTCTTGCTCTCCCAGGCCATAGCAGAGAGCTGGATCAGAAGTGGAGCAGCCAGGATGTGAACCGGCAGCTTTACTCGCTACGCCACAGCATGAACCCCCCCAATGGCATATTGAAATCTTCTCATAGAAGCTCACTGAAGCAAGACTTTCCTTTAAGTAAATATGAGGAAAATATGTCAAAGCAGAATGAAATGTGTACTTTAGACATCATTCAGTCAATATGTGTATCATAGGATTAGTTGGAATCTACTAATTTGAGTTATCTCATTTGCCAATTTCAGATTTTCCTTTTGTTGTTCACCTTTAAGACAATTTGTTTTATATTCAGAAGAGTTCTAATTTGTTCATCAAAAATGCCAAGAAAACAAGGTTTTACCATTTTAAGTGGTTAAAATAGTTGAAAATGGTTAATATTTGTTACATGAACTTTTTCAAATTTATAGATTAAGAAAATTTGTGAATTTAATGAAGTAGAGTTATGAATTGCCATGTTTAGATCAAAATAATGTATGTTTGGTGGCCTTCCTACTGTTTTCCAAATTTGGCATCATCCCATGTAAAGAAATTAAAACCACCCCATCCATCTAGGCCATTATCTCTACATAGGGGATTAGTTCCTCAACAAAGCAAGAAGAAAGAGTAGCTATGTCTGATTTCTTGCTTTTGGTTTTGTTTTGTATCAGAGCATTTTGACAGTGAAAGTGTTGTAAGCACTTAGGTTAAGGCCCCCATGTGAGCACAAGAATAAAATATAACTCCAGACCCAATAAGCAATTTTATTTTATTTTTGCCGAGAATAAATTCCATGTGTACACAAGTTTGACTTCAGTGTATATCACAAGAAGGAATTCTTTTTCTGTTTTTATAAAGATTTATTTATTTATTTATTTGAAAGCAGAGGTACACACAGAGAGGGAGACAGAGAGAGAGAGAGAGAGAGAGAGAGAGATTTTCCATCCACTGGTTCACAGACCCATAGCTGAGCCTGTCTGAAAGTCAGGTGCCAGGAGCTTCTTCCAGTCTCGCAGTTGGGTGCAGGGGCACAAGGACTTGGGCCATCCTCTGTTGCTTTTCCAGGTGCAATAGCAGAGAGTTGGATCAGAAGTGGTGCAGCTGGAACAAGAACCGATGTCCATATGGGATGCCGGCGCTGTAGGTGGTAGCTTTACCTGCTACACAACAGCGCCAGCCTTGGGAGGGATTCTTTCTAGCTTCACATAAAACCTGATAGTTTGATTAAATCATAGATGAAATTTTAAATTTTAAAAATTTGTGGGGAAAGCACACAGGTAACTAGTTTTCATCATAATAACTCAGTACTACATATACCGTTTCAAAATCAGTATTTGTTGTTTAATATCAAGGCTGGGGGTGTTGAGTTAGCATCATAAATATAAGAAATTATGTTTTTCATAGGTAAGCAAAAAGTGGTAAGTTTGTTTTCCAATCACTGTCAATATGAGTTTTCTGAAATAATTTAAATTTTGGTCTTTAGGACATTTGCATTCATAAAAAGTACTTGGATATGCTCCTTGCTTCCCCTTCTCATGCTTAACTGTCAAAACATGGTGATGCTTTTGAAGATTTATAGTAGATGGATAATGAGATTGCTGAATGTTAACTGCAGCATTCAGAATTCATTTGATAGTCAAAGAAAGAAGATTCCTGAGGCTTTGGGAAAGAGGAGAGAGGTGATAGAGCTTCCTTTTAATCAGCCAATTTAAAAATAAATATGCTACATTCTGGATTAGGAGACATTTCAAGCTTCTTGTCATCTTATAATCAAATGGAACATTTCTTGAAGAGTATAGCATGTCAAATTGCATCCATTTCAGCAAAATTCATGACAGCATAAAGCAATACCCATATTGTGTAATGTGGACATATGCAAATCTTAATATTGGATGAGTAAGACTGAAGCATCCGCAGGCGTGTGGTGCATGAATTTTTAACTTAACAATTCATACGTAGGATAATGCAGTTTTTTATTTGGTCTATGTTCCTGTATAAAGGATAAAAATAAACACACTTTCCAACTGGTCATTTTTGAGTTCATAGATTATGGTGGGATTTTATGTGTGCCTACTGAATTGGACCTTCTGTGGTTATGATTACAAAATGCATTGTTGAAGTAGTGAATTCAGCAGAATCAGGTTGAAAGCCCATAGTTCCATGATAATCTATATCCCTTCTTTCAGAGATCTGTTGAATTTCAGGTAGGGAGAAAAAGATAAAGCAACAGTAGTTTGGAACTAGCTAGCATTCTTCACAAGGAAGGTTGACCTTGACCTTCTTCTCCTCCCAATCCTCATCTCATCAGCAGGGGTGAGATTACTTTGAGACCCTGCCAATAGGTAATAAATAACACATAAATTCCAGGACACCCTTGCACTGTAGGGTGCCCTAATGTCTAATAATCCTTAGACTATTGAGTTTATAACTCATGACATCTGGCAGTTACTTGGCATTGTAATTCATGTTGATCATGCACATCAGAATACGCCATAGGAGAGAAATATTAGAGCGATAGCATGTTGATACTAGGAGAGGCTGGAAAGACAGGGAGATACTGCTGAGCACGTCTACCTCTGTGAACCATGTGAGAAGGCAATACTGTAAAAGCTAATGTCCTCAGATGAGAACTAACAAGGTAGGAGGAGAGTGCTAATCTGTGGGGACCTAGAGTAAAGCAGCACATTAATATTTCCTTGAGAGTAATCTTCATTTGTAATATTCAGATGAGCAGATGTAGTAATAAATGATGGGCAACAATAAATCCTGAAGTTTGAATTTAAATATATACTTCATATATGTGAAGTAGTGTGAGAAGGTAGTGAAGTTTACCCTGGCTTGAATATTATACAACATATGCACGTATGAAAACATCATATGGTGCTCCATAAATATTTAGTGCAACTTTTGTCAGTCAAAAATTTAAAAAAGTAAAAAAAAATAGGTTGTACACTTACATATGTTGAACTTAATTTTTATTAATTATACATGTATGATATTTGATCCTCTCAAATTCTGTCTTCGTGAAATTGGGAGAGTTAAGTGAGGGGAGGGAAACAGGGAGCAGTGGGCAATGAAGGCACCTGTAGCAAGTCTCCCTAGTACCTAGCAGCTTAACTGCTTTGACGGAAGACTTGAGGCTTATGGGACACAAACCAGATTGAAAAAATTAGAAGCAGACAGATGGTTATTTGCAATTCTCCTGTAAATGTAAATCCTATAAAACGGGTGTGCTTATTTATTTATTTATCTTGCAGAACCAAATATAAGGACCATAAGAGGCAATATTATAAACTTGAAATAATCTGCCTTTTCCCCTTGTGCCTGTCCTGAGCCTCTTTTTTTTTTAATAGCTAGACGGTGTTGTTCTTAATTTTAAATTCAATGTATTATAAATTCTAATTTCCAGAGTTATAGATGTTACTGTGACTAATAGTGGGATTAGTCCTAAGTGGGCAGGTGCTGGAAGGCAGCCCCTTGGGGAACAGAGTGACCATTTCAAGGGGCGTGGAGAGCAGAATGTTTTTCTGCAGTAGAGGAAGGCAATGCTTTAAACATGTCTAGCTTAATATTCACAGTTCTGGGCACCGTCCTCCTCTTCACATCAGACTTCGTTTGGGCACAGTCTTTAACTGACCATCCTTCCTTTGAGCTCACTGGGATTCCGGAGATTTCGAGCCCACATGATCAATTCTGTGGATAGTGCCTCTTTAAGAGAGAAAAAAGGGAGAGATTAAGCATTAATTAGCTTGAATCCACAGCTTCCTTATAAGCTAACAGATAGGGTATGCAGATCCCTGTCAACTATCAGATGCTAGGTTTGGCCAAAAATAGGACTTCCAAGTGTTGAAGGTTTGCCAAATGCTGGCTCCTTCACTGCAAAGCAAAGCAAATGATTGCCAGAGACAGGCCTTGAGTTTGCCGTGGTCAGATGTCACCAGTTTGCAGTGCCACATGTGATCCAAGAGTTTATGAATGATCTCAACACTTGGTCCCCAAGGAGAACATATGCATTACAGAGGTTATGGATACAAATTACAGAGAGCACAATGTTTCCATGCAATTTCTAAGAATCCTTCAGCAAGTTTTAAACATTAATGGAAAACATTAAGGAAGACTTGGCACTCTTAGCAGGACTTCAAATTATACTGTGGGTGAGGACAGAACAGAGCTAAAAAAAGGATTCGAGAATAAAGACTTGGCTAAGGAACTCAGAGCTGGCCGTTTCTCTTGTGTGAATTGTGTGTTTGTGTGTTTTATTCCCTGCAGAATAACCAGGCTTCACAAAATGCTGTGGCTCGAAAATGAACAAGTCACAGGGCGCTCTTGTTTATTTGGCATGCTCCAATTCATACCGCTGGTTTATCGGGATCATTTGCTGAGTGCATTTGCTTGTACAGGGAGTCTGAGTGGAGGTGGGGGGTGATAGCTTCTCATTTTGGAATTGTCAGCAGGCTGCAGGGGTGCCAGAGTGTCAGCTTGCACAGCGGTAGCAGGATGTCTCCCTACTGAGTTCTTTCTTTCCCATTCCCCTTCTGTGCAGAAGAACCACTTACAATTTGTTCCCCAAATACCCAATTGGATTGTCTATTTGGCTGGCGGCTGACCTATCCACTCTGACCATATTCTGTTTGATAGGAGCAAGCACAATAAAGTGGTTTCTTTTGAATGGTGACTCCTTCTTTAAATTTATTTGGCGTTTTAGTCAAAAAAATCCTGATGAATACAGAATTATTATGCCATTCAGTGGGGGAACTTTCAGTGGGAAAGGAAAACTTAATTTAAACTGGCGTTAATATGAAAGGGAACATAACTAGAAAGGCCAGTATTAGCACATCTTCGGGGTTGACTTGGGCAGCCATGTCATCAAGAACCAAAATTCTCCTAGCTCCTTCTCTAAGGCACATAATCTCAGTTTCATTGTGAATCTGCAGTTTACTGTGAGCTCACAGAGAAGATGCCAACAACCACTATTTAGTCCAGGAATACAAGGTGCTTTTCCTCGCAGGTGGAGTGGAAGCTCTGAGCTTCATGCTATTGGGATTACACCCGATCATTTCCCCTGGAGAGGAGTGATGGTGGTGGTGGTGGTCTTGGGAGAGTTAGGAAAAGAATGTGGACAGTTATGGAAGCAAGCATCACATTTTGTTCTTTTGGTCTGTTATAATTTTCACTGTGATAGAGTATAATTTGTGTTACCAGTTAGGCTATTGAACGTGAATCTTTTGTTTCCTTGGGAGATGGATTTCCGATCATCTTGAACTATCTAGCTTTTATTTTCAAGGGTCTAAATAGTCAAGTGTAATCTGTCCCTTCAATCCAACCAGCTTGAATTGTTTTTTATAAATGATGTTTTAAAATCGATCAAACATTGTGGTCTAGATTAGAAAGGACTAAAATATATCCCTTGAAAAGGAGTGCATCAATTCAACCGACTAATTAAGAGTATGGTTGTTCTATGTCCATTGGTTCTGCATCCCTTGATTGAACCATCCGCATATTAAAAATACTTTTCAAATTATGTCTTTACTGAACATTTATGAATATTTTTATTTCCTAAGCAATATGGCTTAGCAACTATTTACATAGTATTTACATTGCAATACATGAGTAATCTAGACATTATTTAAAGTATATTGGTGGCTGGGCATTGTGCAATTATATACAATTATACACAATTACATACAATTATATACAAATACTATGCCATTTTATATAAGGGGCTTGAGCATCCATGGATTTTGTTATAAGCAGAAGGTCCTGGAATCACTTCCCATGGATACCAAGGAATGACTGTAGTTTATTAACTTCTCTGATGCCCTTAAAGTGGAAGCTCTTTGGAGGGTTACCTAGTCCAACTTATAGAAAGAGTTTTCAGATGAATGAGTCTCAACCTGACAGCAAAGGAGCAGGGTAGAAGGGGACTTCAAAAAGTTAACTGAGGCCAGCGCCGCGGCTCACTAGGCTAATCCTCCGCCTTGCAGCACCAGCACACTGGGTTCTAGTCCCGGTCGGGGCGCCGGATTCTGGCCTGGTTGCCCCTCTTCCAGGCCAGCTCTCTGCTGTGGCCAGGGAGTGCAGTGGAGGATGGCCCAAGTGCTTGGGCCCTGCACCCCATGGGAGACCAGGAGAAGCACCTGGCTCCTGCCTTCGGATAAGCGCGGTGCGCCGGCTGCGGCAGCCATTGGAGGGTGAACCAATGGCAAAAATGGAAGACCTTTCTCTCTGTCTCTCTCTCTCACTGTCCACTCTCCCTGTCCCCCCCCCCCCAAAAAAAAGTTAACTGAAAATGCTTCTAATGTACATGTGATTGCAAGATATATGACCCCAGCAATAAGTGCTCGGTGTTTCTCAAGGTAGTACATTCCATCCTCACTATCAAATGAGTGAACCTTTTGTGTTATGACCAAAAGAAACTTATATTTTAGTTTTATTTTTCCATAAACTTTTTGTGTTCCCTTCATATATTTGAGGAAGGAATACACAGAGGTAATAGAATTAAGAGTGATATGGGAGATTTTTGCATGCAGAAAGGCCATCAAATGCCAATGTGCAGGGCTAAGTAGTTGTTTCTTTATGCCTATGAATGAAAGTGGCAGAAGATTCTATGATGAGTCTTGAGATATAAGTAGGGTCTGATTCTATACACATTTGAAATCACGCTAAAGAGAGAATTTACCCTAAGAACTGTTACAAAAGTGTGAGAAACGAATTGAGATGATTGTATTTGCATTTTAGCAAACTCATAACAACTAGAATGGAGAGTTTAAAAAATAGATCAGAAAAGGAGTCAGAGTATTCTCATGCTAATTCAATGACCATAGGGGACCCTTCTGAAGTAGAGCAGTGGGGACAGTATAAATGGAAGCAGATTATGTTACAGGTCAGTGTTGCATAATGATCATATGTGGATTCTAGCGTCAGACATACTGAGTTCAAACCCTGTACTGATTTAACACAATAGACAAAGTTGAAGTGACCTATTACATATCCATGATGTAGTTTTTTGGCACATAATATGTCCTCATTAGATTTTATCTGTTATTGTAAGGCAGTTATTTGTAAAATTGAGATAAAGTGTCTTTCTGTATGCTTGCTAAATGATCCAGAAAAATTCTTATTGAAAAACCAGCACATAATTTCATAAATTGTCTATCATAAGTCTTTTTTTTTAAAATTTATTTATTTGAAAGAGTTACACAGAGAGAGGAGAGGCAAAGAGAGAGAGAGGTCTTCCATCTGCTTGCTCACTCCCCAGTAGGCCAAAATGGATGGAGCTGTACTGATCCAAAGCCAGGAGCTTCTTCCTGGTCTCCTACACGGGTACAGGGGCCCAAGTAATTGGGCCATCTTCTACTGCTTTCCCAGGCCATAGCAGAGAGCTGGATCAGAAGTGGAGCAGCCGGGTTACAAACCGGCACCCAAATGGGATGCCAGCGCTTCAGGCCAGGGTGTTAACCTGCTGCACCACAGTGCCGGCCCCTACCATAGGTCTTTACAAAATTCATGGAAAATATGTGGTGAAAAAAGTGCATGGATTTCAAAATTTTCTGTGGGATGGACATTGTGGTGCAGCAGGTTAAGCTACCACTGGGGATGCCTGATCCCATATTGGAAAGCCTGGTTTGAGTCCTGGCCACTCCGTGCTTCTGATCTAGCTTCCTGCTGAAGTGCCTGGGAGGCAGCAGAAGATGGCCCAAGTACTTCAGAGTTCTTGCCATTCACATGGGAGACTCAGATGGAATCCATGGCTTCTAGCTTTGGCTGTTGTGGGCCTTTGGGTAGTAAACTGGTAGATGGACATTATATCACTCTGTCTCTCCCTCTCTGTGTCACTCAGGTAAATCAATAAATATTAAATAATTTTTGCACCAAAAGAAACATGTTTAAATTCCATTTTCCTACAAACTTTTTCAAGTTTCTTCCGGTGTGCATGATTAATGGCTCCTGAGTATCCTGCTAGTGTATCATGATTACTGAAATTTGGTATTGAAAAACTAAAATGTGCAGCAGATAAGCATCCACTTGGGCTGGATCTCGGTTTTCTTCTTATCGGTCTGGATGGCACTGTGACACACAGCTTCCGTATTTGGATGCACACACAGACATTCTGTCCAAGGAAGCCTTTGTTCAGTGCTGTTGTCTATGGTTTTCAATTGCTGTTAGTCATGCTTTTTATTACATTTCTTCTTAGATTACCTTTCTCATCATCAATCTGTTATAGCTGGTTTTCTTTTTTCTTTTCTTTTCTTTTTTTTTTTTTTTTGACAGGCAGAGTGGATAGTGAGAGAGAGAGACAGAGAGAAAGGTCTTCCTTTTGCCGTTGGGTCACCCTCCAATGGCTGCCACGGCTGGCGCGCTGCAGCCGGCGCACCGCGCTTATCCGATGGCAGGAGCCAGGTGCTTCTCCTGGTCTCCCATGGGGTGCAGGGCCCAAGCACTTGGGCCATCCTCCACTGCACTCCCTGGCCACAGCAGAGAGCTGGCCTGGAAGAGGGGCAACCGGGAAAGAATCCGGCGCCCCAACCGGGACTAGAACTCGGTGTGCCGGTGCCTCAAGGCGGAGGATTAGCCTATTGAGCCGCGGTACCGGCCATAGCTGGTTTTCTTTATTCAATGGTGTATGTGAATACTTTTATGAATTGTAGCTTTAGGAATTATGTTTCAAGTAGCTACGCTTGAAAGCATGTACGTGTTGTTGCTCAAGAATATATCTTTCAGAAGTAATTTACTTACAGTCTCCTCTCGTTATTATTGCTAATGTCCTTTAATATGGAAGTGTTTGAGCAATGATTTGCAACTGAGTTTAAAAATATCCTGAGAAATACTGGTTTAGGACAAGAATGGGGAAGGCTTGGTGTGTGAATAAATTTGGAGTTGTGAGGAAGCAGGAATCAAAGATATAAGCTGCAAAATCACCAACCACAAAGCTGTTTCTAGAGTCCCTTATTGTTTACCTATAACTAAATTCCACAAAGTTTAGTGGTGATTTGGGATCCTTAAGGATTGATTGTTGAACTGACAACCTTAGTTTCTTGAAGGCTGGTCACAGGAAGCTACCTTCAGATCCCTGATAAGAGGACATTCTCATTGGACAACTTGACCTCTTACATGATCGGGAGAGTACATGAAGCAGGAAGTGGGAGGGGAGACAGGGAGCATGCCAAAAAGATGGAAGTCACAATATTTTATAACCAAATCTTAAATGTGATGTCCTATCACTTTGCAGTATTTTATTTGTTTAAAAGTAGATCACCAGGTTTAGTCTATGCTAAATGGAAGGGGATTTCACAAGGAAACAAATGAAGGAGGGAAGAACCACAGAAAGTCATTAGAGAAAGGGCCAACTTCAGGTAGTATCATGTTATTCTTATTTCATAGTCTTTAGTTCATAGGACAGTGCTAGCATATTTACTACCATGAAGTACCAGAGGTAGTAGGATGACTTTGTAAAGCAAAGAGGTTAATAATCTGTCACATTTTGGAGGCTGAAAGTCTACACTAAATGGCACAAGCTGCGGTGGTGGCTCTGTTTGGCTGCATGACCTCATGGCACTTGGCAACGGTGGATGTGTGTATGGTGAGAAGAGAACATGTAACCAACAGGAAGCCGAAGAGGTGGGAATTGCACAGCCCTTCATGGGCCACACCCACAGGGACCTAGAGACTTCCCCACTAGGCTCCACCTCTTAAGCATCCATCATGTCCCATGGTTAATGGTGAGGACTAAGTTTCCAGCAGATGAACCTTGAAGGACATACCGCATCCAAACTATAGCAATGTTATGAAGATAAACGACATTTGGCTAAGCATTTTAGTAATTTTGAATTTTCTCATCCATCAGAGCCACGTCTTGTAGTGCATGCCAATGCAAAAAAGTCTGCATGGATAACCCAACTTTTATAATGACAAGTGAGGTGAACCATCGTTTGTGCTCATGTACAGGAATGAATGTTTGGATTTTGGCCCTCTAGATATCCTTTTTGTTTCCCCATGAATATTTGAAATTTGTATTCTAAACTTGTGTTTGTAAACAAGTACTTTACTGAACTACATCTATTCTGTCTTTTTTCTTTAAAGTATAAATTCCTGCTATCCATTCAGCTTTTGTCATTTTCACCAGCTTCTTCAATTCATCTGGCTTATATCTCTTTGTATTTCAGGGTGGTATATTCTGGGGTTCCCTAAAAATTAAACAATGGCCAGATGGTTTAAGCTTAAGTGTGTTCTTCACAGGGGTGAACAAAGTGGGGACTGTAGGCAATTTTAAAGAAAGAGTAGCTTTTAAAATTCTTTAGTATATTATTTTTAGGATAGATGAAATTACTCTATGAAAAGACAATAGCCTGAGTGGGTCAAAGTTCGTCTGGGCTTCTGGTGTGACTTCAAATCTAGTATTTTTGAGTCTGAATTAATCTCTTGAATCCAGCCCTTAGATTAGGAGAACTTCAGTGAAACCCCCTTCCTGTGTTTCTGGAGATATATTAGTCAGTTTTCCATTGGTATAATAAATGTACATACATTTATTTCATTCAGGGGTTTGGATACTAAAGTCCAAACAGCCTGAAGCCGGCTATAAGGAAGACCTTAAAATAGAAGGCATCATGACAGCATTGCATGCAAGAGGGAGACATCACATGGTGAAACACGAAACCAGAGATGCTGGGGACGGATTGTCATACTCCTTTGTAGTAAGCCTCTTTGGAGAACCAACCAGAGTTCCATGAGAACTGCTTCATTCCCTTCCAAGTGCTGTACCCACAGTGACCAAATGAACTCCCACTGGCGCCATCTCTGGGAGGCTTTCTCACCTTTTAACATCACAGCACTGAGGGCCAAGCTTCCAACACATGCACCCTTAGGGAACCTATTCAATCCATGTTCAAAACCACAGCAGGAGGGAAAGGAGGAAATAAATGAGGGGTATGAGAGTGTCAGAGAACCTGGTTCTCTTTAGTTTAAGTTCAAAGCACTCAGTACACTACTAAAGTGCCATACTTTGGAGTATTGTTTCCCAAACCCCAACACTGTTCTAGAACCTGCTGAAAATGATGTTTTCCCCTTTCAAGTTTTGAGACACACACACACACACATACACACAGAGAGAGAAAGAGAGCGAGAGAGAGAGAGATAGAAAGGAACACATTTTATTATTCTGAATGCCAAAGGTAAAAGAAATGGTAGCACTAATCACAGATCAATTAACTGAGTACTATATAAACTGCAAAGAGCGTATTACAAGTTGAAGAGGGTACAGTACCAATTATACCATTATCTCACCCCACTCTCCAAATGAATAGTCTGAAAGCCTAAAATTATAGTTGATGTTAGATTTCTTGGCTTCATGTGCAAATTGGAGTCATTTTCCTTTTTTTGTGAATGTCATAAACACATGTTATATGGTTCAAGAGTAGCAGTCCTTGGAGTTTGTTATGATATTTTTCTACTTGCTGTCCCCTGTGTCAAAGGGCCTTTTTTTAAAAATTGGAATTGTTGTAAATTAGTCTAACACTGCATTTCTGAGTGATTAGCAATGATCTTTAAGGGCCATTTGAGCCGAAGCTTTTTGCCATGTCATTTGTTAGGAGACCAGTTCTGGAGAAGGCTTTTCAACTGGCCAGATGTGCCATTTTGGAACAGATTGAGGGCCTGCCAAAACACCATTTGTTGCCAGTACCGGATATTGCCAGGGTGCTCATCACCCTGTTACCATATTTTTGCACTTCTCAACATTGCATAAATAGGCAGCTGTTCCATATTTAGAACATAAATAAGTCACCAGCTTGCTCTCCCTGGAGGATTTACCTGAAAGAGGGAACCACAGGGTTAACCCTTCCTCATCCCTTGCATGAATGTCATGTTTAAATGCACACTTCCCTCACTCCCTTCAGAAGCAAATCCTCATGCATATAAATCACACCTTTCTTGCCAGTTAGACAAGGGGACGAAAATGTGCAGTTCACAGTGCTAAAATAGAACACATTTCCTTAGCAGTGAGAGCAGCAAATTAATCAGCTTACAAGCCAAGAGCGAGCAATTTGCGCCGAACTCTTTCTTACTGCTCCTTCAATTGGAGACAAGTTCTCTAATCTTGCAAAGGGCCGTGACTTCATTAAGATGGAAAACCCTGTTAAAGGATGTGTTGCAAGGCACAAGGAAAGAAAAGCCCTAAAAGTCACTAGTTGTCTCTCTGGACCTCTTTTCAGGACAGGTTTTTTTTTTAATTATTATTATTATTTATTTGGAGAATGACAATTAACCTAGAGCCTTGGCACAACAAAGGAGCAAAGAGTTGAAGTAGGTCTCATTACAGGACAGCAAACACAGTTGGTTTGACCTAATCCCCATTTGCAGCACATGATTTACATTACAGGATAACACAGGCTGCCTAATGCTGATTTCAGACAGCATTACGCGTGCGTGCACACACACACACACACACACAGAGTCTTCTAGAAGTTCATGGAAATGCGTGTTATGAAAAGGCTATGCATGAAGTTCAATATTTCCGTGTCTAAATCAACTTCCTTTATTATTATTTATACGTGAGACAGAGCAAGTGAGAGAGCACGAGCGCATTCCCATCTACTGGTTCACTTCCCAAATGCCCATCATGGGTGGGTCTGGACTAGGGGCAAAGCTGGGAGCCAGGACATTTACCAGGAAGTCAGAGTCAGCAGCCAAAGCTGAGATTGAACTCAGGAAATCCCTAGACACAGGTGTCTTAATCACTAGGCTAAACACTTGCTCTGAAACTTATGTTTTAATGACATTTTCTACAAATTTGTTGAAGATTTACTTATTTATTTGAAAGAGTCACAGAGAGAGGGAGAGAGAGGGAGAGACAAAGAGATCTTCCATCCTCTGGTTTAATTCCTAGATGGCCGCAACAGGCAGCGCTGGGGCCAGGCCAAAGCCTGAAGCCAGGAGATTCTTCCAGGTCTCCCATGAGGGTAGCAGGAGTCCAAGCACTTAGTCCATCTTCCACTGCTTTTCCCAGGCCATCAGGAGGGAGCTGGATCAGAAGTGGAGCAGCCAGGACACGAACCTGGGTCTATATGGGATGCCAGCATTGCAAGTGGCATCTTTACCTGCTAAACCACAATGCCAGCCCCCCACAACATTTTTGAAGTGTGTGTTTAAACACAAATTACATCCTATGTACGGTAGAACCATTTGTCACTGTTGGAGTAAGATAAGTGAAGGCAGTAAGGAAAAATGGAGGCAGTTAATGCAAGGTGTATATTAGCTTATCTGCAATATTTTTTTGAATGTTTATCATACAGGCATAGCCCTGTTTAGCAAGTGAACCCAGCATTCTGCAGTCGGATGAGGCCAAGTCATTTCTCCAGGCTTTTCATCTTGCCAACAGCAGAAAAGCACTTGCTGATGGATAGGTGACATTTGGAGAGCCAGGCCTGCCAGATTTTTGGAGGTTATGATGGAGGTCCAACCTGCTGTTCTCCTTAATGAAAGCAGGGGAAATTCAGACTGGCAACACTGCTATAAGGCATAGCTCTGCTCTGAAAGTCGTGCTGCCCAGATGTCACTTGGCAGGTGGAGATGGCGAGACAATGAGAATGTTACCCTGTGGATGTGGGTGCTGGTGCACTGCGAGTGTGAACAATAAGTCTATATTCTGAAGTATAATGAATACTGTGTGAGTCTTGCCATATTCATGTCCTGAGAAAGGCCTTTCTCAAAGAGGACTCACTCCATTCCCCTCACAGACTGACATGCATATGTACACTCAAACCATGTGCATGTGACCTGTATCGGGTCCTACTACATGCTTAATACTTATTTTTAATGTAGTTGTGTGTATGTGTATGAGTACTTCTGAAATTTCATGGAAATTGGAATTAAAATATGCTTATCTTGGTGCAAAGAAATTTTGAAATCCATGCATGTGAGAGATCATCAAAAAATTCATAAAAAGTACATAATATAAAAACTTGTACATGAATTTCAAAATGTTTTGCACCAAAATCACACTTATCTTTTAATCCCATTGGCAATGAACATTTTAAAGAGCCTTGATATATATTTTTTCTTTATGGAAAATAGAATATTACTTTAATAGTTTTGTAGCTTGCTTTTTCATTATAAATATTTCTCATCTTGTTTTCCTTAGGCTTCTATGTTTTCACTGCACTTTGGAGTGAGGGTACGTGATCTTATGGTCAGCCATTCCCCTACTGATGGGCACATAGGTTGCCTCTCAGGTATTTTAAGCAGAGCGAGACTATGTTCTCAGTCAGCATCTAGGCAGTTTTTACTAAAAGATAGACTCAAAATTACCTTTCGCAACATCTAGCCGAAGTGACTGACATCGAGTTTTCTTTTTCTTTTCAGTGTTACGAGATGACTTTCGGCAAAACCCCACAGATGTTGTGGTGGCAGCTGGCGAGCCCGCAATCCTGGAGTGCCAGCCTCCCCGGGGACACCCAGAACCTACCATCTACTGGAAAAAGGACAAAATTCGAATCGATGACAAGGAAGAGAGAATAAGTGTGAGTTACATGAAAGTGATAGCTTAGAGAGCAGGAATTTTAAGTCTAGAAAGACGTCCTTGGTTTATAAATAAAATTGTATTTAATTGCTAATGACCATTTACGCTAAATGGAAAGGCTTTGAAAACATAAACTTTGGAATCAGGCTTCAGAATCCAAAAATTTATAGATCAGGTTATATGATATATCACTCAGTTCACCAGTACAAGTGTGTGTATATATCTTGGTTATACAGTGTTGATGTCATGGCTGTTTTTTAAGAACTGCAAAGGTTTCTATTGATCATGCAGTCCCTGGGTGTGAAAGTATCAATGCTAGTCATAAACCATATTCACTGTAACATCTCATTTTGCCCTATTTCAGGACTACAGGAGGAAGTAATTTAAGATGAACATCTCAAATACTTAATTTAGATTTTCCAACTAAATAATACTTATGACAGTGAAGTTTTATATCTGCATTAATTGAGAAGTAAATTTAATAGCTGTAAAATAAAATTAAATAGAATGAGTGGCTGATTTTGCAGTTTAGCTCATATAGAGAAATACTTCATTTTTCAAAGGAAATGGATGATCAGGTTTATTGTAATTCAAAATGAAGCTCCCAGAACCTGCTAAATAGGTAGAGTGGGTAGATGGCATTTTATTTTTTTCAGAGGATCCACTGAACATTTGTATGTGAAGTTTGTGAGAATCCAGTCCAATGAAATACAACCTAATGCCTTCCATTATTAGTAGTATAATTTTATATTAAATACAATAAATAAGAGTAGATGAAAAAAAGGTAAATGTATTTTATTTAAAAAAGACCTCATTTGGCTGAACCAGTGTACCATTTTAATGAAAAATTCATGTACTCTGGGTGGCTATTTTGTTTAAAAACATGTTTATTATGAATAGGATTTTCTTTTGGGCACATTGTGATTACAGAATAATGCAAACTATTAACTCTTAAACTTAATGTTTAAGAGATCACAACATACATTCTTATGTTTCTGGCTTGGCTCACGCTGTGGGGATCTACATTACGAAAGAGCATTTGGTCTTCAATGTTCTATGGTTGGGCATGAAAATATATTCCTAATAACGGAGTAAAACCAATGTTCAAGGATTTCTAATTCAAGTTTGCAGTATTCAGCTTTTGCTTTGTAACAAACTATCCCAAAATACATAGGCATGTAGTAACCATCTTATTTAGTGTATGATTATGAGGGAAAGCTGATGGTTCTGTTCTGAACCGTCTTGGTTGACCTGTGCCAGACCTTCTTCTTCTGTGGCCTGTTTAAAGGTATATTACAAGCTACATGATCCTGGATGACCACAGGCCTGACAGTTAGGTCTCAGCTGGGTGATTAGTCTGCTTTCATAACTTTAACTAAAATATGCAAAGGAATCTTCTAAGGAAACACAAAGCTTATTTCAGCTTACACTTGAAGGCTTAAGTTCAGGATCAGGCAGCCCCATAGACCAATGTCTGATTGAGGCTGGTCATCGTGGGCACAGAGGAACAACCACGTGGTGACCCAGGAAGCAGAGAGGAGAGAGAGAGCACAGCTAGGCAGAAGTTGAATTCCAGTAATGATCAAAACTCTAAGAAGAACAATTTGCTGTGGGCATGTCCCCAGTGACTCAAAAACCTCCCACCAGACACCCGTGTGAGGTGCTATAATGAGATCAAGTCTCTAGCCTTAACCCATCAGCTGTTAACATTAAGATCTCAGAGTGCAGAAATGTGTCTGAGTTTGGGGAAGGCACGTCCTAGTTAACCTGTAACTCTTGGGCATCCCAGTCCTCTGTCTCGTGGCCTCTAATTTTCTCGCTGGCCAGCTAAGGTTAGTTCCCACTGTCTCAGGCTTCCAACTGCAGCAAGGCATGTTGAGTCACAGAGTGTAGGCATCTTTCTTATGAAATAATTGCCTTAGTTTCATTGGTCTGATCAAGTCATAGTGTGAAGATCAGCTTCATGGGAAAGAAAAATGCCCTCATGGCCATTGTCATTACGTCCCATTATGCCTTACTATGTATAATTGAGACACCAATAATGATCTTTTCCTCTCATGTGAAAAAAAAAAGGCAGAAATACATTTATGTAACATGACAAGTTTTAGAACTTGAAATATCTCTGAGAACAAACTTCCATGTATTTTGTTTTCCTATGAAATAAAAAGAATAGTGGAAGCAACCAGAATTATCTCACATCTCTTTAAGAACAGTTATTATAAAGATTATTGAATCCAATTCAACCAAGACAGAAAAAAAAAAAAAAAAAACTAGAAAGGAAACTATAAGTGATGCTGTGCTTACTAAAAGCCTAACTCTGCTATAGTGTGATGCTTAGTAAATAGCTTAATACTATTTCATCAATTCACTCAGTCAATAAATGCTTACTTTTTAAGCAATACCTAGGGATCCCCTGTTAGTTCCAATGATTTGTTCCAGCTCACACTCATCATTTAATTTCTTTTTAATCCAACCAGCTCTTTTCACCAAAGATTGTCACTTAAATGCAATGAAGATGAGACAAATTAACAATAACAAGTGAAATATAAGGTCCACAAAGGCAGAGATGTGTGCTTTGGGGTTATTCCCGAGTCCCAGATGCCTAGAACACTGTTTGTCCTACAGAGTACGTGTAAACTCTATGCCTTGCTGGATCTCTGTAAGTCAGCAGGATTTTATTATTGTATCCAAAATAGATATAATTGTATAATGTATAATTGTATAATGTTCTTTTCTGATGACAAATGACAATAGCAACTCTTTCAGTACAGTCTCAAGGTGTGGACAGGTTCCTAGGACTTAGTGGGCACAATTATAAGATTCAGATATTACCAGGTAAAAGTAAGGAAGGCTGATTAGAAGAAGCACTCTCCAAGAGGGAAACATGTAGACTGACGCTGAAGGTGAATTTAAGACGTTTTTGAAGATGCCAAAAGAGACTTTCATGTCTTAGATACTCAGTTATTTTCTTCTGAAAGAAAATCATGTGCGTATATATTCAAAATTATTTACTAGTGACCTTTGATTTCCATTTCTGTTTCTGTTCTTTCCCTTTTTTTGTTTTATTTAATTTGAACAGATTCGAGGTGGAAAACTGATGATCTCCAATACCAGAAAAAGTGACGCAGGAATGTACACCTGTGTGGGCACCAATATGGTGGGAGAAAGAGACAGTGACCCAGCAGAGCTGACTGTCTTTGGTAAAAACTCTCCTTTAAATGAGAAATTTCTAATTAAATCTACTTTTCCTTTGCTTTTAAATATTTTTACATATTTAAATATTCCTAAAAAATATATGGACCATACTCAATACTTGTGATAAGCAATGACAGTTAAGAAGTGGTGGGTTATTTTTTTTGTTTTTCTAATGAAACATATGATGTGAAGATAAAAATTTTGCTAAAACATTAGTTCACTTTCTTTACTCAGATTTTTTTATAGGATTTGGCCTTTCTTAGAAATGTAAAGCAAATTTTTTTTTCAAACTATTTGAGACATTGCATCCATCTGAAGTGCATCACTGGTTTTACTATGATACAAGTAGAAGTTGTTACTACTTGCAAGATATAGGGGAAGTTTTTCAATATTAAAGATGCTTGTTTTCCACTTCTTCAAATTTCAGATTATGGTCCTTGTAGGTTTAAAGATTCAAAGACTGTTTATCTTATTATATGTATATATACTTGAGTGTATGTGTCTTCCTTTGCCTTATATACACACAGACACACTCAGGCACAGAAGAATTGGCTATTACCAATACTGTGTGTTTTTTTAAGGTACAAGAGATTATTGTGATTTTTAAATTACAGATCTTTGCTCATTCAATAATCCTCTGGTTCAGTGCATGATATGATGGGATCCCTTCCTGTTTCTGTCATTACTACAGGGCACACCAAAGTGTAGCCCCCAAATCCTTTACAGATCTCTAAAGAAACTTCTGGTGTGAGATGAGGGCTCGGATCGAAAGAGCTGTGTTATGATTTCCATTCCATTTCAAGAGTTAAGGTTGTGCTTTATGAATATGTACCAGAGTAGCGCAGGCCTTTCTTTTCAATCACTCTGAGTACCAAGTAATCTCTCCTAATACTCCCTGTGGATACTAAGCAGCTTGAAGTCCCAAATGACAAAGCCAGGAGAAATCCCATAATTCATTAGAGGAATTGACTAGTAAAAATAAAACTGTTCAAAGTATGCATGCAAATGTCTGTCCTGCAGAGCTCAGACAAGTATCAGTTTGCCCCTAAATTCCATGCTGTCATCGAGAAGAGTCTCAAAATGGGCTCCACTCTGAAATGAATTAAGTACAGCTTTGCCTGGTGACATATGAAATTAGTGGTCACCGAACATTGCCACTGAAAACCCACAAGCGTAACTCTTCTATTTAAAGAAACACTCCTTGGTAGTTTTCTTTAACTACTGCTTGCTTTGGAATGGATGAGAACTGAAATACAGCAGTGTAGACCACCTTCAGAAGGAAATTGAAAGGATTTAATGTTGTTAACCATGCTATTAGAATTACCGGTAATGTGACTGTGTTATGAAACATTTACCCTACTTTCCCTAAAGGCATGATGAGAACTCCAGGACATCCCTAAACTTGTCAAACAGTATGAGAGGACTTATAAATTATTTTGGAAATAGCTATCAACCCAAGAGATTGGATTTGTCTGGAGGTAGTTCCTCCGGAAGAGTTGATTTAGAAAATCTAGAAACCTTTATCTGGTGGTAAAAACTAGTCAGAACTGACTTGAGGGGTCCCAAGTACAAGATTCAGTAGAGGAAGATGCTAAAATTCCATTTTCGATAAGCAAACAATGTCTAAAACCTGGAGAAAACCAGAAAATAGAAGAGAGGCCCAAACAAAGGCTGAAACAAGTACTGCATGAGAAATATCCTACTGTACACTGACTCTCTGCTCTGGGAGAGCATGAAATATATCATATGATATTGATGGCGAGATCTCCTTTATTTCATGTTGGTGCTCTCGTTTCCTATACATGTTTTCTAATAAACTTCTGATATTTCATCATTGTTAGGTATTTATATTTATGACCTAATGTTTATAAGCCCGATTACATTTCACAGTCTTCACCCTGCCATTGTTTTCAGGTAGCAGCACTTCCACTTAAAAAAATCTGCCTACCATCACCACTCTGTAGCTACTATAAGAAGGCTTTAAATTTTATTTATTTAGTTAATTTGTGAGAGAAAGAGAGAGAGACATACAGACAGACCGATCCCATGTGCTGGTTCACTCTCCAAATACCTGCAACAACAAGAGCTTTGTTAAAACCAAAACTGGGAGCAGGGAGCTTAATCCAGGCCTCCCATGTGGGTGGCAGGGACTCAACTATTTGAGCCATCACTGCTGCCTCCCAGGGTCTGGATTAGCAAGACACTGGTATCAGGAGCAGAGCTGAGACATGAATAGGTGCTCAATATTTGTATATAGGTATCTAAGCCAGTGTATTAACAGCCACTCCAGAAGGAAGATTATTTTTTAAAGATTTATTTTATTTATTTGAAAAGCAGGGTTAAAGGTTACAGAGAGATAAAAAGGGAGAGATGGAGGGAGAGAGAGATCTCCATCCACTGGTTCACTCAGCAAATGGCCACAGTGGCCAGGGCTGGACCAGACCTCAGCCAGGAGCCAGGAACATCTTCCAGGTCTTCCATGTGGGTACAGGGGCCTAAGCACTTGGGCCATCAGAAGGAAGGTTATTAAATGACTTTTACAACATCAGTCTTGACCTTAAGATGTGTTACACAAGAAAAGTAACTGATTATATTTAACTGTTCATGAATTACAGTTTACTTGTAAACAACAGGAAAAGCAATGACAAAATAAAGGGCTTTTTCCAGTTTCTAATTTTTACCAGCCATACCATAACCATTTACCTTCTAAAATCCTTTCTTGAAAAAAATTCATTCTCCATTTTTCAAGTATTGTGATTCATTACGTAATTGACTTGGGCTTACAGTTTTGCATTTGCAGATTTAACTTAGATTTTAATTGCCGTTTTGACAAAGACATGATACATGTAACAAAATTTTTTAGAAAAATTATGGCACCATAGTCCATGAATTTTTTATTCTCTTTTTTTCTTCTACAGTATTTCCTGACCATGAAATAACATGCTAATTAAGAGGGCATTATCAAATCTAAAAGTTAGGAGTTAGTATCCTGGTCTAAAATGACACTAAAATCTATGACACTCTGGGTGACTTCAAAAAGAACATCCCTAAGCACTTTATATATGTTAAGTTTAGAATATCGTGAGAGTAGAGAAGCTAGAGTTGAAGTGCACATTTTTTTTTTAATTATGGGTAGATTTGCAATGTCTGCTATCCAAATTTCTCTTTAAAATATAACCTGAATTGTTTCCAAATGATTTTGTAATGCTTTTCAACAAGAGCGGAAAACATATTTAATGTGTAACATTTCAAATGCCGATTATATATCTTACAATACTTCAAGGAAATACAGAAACATCTTTCTCACACCTTCCCAGTATGCACACATGGACACATCCTTCATCTTTAAACATTTCTTCAATTTTGTTTTCTCTTTTACTTGTAGGATTTATTTCCATATTTTATGTTCATTCTGCATTCATCAGTATAGCAGTTTTATATACTGTTTGACATACTGTTATGGAAGATAATGGTTTGGTCCATGGATATCTCCTTCCCCATCTTCTCACATCCAGTTTCTTGTTTGTCTTTTTAATATACTAACTAGAGGAACAATAGTTGTTTCAATATCTAGATTTTGAGTTATAACCATGTGACTTACTGAGAGCTGAGTGTTGTATGTTGTACTCTTAGTTTATATTTCTTTGCTGATACTAATTGTGTTCTTCATGAATAGTAAGCTTTTTATTTTATTTTATTTTTTTACATTTACTTGTGTGTGTTGTTTTCTTTCACCTGCCAAGAATTGTTAAAATCTCTTACAGGTATCTTATGATCTTCTGAATTCTGCCTTTCATGTTTTAGTTATGAAGTCCTCCCTTACTCTGTCTTAGAGGCCTTAGACCTCTGATGGGCTACAAGTTGTTTCAGTCTGCTCCAGAAACTTGACTGTGATGTCTTCCTTCTCTCTGATGCTGTATTCTCTGTTTCTTGTATAAGTATTTGTTTCTTTCTTGGTTCATCCCTCTATTCACAGACATTTCCTTTCTGCTTTCTGCTTCAAAAACAAAAGCCTAGAGAACATTCCAGATCAAAATGCTTTTATTCTATTCAGAATGTAGACAAAATTCTAGCTTACAATTCTATTTTGGTTATAGAGTTCTCTAAACATTGTTTTTGTTGAGACTATTATGTCACCACTCCATGGTCAATAATTCCCCCAGGCTCCTCTTAAATATACTGTGATTATGATTGCCATGCCTTGATATCCAATGTTTTCTTTGTTTCTCTTTCCAGATTTTCAGTACTGTCTCTTTACCCTGTTTTCCTGACTATTTTAATATTGTGGCTTGGATTGGCTTTTTTACTTTCTTGGCTATATAATTGGTAAACAATTTTAATCTGAAAACTCATGACAAAAGCAATTTAATGAAATTTTCTCTATTCTGATTCCATTAAACATTTTTCCATTAATTAAATGTTAAATCTTCTAGTTCTATATTTTGTCTATTTTTTTTTTCTTTTTAAGATGTATTGGACTGCAGAGCCAGTTAATCCACCTCTTGCAAGGCCATCATCCTATGCGAATATCAGTTCGTGTCTGAGCTGCTCTTCTAATCCAACTCCCTGCTAATGGCCTGCGGAAAGCAGTGGGGGATGGCTTACGTGTGCCCACTGCCATCCTTGTGGGAGACCCATAATTGA
The DNA here is from genome assembly GCF_964237555.1 of Oryctolagus cuniculus. Classification (NCBI taxonomy): domain Eukaryota; kingdom Metazoa; phylum Chordata; class Mammalia; order Lagomorpha; family Leporidae; genus Oryctolagus; species Oryctolagus cuniculus. The sequence goes on from NC_091435.1 coordinate 34,897,114, forward strand.
AGTTCCTGGTTTTGGCCTGATCCAGCACCAGCTATTACAGCCATCTGAGGAATGAACCCTCAGATGCAAGATCTCTCTCTCTCTCTGTTTCTCCATCTCTCTATAATTCTGCCTTTCAAAATCAGTAAATAATTAGAGGGAGAAAGGGAAAGGGATAAAGAGATCTTCCATCTGCTGGTTCTCTCCCCAAATAGCTGCAATAGCTGTATATGCACCTGTCCATAGCCAGGAACCTGGGTCTCCCACACCAGTGGCAGGGGTCCAGGTACTTGGGCCATCCTCTGCTGCTTTCCCAGGCACATTAGCTGGGAGCCGGATTGAAAGTGGAACAGCTGGGACTGAATGGTACATGTATGGGATGCCGCCATTGTAAGCAGCAGCTTAACTCACTGCACAAAAACACGGCCCCGTGACTCTTCTTTGTTTATAGCAATATGTTCTTGTTTTATGGATATAAAAACCTCTTTGGTATCACAGAATTTTAATAGCACTCTATTATTTTGTTTTTTAAGTAACATTTTCTGATGATGCTTCCCTGCTTCTATTTTCTCTTCTGCATTTCATTGTTTTACATTGCAAACTTTCAAATAATGGCATGTGATCTATTGCTGTCCATTCATATGTAATGGACTCCCAACTACTGGGTAACTCCCAACCACTGGGTCACTTCCATATGCCAGCCATTGCCCTTAGTGTTAAAACTCAATTCAAGTCTCCCACATGGGTGACAGTGACTCAATTACTTTAGCCATCACCAGTGCCTCCCAAGATTTCCTTAGCAGGATCTGGAGGCTGGTATCAATTCTACTCTGATATGAGAGGTGGCCATTATAACCTGGCATCTTACTGCTTGACCAAATGCCTACCCCTCAGAACCACCTAATTTTAAGAACCATCTAGATTTTATTGGTAACCTGTGGCTTTCATCTATGAAGTCAAAGAAGAGATGGATTTTAGGTATGGCAGTTATGCTGCTGCTTGGGTTGCCTGCATCCCATATCAGTATGTGGGTTCAGGCCCCATGTGGGGTTTCCATCTCAAATTCCTGCTAATGTACACCCTGGGGTGTAGCAGGAGGGAGACCTAAATTGAGTTCTAGTCCCCTGGTTTGGAGCTGGCCTCTCCTGGCTGTTGTGGGCATTTGGGGAAGGAATCATGCATAGAAGATGCTGCTCTCTGTTTCTCTGTATCTCACTGCCTATCAAGTAAAGTTATATAAATAAATAAAAATGTTTTTAAAGAACTCAAACATAAATTGTTATTAAAATGCAGATGATGGCTAGGAGTAATGTAAAGCTATTTTTTTAAGGTTTATTTATTTATGGGGCCAGCGGTGCAGCGAGTTAATGCCCTGGCCTGAAGCACTGGCATCCCATATGGGCACCGGTTCGAGACCTGGCTGCTCCACTTCTGATCTAGCTCTCTGCTATGGCCTGGGAAAGCAGTAGAAGATGGCCCAAGGCTTTGGGCCCCTGCACCCGCATGGGAGACTCAGAAGAAGCTTTGGGATCCTGACTTCGGATTGGCCCAGCTCTGGCCATTGGGGCCATTTGGAGAGTGAACCATCGGATGGGAGACTTCTCTCTTTCTGCCTCTGCCTTTCAAATAAATAAATAAATTTTTTTTAAGATTTATTTATTATTATTTATTTGAGAGTCAGAGTTACACAGAGAAGAGCCAGAGAGAGAGAGAGAGAGAGAGAGAGAGAGGTCTTTCATCCGATGGTTCACTCCCCAATTGGCCGAAATGGCTGGAGCCGCGCCGATCCAGAGCCAGGAGCCAGGAGCTTCTTCTGAGTCTCCCACGTGGGTGCAGGGGCCCAAGGACTTGGGCCATCTTCCACTGCTTTCCAGGCCATAGCAGAGATTTGGATCAGAAGTAGAGCAGCTGGAACTCAAACAGGCGCCTAAATGGGATGCTGGCTCTGCAGGTGGTGGCTTTATCCCCCATGCCACAGCACCAGCCTCTGTAGTGCATTCTTGAGAGTATGTCTTGTACAATAATTATGTGACAAACCCTATTTAAGTGTTTAAATATTGTGGTAAAGTGTATGGACAAGGACTTCAGTTCTCAGATGGCCTCAAGTATCATGTTACCAGATTTCACAGGAAGTTTTGTCTCTAAAATCTATGAACTGTCTTCATAAAGCTCATGGAAAAGAAATATTAAGATAAAATTATACATGCATTTCATTCTTTTCACCAAAATTAACTTATAACTTTATTCTCCGCAAACTTGTTGAAGTTCACTCGTATGGTGAGAGAGGCCTTCTTTATCCTGTGAGAATATTGATGTTTGTTTGGCTACATAAGATGACTCTTTTCAAACAAGTAAATTTCTTGGCAAAAATGAATTAATCTGATTGGCTTTATTTAATCCATTCAGATGGCCTTACTTTTATCATCCAGCTTGTTGGGGAAGGTTACAGTAATTCATATTCAAATGTTATCCACCCAATCCTCCCTTCATGCATGTGTAGTTAAATAAAAGCAGACCTACTAGGTGTCACCATCTCACTTCCTAATTTAATAGACACTACAGATTGCAGGGTCTTCTCAAACAGCTGACATCGAGACAGTGTTTACACATAGTGGTGAGCTTTTGTATCCTATTATTGCATAGGTTTGGTCTTTAAGGATTCCATTTGTGTAATTAATACCACAACATTACTTTTATAAAATCAAGTTAAGTTTAATTATAAATTTTTTAAGTTATCCTATAAGTAGGTGGCATTGGCATGGCCATTGACAATTATAGCAATTTTCTATGTCCAATACAGTTGAAAGAATTTTTTTCACTGGACACTTATTTTTCTTCATTGTGGCATATAAGTAAGAAACAGAAGAGATATTATACAACCTCATTTCAGATTTATGGCATTTTGTGATAAATTGAATATTTTGCCTTCTGAATATTGTTGACGTAGCAACCATGGGACTTGGCATTTGATTTTATGATAGTCACATATAAAGTTGATTTTTTTGGAATGCCAGTTTGGCAATAAATTGACAGAACTACTGGAGAACTGTACTTTTCAGAGTAACACGCTGGCAAACAACACTACTGTCTCAAGAGAGGTTAAACTTGTAAGTAAGTTGTGCAGGTGATTCAAATCCAGTTAATCTCACAGAAAAAAAAAAATTCCTAATTGCATTGGCAAAGACATTGACTCTGATCACTCCACAGTTATATAATTAGGGATCAGCCTGTTCAGAGGGACTCCAATCTAATTGATAAGTAGTCAGGAAACAGCCTTTGAGATTTCTCCTCCTGTTTGTCAGTATGTAGTCAGACAAGAGGAGGTAACATGGCAAAAAACAGTGATCTGATTTTGACATGCCTTAAAACTAAGTGTGCTTGTTGCTCAACATTTTCATACAAATTTAATTGTACAAAACTTCACGAATGCAAACGTTCTGAGGTTTAATATGTATTATTTATATATTATATTAAATAATATATTATATACTATTTAATATATATTGTTAACTTACTTTCTAACGCTTCTAACTGTACATTTCTTGATCATGGTACTGAGATAAAAGTGGAGTTGCAGAGCACTTACTTATAATTTTTTGTGATTTGTGTCTCAAATGGCCTTGGCTTTGTGTGGTTTGTGAGAACAGTCGCTTCTGTAAATGCAAAGCATTTAAGATACATTTTTGGCCTGCATGAATTCTCTAGTCTTTAGTAGTCATGCTTTTGAGTCTCAGAGTTTCCAGAGATAAAGGCTAAAGTATGTGGAAAATAATTCTTACAACAATTTCCTTTCATTTAAATAAACATTAGGCTAGCCTATAGTTCTTACCATATTGTTTTCTGGAGGCGGTTATGAAAATTGCAAACCAGGAGGCGAGTTTAGCATAATTAACAGCAGACAATTGGGATCATGAGTTATACAGTTTAGAGGTAAACACTGGAAAGGGTTTTTCAGAAATTATTAAAGTGATATTTAAAAATTTGTGACCAAACTCCAATAGATCTGTAAATCCCTTGTTACTTTGTTGGATGGCACAATCCAAGATGCCTCGCTATCAAAACCATCTTGAGATATCATGAGAATGCAAATGACTTTCATCTTGGTTATTCTTGGCAGCAGTTTTTTTTTTTAATCAACCATATTTTCTACCATGAGCCAATATCAGGCTTCCAAAAATTATGTGCCATACTCTCCTGTGGTTATCCTGTTGCTAAGCAACTGTACTCTGCTTGAGGGCAGAAAGGAAGAGAGCAGATTCATTGTGAAGTTCCCCACCCCTGCTGAGTTCATCAGAACACCAGCAGGGAGCCATATCTTACTTCTTGAAATTATAAATTAGGTGTTTCCACGTGTCTTCCTATAAAACATTAGGCCTTGGAACATGGATGATAACCAAAACCCTTAAGGAGTCTGCTGGTGTCACCTGGAGAAAGGGACAGCTTGGTTTGGTGACCTATCTAATTTGGAGTTGGCCCTTCAGATTAATTACCTGTTGCAATTTTGTCACTGGTAAATGTTAAAGAAATCATTAAAAAAATTGCCTGAAATATGTTTTTTAAGGAGTTGAATCTCACATATTGTTTTACGATTTATTTTAATTCCACTCACTGTCATGAAAATGCTCTATGCGAGATAGGTAGCATTAGTGTTCAAATGACTTAACAGTTTTTCAATGTGTGAATTTGCCACCATTTTCCTAATATTCCAGCATTGCCACAATGATTCTATGCATTTCTTATTTTGTATGCAATTATAGGTTATTAAAGTTATTGTTCTCTGTTTTTGTGTATTTTATTATCAGATGTCTGCAAGGAAGTGTTATTTTGGTTTTTAAGTATTCCAACTTTCATTTTCTTACTTGTTACTAATATCAGTTTGTCCATCTTGTTCCTTATTTTTATGGGGATTGTTAGGAAAAGAGTTGCAGATTGGTGCCTCCTCATACGGGCACCAAAATGTTAGGAAAAGAGGCACAGAATAGAGAGGAGGCAGTGTACAAATTTACAGCCAGACCGAATTTATTCAGAGAAAATAAATTCATAGAGGTGGGAAACCAACTGCCCGCATGCCCGCATGCACATTGCTAGAGCACGTGGAAGAAGGCCCTGACTCTCTGGGCCTGGCCTTTTTAAGGAGGGCTAGGGATGGGGCTGGGGGTAGGGGGCAGCAGATGGAGAGGAATTCCTGGAACTGGGTGGGGCCTTGGGAACCTGGAGAAGAATGCAGGGTGGGGTATGAAGGCCATAGGGTGTGAGACACAGTTGAGATTCAAGGACAAGGAATACACTCCAATTTTTATCTATCTCTGGGCATGAGCAAGAATGGCTGAGGCTTGTGTCCTTGTTCCATCAGGCATGACTTATATCTTACTTTATAAAGTACCTTTTTCCTTTGATCTCTGAAAAATATCTTCATCATGTTTAAGAAGACTATTTTGATTCTTGTTTTACTTAGATTTTTTTAATCCAGCAGCTACATCTCAAGGTGTTAGTATTTAATTTTCTTTCCATTCCTGTACATAATACCCTCCCATATCACATTATTTCAAAATCAACCTGTCTTCAAGAAACAAGCACAACTAACGATGACTTAAGCATACTTCTGTGACAGCTACCATTTCACTTATACACACACACTTCATATCCTTGTTTTGCCTGCCAAATTGTTCCTATTTGTCAGAGTTCAAAATGTTCCCAGACTTTTCTTTCTCATCCTCTACTTTTGACTGATGAGTTAGTTTTACTCTTTTAAATCCGCAGTCTTTTCCAATTGACCAGAACCACTACAGCCGTTTTCAGCCAAAATGATTTCTTAGAATATCCATTTGACTTAAGTGTCTGCCTCGTGTTTCTCTTCAATTTCATCATTCATGGGTCTGCCCACATGCTTTTTGTCATAAGCTTGTTAAAAATGTTGTTGTCTTGCTTACAGTCCTTTAACAGCTCCTCTCTGTCCACCTCAGGGCAGAGCTCATATTCGTAGATCTGGAGTATGACACCAGATATAACACCTTTATGGCTCGCTTCATTCTCTATCCTTTCCCCAGGGAAACCAAGCTGCCAATGATGCACCATCCACCCACCTTGGAGCTTGTAAGAGAAGCTGTATTCATACTGCTGAATGAGTGAGCGGAGGAGGGAAAGACTTCTCTAGCTTAGTCATCCCGGAGCCAAGGCATAGTACAATATCCTGCTAAAATCAGACAGGACAGGAAGGATCTTTTCACAAATCATTTCTTCATCTCAACTGAGCCCAGTCATGACGTGGCCCTCTTTAGCATTGGTTTAATACAGCATTTAAATTCATTGGATATGCATTGGGTTAATACAGCATTTAAATGAATAGCCTTGTGTGGAGTCTTAAAATGGATGGATACACAGGGACCAGTGCTGTGGCACAATGGACGAAGCCTCCCTCCGCCTGCAGCACCAGCATCCCATATGGGCTCCGGTTCATGCCCCAGCTGCTCCTCTTCCAATCCAGCTCTCTGCTGTTGCCTGGGGGGCCAGTGGAGGATGGCGCAAGTCCTTGTGCCCCTAAACCCACAAGGGGGACCTAGAAGAAACTCCTGGCTTCAGACTGGCCCAGCTGAGGCCACTGATTCCATTTGGGGAGTGAACCAGCAGATGGAAAACCTTTCTCTCTGTCTCTCCCTGTCTCTGACTATAACTCTACCTCTCAAATAAATAAACAAAATATTTAAAAAAATGGATATACAAACAGAAGCAGATCTGTATTTTGAAAAAGAATTTTGATTCTACTGTCAGATTCTCTATGAAGAGATACAGTTGTCATTCTGAATGGCAGAGATGGTTGGCTTTATTGCAATAAAATATTTCTTTTGCAACTTATACATTTGCTTTATAAATATGGATCTTGATTTAGTCAACAAAATCTTATACTACCATTCCAAATTCTCAACATATGTTATTTGAAGTGATTTATTTTCTTTGAAGTTTTCCTTCAAAATATGTTCAACTTCTTTTTGCCACTGTATTCAAAAGTGTAAATATGAAGGTTTGAAACTACAGCCTTAAATGGCTAATTATGCCAAATGGCCACATAAGTTGTGTTAACTCCCTATGGATCTCATCTTTCTTTACATTGATTTAATTCTTTTTCTACTCTAATTAGCCATACTCAGCTTGTCTATGATTTGAAGACATTTGCTAATAACACTTTCAAGGTAAAGTGGATTAAAAGATAAGTTTATTTGGGTGCAAAATTTTTCAGAAATTGTGTACATTTTTAAGAGTACACATTTCCACGTACCTTTGAAGACCTTCATTATCTCTCCTTATGTCTGTAGAATCCAGTGTTCTGAATCTTTAATGGTACAACTCACTTGGTTTGGCTAAGAAATTAATTTAATATTTTTCTACAAGTTTTCATGCATGGTGTTATGTACAAAATATTGTATTCCAAAATATTTTGTTTTATTCAATGATATTGGATTACAAAAGCTTTTTTGAGAAAAAAAGCTAAGAATCAGAATTAGGTATCTATGTACCAAAAAAGGAAAAATGTTTCCTTTGCTTTTGTCATAATTTACTTAAAACATGCATAACATTTCATCTCATTTAACTATTTTTTTCCAAGAACGACCCACGTTCCTCAGGAGGCCAATTAATCAGGTGGTGCTGGAGGAAGAAGCTGTAGAATTTCGCTGTCAGGTCCAAGGAGATCCTCAACCAACTGTGAGGTGGAAAAAGGATGATGCAGACTTGCCAAGAGGAAGGTAAGAGCACCATGTACATGGAAAATTATTAGATCACCGCTGAATGTTTTGAGATGAAAAATACAGCCACATGTTCCACATAATTCATTTTTACATATTCAAGCCTTCTCCCTACTATGTGTATATTATTGTCTTGCAAGTGTTTGATGTAACCTTTCCATTAGTAGCCACCTTAGCACCTGATCTCTCACTCCTGCCATTACCATCGGATACCAAGGGTTCCTGAGCTGCTTTCTTTCCCATTGTCCCACTTAGATGTGCATTTTTTGCTTGCTGGCTGCTTGGCCATCCATCCCAGGTGCCTCTTTCAAAGACTTCTCTGTTTCTATGATGCTTCATTGCACACTGCACACCGTTTACCTTCCTCTAGCACCTGAAGCATCTCAACCATAAGGTTGCTGAGTGTAGGTGACTTTAAGGAATGGAATAAAGGAAAGATCATTCAGCACACACATGAGAAAGTGGCAAGTGGTTGACATCACTGTCCTTAGAGGGGATTTTTTTCCCTGTGATGCCGCTCTCAATTTCTCTCTTGCCATGTCTTCATAGAGACCTTCTGCATCTATTTCCTATTTTTATCACCAGACTCTAAAATCCAATATTTCAGCTCTATACAGGCTCCAAAAGTGCTTATCATCTTTGTAAACATAATCTTCACATTTTTATTGTCTATATTTTCCAATGTACGACTTTACTCCTTAGGATCAAATAAGCCATTTAAGTATTACTTTCTGCACTGCAAACAACCTATCTGTAAAATTGGTTTTGCCTCCCTCCTGATCCTACCTGTTGGATCTATAACTATCACACCTCCTATAATTGTTGTCTGCATGAAATGGCAAATCATGCATTTTTAAAATTTCTCTTCCTAAAAAAATAGGTTTAATCCAGCTGGTTGAAATTAGACACTCATTGGTAGAAGTCACTAGGCTTTTATGCCCTTTCCCTGGCACCACTTTCACCTCTGTCTGAATTTATATATTCAGTCCAAAAATCTCAATTTGATATAGCCTTAGGTTTATGATACTATACTTTCCTTCCAAAGTCATGTATCAACAGCGCTGGCTTCAAAGTCCTTGGTAATCCACATAGCACTGAAAGAAGCAGAAATTTTGATTGACTTAGTTTTTCAATCTAAATGGTAGGGAGAGTTATCCCTGTGTCTGACTTTAAAGGGATGTCATTATTAGAACAAGTGTGTGATTCCCAAGTCCTCATGCTTCTCACCAGAGAATCAAATTAAAAAGCAAGACAAGGAGTCCGTGTTGGTGCAGTGGTGATGTCAGTGATTGGAGTGTCCATAATCCATGTGGGAGTGCCTAGTTCCTGTTGGGGTTCCCGCTTTCCCTTGCTTCCTGCCAGTGCATGCCTGGGTGATGACTGAAGTACAGTACGGGGTCCCTGCCGCTCATGTGGGATTTAGAGTTAGGCTCCTGACTTCACCTGGCCCAGCTGTGGCTATTCTATGCCTTTGGGGTGTGAACTCACCAGTGAAAGATCTCTCTCTGGCACTCTATGTCTGTTTCCCTCTGTCTCTCTTCCTGTCAGATAAGAGGAAAACAAATAAACAAACATTTAATTAAAAAGAAAACCAGGGAGAATGCACAGAATGGAGTTGTCGGTGTCTATCCTCTATGTCCTATAATAAGTTTCTTCAAATTCTAAGAGCACATCATTGATCATTTGTAAAAGTTGAAATAAGATTAAGAGCTCAATCATGTGGTAATATGTACCCTCCTATAGAGAGCAGTTGCTTTTCAGTTACTTAGCCTTGTCCTCTTAAAAAATAACCTTTAATATTGGAATAATTTTGGATGTATACGAAAGTTACAAAGTTTGTGCAGATTTCCTTATTGTTAACATCATGACAAGTTTGTCACAACTAGTGAACAAATCTTGATACATAGTAAATATATTGTTTGGATTTTATCCATTTTTCATTATTCTGTTTCTGCTCCAGAGTCTGGTCCATGGCATTTATTTAGTTGGGTGTTGTAGGTTATTGCATTTAGCTGGCACATTTCCCCACACGCCTCTGGTCTGTCACAGGTTTTTAGTATTTTCTAGATTTCATGACCTTGACAGTCTTGAAGAGAAGTACTGGCTATGCATGGTTTAGAATGCCTGCCAAACTTGGATTTCTCTGGTGTTTCTCAAGGTCACCCTGGGTTTATGGACTTTTAGAAAAAATACTACAGAGCCGAAGTGTTCTCATCACATTATATCGTGGGATTTATAATATTCACATAGCATGGGCGACCCATTAAATAAAACAGTTTGAAAGAAATTCCATAAATGTAAGAGTAGACTACATTATAATGTATTTATTTATTTTTTAATTAAGATGAAGTTAAAAAAAAAAAAAAAACTTAAGCCTAGTTTGTCTTTCCCAGTTTGCTATAGATGTTAGGGCATAAACCTAACACTTTAACTTCTATCTATTGTCCCAATATTGCCACATGCTTCTGTTTCAAAGTCCAAATTACCCATACATTATTACTACTACCTTTTAAAATATATGATATTAAGGCCTCTAAAAACAAGGTTGAAGTTTTGGGAAACCTTACCTCCACCGATCTCTTTAAAATATTTTCAGAACTGTGTCCTCTTTATTATGAGCATGAAACTATCACAGTACTTTGTGGGAGCAGCTAGATATTTGTAAAGCATTAAGCAAATGGAAGTGCCCTGTAAGCTTTAAATTGTTTTGTTAAAAAGGCTTAAAGATCAATGCGAGATAGGAATTGAGGTCAGTATTTTGATCATGATAGAAGCCATGGGCTTTGTCTTGAATTCCCAACCTTTAAATGATATTTCAAAGAAGCTTATTCATCCTCAGGTTTGTATGTATTCGCATCAGCTTTATTTATGCAAAATGAGGGAAAAAGAGCCCTCTTTACTTGGTGAGGAATAGCGCTACTGATTTTAGCCAATCATAGGCTAAATCAACACCATTGATTCTATTACATTATTTAGGTCTCAGACAAGGGAGCTGGCCATTGTTCTTGTACGCAATTGGTGTGGAGGATGACATTTCTTTGGCTTAACGTTTAATTAAACTTGAATAAGGTTTGTGTAGTGGTTCATGTTTAACACATTTATAGTAAAGCTTTGTAGGGCAGCTGCATAGCCTGTAATTACTATGTAAGTAATATGTGACTATTTTTCTTTTGGAGAAAAGAAGAGCCTTTCAATTCAAGTTTAAATCTGTGAAATGCTGTGATAGCTGTTTAAACCCTCAACATAGAAAAAGATAGCTGTGCCAAACTTTCATTAACCAGGGATAAACTCAGGGAGCACTTTTCTCCCTTGTCAGGAAAATAGTTTTGGGGCTGCTTATATAGAGGAGAGGAGTCTGACTTTATTTAACATTAAACTCTTGACTGTTCTCAGTACCTACCATTAATGAAATTATAACATACACTTGATGATATGCCTTCACAACATTTTCTGACTAGTTGACTGTTCTGGTAAGGTAAGATGCGTAGCAAATCTAATGATGATCCTTATGCCCTACCAGAGAAGTTATTTCTGTGCATATTTTCCATGTGACAAAGTGACAAGCTTAGGTAGGAGCCTTTACATTATGCATGCTACTCTCAAAATGTGAATTTCTTGCAAAAATTTCTGAAGATACTACTATTTTTTCACAGTGAAATATTTCAGGGAAAATAATTTTTTTTTGGTTCTGAGTTAACTGTCAATACTTTATTCTGCAGGGCCTACATACATATATGTTCAAATAAAAACAGTCATCTGTTTTTATACACTGTTAGATTTTATACATCGATAGAATATAAAGCAAAGATGGGGGAATAAGCAGTTTTATAGTTTATAGTGACTATGTTTTATAAAATATAATTTTAAAAGCATAATTTAGATTCTGGATGATACATTTTCAGATTTACATATACCTATTTAGTGCTTAGTATATAATTCTTGTGACTAAATTGTAAAATTAGCCATTTTAAGCAAGGTAAATATATTGTTGTGCTTATTTTTATGTTAACAATCTTGGGCCATGTAAGAAAGTATTTTCAGATAGAAAAAAGTTGAAGAAAATAAACCTAAGTAGCCCTAACTTCTTCTTTAGTTTCTACATCTTTTTCTCTCAGGTAAACTTAGAAGATTTTCTTACTGGTATTCTTTGATTATCAAATGACTTCAACAGATCTTTTCAGTATTTTCTCTGATAAAAGTTGGTAGCATTTATCATAAGTGAGATGATATTCCATCATAATAGTGATATTGTATATTTTTATTATACCAAAAGTACATGCCGAAGTGATGGAAAATATCGTTTATTTTTTTTTACTTTTTTTGTTTGATTTTTTTAAAAGATTTATTTATTTATTTGAAAGTCAGAGTTACACAGAGAGAGGAGAGGCAGAGAGAGAGAGAGAGAGAGAGAGAGAGATCTTCCATCCGATGGTTCACTCCCCAGATGGCTGCAATGGCCAGAGCTGCGCTGATCCGAAGCCAGGAGTCAGGAGCTTCTTCCGGGTCTCCCTCGTGGGTGCAGGGGCCCAAGGTCTTGGGCCATCTTCTACTACTTTCCCAGGCCATAGCAGAGAGCTGGATTGGAAGAGGAGCAGCCGGGACTAGAACCGGCGCCCTTATGGGATGCTGGTGCTTTAGGCCAGGGCATTAACCAGCTGCACCACAGTGCTGGCCCCGGAAAATATCATTTATTAATATAAATAGAGTAACTTTAAAACCAAGGAAATAAAAATAAAATTTAAATATACCAACACTATATTATGTTGTTCAATCTAATGTTAGTGAGAAGAATTCAAAAAATTTCCTCTCAGAATTTGGGAAAGAAGTAGTAGGATTAATCCAATTGTAGTTTGTTATCTGGGCATGCCAGCAGTTTGTATTTTAGTTAATTATCAGCAGTCTTTAAAACTGTAAACATCCTTCATCAGTCATGTCATTTCCAACATTAGTTAGCTCCATTTTTATTTACTCTCTAAGATAACTCTAAAGTGACACTAACTTCCTCAATAAGGATCTATAGTAGAAAAAGGAATATTCACAATAGCTTGTCAGAGAAAAAAGGAAATAAAATATGCCATTTACATTCTTATGTATGCTGGCAGATCCTAAATGCAGTTGATGGCCTGTACAGAGAGCATATAATTCATGAATATTTCATAAAAATAGAAAAGCAATGAGAGAATAGAGTTTCAAGATCTAGAGTGCAAAATTCTATCAATTTTCTTGAACCTCCTGACAAATTCCTTTTTGAAAAAGCACAGGTCTATTTTAAGAGAGACTTTGTAAGAGTTTTTTAGTTCTGTGAAATGTGAGATTCACAGGAATTCATGATTCTTTAAGAAAGAAACTGAATAGACACTTCTTGTCATTTCTCCTTTTGTGGCATTTTAACACAGAGGGGCTCTTTCAACGTAGCCCTAGAAAGTGTTCTTACATTAATTGTTTGGAAGCTCCATTGTTTGGGGTTACTGAACAGGTGCTCTGCTGCCCTGCCGGGGAGATCCCCTCTTCATGTGGAGTGTATGCTTCAAGGGCATGTGGTGATTGGGCTCCTGAGAAATAGCCACACTGATTGCGCTAGCTGGTAAAGATTGGACAATTAAAGCGGGTTTAGAAAAATGAGGAGAAAACTAAGGATAGGCGAAAAGGAATATACATGAAACCTTGTAAGTGACATCTAAAAAATGGACTTGTACCTATAACTTAGAAATATAAAGAGAAGCATAAATGATTTTTTTTTGGTGCAACACAGATGTCGTATCCATTTCTGTCCGAATAAATTAGAAACCATGTGGGCAATTACTGTGACATCTTTTCATACACATGACAATAGCATAAAGAATATGTAGGCCATTTTCCGGGATGTTGGACTTTAGGCCTTGTTCTGCCACTGTTTGATCATTTATCTGGTTGGTTACATTCCCACCTTCTGAAGATTATGTTTGGCAGATATTTCTACAACCAACTAAGAGTGTGACCTTGAGGAAGCTATTTAAACCCTTTGTGTCTTACATCCTGATGGTATGGACCCATAATGTAGAAGAACTAACGATTATCCTATGCTTTGACTGATTTTCTACAGTGTGAATAATTATGACATACTTTCTAACTCAAAGGATTATTAAAGTGATATAACTATTTTCACTCACTATAAACATTGTAGAATGGAAGCACCTGCAAAGGGCTCCAGTTTTATAAATCAGACTGATTGGTGACAATTATTAGTTTTACAGATAACTATGAGGAAAAATTGATAGTGAGAGAAATTGGAAGTTTATAAATTTGACGTAATACTTATACATTCTGCCTGCTTCGGCTAAATGATTTCTACAAAAATATGCAATATATTTTATTTTGAAAACATCAGTTTTGCTTTTAAATTGTCTGTAGATTTATTTATAAATTATGCCAACCAGTTTGCCAAGTATGAGAATTGCCACCCACGTCTCAACCTGTAGGAGGTTGTTCAAACTCCAGATATTCTGTCCTAGCCACACTGCAGTCAGACTTCTGGGTTAAAACTTTCACACTTCTATACTGTTTGCAGACAACGAGGATACCACTGGTTTTTATAAGAATATTGCATAACAATAAAAGCAAGTCTTTTTGGAAAACTTACCATGTGTCATGCACTCTAGTAAATGCATTTTGCATACTTCCATTATTTCAAAGAGTAGAGTTACAGCATCATTTTACTTCAAGCTAAGGGATATGCAAATTGAAGCTTATAGACATTAAGCTTCCAAAGTTATATATTAGTAAATTTTAGGGCCAGTACTTGAGTTAGAATCCATCTAATATGAACCTTATATTTTAAGCTAATGGAATCCACAATGATATGATTATTACCTTTTGATGGTCTGGAGTCACAAACTGTATATTGTAGATTAAAATTTATGTAATTGGCTAGGAAAAGCATACCATGAGAAACTATATAGAAATACTATACATCATTATAAATTAAAGGTAATTTTTAGACCCATTTCACAAAATACTCATGAAATGTCTTCATATTTAGAAAATTTAAAATTGGATTACCTAGATGTTACCTTCTTAGAATCTGAAGATAAAGCTTTTATTTACCAACAGTATTAATTGGCAACTTTCAGAGGGTTGCCAAGATGGTACTTTTTCTGTGTTTTCATCAAATAGGTGCTAATAGTTGCTGTCAACATAAAACTAATTGCCACCCAGGGTGAGGAGTGCATGTTGCCTGGTCCTAAGACCACATTTGCCCATCTGTTGAGACTCTCAGCTTGGGAACAATGCTGGAACTGGCATCCAATTTGGGCTCTGGCCAATGGTCAGCTAACAAGCTGGAACACACTTGGAATACGAAATGCCTTGGAGTTGGAGATGCTCTGCTGTCCATTGACTGGCAGCTCTTATCTTGTATGTGGGCAGAGCCAAGACTAGGTGCCAGTTTACAGAGCAAAAGAGTCTGTCTGGGTGCCACCTGTCATTGGCACGTGTGTATTGCCCAACACAGGAGCCATAGTAGGTGTGATTCTTCCATCAGCATGACACATTAAGACACTCAGTTAGGCTGAAATGTGGACTTGGGCAACATCTTCCCTGAGCTCAAACACTAGGAGGAGTCTGAGATTTACTGGAGATGTCAGCAAATCATATCCTATCACACAGGTTCAGCTTGTATCTAAATAAAACATAAAGGAAAAACTTGTTTAATTAAATATACTAATAAAAAGCATTCATAAGACAATTTGTGGTTAGTGTCCTTCAGTGATTTTTAGTCACCTAGGGGTTTCTTTTGAGTTCTACTTCTGATTGATTTTGATGTTATTCTTGTGATGTGGAGATGAGAGGTAAACTAGAATATAGGAGGTCAGGATTCTTATCTGAGCTCTGCTGTAATCCAGGTTATTTTAAACCATTCACATAGCACAGCTACTGCAGAGTCAGCACCCGTGGTTGGTTTCTATGGTATCTCGAGATTCTATGGCAGTGATTCAATATATTTAGAGAACTGTGATAATACCTTTTTTATTCCAGTAAGGGGTTAAAAACCAGAAAATTTAAATTGGCCTAAAGAAGGAAATCTCTCTCCCTTTCTCTCGCTCTCTCTCACCTTCTCTTTGTCCCCCTTTCAAATAAACCAAACAAACAACTTTTTTAAAGTATATAACCTACTTCATTAAAGTCATTTGTTAGGAAAATAAAATCTGTGTTAGTTGTTACATAGGAGTATCTAACTGGAGTTGGATCTTCTTAATTAATTTATTTATTTGAAAGGCAGAGTTACCTAGAGAGAGGGGGAGAAAAAGAGAGAAAGTTCTATCCACTGGTTCACTTCACAAATGGCTGCAATGACCAGTACTGGTTCCTGCCAAAGCCAGGAGCCCAAAGCTCCATCATGATCTCTCACATGGGGGGTAGAGGAACAAGCACTTGGGACATCTTCAGCTGCATTCCCAGCAACAGTATCAGGGGACCGGAGTGGAACTGGAGCAGCTGAGACTGGAACCAGTGCTCCAATATAGGATGCTAGCATTACAAGCAGCAGTTTATCCTGCTGTGCCACACCACTGACTCCAGAGCTAGATGTTTCCAAGCCATATTTGGAGGTGAGAGGTTGATATTGGGGTACAGTGAACATTTTCTGATAAATTAAAATAGTATAACTCTCTTCTAAAGAGATGATTAATCATGTAGATCAATAAAATAGTACTGTGACAAGGCCTCAGTGTAGAAATTGGCTAATTATTCTTATGTGCATGATGTTATTGTTATGAAAGGTATTATAATCTTTTTTCAACTCCTTTCATCAAATGTATATCATATGTAAAAAATATCTGGGAGTTTTGTATCATTACAATTCAAATAATAAATGGTACTTGTTTCTTAAAAAATTCTTTGGTGAAAACCACAAACTTTCCACCCATAATCTACATTTTCTAAGTTTATTCAAATATTTATACCACAAATAAAAGAAACAAGAATGTAAACCAGACCTATTATATTTATTGGAGACATTGAAAAAGAGAAAAAAATATTTTACCCTCTTGTTAACATAATTTATAATAAGAGGTCTATTTTCTCAAAATACTATTTAAAACCTTCAATGTAGAGTAATAAAGTATTTCAAGATTTACTTTAAAATAATCAAACACATTCATCATTAGTTGGATGTGTTGATATTCCAACAGCTACAATAGATGAATTTGTTCTCATGGATTCAAGTAGAGGGTGTGAGACGTGTATAGTGTTGAATAAGTTAACCTATACCAAAATGATTATATACACGACTCCAGGGTTTCAGAAAAGAAAAGATACTTTGTTCCCATGTGAAGCTAGAGATGGATCTGAATAGGAAAATGGAATTTCCATGAGAGAAGCTGCAAACTATTGCAAGGGGAGGAATCAGGAGGGAAATGCTTTCGAAAGTGTAGGCCACCAATGAGTGGTTCCGTTTGCCTGGAGTGTAGGAGAGTGGCACTTAAAACCAAAAAGGTTAGGTGAGGCTCTTTGATGAAAGCCTCTAATTCCAAGTGAAGTGTTTATACTGAACACATCATGCAATGGCCCTTAAGAGAAATGTATCTTTGTCCCTACACTTAGAAAATTGATTCATGTAATTATACGGAGGATAACCTAGAGCAGAGGAAGTTTGGAGGTAGACAGATCTGGAAGGAAGTTATCTGGGAGATCGTTAGGGATTGCATTAGGCATTTCCTGTGAATACCAAAATATGGATATTAATACAAATGGTGATACAAAGAAAACTTTTTTTTTCTCAATTCGAAATTGTTCATATATCAAGCTTCATGGGAAAAAAACTTCAAAAGTAACACTGAAACTTACAATTTTGGTGCATAGATGAAAGGCATTATAATTAATAAATATACAAGTTAAAATATTTGTTGTTTAGTACCATTTTAAATCACATAATAGTACCTTATGTCAGTGAATCCAAGATAGAATTGAGTGTGAGATCCAAACAGTACTTTTTCCTCTTAATTAGGAAGAGAAAAGATAACCAAATACGCTATGATATGCCATGGGTGCTAAGATGTTTCTAATTCCAGAGGTGTTAAAATATCTTAACATGTATTAACTATAGGAGTAACAGTGAATATTTACAAGTGCTTCACATGCAACTGACTCATTCTGTCTTCATTGTTACCTCGTGAAACAAGGTTCTCATCATCCCTGTTCATCATATGAAGGATCTGAGGGGCAAATCTAAGTGGTAGAAATAGATTGGAATTTAAGCACTCCGGTTCTAAAACCGACTGTCGTCACTACTGTTTGCAAGAATTTACTTCCAATGGAACCTACATTTTAAAAAAATTAAATTGTTGAAGGCCCTGTGGTTTTGTGATAGGTGTTTAAATGGTTTATAATTAATTTTATCAACAACTTTGAAGTAGGAATCCTTTCTTTTTTTAAACTTTTATTTAATAAATATAAATTTCCAAAGTACAACTTTTGGATTATAGCGGCTTTTCCCCCCCATAACGTCCCTCCCACTTGCAACCATCCCATCTCCCACTCCCTCTCCTATTCCATTCACTTCAAGATTCATTTTCAATTATCTTTATATACAGATCAATTTAGCATATATTAAGTAAAGCTTTCAACAGTTTGCACCCACACAGAAACACAAAGTATAAAGTACTGTTTGAGTACTAGTTATAGCATTAATTCACAATGTATAGCACATTAAGGACAGAGATCCTACATGGGGAGTAAGTGCACAGTGACTCCTGGTGTTGACTTAACCATTGACACTCTTGTTTGTGGCATCAGTAATCACCCTAGGCTCTTTTCATGAGCTGCCAAGGCTATGGAACGTCTTGAGTTCGCCAACTCCCATCTTATTTAGACAAGGTCATAGTCAAAGTGGACGTTCTGTCCTCTCTTCAGAGAGGAATCCTTTCTTCTAGTAGAGAAAGAAGCAGAAGCTTAGAGATGTTGAATACCATGCTCAAGGTCACAAGACCCTGGGTCTCAAAGCTGGTTTCCAACACCAGGCTTCTCTCTCTGACATGAAGAACATGCGTTCATTTGCCACACTGGAACTGGAACATCCTTCATTACATGTTTCACCCATGGTCATTGAGGGTTTTTTTTTTTTTTTTTGTGGACTTCCATGTAATTTTCTAAGAAAAAAAGTAAATGATGCTGAGCTCCACATTTTTTGGATAAACTGTTTATTTCTCCATCTTCCCAACTCCCTTACTGTATTTATCTCCAATTCAAATACCCAAGCCTAGAGCTGACACTGGTCCTCACCAGTTGTACATTTATTACAGTGACTCTCAACTGGGAGTGGTTTTGGTTCTTCCATTCCCTGAGGGATATTTGGCAATATATGGAGACTTTTTTTTTTTATTGGATTACTGTCATGTAGTTGATAGAAGCCAAAAACATCATTAAACATCCTGCTTTGCAGACAGCAACTCCCCTAGCACAGAATAGTATGACTCAAAATGACAATAATGGTGAGGTTGATAAATGCTTATTTGGTGGAAAAGATGAATCAGGGATTGCCTGTTAATTGTCATTTGATATTATTTACCATTTTGTTTTTATTTTTTTAAAGGTTTGTTTAATTGACAGGCAGAGTGACAGGGAGGAATGATATATAGAGAGATCTTGCATCTGCGGATTCACTCTACAAATGGTCACAGCAGCCTTGCATGGGATAGGCTGAAGCCAGGAGCCAGCAAGTCCATTCAGGTCTCCCATATGGGTGGCAGGGACTCAAATCCTTAAACTGTCATTTGTTCCTACTTCCCAGGTGCATTAACAGGGATCTGGATCAGAAGCAAACTAGCCAGGACTCAGACTGGCACTCCGATTCGGGAGACAGGCATCCAAAGGGGCAGCTTAACCTGCTGTGCCACAATACTGGCTCTAGTTTTGTATTTAATGATAAGGGGAAAATGTCAGAAAATATAATGGAACAGGTTTCAAAAACAATAGTCTTTTTCTTACTGTCTTAGATATGAAGGTAACACCAAGTAAGTTGTACAAATAATTCCATGATTGGATTTGACATCAACATGTCATCATTAGAAGGCACTTTGTTTCCCTATGACATGAGATGAATGAATATTTTTGCATATTTTCTAGAATATCTAAAATAATTTTTCTCTATATTCTTTGCCAATGAAATAGTTGTTGAATTGATGGAACTGCTTAAGAATATCTCAGAAAAGTGTTCTGACCTTCATTTTCAAATAGATCTACTCAACCCACAAGTTATGTGACACGTTTAATGAGCAGAAGTGCCCTTAAAAGGCTCTGTAAAATTTCTAAATTATTCCCTAAGGACATTTCATGAGGAATATTCTGTTGGCAGAAGCAAAGAGAGAGTCTTTGGAATCTCCCAGACCTTAGCCCAGTTGGACCATCCCTCTGTACAGGTCCCTGTAGCTTAGCAAGTGTTCAGTTTGAACTTGGTGGAGACTGGTTTGAGTCTGTCTAGTAAAAATCCAACTTACTCCAGATTGACAATCCCTTATTGGACAGAGTTCATTTCTGACTCAGTACAGTGCAGTACACACATCTTTGTCTGTGAGAAAACTTCAGGTATGAGCTGTGAGCTCTGTGGATTCTTCTAAACTTAATCCCTCCAGTTCTTTTCTAAAAGGATTTAAAATTTAGGGTAATTTCTATCCAAGACATGACTGTACAGTATATCCACTTTTCCAAATTTGATGTCACGATTTGTAGTCCTATTATAAAACCAATTGTCTTCAAATAATTTAAGCCAATGAGATAATTATTTCTAAATAGAAGGATAATTGAACCTGTCTCCTGACTTTCTCCCATGTGTTTTTTATTTTTATTTTTTAAAAAGGTTTTTGTTATATATTTGAAAGGCCAGTTGACAGAGAGAAAGAAATCTTCCATCTGCTGGTTCACTCCCCGAATAGCTGTAACAGCCAGGGCTGGACCAGGCCAAGGCTAGGAACCAGGAACTCCATACTAATCTCCCACGGGGTGGCAAGGGCTCAGAGACTTTCCCAAGATCATTAGTGGGAAGCAAGATAGGAAGCAGAGCAGCCAGGACTTGAATTGGCTGGCACCCTAATATTGGATGCCGATGTAGCAGGTGGCAAGTTACCCTGCTGCACAACACCAGCCTCGTGGCTTTATTTTATCAACATACTCTCCTAATTGCAACATATTTGTATGTTTAACTATAAAATATTTTTAGGAGCCAGCACTGTGGTATAGTTGGTTAAGTCTCTGCAGCACTGACATCCCATATGGACACCAATTTGTGTCCTGGCTGCTCCTCTTCCAATCCAGCTCTGCTCATGGTGTGGAAAGGCAATGGAAGATGGTCCAAGTGCTTGGACCCCTGAACCTACATGGGATACCCGGAAGTAGCTTCTGGCTCCTGGCTTCAGATCAGCCCAGCTCCAGCCATTGTGGCCGCTTAGGGAATGAACCTGTGGATGGAAGACTCTCTCTCTGTCTCTATGTCTATAATTCTGTCTTTCAAATGAATGGATAAATCTTTAAAAAACATAAACTTTTTTAAAAAGATCTATTTATTTGTTTGAAAGGCAGAATTGACAGAGAGAGGGGGAGAGACAGAGACAGAGACGTTCCATCTGCTGGTTCATTCCCCAAATGGCTGCAATAGCCAGGGATGTGCCAGTCCAAAGCCAGGACCCAAGAGCTTCTTCTGGGTCTTCCATGTGAGTGCTTCTCCCAGGCACATTAGCAGGAAGTTGGATTGGAGGAGGAGCATCTGGGATTCGAACCAGTGCCCATATGGAATGCTAGCATAGCAGGCAGGGGCTTTACTCGCTTCACCACAATACCAGCCCCACTATAAAACTTTTAACAGCCTAATAAAAATAGGGCCTATTAATTTTCCTTTTAGTCATTTTCTTAAGGAGAAGGAAATTCTATAGATTCCTTTCGGACACTGAGTGACATGAAAATCAATAAAATCTGATTGTTTCTTATTTTGCTTTACTTTTATTTTTAGGAGAGGGAGTAAGGAGTTCATTCAAAAAAATTCAACCACTCACTTTTTTGTGTCAGAAGGAGTATTTTCTGGAATGCTCAGGGAAAACACTCTTTTTTCTGCTCTCTTGCATCTGAGCCCAGTAAACGGACTCTCAGGAAAGATCCAGAACACCATCAAAGCATGGAGGATAAATGAGGAAGACAAGATAATGAATTTTAGAAAACAGGAAAGAGACACTTCAGAAAGCACAGGGAAAATTTTTGTGGAGATGGTCACAAAAAAATTGAGAATTTATATGAAGGTGACGTGAAGCTCTCTATAGGGACAAACAAGGGAATAAGATGACAGAAGATGGACATGTCCCTGTGTGGGACCAGGGACAGTAGGCTGTGAACTTAAGTGTTGGCTGCAAAATACTCTGGACCCTCCCCCCCCCCCCCCCCCCGCCATGCCTGCCTTAGAAGCAGAAGATAGGGGAGACAGGGATACTTGACGGATGGCCATAGCCTTCATGCATTCAGACTTGGAGGGGGCTTGGGTTTTGAGTTAGCGGGATTTTTGAATTAGAGCTTAGTGTATCATTTTAGACATAGTAAGAGATTAACAGTAATGACAAATTTTAAATAGAAACTATTATAAAAATATACTATGATAAATGTAAAACGAATGTGGTCAATTTCCCCTGTAAGTCAAGACAAATAATAATATTTTTGGACCTCAGTTAACAGTGGAAAGAAAAACTTGAGATAAGAGGGGACAAGTATACAAGGGTTTGTTTTCATGAGTCAAGCTCCCAGTAAGGGAGCAGTCTATGCCTGGAGGATGGTGGTAACAAGGATAGTTTTGGAATTCAAGAATATTCCAAGAATATGCAAGCGTGCTCTGTGGTTATGTAAGACAGGCTGAATGCCACCATATTTCAAGTTTCATTTTGGCTTTCTAGAATCTTCTAGAAGGGAACAGCAAGTTCAATTCAGAGATGTCCTTGTCTCTTACTATTTCCCTATGAGTCCAATCATTCAGGATTTTTGTTTCCTTTCCTTTTCCAATAATGTTACAATTGACATTGATTTAAAAGGATATTTGCTGATTCTGCTTCTCTTAGATGCCCTGCTCAGAAATTGCTTGTAACCTGATCCTTGAATGAATGGGTAAAGAGTTACTTCATCTAAACTGTAAATATTAGTTTGCATTGTAATTGTAGTAAAAAGAATAAGGTTTAGGGAAGGATAGAGAGTTTAGAAGATGAGTCAACCTACCTTTTTCCAGCAAAACAGTAACCTATTGTGCTTAATTTGGGGTCCCTAACCTAAAATGTGATTTGAGAGCTTCTTTTAGGATACATCTTAAGTATTAAAGATTAAAAAATGTCATAGGGGATTTAGGTTGCCAAGAAGTACTTATGTGAGTCTTAATAGCAGTATCAAGTGTTGTCCATAGAAAAATTTTGTTCAAAAAATTGTAAGCAGAAAGATTGTATTGAGAAAATTGAGCAAGTTTTTCTATTTTCAGCTGTTAAGCATGAAAGATGCGAAAAAATTTTATAGACAAGTGCCATGCCTAAATATTGAATTGAGATTTATTAAAATGTATTTTTGTTAGTAATGAAAAACGTTGTCTCACAATCCTAAATGGATGAATCTCCATGTCTATAACATAGTACCATGGTATGGATTAGTTTATAGGTGTGTCTGAAAATCACGAAATGGTTTCTAATATAAAACTATAAGTATTTGGGTCCTAAAAATTCTCATGTTGACTGCAGAGCAATAGAATATATGTGGATTTCGTAAAGCTTCATAGTGAAATTTGTACTGGATTATGGAACTATGGAAGGCTCATTATTAGAGACCTTTTTCTTTTTCCTTTTCCCTTGAAAGGGTCTAAAAGTGTAGGGTGATCATCTATTTGGATGGAGTGGAATATTTTCAAAATTGAAAACGAATTTTTCCAGTCTCTGCTGTCTCTTTAAAAGCATTTATTCACGTAGACATTAAATATTTCCTGTTTCAATTCATAGTCTTTACTATTGGCCCACTTAATGATTAATAAAGCAGATGCGTAATAAAATTTTAAGTGCTAATTCAAAACACTTGTTCTAGAACCAGAGCCAACAGTCTTATAATAACAAGTCGTAGGTGTTTTCAAAAACTAAAAATATAGAGAAAGTAAATTTCCTTCCATGGAAAACAAAGGTGCTTTTGAGATGAGGATGGCCATTCAGGAAGTTTTATAGGATTCTCACATAATTCAGACAAGGTGATGAGATACACAGGCTTGAATTGATCATGGCAGGAGTCCAGTTTGTAAAAGAAATCCTAGTCTCTATTACTTCTTTTCTTCTCCTCTCCAACTCTATAGCTATTGTGGAAGGCTTCAGACTCTAATTATCTGAATGATATTCAGAAGAGGCAGAAAATCATCAGAAGTGGCTACCTTAGTGGCTCAATATACACTGGGAATTGCAGAAGTATGAGTAATGAATGAAATGTGGTTATGTTACAAAAGTTTGCCAGTTTTCAAGTTTTGTTCGATATTTTAAAAATAAATTTAGATTTATAGACAAATCTCCCTACTAAGAATGAGGTTTCTTTATGAAAAGTAAAGTAGATTTAAGTAAAATAGATTCATTTAAGTTAAAAATGATTTTGGAATGTAGCATTTTGCTTCTTAAAAAATGAATGCTATTTCTCTTTTGAAGCACTTTGAAGATGATTCACTAGCATAAGATCACACACAAATAGAACCTTGCCTACAATCTGTTGTCTTAAGCATTAAAGTAAGTTTATTTTGTTTTGTTTATTATTTAGCTGAACAGATGGTAATGATTTTGACACAAGTCAGTTTCTTTTTCTTCTTCTTCTTTTTTTTTTTTTTTCCTTGAGAAAATAAAACCCACAAAAAAACCAGAGCTTCTACTCCCACTTTGTCACAGATGGTTACCAATCAATCTCAATTCATGGTACAGTGACGATAGCACATGTTGTCTGGGGGCCAAATCTGATTGGGTTGCATTTTTCAGCCGTGTTTCATATCGGAAAAAATAAGGTGTCTCTATGGTGGGGACTGCAGCGCACGATTGTACTACTGTCATTAATCAAACCTGGCAACCACGACTGCATTTATATAAATCCGAGACTGGCAGATTTCACAGTGAAAATCACCGTTTCTATTAGAATTTGCTCATCAGGAATGCTTTCTCATCTGCTACTCTTTTTCTTCTTTTTAGTTACAGTCAGCAATACTTCCTACATGTTGATCACATATCATTTTAAACCACGTTACAAAGAAATTGTTTTATGCCAAAATGTGCTCTACATATTTAGAATTTATTCTGAACTATTTAAAGAAAGCTAAAGACAATTGAGAGCACAATTTAAGTAACTTTGATTGTTCAATAACAGAATAATGTTAAAGTTTGTACATAGCAATAAAAACACTTAGGAGCCTGATAGAGTCACAGAAGATTTTGGAGTAACGTTGAAAAAAAGAAAAAGAAAAAGCCACAGTGATTAAGATAATTTGTGAATAGTTTGAAGCAATGAAAATGAAATTGATACGTATGTATTTGCCCAATATAATAACCACACAACAATAAACACATGCATCAAATGGAAGAGGTGTGTTACTCTATTAAAAATATAAATCAGGGTGGGTATTGTGGTACAGCAGTTAACACACCTCTTGGGACACCTGCATCCCATATCTAGTACCTGGGTTCAAGTCTTACTGTTTCCAATCCAGCTTGCTACTAATGTGCACTCGGGATGCAGCAGTGATAGTTCAAGTGCTCAGGTCCCTGCCACCCACATGGGAGACACTGATAGAATTCTGGATATTGCTGGCATTTGGAGGAGTGAAATAGCAGATGGAAGATCTCTGTCTCTTTCTGTGACTTACTCTTGTCTCTCTCCCTTTCAAAAACATAAAAGAAGTGTACTTATAAAGGGTCAAGACCACTTTTAACTTGAGACAACACTCACAGCACACTCTTCAGCAAAATTGCGTTTGGAAATGGGCATCTTTCTCTAAGTTATTTGTTATCGTGGAAACTTTTGTTAACTTGTTCAACACCACAAGAATCTCTTTAAATGTAAGGCATCGTTATTCATACATTTTCATATCACTCTGTCAATATTTGCTTTCAGGAGAAAAATGACTGTTTCCCCAGATTTCCAATGCAAGGATGTATTGCATCGATGAAATTACTATTAGACATGTACCAAATTATCCAGAAAGAAATGAGACCACATTTTTGGACCTTCAGAAATATTTGACATGTAACTTCTTGTCAAATGTGTTGTTTCAGAAGGCTCAAAAAAGACTTAGAGAAAGAAGAGACTGGTAGTGGATACTCCTGAGAATGTTTTCCACCAGCTCTAACTGCCTCCATGTGTGGTCTGGAAAAGGAAATGTGTCAGATTTTGTCTGAGATTGCCTGAATGTGAAATTAGTAATGAGACACATATTTATTTTGTAGGTGTTGAAGTTAGACTGCCATAATTTTCTTTAAAACCTATCCTCATATTTCTTGAGCTAATTGATTACAATCATGGGACTATCATTTCTGTTCACCTGAGACACTTCTTATGAGCATTCATATAGGCAGCAGGAGGTTCAAGCCAGAGTCTAAGATGGTGATGCAGCAATAGTGTAAAAACAGTAGTGCCTCCAGGTGTAAGGTGTAGGATTGAAGAATTTCAAGTAATTTTTAAGAGTAACTGATTCAGTGGCCTGAGAGTTATTTACATTGCTTAGGAAGAAAAGACATCTTTGAAGCAAGGATATTTGATCCACCTTGCAAGACAAAAAGGATTAGCACTGGAAAATGCTAGGAGGAACATTCCATGAATTTGTTACAGTAGAACAAAAATCTAGTGCAATTGACTATTTAGGTTGAGCAAGGAAGGAAGATCCATGAGGCTAGAACAGGGTGAACATGAGCTTGGAGGGAGTACCAAGGACCAGATTACCTAAAGCCTTGAACATAAAGAAACAGACTTTATTCTCAGTGACTGAATGAATAAGAAGCCATTAGAGAGTTTCAAACAGTGGGTATATGCAATCAGATTTAGATTTATTAGTTCTGGCCTTAATAGCAGTTATTTCTAATTGGGGACACATAGGGCATGGTCTTCTAAAACATGTGTGTGTCAACTTTTAGAGAAAATGTGTCGTCTGGAGAAAGCCTAAGAGGGAGTTTTGATCTACTCTGGTTCAGAGACAGACTGATTTCCCGGCTGAGAATCACTTCACTGGGATCTAAATTCTATGAAGGCAGATAGGCTCCAAATTTTGCACAAGGCCTGCCATGTAGGAGCCAGATCATAAACATTTTTTAATAAAATAATGAAATCGTCATAATAATTTTCTGTCATTTCAACAATCATCAAGGGGAAGTTAAAATGATACAATGCTAAATGAGAATCTAATAATTCCTAGGAACTATTCTGAGCACTATAAAATGTAAAATCATTAAAATATGTTACTCAAGATCTGTGTACTCCTATGCATACCTGTCTCCAGGAAAATGGTTTCAGCACCCAGGTGTATATACTCTGTACCAGAAATATTGTATCAGGAATTTTCATACCACCAGACCAACCTTTTCCATTGTTTTACAATCTCTACTTGAAAACCTATCTGTAGTTAGCAAAAAAAATTAGATCTCCTATTTGCTTGTGACAGTACAATATTTTTGAAAAATGGTACGTATTATTCATAGCTAAGAATAATTAATTTTATAACTCCCAAGTAATGTTTCAGTTTTTCATATGAAAAATAATTTGTAAAAAAAACAAAATATAGTGTTTCCATTCTTTTTTTAAAAGATTTATTTATTTATTTGAAAGTTAGAGTTACAGAGAGAGAAGGAGAGACAGAAAGAGGTCTTCCATCGGTTGGTTCACTCCCCAATTGGCCGCAATGGCCGGAGCTGCACCAATCCGAAGGCAGGAGCCAGGAGCTTCCTCTGGGTCTCCCACACGGGTTTAGGGGCCCAAGGACTTGGGCCATATTCCACTGCTTTTCCAGGCCATAGCGGAAAGCCGGATTGGAGGTGGAGCAGCAGGAACTAGAACCAGAGCCCACATGGGATGCTGGCACTGCAGGGGGCAGCTTTACCCACTACACCACAGCGCCAGCCCCAGTGTTCCCATTCCTTATCTTGTTTTCATCCTCCTTAAAAAAGTGAACAATCTCAATAAGTTATATTTAATACTAATTTAAAGTTCAAATACTATGTGTTCTGTAATTTTCATCTAAACATCTTTTCCCAACAAAATAGAGATAAACAGCTTTCATATTGCATTTATCCTCCATTTAATGAAATGTCCCTAACATGAAATGTTACCAGGCAGTATAACTAAATGTTTATGAACATATAAATGTCTGCATATGCAAATGTATAAATTATATTTCTATCTCATTTATGTAACTGTGTCTTATATATCTTAAGTTAGCATTTAGAATTAAACTAATTATTTCTGTGCAGGTAATAGATTCACTTAGAATGTTGTAATGAAAGGCTTTAAACAGAATCTTGGCTAAGTCTTTCCTAATGACTTATGGCATAATAAATAAGTATAAATGTAAAACAAAACACACAGACAGCAAAGGAACCACATCATTAAAGGGTGGAGGAGAAGGGTAGTTGAGTTTAGTTGGCACTAGTGGTACATTGGCATAGCTTTTGTCATTCAAAGCTCTATAAAATGAAAGTGAAGTTTGCATCTTAGCCTTAATAAAGTTAAGTTGTATTGTTCTTATAGCTAAAGCTAGAAGACATCATCTTATAGTAGTCTTAAATACAAGCCTGAAAAGTCTGTTTTGCACTGAAACAATAGAAAATCATAGCTAATTTTGAGCAGATAGAAGCAATTAAGATAATATTTTGAAAGCAGGTATCAAACAGTGGTATATGGGTGGAAGAGAGGCAGTGTGACCAATCGGAAGCAATTGTAAAATATGTGTTTAAATAAAAAACAATAGGGAAAAGGCAAAAGAAAGGATCATACAAGAATAGAATGGAAAAATGCCTTCATTATTTTTTTATGTGATTATCATTTCCTAGATTCCAATCAGAATAAATTCTTATGAAAGTAATCCCAAGTGATTCATGTTACAATTTTTAAATTGTTCCTGAACCAGTCTGTGAGTCTACTTGTTAACAAAATGGAATTGAGACAATAAATATATGTGAAGGGGTTGAGGACTTAGGTTCCTAAAAATCACTCCAAGACGTACTGATGTTTCATGAACTACTTACTATTGCCAGTTTCAACAATCATTAGTTTTAACTAATATCCATTTTGTCAATTTGCCAACAAGTAAGAGTAAGAATTTCTCCTTTGATATATTTCAGCTTTTTTCTAATTCAAGATATCTAAAAAATAGTGTTTCGTCAAACTTTGTTTTGAATCTTTGTCAAACAAATTTTTAGGACTCACCTGCTACTATAGTTGTAATGGTTTTGTAGCTTTTTTAAAGTTTACTTCATATGAGAGAAGCTGAACATCTTTTTTTTTTTTTTTTTGGTTGTTTTTATGGCCCTTGCCTAATTTCCTGCTGGACTATGGTCTCTTTCCCTTCTTAATTTGTTGAACTCTTTCTTTAGTAGAGGCAGTAAGCCTTTGACTGTAATGTAAATACAAAACTATGTTAACTAAAAAAATTTGAAGTATTAAGTTAAAAAAATTAAATATGGTTATATGCCACAATGCTCATGATAAAATTGGTTAACTGTTCTTGATTTATAGCAGTTATATTTAATTAAATTCTGATTATAAAGTAAAAGTAATTTAAAATTAAGAATAAACCATTTTGCTGAACACAGTACAACTTAGCAAAAAAAAAAAAAAAAGAATATAACTGATCAAGAAACAGAAATGTACACTGTTTGCCTTAGTAGTTAAAAACCACCAAAAAGGTAGAAGTGTGGCCTAGCTAGTTAAGATGCTTTCTAGGAAGCCTGTGTCCCACAGCAGACCACCTGGGTTCAATTCCTAGCTCTAGTTCCTGATTCCAGCTCCCTACCAGAGTAGAAGTGGGCAGGCAGCAGGTGATGGTTCAAATGATGGAATTCTTACAAATATGGGAGAACTGAACTGGGTTTACCACTCCTGGCTTTGGCCCAAACCGAGTCATGGTCATTGCAGGCATTTGGAGAGCAACCAGTAAATGGGAGCCCATTCCTCTTGGCTATGTGTTTCTCTCTCTCTCTCTCTCTCCCTCTCTCTCTCATAAATACTTTTTAAAAAAAGCTACCCAAAGAAAAGCCAAAGTACAAATAATGCTTTTGAGAATTTTGAAGTGACATGAGTTGTATACATTTACAAAGTATAGGCAATTGGTAAGCAACTAGCGATAAAATGTGAATTTAATGGGCTTATTAACTACACCTTTAATCTAAATAATTGTACTGGTATGGTTGAATATTTTGGTGTGTGTATGTGTTGTGTTTTAGACAAAATACAGCCTAAGGAGAGAAAGATACAGATGAACATTTGGTGTTATTGCCTTTATAACCAATATAATGTAATGAAGCCAGTTCATATTCTACACAGGTATGACATCAGAGATGATTACACACTGAGAATTAAAAAGGCCATGAGTACAGATGAAGGCACCTATATGTGTATTGCGGAGAATCGAGTGGGAAAGGTGGAGTCCTCTGCTACCCTCACAGTCCGAGGTAAGAGGCTTAAGATGTCAGAGGTAATTGAACCAGGAGACTAATATTTGGTTTAGTTGGTAAGTGAATGCACAATCAAAATATTAGAGTATACTCTTGCTTTATTATTATATTAAATGCCTACATTTTGTGTTCTATCATTAGTTGAAATACAATTACCTCCAAGTCTGAGTTCCAAATGATGATTTAAAGGTATTAATTCTAACTATTAAATAGTTATGTCCACTGTTTAAAGCAGAGTTTATGCACCTTAAAGTTAAAAAGAGAAAGCCTTTCCATTAGTCTTTTACATTCCCATTGTTTTCAATAGCATTTTGCTTTTAAATGTCATCAGTTTCAAAGGTACTCTAATGTTTTCTATTCACTAGTTTGTCACTTAGTACCGGTAGAACACAATTTTGAAATTGTTTTTTTATTTCAGCATTCACAAAAGCAATCTGAGAAAAAGTAACAGTGCTTCCAATTGTGAAAAATGGACACAGAGGAGGTCTGGCCTTGAGATAATCTGATTTAGGGAGTGATTTGTGAAGTTCATTGACCTGAAGTAATTGAAATTGTCAGTGCCGCTCTTGTAATAACTTTCACTTTCTGGGTGTCATGCACTTTCTCAATCACGGATTAGTGTTCGTTTATAGACTCTCTGGCATTGCTTATAAACGAAGGCATTACCACCCTAGACTTGGCTGAGGTAACTTCCTTTCTGTGGGTACGTGATGCTCACAGGAGGGAACTGACGTGGTCCCAGTTACCAAGTCACACCATGTAGACAGCTACACTGACTCACGCCAAGTAGAATTCCTCATGGCATGTTTTACTCATACAAGACTTCAAACAAATGGCTAGGCTCATCCCCCATTCAGTCTTTAAATCTCTCCTCCACTCCCAAGTGTGGCTCTTCCTCCCATCCTACAAGATAAGGATGCTGGCCACCAGTTCCCATTGATGTTTCACTTACATCTTACCCTATTTAGTCACACCTCTTAGCCTTGTGCAGCTTTGCTTCTAGGACTTTTCAGAAGATTAGAAGAGTTTGGAGCTGCAAGAAGTGTGTCAGGGATTCTCAGGTTGCTCCTCCACCTGGTAATAAAAATGATTTCAACCACAGTTAGCTGGAAGGAGACAAGCACTCTGGATTCCTAGAAAAAGAATGGCACATTTCATAATTCTCAGTTACTCCCTTCCTAATGCACCCAACCCATTTTCTTCTCCTCTAGACATTCTAGTGCAAATTTAAGTATAAAACAAATGTAGACAAACTAGAAGTCTAGCTACTTAAAACACTTTCACTCCTCGTTAGTTAACAAGCCATAAAGGGCTATGATCATAGGAATCGAGTATGTATACTGCTTCTACATGTTCGAAATCTATATCTTTGATAAGCCAGAGTACATCTCTATTCAGATTATATTCTCTGGGCAGACTTTGTGGTGCACTGGCTAAATTGCCTTTTGGGACATCTGTAGCAAGTTCCAGCTTGACCACTTCTCATTCAGCTTCTTGTTGATGCAGACCCTGGGATGCAACACTTGAGTTCCTGTCAACTACTGGGAAGACCCTGACTGTGTTCCCAGCGCCTGGCCTTGGCCTGGCCTGTGCTGGCCCTGACTGTTGTGGGCATTTGGGGGAGGGAACTAGAAGATGGAAAATCTCTTTCCAGCTCTCTCTCTGTCTCCCACTCTTACTCTGAATCTCTGCTTTTCAAATAAAAAATTGAAAAGTAAATTACACTCTCTATAGGTGATTTATGTGTTTGTTTTTAACTAGGCAGCCCTTTAAAAAAAAAAAAAACAATTCATGTAACCAAATTACCCCCAAGGTTTCTGGTTTTCTTTTTTCTGAAGCAAATGGAAACAAACAAGCCAATAAAAAACAACCAACCAAGAAATGTTCCATTCAAAAAATATTTGCTGACTAAACGAATGATGAGAAAATGGGAGGAGTTGTTTTTAGAAGCAGCAGGGTTCTTTTTATACTTGAATGCTTGGATAAATGGTACTTGAAATGGTCTGTTTGCTTTCAGATCTTTCCCAGATAATTGTTTTCATAATTTGTTGAAAGTTCCATGTTTATCATTTCATTTAATATAGCATAGTCCTCATGCATGTATTTTTGAAGCTCATTTACAAATCTAATAAAAAGCATTACTTGTTTTTAATAACACATTTTTAAAAATCAGCAAATCTTACTCTTACTGTATCTTGTTGATGGATTAGAGTATTCTGTGTGGTATGTATTTATCACTCATCCAAGACTAAAACCTAAAAATGGGGTTAAAGAAAAAAAACAACAACTGCATAACACAATATCATGTAGAGTAAAAATGTTATTAACATTTTTTACCATTAGGAAAAGCAGTTGGGATTTCTAATGCTAAGAGGTTAATAGGGGGAAAATGCTATTATCTATGACTTAAATTTTTTTCTGGACTCATTTTTCTATGTACATAAATGAAGTGTTCAGCCTTTCTCTGGATTGTTTTATTAGAACAGGGTCAACTGACCCAAGAGGCCATGTCCATTTTCATCCATTTAATGCAGGGACACAGTTTAGTTTAATTTGCTGATTTTGAAAAGGCCCACCTGCTGTTTTTTTTTTTTTTTTTTTTTTTTTTTTTTTTTTTTTTTAGGGTGAAATGTTGCTATGTAACAAAGACAAGAAGTTTTATTGGGATGCTTCTACTAAATCAGTATCTTAACATTCATTTTAGTCAATTGGGGAAAGATCAGGAAAGTTTTATAGCCATAATGTGAAAAGATCTACTCAGTTTCATTTTCTAAAAAAAAATACAGTAAAAATAAACTATAAAGTTGAGTTTAATATCAAGTAGCTCCCTTTGTTAGAAGCAAGAGTAGTGAACTTCCTCAGATTTACATTCTAATCAAATAATTCACAGGTAGAATTTTTTAAATGGCTTGAAAATGACAACACAAACTGCATATTTATAAGTAGTATTTCCTCTCATGTTTCCATTGTTCAATTGGCTCTGCATAATACAGATTATATTGAAAACTTTCCTGGGCAATACAGATTTGATTCTTCTAAAACTTTTCTATATTAAAATAAAAAAGCAACATTTTATTTATGTTCCATATGGTTTCTGTTTCTTTCTTTACTATCATAGAACCCTAGATGAAAGCAAAATTCTTTTTCCATTGGACATCAGCAAAATTAAGAGAAATTACATCAGTTAGAACAAGGCACAATTTTATGTTAGTCTGTTGTCTTGTGTTCTTTCCCATACCCTCTGCAGAAACAAAGAAATTGTCATCCTGTAGGCAGTTGACTTTTTCTCTTTTCTTCTTGCTATAACCAAACCAACCATAGGACTTGGCTTTAAGAAGGTCATGGGGTGTGTGTATTCTTTCAATTCCATTTGGCCACATGATTTTTGAAGCACCCCTCATATGCTGGGGAGCAAAATAGGGTTTAGCTAAGCCAGAATGTTCATACTGCTGCTGCAATTGCCATTTTTTCTTTCTTATTACCTTATTTTTCTTTCTTATACCCCACTTTCTTATTTTTCTAAAGATTTATTTATTTATTTGAAAGACAGAGTTACAAAAAGAGGAGAGAGGGAGACAGAGAGAGATCCTCTGTCTACTACTTCACTCCCCAAATGGTTACAATGGCCAGGCCAGGGCCAGACCAAAGCCAGGAAACAGGCACTTCATCCAGGTCTTCCACATCAGTGCAGGAACGTAGGCACTTGGACCATCTCCCACTGATTTTCTAGGCGCATTAGCAGGGAGATGGGTTGGAAGTGGAACAGCTGGAACATGAACGAGTGCTCATATTGGGATGCTGGCATGGCAGGCGGAGGCCTCACCTGCTGTACCACAGCACCAGCTCCGGTCTTCCCCCTTTTAATTGGGACTAGTATAAAGATAAGACTGTGACTCTCATTGTAGAGGCGTGTTGTCTCTAGAGATTGCATGTGGATAATATTCCAATGTGTTTGAGTGAATGAATGAGCACCAATATGTTTTCAATGGGTTGCATCTATCTTGCCATGCCCAAAGAGTCATCAGCAGTAACAAACTATTCCTATGCTCTTAAGTCACATTTTATCTGTGCTAGGGAGGGCTCAGTCCACTGGGTTGTGGGTGAAAAGCTTGTCCATTGAAAAAAAATTATATTTTGGTTGTAACTTTTCCCACAAGTTCAAATGTTACTAAATATACTTCCACTTCATTTGGATAATGAGACCTCATTTTCATATACTTGTCAATTGTATTTTTGTAAAATGATTAGCTACCTAATTATTATTTTAAAATAGAACATACTTTTTTTTTTTTTAAAGAAAGCCTTCTTAAAGTCCATGTGTATCTCTTACAGTTTCAACTCATTCATAATAAGGACAGCCCATGACTACTGATTTCCATGATTGAAAGTTATGGTATAATAAAAATATAATAATTTGTTGAAGTAGCAGTTTGAAAGCTATTCTCAGTGTGAACAAGAATCAACTTGTCAGTCATTGTTTCCTGCCCTCTGCCAAAAGAAGAAAGCTTAACAGGAGTTAGGGAGCTACTGAGTTGAAATCTCCAAGGATGTTCCAACCTATTTGTTATATTTTCATCTGCCCTGTCCATGGATGAAAAGTGATGTGATCTTAACCTATTACTGACTGAAAAGCGGCGTCAAGGGCTTTTCTATAGTCCTTGTAATGGTTCTGACTAACCATGCTTAAAATCCAATTGCTATTTAAATCAGACAGTGAGACCTCCTTGTATTGACATGACATTTGCTAGTCTGTGACTTGAATAGTTATATTCATCAAGTTCTTAACTTCAGGGTTGCACAAGGCTGCTTACCTCAAGATCTTTGAAATAACAACTACAGTAAGTGGTGATGATGATGATGATGATGATGATGATGATAAAACTTTACCTACACTATCTCTCACATTGGTGATAGCTCATTATGAGATTCTAAGTAATTAGTACTTTAGAATTATAAATTGCAGTTTTATCAAACTTGGACTCCCTGTTCATACTTGAATTATGAGGCTAGAAATCACTCTATTGTCCATACTTAAGTGTGACATTACACATCATGCATTCTGATAATTTTCTTTTTTTTCTTTTTTTAATTTCTTTTTTATGTTCTCACCACACCATTGTAATGTCTACAGCTCGCCCTGTTGGTAAGTAGCCATCCTTCTATCCATTTAGCATGGCTTTGCACAATGCTTCATAACTCATGCATAGCAGGATTTGATAGAATGAAATAGATTATTCACCCATGTTAAAATGTTACTATGGGGCTGTGCTCTACAAGTTGCTCTTGATTTTTTTCATCTCTTTGATAAAACGTTTTTTGATAAACCATGGTGATTTTTGCTACCTAGTGATGAATGGGTCATAATTTTTGTATAGAAGAGTATAAGAATGATTAATGCTACAAACCACTAACTTTTTAAGGAAAAAATACTTTTCTGTTTTTCTTGAATGCATAAAAGTTATTTATTTATTATGATTGACATTAGTTAAAAGATTATAACCTAAATTAAGAAGTTCTATTGTTTTATGTACTTCTTTTATTTTAAGCTGCTCAGAGTCCTAGCCTTTTAGGAATATTTCCAATTGCTATATAGTTATTATTTGCATGCCTGTTTAAATAAAAATTAAGTAGAATGCTTCAAGTTATTGTAAGTAGATGCTTACCATAGTGGGGAAGGGAGAGCTGAGCTGTGTTGATGTGAAAAGTTTGTGTCTGTGATGCTAATACATATTGTCCTCCATTTGGCTTTGCAGAATTGAAGTAAGTTAGCAGCTTGTGCTTGCAGAAATTTAAGTGATGACTATTTGTAAATATTTGGGAGATAAAGTCTTTTCAATATATTGATTTAATGATATTTTATTTATTTTAGGTTTATTTTAACCTACCAATAAATATGTTTAAATAGAAAAAATCTTGATAATTGTGTTGTAAGCACATGAATATATGGATACATAAACAGACAAATGAATGGATAATTTAGTGCATTTCTTAGTTAATATACCAAATTATGTTTCAGTAACTCAATCAATTTTGAGAGCTGTATAAATTGTCCATCTTGCTTCAAACACTTTCTTGCTATACTGGTTTGACTAGGTTGACATTTGATGTATTTTGGTCCAAACCCAGTGACACGTTTTTCCTCTTTGGTTACAAAATTCACAGACCTAGCATTCTTACATGGACAGCAAGTACAGTAAATAGAAGTTTGGTTTCCCCACCTGAATTCATGGACTGCTGTTTCATTGAAGTATTCTCCTTAGTCATTTACTCTCCCCAGTCTTCAGCTGTTTCTTCTATAAAATGGAGAGATTAGTGCTAACTTAACAAAGCTATTACAGGAATGGTTTTATTTCAGTTTGATCAAATATGTGAAATCTGTTTTGTACACCAAGTTGGTTGACATATTCTGAATTTCTGAGACATGTACCATTTCACATTTTAATGTTTTTGAAATGCAGTTATAGTGTACAATTAATTGAAACATAAGCTACAGGTTTTTTTTCCTTGTGATACAATTATTAATTCAGTTGTGCATTTTACAACTGATGTTTGAAAATTGAGGAATGTATTATAATTTTTACGATTCATTTTCTTTTCTTTGTAAGGATTCTCATTAATGATAACTTTAGATGTCTGTGGGGTGACATCTACAGTTAGAGACGGGAAAACAATGAGATGACACAGAAAAAGCAAAGGGAGAACTGACACAGTAGGCTGCATGACTACTGTGCCAGATGTCCTTCTGTCAACATCTGTGAACTAGGTCACAGGTCCAGAAACAGCCTCATTTTATTTGTCATCTACCAAAATATTCTCAGTATACATATATAGATATATAGAGAATATCTATATCTATATAGATATATAGATATGTTATATATATGTATAGATATAATATATATGTTATATATGTCTAGATATATACATTATATATAACACATATATGTCATATATAGATATGTATCTATATATGTATATATGAGACACATTTATAATCTGTAGCAAATTATAGCTACTATATAATAAAACACTTTCAATGGAAAGATTTATAAATCTGACCTGTTTTTGGAATTCTTAATGACCAAGCAATATAAAAATCTTCACATCATTATTTAGGCTTTTTTTAAAGATATTAAACATTACAGTTTTATGGTAAATATGAAAAGAGGTAGATGGTTGGCTGAGAACACGTGTAAATAGAAAGAATGGAATGAAGTACATCAAAATTACGGTTGGTTTAGCACTGGCAGCGATTGAAACCATGACATTACAGATAAACAGGAAAAATCACATTTAAATTATAAGTATTTATAGAAATTTGTGCCAATGTACCATGAATTGATTTCTGTTATTTTACAAGTTCCCAGAACATAAAACAATGTCAATAATTTCCAATATATTTAAAACCTTTAAACAAAGAAAAGAGTGCATTTGTTTTAAAAGGTGATGTTCACAGAGTATTGAGATATATCTGTCACCTACAAGGCATTTCAAAAAGTTACTTCTATTTGATTCTTGTTTGAAATGATTTCTTAAATTCCCATTGGACTGGAAATAAAAAATAGCTTCTTGACACATTGTACTTTATTCTGAGAAAGTCTGTCATTTCATAAATCTATCTCAAATGACTTATGACAATGTTCAGAAATATGAAGAACTATACTTTAAACTTGACAACTACTATTAATTTTGGAAACTGAATGTTGGATACAGTTTTGTTGGATTACCAAAGAGACTGAGTATGAGAGAATTAGCATGCTTTTTTCTTCATCATCATTGAGTATCAATTTTAATTCACAAACTACAGGCATTTGAACTCTTATTGTAGGGTCAGAAGGTATAAGTTGGGTGAAATAATGAATTAAATATTCAAGTCATAGAAAAACTACATTATGCAAATCAAAGTTTTTACTTTCAAAGCTTTTAATGGTGACATAAAGGTTATTTTACAAGGTGGAGGACACAGGGGAAAAAAAGTAACTTCCAATCCCTATATAGAGTAAATAAAGGAATACCTACTGATACAAAATGTAAAGAAAATTCAGGAGGTAGTTCTCGTCCAAAACATTTGAAAGAAAATTGGAAAACAATACAAATTTTGGAATACTTATCATTTCCCTGAATGAAAATTCTTGGTAGTCTGTGTGGAAGGCTCTATCCTATAAAATCCAAAACTGGGAGTTTCTTTTCCAAATGTGTGACTCTTCTTTGCTGCATTTGGGTTAAAGAACTTGCAGCTATATGCAAATTGCAATTGCAGCAAAACCTTCTGGAATGCAATTTTGAAATTTCAGGAAAGCTTGATTTAGAGTATCCCCAGTATTGGAACTACTATTGGGAGTATTCAGGCATGCCCTTACCAATGTCAGGTTCTACTACACAGCTGTAATGTCAATAGACCCTCAGAAAGAGCCCTTTCATCCAATTTCCCTACTTGGTTGTTATCACAAAATCTATACTAAAACTACTTTGTTCATTAAAAATCCACCAGTCCTTCCTCTAGTTTTGACTTTTTACTGTTCTAAAGGCATTCTTTGTGTGAAAAGCAAGAACATGTTCTGGGACGTAGTTAAGTAGGAATTGTAGAAATATTCATTTGTTTATTTGGAAAAATCTGCTGAAGGAACTGACAGAAGAAAATGGTCTAAATAGGGATAAATATCGTACTTCCTATACCCATCTGTCTTATTTTTCTATTGGAAGCCTTACCCATGCTTAAAAATAAAAAAGAACATCTATTTTGGAAATGGGCAACACATTTTTTCTAGCAGCAACTCAAAACATGATGAGTAATTTGGAAAAGAACTAACAAATCTACCAGCTGCCTTGTTTGTGAAGCTGTGCCCTGCTTCCTTTTCTATCTTGTGTACCATATGCTAAGTGCTGATTGCCTTGGGTATAGAAACTGAAAAGCTGGATGTATCAGGTGAAACTTACTTAAAATATCAAAACCAAGCTGACAATGTACACAACCTTATGGAAAATTCTGAGTATTTCCGAATGTGACTCAAATCTATGTTTCTTTCTAATAAAAAAAAAACATAACTGGCCCCAAAGAATTTATATATATATATATATATATATATACACATTATATATAGCAAAATTCCACATTTTTAGATTATTATTTTAAAGAGGTAGCCACTACTTTAAATGGAAATCTCTAGGGACAGATTTTTCCAATGTTTCAACCACTGAAAGGCAAAAATTAAATATATCCTCTCTTAGAAAGCTTTTTGGAAAATTTCATGAGTTGAAGTGGTATTTTGTTATAGTATGCAGTGAAGTATTTTTTTTTTTTCATTTTTGAGCCCACCAAGAAGTCCAATAAAAAGTCAATGTTTGAAAGCTTAATTTAGGGGAAATTCTATATCAGGCATTACTTAAATAATGATGTGACAGATATTTTCAGTATCCTGTCTCCCTCTTCACTTTGAAATTTGGAAAACATAATGTTCTCTGTATAGTTTATTATCAGATATATCATTGTTTATTTGTAATTAGAAAATATACTATTATTATGTATGAATCTCTCCATGTTGAGAAGGGTTTTGTATCATAGACATATAGAGTGAGATTGGAATGAGACCTAAAATTTGATTTCATGAACCCCTTCTTTGGACAACTGGTACCCTGTAACCTGATGGGATCATGTCTCTCCTTAGAGCTCTTAACTGCGTCCCACACTTGGCACTGATCAGCCATTTCGTGCAGGGTCCCATTCAATTATTATTAGGCATCATGTTTTTCCTTGCTCCATGTGTTTTGATTAAATCACAGGTTTAAAAAATGTGCTCGACTTGTATATCCCAATAGTTTCATAATGTGAAACATTTGAAATATCTTAAGTTAGCTCTAGTATTTAAAGTTGAAAACAACTACATGTCACTTTGCACACTGGGTTGGATTTGGCCTGTGTGCTTGAACAATATTTGTCTGCTGTCTCTATATGGAGTCTAGGTATAAAATATTGCCTTTTTTTCTCAGAACTGTGCGAAAATATTCTATTGTCTCGATACTGAATGGCACTGTGGTGAAATCTGAAGCTTTCACGCTATTTTCCTCTTTTGCTGGAATGTTCTTTTCCCATTTTAGTATCCATGTAGTTCCTTCTTCCAAATAACTTTGCTGTGTTATATCTGTGTTGATCAGGCTGTATTGCATATTCCTGGGACACATCCAATTCCTTGAATTAGCACTTTCAAGATTTAATTTCCTTTATTTCAAGAATGTTTTATCTTGTTTTTATCTTTGAAGATTTGTTTCACTTCTTCAAACATATTAGTTGTGTTGGCTTTCTTTTGTCTTAATTCTATATTCATGTCTTTATATGTCAATAAATATATAATTTTTTAATATACCTTATATATTAATGTATAGGTTATTTTTCATTTAATATGATTTCTTTTTTTAAAGATTTTTATTTATTTATTTGAAAGTCAGAGTTACATAGAGAGAGGAGAGACAGAGAGAGAGAGGTCTTCCATCCAATGGTTCACTCCCCAATTGGCTGTAATGGCGGGAGCTGTGCTGATCTGAAGCCAGGAGCCAGGAGCTTCTTCTAGGTCTCCCATGTGGGTGCAGGGGCCCAAGGACTTGAGCCATCTTCCACTGCTTTCCCAGGCCACAGCAGAGAGCTGGATCAGAAGTGGAGCAGCCGAGTTACGAATCAGCGCCCATATGGGATGCCGGTACCTCAGGCCAGGTCGTTAACCCGCTGTGCCACAGCACCGGCCCCAAGTTACAGCAACTTGTAGACAGAAAGAGATATCATGATAAGTACACTATAAAATATATATGTTATGATGTGCATTACAACTCAATATTATCTGCTTGACACTACTTTTTAAAAGATAATAAATGTTTTACTCAAGGGAGTAGTACGCAACTGGAATCATTAAAAGTATATAAACTAGGCTGGCGCCACGGCTTACTAGGCTAATCCTCCACCTGTGGAGCCGGCACCCAGGGTTCTAGTCCCAGTTGGGGTGCCAGATTCTGTCCCGGTTGCTCCTCCTCCAGTCCAGCTCTCTGCTGTGGCCCGGGAAGGCAGTGGAGGATGGCCCAAGTGCTTGGGCCCTGCACCTGCATGGGAGACCAGGAGGAAGCACCTGGCTGCTGCCTTCGGATCAGTGCAACGCGATCTGTGGCGGCCATTTGGGGGGTGAACCAACAGAAGGAAGACCTTTCTCTCTCTCTGTCTCTCTCTCTCACTGTCTAACTCTGCCTGCCCAAAAAAAAAAAAAAAGTATATAAACTAGCAGCTTAACCTTTGAGTTAAAATATATCTGAATGCCTTTCTAAATCTCTCTTATGATAAGTTTGATAAGTTCAGCTTCCCAGATTTATTCAGGGTATTATTTTCATTTTCTCTACAAAACTACTAGCTCTTTTTCCATAGATATATTATGGTGCTGCCTTTCTGCTGCCTCTGGGCCTAGCCTAACACTTCCGTGGGGTAGGGGCATGCCAAATGCTGGTGCAGTTAATTGATCCACGCATATGCATACATAGGTAATACTTGCCTAGAAAATGTTTATGCAAGCAGCTGTAAATAGTGCTTTAAAAAGATTGAGCTACATTAATAGAAACAGACCAATCACATCTTCCCCATTCTGCTAGTAGGAGATAAAATACAACAGAAAGAAGGCACTAATGAGTTAGGATGGTGCCTTACTAAGCGTGTAATTAATGTTATTAAGAAACATTGCAGTTGCATATTAAAATTCCGTTAACTAAGCAACCCTTCAGCATCAGTACATTTGTTCCTTACTTGCAAGGGTTTTTTTTTTTTTTTTTTTTTTTTTTTTCTGATTGGCATCTTCATGCAGTCTTTCTCTAAAGAATGAGATAATGGGATGTGATCAGCCTTCGTGGTTTAGCTGGAGTGCTGACATGACAGTTCTGGCAAGTTGACAGGTTAAGTGAGTGAAAATGGATGTCTCGTCTCACCATTTAGTTGAAGAGCCCTTTTTAAGCTATAGATTTCCCCTCCTCACTCCGACTTATAAAATCCCTTCTACCCAACATATGAGAAGACTGGGTTTCCCAGTTTAGGAATTTTGGATCTTGAAAGAATTTATTTCACTACCTTATAAATGATTCCCCTTTTGCAGGTCAATAGTGAGTCAATATCTTTAACAATAGCATGAATATTGCCTTATTTAATAATTAATTCATTTTAAGTGTTTTCCTTGCCAATTAACAGTGCCATAAATAAAGCAAAATTGTGCATTTTTATTTTCAGTATTTTAGTCAGGAAGGCAACATAGAAAGGCAAAGCTATCTAAAGGTAAAGACAGAATAATATGGGAAAATGGTACATAGAAGTTCAGAATTTGTTCATTATTTTGATAGATTTTTCTAGGGTGTTCTCGGTAACATGTATAATTTAAAAGTTCTATGACAATTCTATGTCGAATCCCAGAATTCCTATAGTTTTGTGATTTCCAATTTTACCTACAATTAAAAAGTAATCTGACACTTAGTAAAGTTTAAAATGATGTATAAGCATACCCTGCTTAGTTATATTTTGTGTTGTTTTATATTTATGACAATGCTAGCACTGTTTAAAACCATGATAGGATGAATGTAGATCTGCTAAAGCTAGTAGGGTCCATTTACATGGAAAAATACATGGTTCCACAGTGACCTTGATTGTCAAGTGCACAAAGACGTCAGGTAGGGTAATATGGTGTTTTCCTTAGTGTAGTCTGAAGTTTCTCAATTTTTACTGTATTGGCTGTGTTTTCCCACCAGTGAGGAACAACCTCCCACCCTTTCCCTATGGTTTGAAGGAACAAATCAGAGTGTCACTTCTCTCTCTCCCTCCTCACCCCACTCTCTTCCTCTTCTTCTCTGCTCCCCCATTTCCATCTCTCTCCCTCGTCCCTTCCTGCCTCTCTTACTTTTCATGTCTTCTCTTCGTCTCTCCACACCTCTCCTACCCCATCGCCATCCTTCTCTTTTCCCTGCATCTTTATTCCTTTTTCTCTCTCCCTCTCCCTAATCTCTTTCTCCCTTCCTCCTACCCTGTTTGCATCTTCTTCTCTTTTCCACTCTCCTCTTCTCCCCTCCCCCTTTCCATCTTTCCCTCATGGCCCTGACTCCTCCTTCCCCTATCTCTGCTTTATTCCAGGCCAGTGTCAAGTGCTTGCTTTGCTCAGTATACACTGCCTTGCAGCCTGTACTGTGGTCATCATGCTGTCACATGATTCAATATTTTCCAGTAGTGTAAGGTGAATTTCAGATGACATAGGCCTGAGATCTCTCAGACCATAAATCATTAAATATTTCTTTCAAATAATTGAATAGTGTTATGAATTACAGTGCCAAGCAATATCTGAGTCCATTTCTAGCACAAATTTATTATTCTGGTGTTTTCAAGTAGTGTATGGTGTATTTAAAGAATACAAAAGCATTGACAGAAGTACAAAATGACTGTGTACTTACAGCTGTGTGTTATAACAGATTTTATATGCTTCCCTATAAGATCCAAAAATGAAAGGTATTGTTAACCGAATGTGTTCACTGTTTTCAAAGGTACTCTGTCCATTACATTTTATGTACTATTATAATGATTTCATTTGGATATTTACATTGTTATAGTTCAAAGAAAAGTATGTTATATGTGATTATAAATGAAAGAAACCACTGTAGCAGAACATATGCATACTTCTCTGGGTGCATACTTGCCACAATAAAACCAGAACTTTTTACCTTTATTGGAATTGTTTCACAGTTGTTATAAAATGCAATTTTAGGACAATTTCTAATATTTTGTAGTCATAGTATATAATAATTAGGTAACTTCTTGGTCTGCTTATAAGCTTTTAGATAATTAAAAATCTTGGGTGGGAGAAGTTCAGATACTGTGTAACTCTTCTGATTAGTCTTACAACGATCATCAAATTCCCTAAGTGTGATACGGATGTATAGAGACCGCAAGCTACATAATAGTGATATATGGGTTTTCATTCATGGACTGAATGTGATTTGTATGTATATAAGTGAAACTTTTCATAGGCAGACTGCCGAATGCAAAGCCTAACTAGATGCATGATGTAATTATCATGATTCCTTATAATCATCCTATTCTTTGTGTACATTTACTTTGTTTTTTCACATTTATGAAGGCAGTAAGCCATTTAGAACTTCTTCTTCATTTTAGTATTGAAACAACATTATATACTTGTATATATTAGATTATTATTAAAATAGATATAGTGATATCTTACCTTGAAATAAGAATTTTTAATATTAAATACAAGTTTAATAACTGGGAAACAAATCACTCATCTAGAAAAGCTGTTGCCATAGTAAGAAAAAGTAGTTAATTGGAAAGGTAAGTAA
Source organism: Oryctolagus cuniculus (assembly GCF_964237555.1). Taxonomy (NCBI): domain Eukaryota; kingdom Metazoa; phylum Chordata; class Mammalia; order Lagomorpha; family Leporidae; genus Oryctolagus; species Oryctolagus cuniculus. The sequence goes on from NC_091435.1 coordinate 34,941,836, forward strand.
TTTTAGCATTTTGATCATTTATATTCTTTGGAAATAATGGCAAGTGGCAAATGAATAAAATGTGATTAAATTGGCTTTATAAAAATGATTCTTTTAAATCCTCTATTTCTAATTTATATTTTCCTTTATAAAGATTTTTCTTCCTCTGAACTGAATTATATGTGAAGCTTTAGAGCAAATATTTTAAGACACATATGCATTCTAATATTAACTGATATGCTTTTAAAATCAAATGGAATATTAAATTGTTAAATAGTAAAGATTAAATAGAATTTAATATGTTGTAACAATAGTCATTTATCAATTAGAAGCCAACCTGTTCTGATTATACTTTGAGTACATATTAATCTCATACTAGTGGTGAATATGCCATTGTAAGAACATGACTCATCTGTTTCTTGATTGGGAAAACTTCTAGGATGGATTTTGAACACAATTCCTGCATTTGTCTATAGTATTTTTGTTCCCCAGGGATAGTACAATTCACTTATTGTTTGGGGCCAGAAATTTTAAATTTGATGTAGGGGCAGTCTCTACTGAAGGCTATGTCAGAATTGCTTAGCAACCTTTTTTTTTTCCAACAGCATATTTTCTTTGTCTCTACCCCATGTGAATTATTTCAGTAGTGAGTCACTATTGCTAGTGGGAATGTGTCATATCCTTCAGGTATAATGTGATGGAAAAAAATATTGAGTAGATCAAAGTTTTGTTTTTGAAGTTCCTATTCTAAGAAATTCACTTAGTTCTTGCTATTTGAAGAGTCTCACCCTGTATCAGTCAGAGCTTACCACTGAAAAGAGGAAGGAAGTTGTATAGGCAGGGGGCAAAAATAGTGAACCAAACAATGTTAGCAAGGGCAAGTACCTTAAATCAGAAAGAATACAAAACAAATACAAGATCATTGTAGACAACATGGATCAAAGGATAGTGGATAGGTTAACCACAGGAACAAGCAAATGCATATGTGAGTCACTGGAAGAAAATTGGTCTGCTGTACCTAGTGTGGGAACAGATGAGTTTCGAGAGGCTAAATCTTGATCCAGTGGGTAGAAGTCAAAATGCTATACTGAGAGTAGACTGAAGTCTAATCAAGCCTTGCAGGTTTTCATTGCAATACAATATAAAGCATTGTGAGTTTGAATAAAGAGTTACTTGAAGAAAGTATATTTAAGAAATGTTGTAATACAGGTATATAGAAAGCATACAAGTTTTTTGTAATTAGCTTAATAATAAAGAAATTATCCTGGGAAATATAATGTTATGATTTTTAGAATGTTCTAACATTGAAAATTGTTGAACAAAATGCTTACATTTCCATTTGGTAATAGATAAATTATCAGTGAATCAGATAATGATTTGAAATGAACCAAATTAACATAACAGCTCAATGTTAAAGAGATGTGACTGTTGCATTGGAATGAACCAAGCTGTCTGCTATTCTAACTCTTTGAGAACCTGTGTACCCTTCAGCAAATTCAGCTTACTTGTCTTCACATCATAGATTTTTTAAAATTGTAAATGAAATACTGCCTAGGAATGATTTAATATATTCCCAGCATTTAATAAGCATCCACCAAATGTTAATTATTATTGTTGGAATACATAGTTTGTGACTAAGCACATCTTCAACTCAAGGGAGTGTGGAAAGAGAATGTTTTTAAAATATGTTAATATTAACATTTAATAACCAAATACTATTAAATAGCAAAAACTTTCTTGCCACTTGAATTTGTCACCAAGTTCAAAATTGATATTAATACTGAATAAAAATTTTATTCATTGAGGCAAAAAATTATACCCAAAGAACAAGAGCAGCTGAGTATGCCTGTAACCACCCTGTATCACATATTAATGTACCTAACCGCTGACTGACTCCATGTTAATGCCTGCCACACACAGTCATATTTTCCTGTAGAAACAACTCTGAACATGATGTGATTAACCTTTAGGGTCCTCCATCCCCTCGTCTCAAAGCCCACCTCATGCATGGCCTATGCTTCCTACTCATGTTCAGCCATCTGATTTCCATATCACCCACTCACTCTCACCAGCAGGCATTAGCATAACAGAGCTGTAGCGTGACTTTGATTGAAGCCAGCTTGGGCTCAATGCAGTATCAAAGCATAATTTAGCAGAACTCAAATCTAATTCACTGTGCATTGTATTTAAAGTCTCAAAACACAATTTCAAGTGAACTCTCCCAGACTTCTAATCTTAATTGACCTTGTTATATTTGGGTCTACTTCTCTGGGTTATCACACAACATGCTTTTCTTAGAGAGCTCTTGTTTTTCAACCTGTGTTGATTCAACACTGAATTGTGCCACTGTGTTTGCTGAAGCTCATTTCTTCTTATAGCCAAAGCAATTAGGTATAATCACCCGGCAGATTAAGCAAGTATGTTATCACACCATAGTTAGAAAAGATTTGTCTAATTTTGCTGGGTTTTTTTGAAATATATAGGAAAACTCCCATTTCTGTAACTAGTATATTTGTCTGCAGTTTATAACTCAATCTCTTTCATGCACGTTGGCTTTAAATGTGTGTTTTGAATTGTTGTCTTGAGGACATAATTGTGGTTTTTTTATATTTAATGAAGGCCATCATAGAAAAATCCATTTTATGTATAGCACACATGGTGCTATTGTACTATGTTGATAAAATGTCACCTCAGTCTACTCTCTCCTATTGGTGCTATCAGCCGAGGGCTCTTTTCAAACCATTTCACTGCCACCTGGCAGAAAGACTGAAGCTGTAGTTGTGATCAGAGGAAATATTGATGTAGTTTTTCATTTTAAAAGCCTTAAAAATAAGTTTCTGTAGATGATATCCCTTCACCGAAGATTGCAGTGTAAGATGTTAGGGAGAGAAAGAGTCCACAAAAGCAAAAGTGATTGATGTTATTATTTTTGATGGTCCAACTTTAGGTAACAATAGGGAAAGACATATGTTTTCAGAGACTCAGATACGCTAAACTTTTTGCTTTGTTAAATACTTCCACATTTTTAATGTCCTGCTTTTTTTTTTTCATTTTAAGAACAATAAAATGATTCAACTTTCAGTGAGGTCAGTTTGGCATGTGTTCTGATGAAAAGAAGCTATTGGAGAAGTTAAAAATAAAGCATATTCATAATAAACTGGAATAAATACTAGGGAGTATTTTAAAAGTTCGTAGAAAATGGGTATTATTGAAAAACTATGCATAGATTTCAAAATTTTTGCATCAAAGTAAATTTATCTTGAAATTCCATTTTCCTTAAACATTTTGAAGTCCCTTTGTAAACATCACATGAAAAGATATTTCATAGAGTGAATAACACAAATACCCATAGCTTTTTATGAGTGGTCTTTAAAAATTCAGTATTGAGAAAAGTTCACAAAGTTATAATTTGACCTTTTTAGATTATATCATTAGTGATAATATTATAATATTTAGAATGTCTTTGCCTTTAAACTTTGTTATGATATGACTCCTTTAGGTACTACTATGAATAACAATTCTCAATTGGATTTCTTGTGCCCAAATTTACTAACGATTTTCACACCCTTTGCCTCTGTCTTTGTCATATGATTATCCACATTGCTTCCAGAATATTCTTTCTAAGAACATACATCTGATTATGTTTCTTGCACACACATCCCTCAACATCTTAGATGTTCATAATTTTTGATGCAAAATTTTGAACCTTTAGCATGAATGTATGGCCCTATCTAACATTACCTCTTTTATCTCAAATTCCTTTTATTATCAAAATTGTTTACATTAACTAGTTTACCTGTTTACATCACCTAGACGTGTCTCTGTCAAATGCTGTTCTTCATCCTAGGTGTCTACTTTGTCCTTTTCTTGTGAACTCTTCCTTTTGCTTCAAAACACAGAGCAAGTGTAGCCAACCCTTCACATCCTTTTTCTTCCATGACTGATCTGATTTGATTCTGTTCAACTCTTCTTCCTCCATTGCTCCTTGCATTTTTCGTTATTAAACAAACAGTATTCTGTTATATTTGTTTATTTTTATATTTCCTTTGGGGTCTTTGCCATAGGACAAACACAATTTATTACTAACTTCCCATCCTGTGTACCCCATAGAATGTTTCATAATTTTTAGTCACCCAGTATTTTTTGAGGGACTAAATGGATGAATTGGATCATTTTTAGGAAAGTGCATGCATCAGTGTGGTGATTTTCCAGTCCTGTATAGGTAACTATATTTCAACAGTTGTGTGAGAGTTGTAGGATCTGGATTTCAAAGGTATATTGCAAAATACTTATCTGCAAAAAAAAAAAAAAGATTCTAAAAAGTTTGAAAATCAAATTCAAGTAAGTCTGTATTTATATGTAAAGCATAGATGTTAATTTATTGGAAATAGATGATAGGTAAAGAACCAAATATTTAAAGTTATAAAATGTTTTCACTGCTTTCATTCAATATTTCATTTGATGATTTTAATCATGTGTATGATCAGTTATTAAATTATAAAAATTGACAAAGGAAGACAGAATGGTCCATCTGGGACTCTAAAATTGTACTAAGTACTCATATGAGCTAATTTAAATTATTTCTGGCCCAAAGCACTGCAAGTGAACTGATAAGCTGAAAAGGTGACTTTTCTTAAAGACTATTAAATAGCTGATTTTTGTAAATTCTAGTGATAAGATACAAACTAAATTACTCAGTGTTTCTCCCTTAGCTGCTGTCCATATGGGCACTATTGCTTTTCTTTCACTGGATTGATTGCAAAGCACAAAGAACTATTCACTGATTCTTCAACTTTTCAAGACAGACAGCATTTTTCTAAAATATTATAAATGATAGAGACTAACCTTAAACCTTTAGTATTTTTTGTACAAAGGCCTAGTGGCTTCACATCTCTACTGAAAAATGGACACTGTAGTATTTTAAGAGTTTCTCCTGAAGCAATTTTATAGCATTTATTTGAACTATATCATTCCCATTAGAAAACATGGGTACAAATCATCAGTGTATTGGCTGATTTAGTGGAATTGTGTAGAAATACGGGGAAGATTGTATGGAGAGCAAGTAATATCATGAAAAAGCAATACAACATAAAGCACACTGTGTTCAAATAGGTCCATAAATCTGGCTTCCCTGTACTGCTGGAGTGTGTCTTCTGTTATCTACAGTTATAAAAGAAAATTTAACTTAGTAGATTTATCCTTTTTGTCCCTGGGGTATGTGTTGCATGTGTTGAATTAGGAGGCAGTCTAACAGGGCACCAAAGACATAAGTAAATACAAATCTTACTGAATGTTTTGGAAAAAAAAATCCAAACCATGCTGTTGCTTTGTCAGTGCTATCATTCTTATAAGGATGAATAATTGGCTGTGGACTTGGGCTACCCCATATTTTACTCCGAGCTTGAATCTATACTCATATACTCCTAAGAGATTGAAAAAAAATTCTGGGTGAAGGTCTTTACAGGACATTGTTTGTTAGAAACCTTTACAGTTTGGATTTTAAGACTGTTGCTGTGTATACCTGGTTCTAATGATTATAGCTAATTTTAAAGTGTTTCCTTGTTCTTGTGTTTCTAGTGTAAGTGACCGGTTAAAGTAGAAACAGGTGTTTGTAAAAATCGTAGAATAGATTTTTTTTTTTTCTGTAAGAGAATTGGATATTGGTATAAAAATGACCATGTGAAAACTCATTACACTGTGTACTAGTTTTCACTTTTTTCTCTATCATTTAAATCTGAACCTCCTTGGGATTTTTGTCCCTATCCCTTTCTTTTCATTTCTTCTGAATGACTTGCATCTTTGTCTCATTATGTTTGCTTATAGCACTTTACTAGTCTCCCAACCGAACTCCCTTATTTAATTGCTTAAACACCCCACCTACCCATACTGTATGTATCCAAAAATTCCGATTGTCTATCTCAACTTAGGGAGAGGGAGAATAAAAGCTTGGTTTTATAACCAGTGATGTTGATATAACTTGGGCCCTCCATTGTTGCCAAGTTACATTCTGTATGTTGCATGTGTTCTTGCTTCTTATATTTTGCTCAGTGAGCTCTTTGCTTGCAATGTGTTTACTTTCCCACTTATCTGAATGCTGCTGTTTTGTCAAAGCTTCCATAACATCCATTTCCTACACAAAGCCTTTCCTGGCTACCGCAACACAAAAGACCCCTCTCTCGCTTGAACTCTATCACATGTATTGTATGTACTGTAACTTCAGTGCTTCTCCACTGTGATCTGAGAATATTTCTGTGGTTTCACTTACCATCATCTTATATAGTTGTTGGCACAGTTTTCTGTAAGTTATCATTGTCTTCATGTTTGTTTGTTTCTTTTTTTAATTTTGAAGCCATTTTTAATACTTATTTATTTATTTGAGAGATGGAGCTATAGACATTGAGAGGGAGAGACAGAAAGAAAGGTCTTCCTTCTGTTGGTTCACTCCCCAAATGGCCGAAACAGCCGAAACTGCACCGATCCGAAGCCAGGAGCCAGGAGCTTCCTCCAGGTCTCCCATGTGGGAGCAGGGGCTTAAGGAATTGGGCCATCTTCTACTGCTTTCCCAGCCCATAGCAGAGAGCTGGATGGGAAGAGGAGCAGCTGGGACTAGAACCAGCATCCATACAGGATGCTGGCACTGCAGGTGGAGGATTTACCTATTGCGCCACGGTGCTGGCCCCTGTTTGTCTTATTTTCCATTAGATTGTGCACTACTTGATGGCAGTATGATAAAAGCTTTTCTTCCCTCTGTCTTTGGTGCCCAGTAGAACTTAGTAATTGTTCACTAATGCTTATCTATTTAAATGAAATACATTAAACTGAATTAGCCACTTAAATACATTTCTTGTTAGTTATTTTGTATGCTAAACCTCTCTTCAATTCTTCAATGTATTTAACCCTTCTCTTCTTGAATTCTAGAATATAAGCACTTCAAGAATAGAGTTCATATGTTATTCCTTCTGGTATCCTTGTACCTCAATATTTTGCAAATATTGCAAGAAAATCCATTTTGCCAATAGATTGATTTTAGACAAAGGAGAGTTTGTGTAAAGGAGTGATTTTATTTCTGTGTTTATTCAATAACCAGAACCAAATTAGGAAACCATGTTTTTACTTAGAAATGCTAGAATCATAATAAATCTTAATTTCCTATGCAAGCTTATAGGTCACAGGATTGCAAGGGACTATGCTTAAGATATGTCTGCTAATAAGTTTACTTGTTTCTCCACATTTGATAGAGTCTTCTTTCTCCATTTCTTTTGTGTTTTGGGAGATGTGTGAAAGTAAATCAAAAGCTGTAGCCTCTCTCTGGCCCTGAGCAATCCATTTAGTACCAGATTTCCTCTTTGATATCTTTTTCTTTGTCAACAGTTGATATTTACACACTTTCTTTCCTTTTAAATTATAGCTCCTCCACAATTTGTGGTTAGGCCAAGAGATCAGATTGTTGCTCAAGGTCGGACAGTGACATTTCCCTGTGAAACTAAAGGAAACCCACAGCCAGCTGTTTTTTGGCAGAAAGAAGGAAGCCAGGTGAGTGTGAGGCCTGTTTACTGACGTCTCTGCACTTCTCCTCTCTTTGGGGCTCCTTACAGTTTGCCTTGCTTCTGTTGTCATCTGTGTTAAATGTCTCTTCTTTGAAAAAAAAAATGAGAGAATTCTAAAACAAGCGGGTATCAGATGTTCCAGTACAGCATTCTTTATGTGCTAATGTTAACTTTACAAAATTCTGTGTCTTATATAAAATAGGTTCAAACCAGTGTAATGAAATTATTTTGAAAAGTCCAACCAGAACCTTTGTATCTATTTAAAATTCCTGAAAGTAAAGATAATTTTGCTTTTTTCCAGTGTGTTGCTTTGTATGATCAAGTGAGCTAATGTATATAAAATACTTATAATAATCCCTGGTTCCTGAAAAATAGTCAAAATCTATTTCCCTTAATTGACCTAGAATGTCAATCCCCACTCAGCATAAATGACTTTTAAAAAATCACTAATTTAGTCATGCTTCCACTTAAGAAGGGTATTTTTTTATTGTTGTTTTAGAGAGGAGATAACACATTGTGTACCAGAAAGAGCCAACACCTGTCTTGTTTTTGCAAATGCTTTGGTTTGTCCTCACTAGTGCAATGATATCTCTCAATTTCTGCAAAAAGCTTGTTGAATATGTTACATTAAAACTTGGCTAAAACACGGACAGGTGCTTAGGTTTGAGACAGTAAGTAGAATTTCCTCCTAAGTATAAATTGGAAATTATGCCCTTTGCCTAAGACTGTATCTGTGTGTTCCTGAGGAACCCATACTTTCGTTCTAGGCTCTGCAGAACTATTCCTGAGGATACATGTAGTTCAACAAGAACTCTACTTGTGTTCTCCCTCAGCACCTTTTGTTGTTAATCCATGTTCACTTTCAATGGAAGTCATTAAAAATTCCATGAAATCCAGAAACTTTGTCAGAGCTGGAAAATATGTTAAGATACATTGAGAGAAGCTACTGATTAGCACTCACACATGTCTACCTCACTAGAACAGCCTTAGAAAGTTTTGGTCCACCATCATATCTCATTGTGGGTTCTTATATATTCCTGTACCATCCTCAAGTTAGCATTTGGAACTCAGTTCTTTTTCCCTTCTACACTCCTCCCCACTGGAATCATTTCCTCTGTGCTATGGAGGAGATGAGTTGGTGATTAGAATTTAAGGGAAGATGGCACCTACTTTGTCCAACATCAGACCTGTTCCAGACCCTAAGTCCCAATTTTTTTTTTTATCATTTAGCAAGTATGAGATTTTTACTTAGAATTCCTTGACTTTTCAATTAAAACTTCATCTCATATAAAAGCATCCATGACTCCAAAGTGAGTGTGAAATCACATTACATAAACACAACCCTGAAGAAGAATTTGAAAACCATTTTCTTCATATGACTCTCAGTCTTTGTAGTTCTATTTACCTTTGCTGAAGCTCATTTTTCTTAATCTAAAACATGAAGATAAAACCCCTTTCTTTTAAGTCACGGAGATTACACAAATAAGTTGGTTTATATGTACAAATGCTTTTCATATTATGAAGTTGAAGATGCTGTGATGTACCTGCTAGTAAATATAATGATGTAAAACAGTTTGATTATTGCAAATTTATTCTTTAAATCCATCCATGTATTTAGTGAAAGCCATCATCATGTATCTTATTATAACATTTCCACATTGCATAGAGGGTATTGTATAAAATACATCTCGATCCTATAGTCCAATAAGCAGATGATATGCAAATGGGATACAGTATTTTTAAAATGATTTTGAGAAAAATAATGATGAAGTAGCATTCCTTTTTTTCTGTTGACAAATTGGCATGCAATTCTAGAGATACTGCTGCTCAGAGTTACACAAAGTTTCTATTTAGGTTTAGTTTGATTTAATTATAATATTATGTCTAGTTTTCTTTTCTTCACCATTTCCTTCCCATCAGAGAGAGAGGGACAGAGAACAGACTGAGAACAAAAAAAAAGAACTGCTTGAACAAATTTTAAATTTTCAAATCATGAACCAGGATGTTAGGAAAATAAATTGGTCTTACTGTCTCCAGCATCCAATTTTTGTAGTGATCTATGACTTTCCAGCGGTAGAAAGAGTTAAAAGCCTAGACTTAATGGTCCATATTCCTCAATAGGTGCTGATAATGCCAATTTGCACTAATAGGACAGCCAGGCACTTCAAGGCAAGAAGAGCTCTATGGAGTTCCTGGGTTTTGCTTGTAATCCATTTTCTTTGCTTATGTCATGCAAGCAGGGAATAAAGATGATGGGTTAACCTCAATCAAATGCCATTTTCCATGTCAACGAATCATTTAGAAGGTGGACTTATAATACATTGTAGAAAGGAAGAGATCCCAGGGAGAATTAAGCCCATCTGATGTATTAGTGCTATGTAAATTAGTATTCTAATGGCTAATTGTAGGAAAGTGCACACTTTGAGTTATTGTATCATTTTCAAGTGGCTTTAAAATTTAGACCCTTCTCTGTTAGATGGTTTATTTCAGTAATATATTTGAACTCCACAGGAGAATTAGCTTGTTCTCAAATTATGTTTCATATATAGGAAACGTCTACCCTTAGATAGGAATACAAATTTCAGAAGAGAGCAACAGCATTTTGAAATTATATTCCTGACAGACCAGCAAACATCACTCCTTTTGGAAGGAGTTTAATAACATGGTAATGTTTATGTAAAGTGGGCTTATAGTGTCACGCTTGAATCTAATAAAGTGGACATCCATCATGTTGCAATAAAGAGAAGAGCTTCTAATTAAAGTAGGACATCATTTGCAGGATTAAAGTCATTTAGCGTAATTGAAAAGTGTTAATACCCTATTTTATCCTCTTCCATTGGTATTACTTCAAGGGTAAAAACATTTTAAGGTGAAAATGTGTCTTGTGCCTTTAATTGAATGTTATTACCTCCTGATTGCAACTTATTGAAACTGTTTAATTACAAACCTGGAAAATTAATTACTATATTGAGAAACATATCCCAGAGGGTTATAATGTTCTTTTTTGTAAGTAAATACAACATAAAAATTGATATGTCCTTATTTATAATCCAGCTTGAAAACATATCTCAATATGATTTATTATACCCAAATGTTTTTCTTAATTGAACACTAGTAAAGCAACAGAGGTCACCCTCAGTAATGTTACTGCTCTCATGTAAGAACATTTAAACGTTTGTAATTAGACAGTGTATACAACTTAATAGGAGATATATAGTAAGCTAATCTTCACAACACTATTACGAAATTGTTTAAATTCACAAGTATATTTTCAGAAATGTTCTGCAGCTTCTTTTTAGTTTCAGTGATTTGTAAAATCTTACTTAGATTGCAGTGTTTGTTCATTGCTCCCCTTCAGGCTGTTACAGACTGCAGAAACCTTATACCAGAGGTACTTTTGGCTATCATTGTGTCAGTCTCAGTCACACACTTCTGAATATTTTTAGAAGTATTTAATTTAGAAGTATTTAGTTAAATTTAATTGAATCCACCAAGTATTCAAAACTATTATCAGAAGTTGTATTTTGCATTTTAAAACATTAATTTTTGTTTACTTGAAAGGCAGAATTAGAGAGAGAGAGAGAGAGAGAGAGAGAGAGAGATCTTCCATCTACTGGTTCACTCCCCAAATGGCCACAATAACTGGGGCTGTGCCATACTGATACCTGGAGCCCAGTGCATTTTCTGGGTCTCACACATGGGTGCAGGGGCCCAAGCACTTGGACCATCTTCCCCTGCTTTCCTGGGCACATTAACAGGGAGCTGGATCAGAAGTGGAGCATCCAGGACTAGAACTGGCTGCAATATGAGATGCTAGCATTGTAGTTTGAGGCTTAACCAACTAAGCCACAATGCTAGCCCTTATATTTTGCATTCTTTACTACTTTGAAGCTTATAAAGCATGAATATAGGTAAAGCATCAGTCTGGAACATCTCAGTATCTTAGGAGATATCAGATAAGCATTATTCTATTTTTACAGAATTAGAAATCATATTCCAAAGATATTAATAATTTAGTAGAAAGTCCAGGAGAATAAATTGTTGAGGTAAATACCTAGATTATTTTTTAAAGTCTTGAGACAAACACACACATACATACACGCACACACACACACACACACACAGAGAGAGTGAGAGAGAGATGCCATTTACTGTCTTTCTCACGAATTACTTCAGTGTCAAGAGCTGCCTGGACCTCAAGCTGGGAGCTGGGAACTGAACGCAGGTGTTCAGCACCCAGCTTCTGGAGCCATCACCTACTGCCTCCTGTGGTCTGCATTTGTGGAAAACAGGATTTGGGATCCAGAGTCTTGAATTGAACGCAACCACTCTGATGTGGGACTTGAGCATTTGAAACAGTGTCTTAACTGCTAGGCCAAACACAGAACCCAAATATAGAGAGTATTTTTCAGAATACAGGTGATTATCCCTTCAACTATAGCATGCAAACTTCTTGGAACATACTATTTTCCTATGATATGGGAAAAAAAAAAATTTCCCAGTGAAATCCAGTGGGTGTCATTTAGTTGTTTCAGTACTATGCATTTTTAAACACATGTACTTTCTTTTTTCTAGTGATTGTCTATTAATGTTAATAGTTGCTGCTCGCATTATTTTCCTTTGAGTAAGAACAGAATATTGATGAGACTCTTTGTTTCCATAGAACCTACTTTTCCCAAACCAACCCCAGCAGCCCAACAGTAGATGTTCAGTGTCGCCAACTGGAGACCTCACCATTACCAACATTCAGCGTTCAGATGCAGGTTACTACATATGCCAGGCCTTAACTGTGGCAGGAAGCATTTTAGCAAAGGCACAACTGGAAGTTACTGATGGTAAGATATTATTGTTACTAAATTTGTCTTATAAAAATTTTGACTCTAATTTCATGATGCATATTGACCATATGGATTTTCTGATTTGTTTATTCACTTAGCTCAATGTTTGTCTACTGAGTTTGAATCAAGGAAAGGTAAAAATTTTCTAATGGTTTCTGATTTTCCTAATTTAATTTCATTTTTTTCCCAAAGAAAAACATCAAAGGCTTTCAATTATATTCTTAAAAAATATAGGAATGCACTATCTTAAAGAAATGATATCATACTTGGACCAGTGTTGTGGCATAGTGAGTTACGCCACCCGGTCTACAGTGCAGGCATCCCATATGTGTGCTGTTTCAGGTCCTGGATGCTGTACTTCTGATACAGCTCTGCCATTGTGGCCATTTGGGGAATGAACCCAAAGATGGAAGATCTCTCTCTCTCTCTCTCTCTTTCTCTAACTCTGCCTTTCAAATAAAAAATCTTAAAAAGAAGGAAAAAATGATATGACATTTACTGGTGTTTAGAACAGTAATCTATGTATTTTTATTTAAACTTATACTGACATGATTTCTTCTAATACATATTAATAATCTTACTTCACTAGAGGAGGAGTTATTAAAATTAATATTATCAGTGAAACAGAGATGAATTTTAGTTAGCTAATCACATTATGACATTCTTATGACTTTAATTATACATTCACTAAGTTAAATTAATTAAATGCCTTCCAAAGTGCCAATGGATGCCAAAATTACTGTTTTTTTTATTTGCACATATGTCCTTGGAATCTCAACTGAGGCACCTACAATCATGGATTGAAAAGTTGAAAAGGATGTAGGGCTGTGCGTAGCGTGCTTTTTAATAGCACCTTTTTGTTACAACTAACGACTTGGGAGTTTTGGTATTTCATAAACATCTGAGCATAAAGTTGATCACTTTCTGTGATGTCTTAAATTGAACGTGCTTTCTTGCTCTCCTATATTCATGAGGAGTTTTGGTTTTGTTCTTCCCTCTACATCCCCCAGTGCTGGCTTCTGAGATATCAGAGCCTTAGTCGGTGGTCTCTCTGATTCTTTTCTGTCTGTGCTGGTGAAATATGATGTGCTTTCATGCAGTTCAAATTTACATGTAGATTAAAAGGTCATTTAAAATTAGTAGAAAGGTAGTACTTTTTAATATCTGTTCATGATAAAGCCTGATTCAGCACCATGTCAAGAATAGGAATAAATAGAAGAGACAAACAATGGCTGTGGGGATAGTGAGTCGTTGACATCTGCACCTGCTGGTGCTGCAGAGACTTACAGCTAGGGAACTGAAAGGAGAAGTCAGGTTCAAGGGTAGCAGTGATGAGAAATTCTTCTTTAGATGGACAAGATCTTTGATCTATCATACCTGCGTAGTTCTTTAAAGAATAAAAGGTAATTTTTAAAATCTTTTTAAAGTTCTCTTTTTTATTTTTTTAAACTTCTATATATTCCTCTATCAGCAAAAATCCATAGATACGTCTGCATGGAAAGTAAGATATTCTGGACAAAGTCCAAGTTTTATTCTGTATTAGTCTGAAACATTGCAAATATAATGCTTAAGATATCTACTGTCATCTGGCTCCTTATATTATTTTATAGAAAATAAACCCTGAAGTCCTTCTAAGTGAAGAAATTGTGTTTGAAAAGACAAACTGTGGCCGGCACTGTGGCTCACTAAGCTAATCCTCCACCTGCGGCGCCGGCACTCCAGGTTCTAGACCCCGTTGGGGCTCCAGATTCTGTCCCGGTTGCTCCTCTTCCAGTCCAGCTCTCTGCTGTGGCTTGGGAAGGCAGTGAAGGATGGCCCAAGTGCTTGGGCCCTGCACCCGCATGGGAGACCAAGAAGAAGCACCTGACTCTTAGCTTCGCATTGGTTTAGCGCGCTGGCCATGGCGGCCATTTTGGGGGTGAACCAACGGAAGGAAGACCTTTCTCTCTGTCTGTCTTTCTCACTAACTCTGCCTGTCAATAAATAAATAAATAAATAAATAAAAAGACAAACTGCTTGTAGAAAGCAAACAGTTGAATTACAAGAAGCAGTTTATGTGATTGATATGATTCATGAAACAGGTAGGTATTCAGAAGTATGTCCAATGCAATGAAAAGGAAAACATTTGAAAACTTAGTTGGGAAAGTATCACAAACAGTAGGCTTTATGGCTTTTCTGAGGTCCAAATTAAAAGAGAGATGATCAGGTTTAAATTTTCTGATGACTGTGATGGCTAAAATATTCATTCCTACATTGTTTTGTATTTAAGTAACCATCACAGAGTCTAGATACTTTTGTAGAAAACATTCACATGTGTAGGAGTGAAATGGACATTTTTTGATACGATTGTTTTTAGTCCTTGTTTATAATCCTGTGGAACTGTGGACTTCCCACTTGTTACTTGCTGAATATTATGGTTAGTGGTAAATTAAATCTGTGACTGTAAAGTGGATTAAAATTATGTCTTTGGAAAAGCTAATGAAAGGAAGAGAGGGAAGGGAGAAGAGGGTATTGAGGGAAAGGGGTAAGGAGGGAAGTGTGGTTGTCTTCTTGGAACTGTACCTATAGAATGCATGAAATCTTTACTTATAGTAATAAAAAACAAAAAACATATGGTGGAAATTAGAGTTGTGGATTTTTACAGTAAAGAAGTCCAGCTTCAAGACCCTAAATACACACACACACAAATAACTCTAAATGTTACACTGCCACATTAGATGTTGACTTCAGGTTCTATTCAGACTAGTCATTTTGATTTTTAGGCTTATTAATTATTTAATAAAATGAGAGCCATTATTTTCATTTTGAACATATTTTTGGTATGATTCAGAATAATCCCAGCCAACTGAAATTCCATTGTAGAATGCAAGCATATGCCATTTTCAGAGAAACAAGTGATTATTCCATCTACAGCAATGTTTCTGTTCCATTTTTGCACTGAGACTCGTTTTCTGGAAATATTTTTAATTCAAGTGTTCATATAAGATTGCTAGTGATGATGAGAGGTGCTATGTTGAGTGATAATTTTACTGATTATAGACTGAGCTAAGATATTTCAAATGTACTTGAGTTTCAAAATACTCTAAAAGACCTCATTAATTCATGGGCACTGTTCATTTCTTCTTTTTTTTGTCAGCTTTATCATTTTTTCTCCAAAAATTAGAAAATTACATTGAGAATTCTGTGAGAAGAACCAATAGAATCTAAAAGGACAGAGGAGGTGAAATGTATTTATATTGACAATAAATGTCATGGCGTGATCATATACGAACAGTTTATTGAAGATTTATAATGCATATTTAGAGAAGATCATGGAGCTGTTCACAGATCACTGGAAACCCTAAACGTTCATTTAACCTTTGGCCTTAGTGTCAGGGAAGCATGTGGTCATCTTTCACCCATCACATCCTTGAAACTGAAAATTCCTTCTGGCCAGGAGGTTTTCAATTACTTTATTGATCAAATTCATTCCAAAGATGATGAGCTACTACTCCTTTGGACAATAAAACAGAGAAGAAAAAACTAATTCGACAACCTTTGGCTTCATCTAATGATTTCAGTGATATGACAATAAAAAACAGTTATAAGAACTTACGTGAATCTGTATACCTATTTCATTTGAAACAAAGAAGAAACATCATTTAAGATAATGCAGACCAGTATTCCCACTAATTTGAAAAAAGATCATAACATTTTGTGCAGTGGTCTTTTTTTGACCCAAAAGGAATTAAATGCCATAAAACTTAGAAAGTTTGCCCAATTATTGCCAGATGTGTCAGAATTCCTATACTATCATGCTTCCACATTCTTTTAAGAGTATTTTACTTTGAAAGTGAAGAATGTTACCAAAAAAATTGGTGAAATTAATAGCTCCTTTTGTTTTGGAAATAAACATTTTTTTAAAGTTTTCCTTAGAGTTTTAGAATGATGTCATAGGTTTAGAGAGATTGAAGTTCACAATATCATGATACATGGAGGTCCTATGTTGTAACTTCTAATTAAAATTCAAAAGCTTTCTCATAGAAGGCTCTGAAAAGCCTGATTAATTTTAATGTTGTGTTTCCCAAAACTGTGAATGCTGATAAAGCTGGTATGTATAGATTGGGAAATAGATCACTGTATAAACTGGGGTTTACAGAAGCTCATGACCAAACAAAAAGAGCATTAGGCCAAGTGACTTTTTAGATTATGTAGATTGTAATACAAGATAACCTTTTCAGAAAAGAGTATTCTTTTTTTTTTTTTTTTTTTTTTTTTTTTTTTTTTTTGACAGGCAGAGTGGACAGTGAGAGAGAGAGACAGAGAGAAAGGTCTTCCTTTGCCATTGGTTCACCCTCCAATGGCTGCCGTGGCCAGCCCTCTGCGGCTGGCACACCGCGCTGATCCGATGGCAGGAGCCAGGTACTCTCCTGGTCTCCCATGGGGTGCAGGGCCCAAGCACTTGGGCCATCCTCCACTGCACTCGCTGGCCACAGCAGAGAGCTGGCCTGGAAAAGGGGCAACTGGGACAGAATCCGGCGCCCCGACCGGGACTAGAACCCGGTGTGCCAGTGCCGCAAGGCGGAGGATTAGCCTAGTGGGCCGCGGTGCCGGCTATTCTTATCACAATTATTTAACAGTAATTAAAAACCATTGTATGTGTTTTCCTTTCTGAGAAATATATATGCTTTTATGTGTTACACATTATATTATTTGTGTAATATATTAACTACGCATGCATATAGTAAATGGCATATTTTGGATAATTAACCGAGGTCTGTGATGAATTTTATAGAATATTTTCTAAGATAATCTTCCTTGGACCTGGATATGTAAATTTCATTCTCAGATGGTCTTTTAATGAGTTCTAGATGAAGTCTCACCTCCAACTTACTCCATATTTCTGTCAACCTTTTTTAATTATGCTGTACATTCTGGTGTGCTTCTTAAATCATTATTAAATACTTCTGAAGGTACTGAAGATACTGTTACAAAACAGTATTTCGTAAACAAAGAGCACACTGAACCAAAAGCTTATGAAATTATGGAAATATTACCCAGAATGAATATATAGGTAAACAAAGAGTTTGCATGTAAAATCTATTTTTGTCATACTATAAACACTGTCTAACTGGACTGCTTTTCTTTATCAGTTATAGGCACTTGTTAGATACACATATTCAAGTGATATGACTGTAATTTGAAAACTCAATATCATGAGTTTAGACATAAATTCTTCATTATCTAGTTTGTTAACATCAACAGAAATAGTTTAGATTGTATAAACACAGCACATAACTGGTGTTGTGAAGGGTGAAATTGTATATATATTTATAATAAAAGTAAAAGTGAAAGTTGAGTCTATGCATATGATGCTGCACAGGCTTTCACAAATATGCACATGAAAGAAAATGAGCATTTTATGACAGTTTGCCGTAAGTTATCTGTATTTTAGTTTTCATTTTAATAAAGTTAAGCTTTTAATATGATTATTTTCCAAAAATGTTAGAATTTATGCCAATATCATTTTAATTATCAGTAATACGGAATAAGCAATAAACAACAATATGGCCTTAGATAGCGTATACAGATGATGTGTAGTGTGAGTAAATGATCAATATCATCATATCATATGATCATATCAGTATATGATAGGCACAGAATATGCAGGGATAAGTTGTAAGTAGTATGTGTGTGGGTTTTACCTTACTTTCAGTTTCATATCTCAAAGCTACTGGATTTCATAGAAGTTAAAATATCCTGAAAATATCTTTGTCCTTTAGTTTTGACAGATCGACCTCCACCCATAATTCTACAAGGCCCAGCCAATCAGACACTAGCAGTAGATGGTACAGCATTACTGAAATGTAAAGCCACTGGTGATCCTCTTCCTGTAATTAGCTGGTTAAAGGAGGGATTCACTTTTCTGGGTAGAGATCCAAGAGCGACCATACAAGAGCAAGGAACGCTGCAGATTAAGAATTTACGGGTAAGTAATATACAGTTTCTATTTGGGTCTTCATCTTAACCTAAGTATTACCCTAGGGAAAAACTGGGGTGAACTGAAAATCTTACATTCCAGCATGATTGCTATACATTTTATACCAGGAAATATTTTTCATAGTTTTAAAATGATGCATTGAAATTAGAGGGAAGGTCATTGGACTTAGGTAACTCATAAATCCATGACAGACCTGGAAACTTCCTACTCCTGCATCTACTCCATATGTAAGCAGCCAATGAAACCAGCAGTCTCCAATACATGAAGTTATGATAGTAACAGGGTGTTTAAGATAATTTAAAAGTGTCAAATGTTTCCAATTTATTCTCATTAACAAAGAGTGTAGGAAAATATCAGTAAATTGGCTTGGCCAAGCATTTTTGTGAAAAAAATAAATAAGAGATGAGCCTGAGTATACAGGAGACAGTTTTGCCTTGTCGGTGGAAAAACTTAGATTTTAGATTAAATTGCAATGGAGTTTAAATTTCTTTTTTTTTTTTTTTTTTTTTTTTTTTTTGACAGGCAGAGTGGACAGTGAGAGAGAGAGAGACAGAGAGAGAAAGGTCTTCCTTTTGCCGTTGGTTCACCCTCCAATGGCCGCCGCTGCAGCCGGCGCACCGCGCTGATCCGATGGCAGGAGCCAGGATCCAGGTGCTTTTTCCTGGTCTCCCATGGGGTGCAGGGCCCAAGCACCTGGGCCATCCTCCACTGCACTCCCTGGCCATAGCAGAGAGCTGGCCTGGAAGAGGGGCAACCGGGACAGAATCCGGCGCCCCGGCCGGGACTAGAACCCGGTGTGCCGGCGCCGCAAGGTGGAGGATTAGCCTATTGAGCCACGGCGCCGGCCTTGGAGTTTAAATTTCAATCTGGGCCGGCGCCGTGGCTCACTAGGCTAATCATCCACCTTGCGGCGCTGGCACACCGGGTTCTAGTCCCGGTCAGGGTGCTGGATTCTGTCCCGGTTGCCCCTCTTCCAGGCCAGCTCTCTGCTGTGGCCAGGGAGTGCAGTGGAGAATGGCCCAAGTCCTTGGGCCCTGCACCCCATGGGAGACCAGGAGAAGCACCTGGCTCCTGCCTTCAGATCAGCGCGGTGCACCAGCCACGGCAGTGGCCATTGGAGGGTGAACCAACGGCAAAAAGAAGACCTTTCTCTCTGTCTCTCTCTCTCACTGTCCACTCTGCCTGTCAAAAAAAAAAAAAAAAAAAAAAAATTCAATCTGTAAACAAGAACAAGCCATGAGTTTTCTTTTAACTGAAATTTACATGATAATGACTATTCCTGGAAACTTAACCAGTTGGACATGGCTCAGGAGCCATGCAAAATAAAATGTCTACTTCTGAATATTGTATTAGTTATGTATACACTATATAACAATGTTAGCGAAAATATAACAAGTTAAAGCAACATCCATTGTCTCAGATTTTCTGTGAGCTGGAAGCCTGTGTGCGACTCGGTGGTTCTTCTCACTAGCAGCAACCAGGTGGCCCTTAGGGTGTGGCGTTATCTGAAGAATGGCTGGTGATTGATTGCTTCCAGGCAACAGGAGTGTCACAGCATTCATTTCATTTGGCTACTGAACTAACAGCGTCGGCTTTTTGAGGACTGTTTCCTGGAGGCTGTCTTTAGTCCTTTTCCATGTGGTTCTTCACTAAACTATTGGCTGCTTTCTCAAGTCAGAACAAAGTGTCTTCCAGCAAGGTGGGCACTACAGTGCTGTGTAACAAACTTACAAATGTGACAATCTGACACTCAGAAAACATTCCGTTCACCAGCTGCCAATCAACATGTCACATTCACGTTTGAGGTGGATTCCATGAAGTGTAAATGCTAGGACTGGGTGAACATGAGGACAGCTTGTCCTCTATTTGTTTCTTCTTTCTTTTTTTTTTTTTATATTTATTTATTTATTTGAAAGGCAGAGTTATAGAGAGGCAGAGGCAGAGAGAGAGAGGGAGAGAAAGAGAGAGGTCTTCCATCCGTTGGTTCACTCCCCAGTTGGCCACAATGGCCAATCCAAAGCCAGGAGCCTGGAGCTTCTTCTGGATCTCCCACATAGGTGCAGGGGCTCAAGGACTTTGGCCATCTTCCACTGCTTTCCCAGGCCATCACAGAGAGCTGAATCAGAAGTTGAGCAGCCGGGACTCGAACCAGTGCCCATATGGTATGCCAGCACTGCAGGTGGTGGCTTTACCTGCTGTGCCACAGCACTGGGCCCTATTTGTTTTTTCAACTCATTTAACTAAGGATGGCAAATCTCCCTATCTCCCAACCTCAGACATCAAATGCTATAATAAAGCAGGAGAGTATATTAATTAGATCATAAGTCTGGGCATCCAAGCCATAACTAAGGCAGCTGATGTCATAGTGTATGAAGAAAAATTTATTGAAAATTACTCTGTGCAAGAACCCTATTGGAATCTGGTGTCCAGGTAGAAATTGGGGACTAAGATGAAGCAAATCAACATAAAATAGTATTGTTTAATTTTCTCATTCAGAAGCCACAGAGGAAAGTAAAAATATTTTATGACATATTTTCGAATGATCAAAATTTGGAGAGTTCTTCTCTTAGGAGGAATATATTTGCAATTACATGTTAATCTGGTTGTTTATTTCATACAGTTACATATGCCAAAAAGAAAAATGCTTCCATTTTTGCAGCCACTCACACACACATATATAGTAATAAATGCTTCATTTATTATAACATACATAATTTAACTTTGAGACACAAGTATTTACTATTGCTCCAAGTAGAAAAAAACAAGATGCCAAGTTCAATTAAAAGAAAAATATACTGCTGTGCTGAGCCTGTCATTTTATTGATTGTAAATTAATTGTTAGCCTTCTTTGAACAAAATGGAAGTTATTAAAACATTCATGCCAACTGTCTTTGTGTAAATACTGTACCCTCTCTCTCTCTCTCTGGGCTGAAGGCAGACATGGGCCATGCAGGTTAATGTGTTTTCTCTGTGTTGTAGAGTTAAAGGGTGTACTTGAATAGTCAAGATCTCTAGTAGTGTTGGAAAGAAGCAATCGAACATGGGTACTTGTTGATGTCTAAGAAACTTCGAGCCCTGTGACAGGCTTCTGAGTGGTCTCTGTAATATGCCAGCCCCTGGGGGCCTTTCTGCCGCCAACAGCATGAGCAAAATAGCAGATGACAGAGTGTGCCAGACATTGATCTCTTTTTATACCATTAGTTTTGGACGAAAGGGAAAGATGGCGAGGCATTGGGACCCAGAAGAGACATTCTTTAAAGCCAAAGAGATGAAAAGGAATGTGGTAATAATGACAGTGATACGACAGTGCATTTGAACAGTGATATTTAGACTTTTAATACCACTTTTGGTGAAGTCCAAAATGAAAATGTTGTTCTTTTTCTGTAAGAGGATTGTCTCCAATGGGAGATAAAAATGGATTTTCCAGCAATCACTCATACAGCCAAGAGAGATTTTCTGAAGGTCGCATTCCTTTGTGTCCCACTATTTCTTTTTCAGTGTTTAATGCAAGGGGAAAAAAAATAACTTGATGTATATACTGTGTTCTCATAGTCCAGCTAATTGGTAACTGAATCTGTATCTTATGAGACGTGGAATATTGCAATACTCATTAAAACACACCTACCACCGCTAATGTCAGACTTGTATCTCCATACAATGACAAGGAGATACAGTTAAGAAGCATTACCTACCCACTCTTCTTTTAGCGTTTGCATGTAATAACAAGTGCTACATTTTAGTTCAACAGCTATAATAAAATGCAAATTCTTTTACTCTTTTGAGGACCGTATTCAAATGAACATCCCATTAGAATCCAACCTGGGCTCATTATATTTAGTTTGTGAGTGATGCTTCTTAAATGCAAAGATTTTTAATGACTATAATGTGTGCACAGCCGCATTTGAAAGAATGGCTTTTTCTACAATAGCCATTCCCATCTTCCCTCTGTGAAATAGAAGACAATTGTGCCAAGATAAAATGGCCAAGAATGATGGGCCTGAGCCATTTGAGACTTAAGGTAAAATACATAATGACATTAAAATCAATTAAAATGGTGGAAAGGCAGTAACATCTGAGCACAAATAATTTACCTGAGAATCAATTGTGAAAGCAGGAGTCGTCGATGCACTTACGTTTTGAACGGAGCAGATAGAATCTTCCGTGAACTCCCATATTTCACTAACAATTAGACTCATGTACATCACAGAATTTTAATTCTATGTCTTCTCCCTTTGTCTTTTTTTGCTGATCATTGTCTCCTCCCTGTCTCACTTTGCCTTCGCCCCTAAATTAATGTGATGAATATTGTCTGCTGTGTGTGAGATTTTGGGGGTTGTATCTTTTACTCATCTTGGGGCTTTTTTTTTAACTTTTATTTAATGAATATAAATTTCCAAAGTACAGCTTATGGATTACAATGGCTTCCCCCCCATAACGTCCCTCCCACCCGCAACCCTCCACTTTCCCACTCCCTCTCCCCTTCCATTCACATCATGATTCATTTTCGATTCTCTTTAAATACAGAAGATCAGTTTAGCATACATTAAATAAAGATTTCAACAGTTTGCTCCCACACAGAAACATAAAGTGAAAAATACTCTTTGAGTACTATCCAGGTCTAATCATGAAAGTTTTTGCCTTTGATATTTGCAAAATAGTACTGTTAATGGTATTATCAACTCTAAAAGGTTTTGCCACATTTCACTGAATAACAAAAACATTTGAAGTGGCTGGTAAAATGGCAACTTCTAAGTATGAATAAAAGTTTATGTATTAGATAATTTTTACAGTTCCTTTCAGCTGAAAATTTCAGTGACTAGATAACATGTGTTTTCTTTTAATGATATAATTTGATTTCATTCATTGTCACGCTGCTGCAACTTATATGTAAATGAATGACAGATTTTATAGCAAAACTTTAATTTTTCTTTTTTTCAAAAAAAATTTCTTTCTTCACTTTTCTTCGCATCTTTCAAAAAAGAGAGGAACTGTGCCCCTCCCTGTTATCTCATACTTACTTGCTACTAGATACATTTTATTTATTCAAATACAGTTTGAGACAGAAATGACTGCATTGATGATTTTCTATAAGTTGATAGGATTCTGAATAAACTGGAATATCTGTATCTAACCTCACTTAGTAAAGCCCCAGCATAAATTGTGGTTAAGAAGGGACCAGCGTAAAAGGCTAAGCCTCCACTTGCAGCACCCGCATCCCATGTGAGTGCCCATTCATGTTCTAGCTGCTCCGTTTCCAATCCAGTTCCCTGCTAATGGCCTAAGAAAGCGGTAGAAGATGGCCCCAGTGCTCAGGCCCCTGCATCCATGTGGGAGACCCGGAAGAAGCGCCTGGCTCTTCCCATTCATGAGAACACAACTCTGGCTGTTGCAGCCATTTGGGGAGCAAACCAGCGGAAGGAAGACCCTTCTGTGTTTCCACCTCTCTGTCTGCAACTCTGCCTCACAAATAAATAAATAAAAGCTTTAAAAAAACGGCAATTAAGAGATCAGAGTATTCCCATGGGGAAGGAGACAACTAGAGCTTATCAAACAAGTAACATTCAATTGTAGAAGTGCATTTTTAAACACTCTTGAGTTAATCTTATTAATAGAATTATCTGCATTTATTTTAACATTTTATGTTTACATATGATTGGTTTTAATGCATAATTCAAACAATGATAACTCACATTTTATGAAATTAATTATTACCTGGTTGAGAGTGAATACTTTTTCTACAAATTGATTAAAATAATTCTCTTTGTTGTTTTCTAGAATTCAGATACTGGCACTTACACCTGTGTGGCTACAAGTTCAAGTGGAGAGACTTCCTGGAGTGCAGTGCTGGATGTGACTGGTGAGTTCTTTGAGAATTGTCTTTCCTTGTCAATTCTCTTGTTTGTTTTTTAATTTGTTTTACATATTTGAAAGGAAGGGTGACAGAAAGAGGGAGACACACAGAAGGAAGGGCGGAGATCTTGTATCCACTGTTTTATTCCTCAGATGGTTACAGTTGCCAGGCTCCAGAACAGGTAAGACCCAGGAGCCTGGAACTCTGTCCTTGTCTCTCACGTGGGCAGCAGGGGCCCAGAGGCTGAGGTTGTCCTCCACTGCTTTCCCAGGAGCATTAGCAGGGAGCTGGACACAAACTGGCACTCTGATATGGAATGCCAGCGCCACAGGTGGTAGTTTAACACACTGCACCATATAGTTGGCCCTGTATCGATTATCTTAACAGCAGAAATCTTGAACTCCCTTTAGTGATAGCACATTATCAAATAACAAATTAAGGGTTTTAAATTCACTTAATGTAAATCTAAGTCCTGACAGTCAGTGCCACACTTAATAACTGTACCAGTTGGCACATAGAAATGAATTTGTGGATTTTATATATTTTTTGGGGGGTTTATGTATTTGAAAGTCAGAGTTACAGACTTACAGAGAGAGAGAGAAAAGAGAGAGAGATTTTCCATCCACTGTTTCACTCCCCAGATAGCCACAATGGCTCGGGCTGAGCCAAGTTGAAATCAGGAGCCAGGAACTTCATTCAGGTCTTCCAAGTGGGTGGCAGGGACCCAACTACTTGCCCCCTCTTCAGCTACTTTCCTCAGACCATTAGCAAGGAGCTGGACCAGCAGTGGAGCAGCTAGGACACAAACTGTAGCCCGCCCGTGTGGGATGGTGGTGTTGCAGGTGGAAGCTCTCCCAGTTATGCCACAACAGTGGCCAAGTTTGTGGATTTTATTAATTCATTCTTGATAACCTTGCTATTTAATTTCCTCTAATGTAAGCAATTGCAGTTATCAGAAGTAGCAGTAAAGTTTACGTATATTAACATGTTGGTGAGGCAAATATTCATTTGTATACTTCGAATGCATAAGACAAATTGTTCACTGTGTAATTCATGTTCTTTTAACAGACTCTTTGTTTCCTTCTTTTAATCATCATTGTCAACATATGAGATCAGGAATAAAGTTTTTTTTTTCCTGTTTTTCCTCTGTAGAATCTGGAGCAACAATCAGTAAAAATTATGATTTGAATGACCTGCCAGGGCCACCATCCAAACCACAGGTCACTGATGTTACTAAGAACAGTGTCACCTTATCCTGGCAACCAGGTACCCCTGGAACCCTTCCAGCAAGTGCATATATCATTGAGGCTTTCAGGTATGAGACAATTCCTTTTTTCTCCATTGGGTTTTTGCTTTAGCTTCTATATAGTAAAATCCCACCTAAGCTATGCTATTTTTTATTTTAAGGACATGTCCAATCAGTGCACTACACAAATTTATATTTTATAGATGGCTTTAATCAAGAACAGACTTTGATTTTTTATTAATAACTTAGTAAGATTAAATATGTTTTATCCATGCCTAAGTCTGTGGAGATCTAATTCAAGACATAATCATTTAGCTCCTCTCTTTTTCTTGGTCATTGAAAGGATCTAAGATAGAAATCTGGGCTTTAGAAATAGGCTGAAAACTATTTAATTAGACACAAGTATTTTGAAGTTTTGTGATGTTTACTGAAGCAGGGGACTCTAGAATATTCCTAACAATTAGAGCAGAACTTAAAATGATTCCAATGGTTATATGCTATATATTTAAATATATCTCTTGCCTCTGTCTGAGACAAAACTGAAAACCAGTTAGGAAATTTATCCCATGTGCTTCCAGTACCCGGTAGGAAAAGATCCTCCCATGTGTTAGTTGGAATAATTGTCATTGATTCAAAGATTTGGACCATGAATTTCAGGTATCGTTAGAGAGAGTATCTTATGGCAATTTGATAAAGTTACACAAATAGGAATAATATTTTCACACTCAGTTTTCATGGGTTTCTATTTGATATTATAAAATTTGGAGGGGGAGCCACTGACCTTTGGAAATATTAGGACAAATGATCACTTTCATTTTAGACTTCTATCTATATTTAAGGTAATGACAGAAACATAGCTTTCAAATTTCAAAATTCTGTGTTTCTATATTTTTATGCTTTGATACTTCAGGACATCTGAGAAATAAACAGCCCAGAAAATCACATTTGCTCCACATTCTGAGCGAAAGTAGCATTTGACTTTAGACAAAGTGTCCTAAAATGGCATCCATCTGTGGCTGGCAGTAAAGGGGTCCACACACACACTAATTCAGAGATATTTCACTATTCTGAGATGAGAAATCACAATACTGTGTAATGTACAATTTTATTAAAAATGTAACCAAGGGAAAATATTCATTACATGCTTCCTTTCTTCTTTTACAGATATGTAGTTTTAGAAGGCTCTATTGTAATATTGCATGTGGAATTGATGCAAAAGAAAACACACCTTGTAACAGGAAAATGTATTGGCATAATTTACTCTGTAGTCCATTTATTCTTTCTACAGGTTAATTCTTTTCAAGGTATATATATACATTTATGAGGACCATACTTACTGTATAAACTTGATGTTGTGATCTTGGCCTCTGTTCCTTTTACAGGTATTCATTTAGTGGGCTGCTCTGCATTAGCAAAGGGCTGTCACATCTCCTGGGCTGAGTTTAATTTTGTTGTGCATGGCACTTCCGTTAGGTGGGCTCGGCTTTGTTGTTGAATAAACTGAAATCATCCAGATGTTTCATTTATTGGGCTGAACACTCCAAGTGTTGTGTGTGTATGTGTTTAATTTTCAGCCATTAACCTTTGTCATTGATACCCAACTCCATTTCTAATATCTTTCTGACTGTTCTTTAAATGAACGCTCTGCTCATGTTTCAGCCAATCCGTGAGCAACAGCTGGCAGACAGTGGCCAACCACGTAAAGACCACCCTCTATACTGTGAGAGGACTGCGCCCTAATACAATCTACTTGTTCATGGTCAGAGCAATCAACCCCCAAGGTCTCAGTGACCCAAGTCCTATGTCAGATCCTGTCCGCACCCAAGGTAATTTCAATTGCTGCAAACTTGACTGGCTCTAGAAGGAGGCATCAAATAGATGCTTAAGAATAAGAGGATTGCATGAGGAAATGTAAATGCATATTGATTGCTTTTTCTGATTCAGTACACTTTATCCAGTGAAGGAGAAACTTGCTGTTCACATTGTTCAGGCATGCCGTGTTTTAGGGTGTAGTCTATTCAACAATAGCATTTTTAAACTAAATTAATGAATTTAGAGTAAATTAATTTAATTTAAACTTAGGTAATCCTTCATTATATTTCGAAGGCAGGAAACATGTTTCACCTTCCTTTGAAATGATTGTTTTACAAAAGCCAACAGTGATCTTTAATAGGTAGATGCTCAGGGTTATCCGGATAACTTCCAGTTCAGCAAATCTGTGTTCACAGCACCCTGGTCCTTAAGAGAACTACCTGGGTAGGCACCACCTACACCACCTGAAACTGCTGGAAACACAGATCTGCAGGCTACAAGCCACAAGTTCTGGCTTTGGGCCCAGATGTTGTCGTCATCCCCTCCCAGGGATGCCAGGGTTCAAGTTTAACAATGTGGTTTACAATGTATTTTGTTAAATCAAGTGTTTAAAGGAGTGATTTATTTCATAATGCAGTAAATCAAGTTTTCTTCCTGAGGCATGCTATTCTTTTGAGTCATATATTAAAAACCCAAAATATTAATGTATTATTGAAAAATGGAAGATTTATTAATCTCATCTGTAGCAACTTGTCCTTTCAAAATGAGAAATCACTAAAATCTGAGGTTTAATGATAAACTATGATGATGTTACATTATAGCTTCCTTTCCTACTAGTAGGTGACAGGAATTAATAAAAGAAATAGTGCCTGTGTAATTTGTTACAACCTACTTCCTACGGAGTTCTTGGGAAAGGGTTAATTATTTCTTATTTGTAAAAGTCTTTGAACAAGATATAATTGAAAGTAGTATTTTTATACTGTGAAAAGCACCATACAGCCATAAAATATTATTATAATTACAATGTGGTTCAATGATAGTAACTAACGTGCTATTATAACGGAGAAGGGTGCCTTAAAGGAATCAAGAGAAATAAAGTCACCACGTGACTTTGCAACATTGCTGACATGATGACAGTCAAGGGAGGAGGGACTGCCATTATGCTATTGTTCTGGAAGCAGTAATGTGATTAATTTTCCATGATGATAAAGGGCCTGTAGGTAAAGAACCTGTCTTGGGAGAAAGAAAAGCACAACAAGAAATGTGAAGACCTGAAACTCTATTTTACTTTGCCTAGTTGCAACTGCTTTTAGTGTGCCTGCATTGAATGAGTAACTGAAATTATTGAACTTGAAATGAGAGAAGTGGGTGATTTTAAGTTAGGAAATTATAATACCTAGATCAGATAGTACCTGTATGGATAGAAGTGAGTTTTGTGTGTAGCTCTGAAGTAAAAGGGAATACTTTGGATGCGATTAAAGCCAGCCGACCTTCCTAATCATTCAATAACTATGCCAGTACTAAATCTTGACTCATAAAATAACTCTCGGTGAAAAGGTCAAAAAAGATTAATGAAAAGTTGTTTGTGAACTTGCTTGTTCCAGCTGAGAGACTATATACAGCAAAAGACTTATGTTCTCTTAACAGATATTTAATAGAAAAGCTCATGTTCTGTGTCTGTCAGAATCAGTTTTTGACACCATGTTTTCAAAAGCTTTGCATTCTGCAAAACATTTCTTTCTGAAGAATATTTTACTTTATGAGCTCTTATTTTTTCACAGGTATTAATTATTACAGAATTGAGGATTTATTTATTTTCTTAAGATCTTATATCATGAACATCACAGTTAATCTCTTATATATAAACAAAGTTTAATATTATTCACATAAAGGAACTTTTTAAATATTGTACATTAAGTAAAACTTCACTTTGCTGTTTATCTTATGTAAGAGAAAAAGGGAGCTAAAAGGAAACAATCTAAGTTTATGTTCCAATTATTTATATTCCAATTTATATTAATACACCCAGTCTAAGTGGAAACTGAAATATACACTTAAAAATACCTAGCAGAAGTGTTGCATTGTGGTTTGACAAAATAGGAGAAAACAAGATAAAGAAAACCAATGATTTTAAATGGGACTTCTTTAAATAATGTAGCTGGAGAACAGAACGCATCATCTTAACATTGAAGTATACCAGTTAAAGATGTGAATTTGAGTATGTGTGAAATTCAGTGTTTGATACTAATTTGATATATTTAGCTGTATATAATCTCTCACTGTTTTCTTAATGGACACATGTATTATAAACCATTGTATGGGCAGTTGAGTAGTGTGTAGGTGAGTGGTGTGGAAGGAGACAGGAAAATAGATGGCAGAAGGTCTATCACTCCGAACATCACAGCCTTCTCTAGCTTCCCTACTCTACTACCCGGAAAAGCAGCTGCCTGATCTTCTGCCCGATGTTGGAGTCCTGCTCAAAATTCAGCACTTGATCCATTTTATCACTTCGGGTCCACGATGGTTGTGTGATCTCTGAAGTTTCTTCCCTTCTCTTCACTGCTCTGGTTACCTTTAATGATACAACTCATATCCTCAATGCTCTAATTCCTTTCCTTTCTGTGCTCCCAGGCTGAAATAGGTCAAGGAGTTGGCAGGGAAAAAAAATATGTTGTTAATTGAGACAGGGGATTAAACAAATTCCTCAATGGCAGTTTTCAGATATGTCCCACTTTACTTGCGGGGAAAATCCTTCAATCCACCACCATCTGTAGAAAGCTGATCCTTCCAGAGCAGTCTTATTTTACAAACTTTATTCTTCAGTCAGAAAATAAATGATCTCCAACAACAATGTGTCTGTATTAGAATGAATATGATACATTAGAAACCTTATATTGGTATATTTTTAGCAAAAAATAGATATTATTTCCCAGTTATATCCTATCATTATTTAAGCACATTTACATGTGTGTAAATGCTTTTTGTCACAAGAAGGTTTTAGTTTCTCCCTTAAAATTAGCGCTTTTGGAATAATATTCACTTATATACAATAGGTTGGGATTTTAATGTGTGTTTTTTAAAAATAAAAACAGTTGTCTTCTCTCCCTACAGACATCAGTCCTCCAGCACAAGGAGTAGATCACAGGCAAGTCCAGAAAGAACTAGGAGATGTCATTGTTCGTCTTCATACTCCAGTTGTGTTGACCCCAACCACTGTTCAAGTCACGTGGACGGTAAGCTTTCCACGGCCACGTTAATGGGGTTCTCTTCTATTCTTTAAGGAAAATGAAACAATAACAAGTCAAAGCTAAATAAACATACCAAAACTAATAATGAAAAATCTCTTCATTTAAAATAAACTAGTAGTCAAAGACAATAAGGAAAGACATTCTATAGCCAAAGAGAAAATGGAGTAATAAGAGTAAAATAAAAATATGTTGTGATATAAACGTGACATGTTTTGTTTTCTGAATTTGCTAACAGCTTTATTGATATATAATTAATATCCCATAGTGAAAGAGCACCACTCAGTATTCTTAGTGTAGTTAGAGAGTTTTGCAGTCATTACCAACACCTAACTTTAGAATATTTCATCATCCTAAAATGAAATTCCATGGCATTAGCACTCAATATCTCCTTCCCTTTACCTTAGCCCTTTGCAGCCAAGAGTCTTTTCTAGCTCCGATATATCCTCCGGTTCCAGAACTTTCCTATGAATAGAACCATGTAACATGTGATCTTTTGTGTCTGGCTTCTTTCATCCAGCATAATATTTTTAGGTCCATCCATATTGTTGCATGTCTTAGTAATATGTTCCTTTATATTATCAAACAAAATCCCATTGTATAGATATAGCACATTCTGCTTAATTGTCTTATTAATTGAAGGACCTTCAAATTATTTTTGTTTTGTGCTTTTATGAATGATGCGCCATGAACATACGTGTACTAGTCTTTGTATAAACATATATTTTCATTTCTTTTACTATTTTATTTCTCTAGGGATTTTTGAACAGCACAGTAAGCCACATTGAACATTTTGATGAATTGCTGAAATGTTTCTCCAAGTAGTTGTACCCTGTGGTATTTCCACTAGCAATTTCTCAACTTTTCAGTTTCTCCCAGATCCTTAACAGTTTTTCTCATAACCTCACTAATGATTATTATTGTCTATTTTTGTGTTTGTTTCAGCCAGTCTAATGAGTGTATAATGTTATATCACTTTGGTTGGACTTGAAATCCTATGGTGACGAATGATGTGTTCATCTTTTCAATATGCTTATTGGGCAATTATATCTCTTCCTTAGAGAAATGTTTATTCAAATTCTTTGTCCATTTTTTGGAAATATGCATTTGTTGATTTGAAAAGCAGAGCATTAGGGAAAAGTGAAAGAGGGATTTTCCACCTGTTGGTTCTGTCCCCAGATGACTGCAACAACAGGCTGGTCCAACTTGAAGCCAGGAACCCTGAAGTCCATTTGATCTTCCACATGGGTGGCAGGGAAGGGCCCATGCACTTGGATTATCTTCTGTTGCCTTCCTTGATGGATGAACAGGAACCTGGATCCAAAGTAGAGAAGCTGGGACTCAAGCTGGCTTTCTGATGTGAGATGGCAGAATCACAGGCTGCAGCCTAACTCACTGTACCACAATGTCAGCACCTCTTGTCTGTTTTTAAGTCAGATTGTCTTCTTATAGATTTCTAAGTATTCTTTATATTGTCTGAATAGAAGATCTTTATCAGAGGGGCTGGCACTGTAGCATAGTAAGTTAAGCCTCCACCTGTGGCACCAGCTTCCCATACGGGTGCCAGTTCCTGTCCCGGCTGCTCCACTTCTGATCCAGCTCTCTGCTGTGGCCTGGGAAAGCAGTAGAGGATGGCCCAAGTCCTCGGGCCCCCCACCCACGTGGGAGACCAGGAAGAAGCACCTGGCTCCTGGCTTCAGATCAGCACAGTTCCAGCCATTGCAGCCAATTGAAGAGTGAACCAGAAAATGGAAGAACTCTGTCTGTCTCTCCCTCTCTGTCAGAAACTCTGCCTCTAAAATAAATAAATAAATAATAAATAGATTTTTTTTAAAAAAACACCTTTACTAGCTATATGATTTATGAATATGTTCTCCCAGTCTGTAGGTTGAATTATACATTGTTGATGTCATTTTAGGCACAACAGATTTTATTTTTTTTTAACTTTTATTTAATGCATATAAATTTCCAAAGTACGGCTTATGGATTACATTGGCTTCCCCCCCCCATAACATCTCTCCCACCCGCAACCCTCCCCTTTCCCACTCCCTCTCCCCTTCCATTCACATCAAGATTCATTTTCGATTCTCTTTATATACAGAAGATCAGTTTAGCATACATTAAGATTTCAACAGTTTGCTCCCACACAGAAACATAAAGTGAAAAATAATAGATGATTTTTTAAATGATGATGAAATCAGATTAGACCTATTGTCATGTTTAATCCCAGTGAGAGTCAAGTTGGGAATTGATAATTTCTCTCTCTTTTTTTTTTTTTTTTTTTTTTTTTTTTTTTTTTTTTTTTTACAGAAGATCAGTTTAGTATACATTAAGTAAAGATTTCAACAGTTTGCACCCCCATAGAAACACAAAGTGAAATATACTGTTTGAGTACTCGTTATAGCATTAAGTCTCAATGTACAGCACATTAAGGGCAGAGATCCTACATGAGGAGTAAGTGTACAGTGACT
Organism: Oryctolagus cuniculus; assembly: GCF_964237555.1. Lineage (NCBI taxonomy): Eukaryota > Metazoa > Chordata > Mammalia > Lagomorpha > Leporidae > Oryctolagus > Oryctolagus cuniculus. Next base: position 34,974,805 of record NC_091435.1, read on the forward strand.
CCTGTTGTTGACTTTACAAATTGACACTCCTGTTTATGGCATCAGTAATCTCCCTATGCACCAGTCATGAGTTTCCAAGGCTATGGAAGCCCCTTGAGTTCTCCGACTCTTATCTTGTTTAGACAAGGTCATAGTCAAAGTGGAGGTTCTCTCCTCCCTTCAGAGAAAGGTACCTCCTTCTTTGAAGACCTGTTCTTTCCACTGGGATCTCACTCACAGAGATCTTTCATTTAGGTTTTGTGTGTGGTTTTTTTTTTTTTTTTTTTTTTTTTGCCAGAGTGTCTTGGCTTTCCATGCCTAAAATACTCTCATGGGCTTTTCAGCCAGATCGGAATGCCTCTAGGGCTGATTCTGAGGCCAGAGTGCTGTTTAGGACATCCGCCATTCTATGAGTCTGCTGAGTATCTCGCTTCCCATGTTGGATCACTCTCCCGTTTATTTATTCTATCAGTTAGTATTAGCAGGTACTGAATTTAAATCAGCCATTGTTATATTCTTGTGGCTGAATATTATACAGCAGCATCAAAACATATATATAATTTTAATAATTTTACATTTGTGTAAAATTAGTGTGTTGCCAAAATTAGTGGAATTTAATAAACAATTGATTTTTTAATATATTTTCAGTATTAAAATGCCACACATTACTGTGTATGTTAGAATATCTACTGTTATTTCAAAATGCAAAATGTTTGGATCAGATGTTGGCTACTGTGGTGAAAACAATAAATAGCATGGAACTAGTTGCATTAGAGAATATTGATACTTATTTTTGTATACACATATGTACATATATATTTGTTTTAAGAGGACTTAGAGAACTTTCCTTTATGTCTATTAAAGTTACCACCTATTTCTCAGTAATGCCAAAGCTCTCTCCATTATAACTTCTAAAAATCCGTAAGAAACTATATTAGAATGAAAGAACACATCGATTTAAAGCCCATTGTTTATATGATAGAACTTTGTATTATGTCTCAATTGTTGTTGTTGTCATTTTACTGTTATATAAATGGAATGGGTACTATATGTATAAAAATTGGATTTTTCCTCTCTTGAAGTCAAAGGTACTTTTCAGAAAACAACCATATTACCTTTTTCCCTCAACTCCCTCAACTAAGAAGGTTAATGAAGGAAAACTGATTAATTTTCTCCAGATCTTGAGTACTTAATATCTGAAGTACAAAACACAATGAGGAGAATTATCCTCATGTCTTCTCAATCATAATTGCACTGAACAAATCAGTTTCAGCAAGCATTTGCTGAGAACCAATTAAGTTCCCTAGATGTGGGGGAGAACTAAATAAAGAGACACAAATTTAGTTGAGAGAGACATGGAAATTCTTAATTAGAATACACAGGGATAGGTGCCATAATGGGTCTGTACACTCTGTAGACAACACTTCCATCATAGGGGAAATAATTAACTCTATTCTTAGGTACCAAAAGAGCATCATCAGTAATACACATCTATATAGGGAAATGTGGTAGCGTTAATGTCTGAGAAACTAAAGTTACATACGATACTGTCTAGTCCAATTCTGTCCTGTTATAAAATTCATTAATGCAGACAGGTTGAGTAATGTTCCCAATTTCACGTGTATGTTTATAGGCAAAGACAAAATTAAAATATCCTGCCTTTAAGCTGCTTATTTTTGTTTTTCAGTTTAAAGATAAGCTATAGATAATTAGTGCACCAAAAGCAATCTTTCAATTGTTGAATTTTCATATATGATCCTGAGTGGGGCATCTTGTTGATTCTAACACCAGACCACATAAAATTTTTTGACCTATGAGAACTCAATTGCTAAAAGTATAATGAGAATATGACTATGTTGGTAATGTTTAAAGAGTAACTATGATTATTTAGGATTACTATGTCTCCAATTCCATTAATGTCATTTTGCACAAACTCATTCTGTGTCCTCCATATACGAATTTCCATTCTTATGTTCCCATGAAGGGCACATACTTCCCTCATCAGTTTTCCAGTAGCACAGTAAATGGTATTGCCTGCCATGCTTCTTCCATCTTTGAGCAACTCCCATTGTAAGGGAATAGTTGTATTTTTTAAAGCAGATATTTCCTCATTTTGATTTCAGAAAGTCTCATCTCTTTTGAGATAAGTCTCATCTCTTTTTGAGAAATTTTATTTACTTATTTTTATTTTATTTGAAGGCAGAGACACAGAGAGAGGTAGATAAAGAGTGATCTCCCAGCCATGCGTTCACCACCCAAATACCTGTAACAGCCATGGTTGGGCCAGGCCAAGCTGGTTCTCAATCTGTTCTGTTTGTGACAAAGACCCAAGTACTTGAGTCATCACCTGCTATCTCCCGTGATGCACATTAGCAGGAACCTATAATCAGGAGCAGAGCAGGGACTCACACCAGAGGAACTCTGATATGGGAAGCAGGTGTCCCAAGAGGTGTTTTAACCACTGTGCCAAACACCTGCTCCTTGCAGGGACTACTTTTAAGCTTGTTTTAAATGTGGGAATGATTCGGTTAAAAAATCTAATACTACATTATATTTATGAAGTCAAACATGTTATAATCCAGAGTTGAAAGAGTAGAAAAAGAAAAGTAGATTAAAATTTTATGTTGATAGACCAGAGTTCTTCCAGGAATGAAACCCTGTCAGATTCATCTCTGTGTCCCAAGAAATGTGTCTTTGCTGTTTTTCTTATCCCTCTGATGGTCTGTGGCTTTTGCTATTCAGAAGTCCCTGTCTTTCACTTCCATGTTTCCCAAGCAGAGTGTCTATTATGAAATACCCTTTCAGTAACTGTGTGCTGAGTGATCAAGTTTACTCTTTTCATATACTCCAAGTTTGAAAACAAGGAGGGAGTACATTAACAGCACAGTATATTACTCCCTGTATGTCTGTGGTTACACAGGAGATAATTATGTATTCCAGAGAGGCAAATTTAGTAAAATAAAGTCTGATGGAGTGTGGGACTGCTTGCCAAGGAAATTGTAGCTATTTTATTTTTGTGTAATATTTTCAACTTTTTATATATGTAGGCTATTTTAATCAACACACTTCATTAAAATTAGCATTCAAATTAGAGATATGTTGGGGCTTCAGGGTAGAAATGCAAGGCTATTGCAAGACTCAGGGAAAACTGAATTAAAAATAAGTGGATTTTGGTGCAAAAATATTTTAAAACCCATGTATATAAAAGGTCTTCAAAAAGTTCGTGGAAGTATGTATTATGAAAAAACTGAGCATTAATTCCAACATGTTTTTGCACCAAAATAGACTCATCTTTTAATTCCATTTTTCCCCCACAAATTTCTTGAAGTACCCTCCTGCTTTGCCTCACTCATGGGTTTAGATTTGGAGCCAGGTAAATGTTTCCCCAGTGACAAGCAGGCTTTGTTATCAAATGCGTGTGATTGAACTGGAATGACCATGTTCCTGCCCCCTCCAAGCTAAGCTCGAAGCCACAATAGATAGCTCTGGCTACTTTCCACAAAATTATGGCTGTTATAATGAGAATAGGCAAACGTGGTAAGGTAATTGCTGTTCCATGAAATAAAATGTCAGTAAGTTACCTTCTGAAAAATTAGCATTCTAGTGCTTGGTTTTGCCATTTGTTCTGTTGTTACAGAACAAAAAGAACCATAGACCTTTGCCTTCTTCTAAGCATCAGGACAATAGGGTTGAAAAGAGTACTTTTCAAAGGAGACTTTCAGGGTTCAACTAGAACCTGTTCAGTGAGGCCCCCAAAGAAAATTCTATCTGAATTCTCGGGTTAGATGAAGGTTTTGTTTTGCTTACATTGAAATATATATCTATATATATATGTAAACCACTTCATATAGTGGAAAAATGCTGTGTCACTGCAAAAAAAAACTTGAAATCTATGCATATATTTTCCAAAAAACATATTTTCCATGAAATTTTTGAATGCCCTCATTTAAGTATCTCATGAAAACAGTTCAATGAAACTGTCGATTTGAAGGCCACATATGGTCCCTTATTTTTAGCATGTACTTTCCTTAAGTTTTATCATTTTGCATCAAACACTTGCAGAGTTCTTACATTTATATCAGTCATTTCATTATTTCTGCGCTCCTCACAGATGGGTATTTTTTGAGCCTTTTATGTCAGCTGAGGCTCAAGGAGTTTGAGAGGCTGACATGCAATTTAAATGGAGGCGTTATGACTGGAAATTGGAAGTTCTTCCATGACAATTATTTTTTATTTATATGTCAAAAAAAAAAACCCCACTAGTGTTTTAAATTATGTAAACCTGTGGATTTGTGGCCAGACTCTGATTGTAATCAATGCTAGAAGAAAATTTGCCTTCTTCTAATTAGAAAGTTAACAAAACTAGTAACAAACATATGCTTTAACTTGAAAATGACCACCTGTCAAAATGAGCTTTAAAAGTTAGACCTATAAAACATATAGCTAATAAAAATCCAGCTATTTATTTTGAAGGTAGTATTCAGCATGTTCATTCTGCTTCCACCTGTAACAACACATTTCAACAGCACAAAGTCAAGTTGAACTATTTAGTTATTAAGTGGTCCATTACTATATATGGGCTGAAGGCAGTGTACATTGAAACAAGCAAGGCAATGTTGTGTAGTAAACATTAGCTTCATAAAGTCCCTAAAACACTTAATTAATGAAAACCAAACATGGATAAAACCAATTTACCCTGATTTACAGACTCCCTTCATCTGGAAACAGCTGCTTAATGTTCTTCTTAAAAACACAGCTTGCTTCTTTCAGTATTAACAAGCTATTATTGTGAATTATGTCTTTCTTTCAGTATATAAATTCACTTAAAGCAAATGCAGCAAAGTTTATAAAATGTGAGCTTGATGTTGTTTTAACATATGCTGCAAGGATTTTTTTGAACATGGACAGTTTTGATGAAAAACATCTCTCCTGGGCTCTCATGAATTTAACTTTTTGATTCTTGGAGGCGTTGTTGTATAATGTCGCAACAACTGCTGCAAAAATCATTTCAGTTGGTCCCAAAGTGGGAGCTTGGAGAAGGACTCCAAGACCATGAGCTTCCACATCAGATGTGGGCTCACTTTTTCTTTTTTTTTCTTTTTTAATTTTTGACAGGCAGAGTGGACAGTGAGAGAGAGAGACAGAGAGAAAGGTCTTCCTTTTTGCCGTTGGTTCACCCTGTAATGGCCACTATGGCCGGCGCGCTGCACGGTGCATTGCGCTGATCCAAAGGCAGGAGCCAGGTGCTTTTCCTGGTCTCCCATGCGGGTGCAGGGCCCAAGGACTTGGGCCATCCTCCACTGCACTCTCGGGCCATAGCAGAGAGCTGGCCTGGAAGAGGGGCAACTGGGACTAGAACCCGGTGTGCCGGCGCCGCAAGGCGGAGGATTAGTCTATTGAGCCACGGCACCAGCCCTCACTTTTTCCCTCACTTTTTCTTGATATAACTTCATTCAAGTGTACTGCTCATTAGAGAGCCGGGGAGGGTGAGAGAGCTGTCGTGTATGTGAAAGAGACTTCATAGTTGTTGAGGCTCATCTAGAAACTGGAATTAAATATATACAGAAACTCAGTTGTACCCACCAACTGCATGGGACATTTTCAACAGAGAAAAAAATATATTTTTTCATTCTACTATATTTTGATGAAGATTCTGCATAATAATATTATTGAGTCAATATTTTAATCTAATATTCATAGCTTGACCACCTGCAATTAAAAAAAAAGAAACATGCTGTAACTAAGAAAGAATGGTAGAAGCTAATGCGTGAAAGGATACCTTTTGTTTTTCCCATGCTATCAGTTGGTATAAAAGAAGCTTTTAAACAGATGAAATCAATAACTATTTCCTTCATCACTTTCTCTATTTGCCCCTCTCCCCTGCATTTCTGAAATAAAGGTATTCCATTTCTTTTCAATGAATCTTTACACATTATTTGGCAGGGAAATGTGTCAAATTTAAGGCCTCTTAGAATATGACTGTTAAACTATGATATGGGCTATTAACTGGGGAAGCTGCTGTAATAATTTATGTTTACAACAACCATTTCCAGAGATACAGCAAGACATCTGAAAGTATTCATTTTTGAATTGTTTAAAAAGAAAACTGGAAGTTGTCTTTTCCTTGAAAATGAAACAGCTGTAATCCTCTATAAAGATGTTTTAATAAATGTATAAAGACAAAAACATGTTCACTTTTTATCTTGCACTTTATATATTTGATTTTTGTACAGTTATCATAAGAGTGAACAAAAACTCTTTTTTGATGGCTCTGATATGAAAGACACATACTCACTATATCTTAAATAAATAAGAGATCCAGAATGTTGTAAAACTTTGTCAAGAGTAAGACTGTTGAAGGAGTCAGAAGTTTGTAAATTAATAGAAGTTTTCTACATGGTAGTGGGTATAAGCTTCCACATGCATTTAAAACAGATGCTGTAACTCCCCAAATTTAATCTCTTTCCTATGCTTCTTCTGCCACAGGGATGTGATAACTTCTGTCCCCACACTTTATCCCCTGTCTCAGTCTCATTCTTCTTGCAGATCTTAGCACTTGTGACTCCATCAGGGGAACCGAGTCTCCCCTCTGACTCAGCCAGCTCCCTCCACACTCTAGGAGCTTCCTAACCACCAGTATATTGCATTCCTACCATTTGCTTACACTTATTTGTTATGCATATAGCATGACTAGTGTTTGGATGATTATTAGGAAATACCCACCATCCACCTGTACTCCAAACTCTAAGAAGTCAGGAACTGTCTCCGCCTCCAGAGCTTGGCTGAATTCTTGGCATATGATAGTAATGAGTGCAGATATTAGTGAGTGAACAAGGGATGAAAATGGCATGGTAAATAGAGAACCACAAAAATGGGAGTTTTGAACGTAGGGAAAAGATAAACTGATCAGCAACAAACTTGAAAAGTTGGTAGCTATAGAACTTGACAGCCCTTGTGTAATGGAAAAAAATAAATGAATGTTATTATGAGGGGTGGAAAAGTTAATGGAAAATGTGTATTGTGAAAAATCTAGCATGGACTTCAAAAAACTTTGCACGCAAACAAACATGTGTTTAAAAAATTTTAAATAGGGTGTGTGTTGTGGGACAAACAGGTTAAGCCACTGCTTGGGACACCTGTTACCCCTATCAGTGTGGTTGGGATCAAGTCCCATCCCCACTTCCAATCTAGCTTCCTGCCAATGCACATTCTGCAAGGCAACAGATGATGCTCATGTACTGGAGTCCCTGCCCACCCATATGGGAGACCTGGGTGAAGTTCCAAGTTCCTAGCTTCAGGCTTGCCCAACCCCAGTTCTTGTGAGCATTTGGGGAATGAAGCAGTGGATGGGAGCAAGTGCTCACTCTCTTCCACCTCCCTCCCCGTCTCCCTGTCCCTCTACTTGTTCCTTTCAAATAAAAACATTTACTTGATTAATTTATTTGACAGACACAAACAGCTCCCATCTGCTGATTCCTTACCCCAATGCCTGCAGTGGTTGGGCTGGGCCAGGGCCAGAGCCAGGGCCAGGGCTGGACCTGAAGCTGGGAGCTGAGAACACATTCCAGGTCTCCCTTGTGGATGGCAGGAATCCAAATTACTTGAGCTGCTGCCGCTGCCTCCCAGGGTCTGCATTCGCAGGAAGGTGAAGTCAGGAGCTGGAACTGAGGCTCAAACCCAACTCCTCTGATGTGGAACACAGGTATCTTAACTGGCATCTGAAATGCTTACCTAACTTATTTTTTAATTTCATATCCCATTAAAGTTTTGAAGTACCTACATATGTATCATAGATACTGTGAGGTATGAAAAGCAGGGAAGAGAGTTTTTTCCTGCCTTTGTTTTGGAAATTATCTCTGGGGCAAAGTGAACTCAGAACTGGCAGAGATTATTAGAAACACAGAGATAAACTAGAAATCTGTGGCATCACTTAGGGTAGTGGTGAGGACTGAAGCAGGAAGAATAGACAAGCAAGTAGAGCCACTGGGATATCTGAACACTTCCCTTGAGATTCACTTGCCCTTGGCTGTGTTTTTCAGGTTGATCGCCAGCCCCAGTTTATTCAAGGCTACCGAGTGATGTACCGTCAGACCTCAGGCCTGCAGGCTGCATCTACATGGCAGCATCTAGATGCCAAGGTCCCGACTGAGAGGAGCGCCGTCTTGGTCAACCTGAGAAAGGGAGTGACTTACGAAATTAAAGTGCGGCCGTATTTTAACGAGTTCCAAGGAATGGATAGTGAGTCTAAATCAGCCCGCACAACCGAAGAAGGTCAGTATTCAGATTTCTCTCTCTTTTTTTTTTTAAATTTTAAGATTGATTTATTTACTTATTCAAAAGGCAGAGAGAGAGAGGGCTCTCCCATCTGCTGGTTCACTCCTCAAATGAGTGCAACAGCCGGGGTTGAATGAGGTCAAATCTAGGAGACAGGAACTTGGATGGCAGGACCTCAAGGACTTGGACTAGCATCCACTTCTTCTTGGTGCATTAGCAAGAAGCTAGATGGGAGGCAGATGTGCTAGGACTCAAACCAGCACTCCCACGTGGGAGGCAAGCGTCACAGGTGGCAGTTTAACCACTGTTCCACAGTGTTTGAACCTGAACTGAACTACTACCGTAAGGAAACACATTGCTGTTACAGTTGCAGTTTGTCACTATGCTTAGTTGAAGAGAAAGAGATCATGTAAAAGTGAATCCAGGCATTATCCTTCTATGCTGAAAATTCCATAGAGTCTGACAATTAAAAAGATTGAGGTATTTGAATATTTCTAAGTAAACTAAGCCCCAAATCTTATGTTTTTCAGTGCATTTGAATTTGGTGATCCTGTAATCCCATTTTTTTTAACGTAGATTTAGCTCATTTGGCTTCTTGAAAGAACAGTCTACTGCAAACTCGAATAACACAGGCTGTTCATGGTGGCTGCTTTTTTATTTTGGATATAAGAAAGTGTGACATTTTCTTTATAAATGCTTTTCCTCTGTGGGTGCTACCAGTCTTACCATTATTTCTGATTTGGAAGGCCATTTGCAAGTTTGCAATAGCTTTCTTCTTAGTCATTTTGCCTCCATTTCGCCCTTTGGAACTTTTCTTACCTACAGATACATTCAAGTCAGTCTGTGATAGACATGAGATTAACATCTGTCTCGGCCATTCCATGTACTAGTGTCTCTTTCACTAAATGAGAGATGTATAATAAGTGTTGCTATCAAAGTAAAAAAAAAAAATGAGATGCAAATAAAATAAATCCCCACCCATTCTTCTTTTGCACTAAATTTGAATGCAATACTGCTGTAAAAATAATTTCCTTTAAACATATTTCCTACAAAATTATGTAACAACAGCCTTAAAAAACTATAAACAGGTTGTGCATGCTACCAGGGAAATGTCCATATTTAAACAATGAGCTTTTTTGAGTTATATGCTCCTGCAATTACCCTCAGCTTGGTTTACAGTGGAAAACATTGGCATGGGCAGAAATGTGTATCCTTAAATGCATCATCAGTCTACTTTTGAACTATGTAAATAAAAGAAAAATTACTAAAATGTAGTCATAGTGTCTTAGCCATCAATCAGTTATATTTCACGTTGTGAAATGGGAATCTAATGAGTCGGGTGAGTACCGTTAATATAGAAGTCTCCGTTTGAAGCTTACTTCCAGAAATCAATTTCTCTTCCGCTAGATTCTTCCTCTGGATTAGACATTTGTCACCGTTCAGCATACATTCATCTCCGACTTCTGTGGTCTTGTGAAGATAACAAATAGAACTCAGCTGGGCTATGTGTAGGAACAATGAGTGGCAATGTGGGTTCTTCCACATCTGTAGAAAGAAGCTGAGCACTGAAATAATTGACCTGTCAGGGAGCGGGCCTGGTGTTCTCACCATGCCAGCCGTAAAGTGGATGAGAAACCAGTTTCAAAAGTGTTCTTTCTCAGTGCAGCCTACTTAATAAGGCTCATAGACAAGTCATTAGTTTTTTGTCATTGTGCCATATTTTGGAGCAATATTGTTACATTGAGAGATAATAAAAAGCAGCATTGTGGTAATATGTGACTGCTCTGGTTCTGTAACTCAGTGCAGATACGGTGATACCTCAGTGAAATACATTATGACAAATTTACCAAACAAGGGAGACCTCCCTCATTGGCAAGCTTTTAAAATGACTTTTAGGGTATTTAGAAAACTTTCCAAGGACTTAATGGTGTAGAATTAAGAAAGCGTTGATTTTATTGGGAAAAAAATCCTTTAATAGCATAATATTCTTAGATTTTTTTTTTAAGTGTCAAGGAGGATTTTTTGTACTACCTTGATTGGACTCCTCCTACTTTGAACCCAAATTCAGAGACTGAGGATGGCTGAGTTTTTCTGCAGAATGAGTATTCTGAGCTCTCGGATGCACTGCGTGGGAGACGTTGCAACCTGCACTCAGGAATTGCCATCCATCCCTTCTGAACGTGGTTGTAATTATTTATAGGAGAAACTGTAAAGGAAGAGAATTATTGTAGGAAATCAAAATCTGCCCATTTCACATTTGACCCTACATGAACTCTTTTCATTTTTATCATCAGGTTTCCTTGGCCATCCACATAAAATAAGTTTTAAATCTTAAATTGGGGATCAATTTATAACAGATTACTTTTCCAAACATGCCAAGAAAATTATCTTTTTCCATGTTGGGACAATAAATAACTATGTTTCTATTTTTATTTTGTGAACACAAACTAAAACAATAGCATTATTTGCAGAAATAATGCTTGACAAAATTTTGGAATATATCCTTTCGGAATATTTTTGGTTGGGAGAAGTGGTTGTTTTTCTTTCAGAAAGATGACCTGCTAGAGTCAGAATAATTGATGTTCTAGACTTGGACATGCCAAGTGTGTGTTTGACTTCAATAAGTTTCTTACAGTAGGTGTGTGTTTTCACATCTGTAATACTAAGATAAGAGTTGTGTTTACCTCCCAGATTATTGTGGGTATCAAACCTGACACTTAGTGCTAGGCATATAGAAAACACCCCTAAGAATGTTTGCTGTTGGGGTGGGCGTTTGGCCTAGGGGTGAAGGCATGTGCCTCCTAAACTGGAGTGCTAGGGTTTGATACCAGAGTCTGGCTCCTGACTCCAGCTTCCTGCTGATGCAGGTCCTGGGAGGCAGCAGTGTTGGCTCAAGTGCTTGGATTCCTGCCTTGCACATGAGAGTCCCGGGTTGGTTCCCTGTTCCTGGCATCAGCTCCCTGGCTGTTGAGGGCATTTGCGCAGTGAAACCAGCAGATGGGGGAGCTCGCACTTGATCTCTCTCTTTTCTCCTCCTCCTTCTCTTCCTCCTCCTCCTCTCCATCTCCCTCCCTGTGTATGTGTATATGTGTCTATCTTTCTGCTTCTCAAATAATTTTTTAAAGAGAACATTAGCTTTTGAGGTTATTATGTAGCTCATCTTACCCTAGTGGTTACATTGGCTTTAAATCTATCCATTGAATTTAAAGGTTATATTTCAAAGAATTGCAGATCACTATACACAGATTCAGATCCTTTGTCTTCCTGTTCACATTCTGTAAGCAACATCAGTGCACACCAAGACATACAGTTTGCATTTATTCTGATTACTTCCTCTGCAGCCCCAAGTGCCCCTCCACAGTCTGTCACTGTACTGACCGTCGGAAGCCAGAACAGCACAAGCATTAGTGTTTCCTGGGATCCTCCTCCTCCAGATCACCAGAATGGAATCATCCAAGAATATAAGGTAAAGCCTGGGTGAAGAAGGAAGACTCGCAGTTTAATGGTACCTGCAAATCTCTGTGTCCCATGAATAGGACCTATTGTTAAATGTTCTCTTAGAAAGTCTAAGTGGAAAATGATTGTTTATATCTTTCCGTGTCAGATTTAGAAACAAATACGAAGGGGCTGAGAACCTGCCCTGAAGGTCACAGATGACACAATCTTAGTTGGACAAATTAGCTGAGTGGTTTTATGAAAAGTATACTTTGAGAACCTTAAGAATTTAGAGAGATGGGGTAGAGGGTAGGTAATGGAGTTCTCATTCCAGAAATCGCCTTTATCATTGGTACTAGAATTCTGCGTAAGAGGCTTCAGGGCAATTGTCTAAAACGATATCCCCAGGAACGAAGAATCTTCAAGGGTGCAGAGGGAGGGGTTGGGCGGGACGGGATAGGAGATGGACTGCACCAGCTGCTACCCTAAATGCTGCTTTTTATCTACTTATTGAAGTTTTATACAATGTCGAACTTGAACAAAAGGCAGACATTGACACAGCAAACTTTGAAAAACTGACCTGTAAAAAACAGTTGTCTCACTTTTCAACTGGTGAGTGTGTTACAATTTAGAAGCAGCATCTATGTATTGTCTCACCCCCTTGATTGTTGTTTGAGAAAAAAATATATGTCTAACTTTCTGAAGTAAGGTTGTAGTCAATTGTTCTGTGACTAGAACACAGACAAGTTTCAAACTCATTAAGCCTTGGAAGATTTCCTATGAGTTTTCTGTTAATACATATTCTTAGAGTTCCCAAAAATAACATACTAGGTAAATCTGATATGATAAATAACTAGACATTTCTATCTCACTGCCCAATTACATATTTGGTATGTGAAATTAAGCTGAATAATTCCACCAAAACTTTACAAATTGAATTTATTTATAAGAAAGAATTGCTAAATAGAATTTATTAAAGGTCAATATGCTGAGGCAAATTGGCAGACTAAATGCATAAGCACTTATTTAAAATGATTCCCATTACATTATAAAGAACCATCTGTAAGGAATAAAAAATAAATGTTTTTACAATAGCATAATTCAATAATTTCTAAAATTTTACAAGTATTGGAACATTGTTTTAACAGTCAAGAATCCACTGTGGTGTGTGCATGTAAGTTTGATTATGTACATGTGTGTGTGTGTTTTAATGAGGTTAGAAATTTACTTTAAACCATCTGGGACTAGTTATCTTAAATTTCCATTTTGTTAAATTTTGATATATTTTTACAAGATGAATTTTTTTTGTATGTTGCAAAGTTTCTTACTCATATGACCTGTTGTATTTTGGTAACAAAGTGTAAGTTTAGGGGAGAGATAACATTATTATGTTAAGAATACATGTCAAAGGGAAATAAAAGAAGCATACAATTCACAAGAATTATTTTACTGAAAAAGTTTAAGCAGCGTACCTGCTTCAGAAACAAACCACATATATTCCTATGTATCTCTACTTAGTCTTAGAACACTTTTTACAATATCACATTTCCATATCCCAGAAGATGATATGCCCTAAAATTTGTTTCCTACTTGAAGTGAAAGCCTAGAATTCCTTACCTCAGTGATGAAAGACTTTCCCCCACTTTGCTTTCTTGCACATATTTAAGATTTATTAACGTCAAGATAAATATCGGCTTTAATTTCATTGTAGTCAATACCTATATCTTACATGAATTAATCTTGTTAGATACTGTATAAGTTAATATTTTCTTAAATATAAATTTCTTAGATTTTACTGTATACCTTTGGTATAATAAATGATAATATTTTAATAGATTTGATGCATGATACATGTTGATAAACAGAGGAAGTTAGGTGTTTTAATCTATACCAAAATTCCATTTGCAACCAAGGGATGCTTTCAAGAGGTGTTAAAGGGATCATTTTGCCTTCTAAGTTACTCAGTATGAGCAGTATGAGCAGTCAGTGCTGATAATAAGATATAAATGAACATAGCAAATTTTATCTTCTCTAATTGTTCTTTTAATACATTCACACTCACACATACATGCATATGTATGTAAACTAACAACAGAGGTTGAGGTTTAGAAAACATCACAAACACTTGTATAAACCTAGAAAATAAACTGGACAGTATTGAAATATTTGATCAATTATAATAGTCTATGTAAAATGAGAATTTTATATCAGTTTGTTATTAACTTTCCATTTCTGTAGATTTGGTGTCTGGGAAATGAAACACGATTCCATATCAACAAAACTGTGGACGCGGCCATTCGTTCTGTAATAATTGGTGGATTATTCCCAGGTATTCAATACAGAGTAGAGGTTGCAGCCAGTACCAGTGCAGGAGTTGGTGTAAAAAGCGAGCCACAGCCAATCATAATTGGTGAGTATTTACCTATTGTTCTTATTTTAGAATAATCAACTAAAAACAAAGTCCATTATGTTTATGAATCTATAGTCTAACAGCGTATATACACTTATGGGTATGGGTGATAGGGTTTACACATATCATAGGCAAATGGATTATCTGACTAGAATTTCTTATAAAAATGCTTGGTACAATAGCTTATGATCTTAAGATCCCACAATCTTCTGCATATAACCAAGAGTTCAAATTCTGAAAGGATATTTTTAATCAGCAGATGCATTAGCCATTTTGGTGTCATTGAAATGTAAAAAATGAAACAGTTATTAAAGAGAATATGTTGTGTTTTGAATCTATATGGTTGCTCTTAGCCAGAAACATGTAAAAAGTTAGCCAGAAACAAGCCTAAAGAAACCTTGTAATCCAAGTGTAGTATCCCAAAGAAGAGATTCATATTAACTCTGTCATCATCATAAAATTGCTTTCCATCACAATATTGGCTTGTTCTTGAAATGTATATCAATGAGATCATATAGAATATGATATTTTGTAGTTTCTTTTACTACATTTAAAATTTTGAGATTTGTGCATCACTCATATTTGTTTTACGGGTGGGCAATAGTCACTTGTGTAATTACTCCATAGTTCCTCTGCTTTTCTCTTCGGAAAATGGTCATTCCTGTGTGTCTTTTTGAGGCTACCTGTTTTATTTCTTTTGGACAAATACCTACTATTGGAATTTCTAAGCAGTAACATTGAATGGTTTGACTTTATAAGAAATTGCTGAACAATTTTCAAACTGTTGTATCACTTCCTATTCCCACTGGCGATGAAAAGGATCTCTGAGGTCTCCATGTTGTCACCAGCATTTCATGTTGCCAGTCTTTACAGTTTTAGCCTTTCTGGTGGAAGCGAGGCAGCATCTCACTGTGATTTACACTAGGACTTTCTTTCATGGCAAATGGTGTTGAGCAACTCCACATGTGCTTCTCGGACATTCACATATTTTCTTCTGTGAATTAACCATGTCTCTGTTTTAAAAATTAGGCTGTCTCTTGTTACTGTGTAGTAGCAGGTATGTATACACTCTGAATAGAAGTTCTTTGTCATATATGTGTTACAAATATTTTTAACCTAATCTTTTTCTTCCCTAATCATTTTATATTTAATAGGTCCATCTGATGAATAAAGCTTTTTAAATTTTAATGAAATTCAATGTATCACTTTTTTTTCATGTTTGGTTCTTTTTAGGAAATTTTGGCCTGCTTCTAGGAAGATAGTTTCTTATATGTTCTTCTGGAAGCTCTGAAATTTTAGCTTTTATGGTCATGTCTATGATTTATATTATATTAAAGCAATTACATATAGTCCAAAGATAAGAATTCTTTATTTCCATATGTACATCACATTGTATAGGCACTATTTGTTAAAAAGGGTTAGTTAATATTATATATGTGAATCCAATCCTGATTTCCCATGTTGCTCCATTTGTTTATATAGTCCACTCATATGCCAAATCGCTCATATGAGTGTTGCATCTTGAAATCATTCAATGTGAATACTCAATCATTTTCTTCTGAAAATTGTTGCAGTTGTTATAAGCCTGCTGATTTTCTATATACTTTCCAAATCAGCTTGTCAGTTTCTACAAAAGACTGTTGGAATTGTGATTGACAATGCAATGAATCTCTGCATCAAGTTGGGTAGCGTAAACACTGACATAGTGACTCTGTCTTTCCAGGAGCATGATATACCTCTGCATCATGTCAATCTTCTTTACTTTGATGCAACAAGAGCTTCCAGCTTTCAGTGTATGATCTTATATGCTTTGATAAAATATTTCCTGAGCAGTTAGTGTTTTTTACATTAATGTGAATCAATTTTAAAAAATACTTTGTACAAATTTTTACATTCTGTGTAAATTTTATATTGCCTTGCAGTTTATGACTTTACTAACTCTACTTATTCATTTTAATAGTTGTGAAATCGCTTTTCAACCTTATGACTAAGATCAAGAGTAGTATCTATTCTTATCAGTTTACTAGTTATGAAATGCTTTTTCTGGATGGTTCCAGATATTCATGTTTTTCTCTCTCCTCCTATAAACACGGTGAATTCTATTGAATAGATTTCAGACCTAAATCAACCTTGCATTCCTGGGATCAGTTACACCAGATTATGATATATATTATCTCCTTCACAGATGTTGCTGGACCTGAATTACTGACACTTGGTGAAGAATTTTACATCTCTGTTCATGAGGGTTATTGATCCATAGTTTTCTTTTCATTCCTTGTTTGGTTCTGGAATCAGTGTGTAGAGCTTCATAAAGAAGGTTGGGAAGTATTCTTCCCACCTCTATAGTTTGAGTTTTTGTAGGACTGGTATTATCCTTTCCTTAAAGATTTTCCAGAACTCAGTAACGATATCTCTGCCTAGATTTTTCTGTTTTTCTTGTATGAATTTAGACCTATTCAGAACTTTTATTTCTTCTTGATTATTTAACAAATGGATTATTACTTTTGACCACCATTGGATTTGTCTAATCCTTCTAAGTGTTTTAGTGTATGTGGTTTTTTTTTTTTATTTAGTAAATATAAATTTCCAAAGTACAGTTTATGGATTACATTGGCTTCCCCCCCCCATAATTTCCCTCCCACTCGCACCCCTCCCATCTTCCGCTCGCTCTCCCATTCCATTCACATCAAGATTCATTTTCAATTATCTTTATATACAGAAGATTGATTCAGTATATATTAAGTAAGATTTCATCAGTTTTCACCCACACAGAAACACCAAGTGTAAAATACTGTTTCAGTACTAGTTATAGCATTACTTCACATTGGACAACACATTAAGGACAGATCCCACATGAGAAATAAGTACACAGTGACTCCTGTTGTTGACTTAACAATTTGACACTCTTGTTTATGGCGTCAGTAATCTCGCTATGCACCAGTCATGAGTTGCCAAGGCTATGGAAGCCTTTTGAGTTCACCGACTTCGATCTTATTCCGACAGGGTCATAGTCAAAGTGGAAGTTCTGTCCTCCCTTCAGAGAAAGGTACCTCCTTCATTGATGGCCCCATTCTTTCCACTGGGATCTCACTCGCAGAGATCTTTCATTTAGGTCTTTTTTTTTTTTTTTTTTTTTCCAGAGTGTCTGGGCTTTCCATGCCTAAAATACTCTCATGGGCTTTTCAGCCAGATCGGAATGCTTCTAGGGCTGATTCTGAGGCCAGAGTGCTATTTAGGACATCTGCCATTCTATGAGTCTGCTGTGTATCCAGCTTCCCATGTTGGATCGTTCTCTCCCTTTTTGATTCTATCAGTTAGTGTTAGCAGACACTAGTCTTGTTTGTGTGATCCCTTTGACTCTTAGACCTATCAGGGTAATCAATTGTGAACTGAAGTTGATCACTTGGACTAGTGAGATGGCATTGGTACATGCCACCTTGATGGGATTGTATTGGAATCCCCTGGCACATTTCTAACTCCACCATTTGGGGCAAGTCCAAATGGGCATGTCCCAAATTGGTGTATGTGGTTGTTTCTGATGATCCCTTTAATTACTGTAATGTCTGAGGATACAGGGGGTAATGGAATATCCCTTCTTTTATTCCTACATGCTGAGGATTTATGTGTTCCCCCAACTTATTTCCCTGTTCCCACTTTTATACCTTTGTCCTTGTTACAAAAATTATTTCTTTATGTGAGAGGCGGACACAGGGGGAAAGAGAGAGGCGGATAGAACAGAGAGAGCTCCAAATGCCCGGAATGAAAGGGACGTGGCCAAGGCCAAAGGCAGAAACCAGGAACTCAGTGCATGTCTCACCCAGGAGAGGCAGGAGTCCACACCTGCAGGCTCCCAGGGTCTGTGCTAGCAGAAAGCTGGCATGAGGAGCTGGAGCCAGGTATCAAGCCTAGTCACGCTATCGTGGGACACAGGCATTTCAACTGGTGTCTTAACTCCTAGACCATGGACCTACCACTCTCTAGCCTATTTTGGTCAATCTTGATGAAGATATACCAGTTGTAATAATCTTTTCAGCATATAGACATTTGGCTTTATTATTTTTCTAACTTCTTTTATTTCTTTTTTTAAAAGATTATTTATTTGAGAGGCAGAGTTACAGAGAGAGGGAGAGACATTCCATCCACTTGTTCACTCCCCAAATGGTCACAATGGCTGAATTGGGGCTAATCAGAAGCCAGGAGTCCAGAGTTTCATCTGGGTCTCCCACGTGGGTGCAGGAGCCCAGTGACTTGGGCCATCTTCCAGTGCTTTCCCAGGCAATTAGCAAGGAGCTGGATCATAAGGAAGCAGCTTGGACTCTAATGGACACCCATATGGAATGCCAGCCAACAGGCACAGACTTAACCTACTATGCCACAGCACCGGCCCCTAGTATTTACTTTTGATTCATAAGAACAAAGCTTACATCCTTTCAGAACTTTCTTCTTCTCTGATATGAACAGTTTAAAGTTTTTATGCTAAAGAAGTTAAGCATTTCTTCCATTGAATCTTACATTTTGGTGTGTTGTATTTCCATTTACCATGGAATAGAAAATACATACTTTCCTTAAGGATATCATTCCCCCCACCCCTCACAGGAGATTTTAGAAGTATATTTTGTAATTTGCAAATGCTTGGGGATTTTTCCTAATATCTTTTTTGTAACCGATTTCTCATTTAATTTTACTTTAGTCAGAGAATATACTTTGTATGAACTTAGTGTCTTCTGGATGAAGTTTTATTTTATGATCCCAATTTAGACTGTAAAAGTTTCTTATGCACAATTGAAAGGTGGGTGCATTTTCCTCTTTGTGGTGGTCCATAGTGATTTTCTGTCCGTTGGTTCTTTCAATTACTGGAAAAAGAGATTCTGGACATTTATGATAAAATGTATTTGTGTATTTGTCCTTTTAATCGGTAACTTTTTGCTTCATGTATTTTGCTATTCAGTTCTAAGTGAATACATGTTGAGATTCTTTTATCTTCTTAATTTATCCTTTATTATTATGAAATGTCCTGGTAGAATTTCTTGTCCTGAAATTTACTTTGCTGATATTAGTATAGCCACGTCATAATAAGAGTTTACATGTTTTGTCTTTTTTGTATCTTTTTATTTTAACACCTGTATCTCTCTGTTGAATGCCTACTTTTGTAATTTAAGTTGCATAGTATCAGGTCTTGTTTTTAAATCCAATTTGGGAAGAACTCCTTTTAATTGCAGTGTTTAGAATGCTGTCATTGAAGTAATTATTCATATGTTTGAGCTTAAAATTACCATCTTGCTATTTGTTTTCTATGACTTTATTCACTTTTTTCTGATTCCTGGCTCTCTTTAAATTAACTGAGAAACTTCCAGTATTATATATTTTTCAGATTTTTAGATCTACCTCTTTTTTGTAGTGATAACACCAGGATTGCTTATAATATAAGGATTTTAAAGCAATATAATTCCATTCCCTTCTTCTCATTCTTTGTTGTTGTTTTACTTCTCTGTAAGAGAGATTTTAAAAGTTCATTGAAAATGCACAAATTTCCTAATTCCATTTTTCAGTGGACTTTTTGAAGCCCTTATATGTAGTAAACACGTCAGAAATTATAGCATCATTATTGTTATTTCTCTAATGAATTATCTGTCCATCAAATTAGAAATAGGAACAAATATTTTGTGTTTCTAATATTCTCCATAAATTCAGTTCTTGCAGCCTTCTCAGTGCTTTGATGTCTTCAAACAGGCTGCTTGGCAGTGTTTGCATTTCCATTTAATGCATCCCATTTTCCAAATTGTCTCCTGTGAAAATAGGAATATTCCCCTTGTTTGTTTCCTCTTCTCTGTATAGCAATCTTCACTTTTCCCTTTTCTCTCACATGTTTTGCCCAGTGTTCTACTTGTTTGTGGTGGGAGCACTTGTCTCATTCCCGTCATTCCATCATGGCAACAGGTGGAAAATCCAGAGAACTATTCATTTCACGTTACACCATTAATTCTACAGTATTCATTTTCTTTCCTTTATATTTTCATTTCTTTCTTGTATTTTTCTCTATGTTCATTCATTATAGCAATATTACCTTTATGCCCATAAACATACTGTACTTACTGCTTTAAACTCCTTTTCTACTAATGTCAATGTCTGTGTTTCCTCCTGGTCTATTTCTGTTGACTATTTTTCCTGTTGATCGTGGGGCATATTTTTATGGCTTATCTGTTGTTCATTTATGTTTACATGCCCAGTAAGGTATTTATCTATTTACCTACTTAGTGTATATTGGGCATTGCAGATGAGAGACTGTATTTTGATATTGTGAAGAGTGTTGTTTGTTCTAACAGGCAGTGGCATTACCAGCTGATCACTTTGAACTTATGTCATCTTGGTTTTTCTATTTTGTTTGTATGCAACTGCTTATGGTTTATCCTTATTCTGAGGGCAAAATCATGACTCTAAGTTTGTGGATTGAGAACTCTAATGGGAAAGAAAATAGTCTCAGAAATGAAGATTTCGTTTGGTAGATCTCCGTTCATTCCAGAGGCAGGCCCCTTTCAGTTCATTAAGCTTTTATTTGCTTGGAAATGCATTCAAGTTTGAAAAAAATATTTTTAAATATTCTTCCCAGAGTTTGCACATTTTTAAAACATTTTTCTAGTGTTCTATACAAGCTATTCTCATTATTTTCTAAAATGGTGCATGCAGAGTATAGTTTCTGGATAATAATTTCTATTACACACTATTTATTATGTATGGGCAGATCTAGCATTTAGTCATGATGGGAATGATTTTTAGATAGTCTAGTTTTTCTTGGTTTTATACGTTAAAAGCATTGAGGAGAAAAAGTTACAGTATTACCTTTTCTTTAAATTGCCTTCCATTTCTTAATTAGCCATTCAGACTGAATTAATTCCTTAACCTGAGGGAAACCTACAATCTTGCCCTTCTGAGATTTTCTAGAATAAATTGGAATAAGAAAGAAATACAGGTATACCCAAAAGGATTTAACTAATGTCTATATGTATGTATGAAATATATATGTATATTTGACACATGCATTTCTTATATACTATTTAGAAATAAGTAATTCATTTTTCACTTTCAAACTATATATGAAAAGTGTTTGAAAGGTATTTTTTGCTATATGTGTGTCCTAGATAAGTAAACAAAAATTTCCCTTTTTTCTGTCTCTCTGGTATATATGTATGAAATGGATTGATTGATGTAATTATTCTATCTCACAGTAAGATTGCCAAATAACTGTATTTTCCATTCCCATTTTAGTTTTCTATTATCTTTAGTAAAATATATATTTCTCAAGCCAGAGAATCTTTTTCCCCTTTTCCTAGTGACTATTTGTTTAACAATGTTTTGGAGATTGTACTTGGAGTCCAGTAAGACATTACAAGCACTCTATATAACCAAACTCATGTCCTGTCACAACTAAATACAAAACAACTGTAAGGTAATTTAAAATAATGAAGTTAATTTAGATTGTTTTAAATCAAATAGAAAATTTTTCTTAACTCTTTTTTTTTTTTTAATAAAAAGATATATTTATTTGAAAGGCAGAGTTACAGTGAGGCAGAGAGAGAAGTATTCTCCCCCAAATGGCCTCAATGGCCAGAGCTGCGCCCATCTGGAGCCAGGAGCCAGGAACTTCTGAGTCACCCATGTGGGTGCAGGGACCCAAGAACTTGGGCCAGTTTCTACTGCTTTCCCAGGCCATAGCATAAAGCTGGATTGGGAGCAGCCGGGACTCAAACCGGCACCCATATGGGATGCCGGCACTTCAGGTGGTGACCTTACCCACTGTGCCACAGTGCCAGCCCCTCTTCTTTCATTTGAAAGACCGAGTCTTCAAATGGATGATCAGTAGGTTTTAATTTATTGTTTAATGTGCCATAGACATGCTTTTCAATTTTTTTCTCTGAAATAAAGCACAGTTTAGTAAATGACATTCAATATCTCCTATTAAAGTCATTAGCAAGTGCTGTGTTCAAGATGTAATCTTAGAAAAGAAACTGAAGCACTTAAAATGAGCACATAGGTACAAGGGCACCGAAGCACAATTCAATCCAGAAAATCTTATTTGCCCTCTAGAGATTTATTTCTTCTTAATGTCTACTGTTGTATTGAGAAGGCTTCTAATTGTTTCTTTAATTACCCCTGCATATCTACCTTCAAATCTTGTCTGATAACCTTATCTACACAAATGTTATTCTTCAGTTGAAAGGTGAGTTAGTGATAACTAATCTTTTCTGTTTCACTTATGCTTTCTCTATTGTCTCTTCCATACTGGCCACAGCTCTTGAAGTGACTCAAGCTCTACCTCATTTCCCCTTTGCTTTAATCACATCATGCATTGGCATCTGATGTGATTTATGGTTGATAATTTTAGATGTGTCCTGTACCAAACCATGTACTGTATCATCTATCCCTGTCAGTTTAGTATTCATTCTAGAAAGTTCCATGAAAGGGCTATTCATTGAAATATTGTAAAAATATAACACATAGGCTTAATAGGCTTCAAGTGAGTGATCTTTTATTTGCAGTTTCCTATGATAAGGTTACATTTACACCAAAATATCAACAATTGTAGACACAAAAATACAACCAAATACATTCACGTATACAAGCTTCAAACAATCGTCTAGTATAATAAATATACATTGACTTAAAATTTTCAGTATATATTTGATAATATAGCTAGTGTTTCTCTAATCATTTGGTCTTTTCACGCTTACATTACATAGTTGGTAATAATATGTGGAACAGCTGCAAACTTTCACAGTAATAGGTACAATCGAATCTGATGTGTCTAATTAATTTTTAGTCCAACAAATTAGTTTTGTTCTTCATTACTCTCCAATGGGAGGGACACATTATATTTCATTATATTTTTTGTCTGCAAGAACAATGGAGCGTTACAGGTCACACACATCCATGTCTATGCTCTAATTAGTCCAGTTGACAACATTGTTTCAAAAATACTAACAGCATAAAAAGTAGTAATGTACCCTGAATAACATTAATATTGTACCATACTAAAATGTGATCTTTTATTTTATAAACCCTTTAAAAAATGAGAAAAATAAATTTCTATTTGTTCTGTAAGCTGTTTGTTTTCTCTTTTCAGTAACTGCTAATGCTTGAGAAGTTCATCAGCTAGGTCTGTTAGCATTATAAAGTCATTTTAAATACTGTTTTATTCTTATGCATGTATAATTATCAATGGTACACGTATTGAGACAGTGAGTGAGGTTACTGCACAAGAGAAGCTGATTTTTAAATCTGGAATTTAACACAGGAGTGGAAAACGAATATGGTTGAGGAAACACTAGCTTCCTTAACAAACAAGCCTGCATTTTGATTGGCTTAACAAAACAAGTTTCTTTCTTATTCAGCGATTAGTCTTACATGGGTCAGCAGAATGGGGAATGGAGTTTCACCCCATGCAGTCATTCAGGGAATTAGTTTTTTCCAAACAACATCTCTACCACATCTTAGCCTCTCAGTATCCTCCTACATGTCCAGGTTTCTACTAAATGCATGAAGAAAGAATGTCCAGTACTGTCAACTCAGTGTTATGGGTCAGTCCTTGAGAGAGTGTGCATGACATGTGCCCATGTCCCATTGGCTAATACTTAGGCACTTTGTTGTATTCAGCTGCAAGGAATAATGAGAAGGTAGGCTCATTTTCTGTCCTCAAGGAAAGGAGAAGCAGGGTTTTAAACAAGTCACATGTGGATTGAAAAAACTTAAAAATATGTTCCTGTAGTTGAACGAAGAGCTCTTCAGGTAGCCATTAGCCTTACATGGATCATAATTTTCATCCAAAAAGTATTGTATTCCCAACCTCTTTCTCATCATCACTTCAATTACCTTCCCAAAATATGTATACAGTACTGTTGCTAAATGACTGAAGCAGGGTCTCAAAAGGATTAAGTGCCCTGTATATGCTTACTGCTTATTTGATTAGTAAGTGACAGAAATGGTGCTCAAATCCAGGATGTCAGACTATACTCATTCTAATATATTACTGAACCATGATTCTAAAACAATGAAAATCTTATGTCTTTCTTGATATGAAATACTGAATGTATCATTGATATTTTCCGTGCCTTTTAAAACCTTATATAAAAATGGACTAAGATTTTCATCATTGCCTCTGAGAGGTCCAAGTTTTCAAAAACATGACCACTTCTAGAATAATCCTAGTTTAAATATAATTTTTTTTTAGTTATGGAGAACATAAAATTAATTTTACAGTTATCTGTTATATTCAGATTTCAAAGGAATTTCAAATTAGTTTCTTTTTTATAGGTTTTTATTTAATGAATACAAATTATGTATGTAAAGCTTTTAGGGATATAGTGTTTCTTCCCCCTATTCTTGCCCTCCCACCCCCACTCCTATCCCACCTCCTATTCCCTCTCCCATTCATTTTCTATTAAGATTCCTTTTTAATTGGTTTTATATACAAAATACCAACTCTAAACTAAGTAGAGATTTCAACTATTTGCACCCACACAGACACACAATGCTGATGATTTAATAGCTGACACACTTATTTACACTGTCTGTGATCACCCAAGGCTCTTGACATGAGCTGCCAAGGCTATGGAAGCCTTTTGGGTCCACAAACTCTGTCTGTTTTTAGATAGGGCTATATGCAAAGTGGAAATTCCTTCCTTCAGAGAAACTACATCCTTTGATGGCCCCTTTCCACTGGGGTCTCACTCACATAGATCTTTCATCCAGAACCATTTTTGCCACTATGTCTTGGCCTTCCATGCCTAAAATGCTCTTATGGTATTTTCAGTCAGAACCAAATGCCTTAGGTGCTGATTCTGAGGTCAGAGTGCTGTTTAAGGTATTTGTCATTCTATGAGTCTGCTGTGTGGACTGCTTCCCATGTTGAAATTTTGTCTCTCCTTTGTAATTCTATCTATTGTTATTACCAGGCACTTGATCTTATTTATTTATTTTTTTTTTACTTTTTTTTTTTTTTTTTTTTTTTGACAGGCAGAGTTAGACAGTGAGAGAGAGAGAGACAGAGAGAAAGGTCTTCCTTTTTCCACTGGTTCACCCCTCAAATGGCCGCTATGGCTGGTGTGTTACGGCCGGTGTGTTGCAGCCTGTGCGCTGTGCCGATCCCAAGCCAGGAGCCAGGTGCTTCCTCCTGGTCTCCCATGCGGGTGCAGGGCCCAAAGACCTGGGCCACCCTCCACTGCATTCCTGGGCCACAGCAGAGAGCTGGACTGGGAGAGGAGCAACTGGGACAGAATTGAGAACCCCAACTGGGACTAGAACCCGGGGTGCCGGCACCACAGGCGGAGGATTAGCCTAGTGAGCCGCAGCGCTGACCGGCACTTCGTCTTATTTATGTGATCCCTTTGACTTATGGTCCTATCTATGTGATCAATTCCATAGTTAATATGATCACTTTATCACATAATATGAGATTAATACCACCCAGCTAAATGGGATTTGTAGACCCATGGCAAGTTTTTAGCTTCATCCTCAGGGTTAAGTCTGTGGGAATGTGTGCTGATCTGTACAGCTCCTCCCTCTCTCATTCTCATTCTTATTTTTAACTGGCATATATTTTCATTTAATACATCTATGATTAATTATATGTTAAGTATAGAGTTCAGCCAATGGTATTAAGTGGAGAAAAAAAGAATAAAAAATAAATAAAATAAAATAATAAACTGTTACTAGGCAGTCAAGACAAGGGCTGTTCATTAATTGCTTCTCATAGTGTCAGTTTCACTTTACAGGTTTCCTTTAGGTGCTCTGTTAGTTGTCACAGATCAGGGAGAACATATGGTATTTGTCCCTTTGGGACTGGCTTATTTCACTAAGTATGATATTTTCCAGATTCATCCATTTAGCTGTAAGTGACCGGATTTCATTTTTTTTTAACCACTGTGTAGTATTACATAGAGTACATATCCCATAGTTTCTTTATCCAGTTTTTCGTTATGGGCCTGTAGGTTGATTCTTGGTTATTGTGAATTGAGCTGAAATAAACATGGAGGTGCAGATAACTCTTTTATTTGCTGATTTCATTTCCTTTGGGTAAATTCCGAGGAGTGGGATGGCTGGGTTGTATGGTAGGACTATATTCAGATTTCAGAGGTATTTCCAAACTGTCTTCCGTAGTGTCTTTACCAGTTTGCATTCGCACCAACAGTGGATTAGAGTACCTTTTTCTCCACATCTTCCCCAGCATTTGTTGTTTGTTGATTTCTTTATGAAAGCCATTCTAACTGGTGTGAGATAACACTTCATTGTGGTTTTGATTTGCATATCCCTGATGGCTGGTGATCCTAAGCATTTTTGTCATGTGTCTGTAGGACATTTGGATTTCCTTTTTTGAGAAATGTCTATTTAAGTTCTTTTTTTTCTTTTTTATGTATTTTTTTAACTTTTATGTAATGAATATAAATTTCCAAAGTACAGCTTAGGGATTACAATGGCTTCCCCCCCATAACATCCCTCCCACCCGCAACCCTCCCCTTTCCCACTCCCTCTCCCCTTCCATTCACATCAAGATTCATTTTCGATTCTCTATATTCTTTGCCCACTTCTTGACTGGGTTGTTTGCTTTGCTATTATTGAGTTTTTTGATTGCTTTATATATTCTAGTTATTAATCCTTTATCAGTTGCATGGTTTGCAAATAATTTCTCCCATTCTGTTGGTTGCCTCTTTACTTTCCTGACTGTTTCTTTTGCTGTACAGAAGCTTCTCAATTTGATGTAATCCCACTTGTTGATCTTGGTTTTAATTGGCTGTGCCTCTGAGGTCTTTTCCAGGAATTCTGTGCCTAGGCCAGGGTCTTGCAGTATTTCCCCCAATGCTCTCTAGTAATTTGATGGTATTGGGTCATAGATTTAGGTCTTTAATCCATTTTGAATGGATTTTTTGTGTAAAGTGTAAGGTAGGAATCTTGCTTCATATTTTACTCAAATTAGTTTCAAATACTTTAAGGGAGTACAGGAGTTCTCCTTTTTCATGACATTTTATTATGCAGGCTGATCTCTGTGAAAGAATGCTTACATAAGTGTCATTGTTTTATGTAGTATGTATTTTCCAGAAAATTAAAGTATGCTTGACAAAAATAACTAATTTGGTAGAATATTAATAGTATCAAGTTATATTCTTATGAATCATAAACATTTGAATATTGGCAGTGCCATACCAGAGAGGTGACCTGTAAATACCTTGTACTAAATGTAATTTTTAAGGAGAACTGTATTAAAATCAAGCAAAGTTGCTGATACTTCAGTTCCTAGCACTTAATATAACAGGTGGTAAATCAGGAAGTAGTTATGGATCTCAGTTGCAAACCAAAACATAAGGTAACCACATTCTTCTAAATTTATGTTTTGATGTTTCCTTTGAAATATCTAATATGCTTATCAATAATTGTGACAGGTTTGGAACAAAGCAAATACCTGCCTTTGAAGGAACTGTCTGTGCCTTTGGTGCGTCATGTATGTGTTCTTGTGTTTATTTTACTATTATTTTTTTTCCATAGGGGGACGTAATGAAGTTGTTATTACTGAAAATAACAACAGCATAACTGAGCAAATCACTGATGTTGTGAAGCAACCAGCCTTTATAGCTGGGATTGGTGGTGCCTGCTGGGTAATTTTGATGGGTTTTAGCATCTGGTTGTATTGGCGAAGAAAGAAGAGAAAGGGACTCAGTAATTATGCTGGTAAGAGACAATTTCTGGCTAAAAAAGAAAAACCTCTTTCAGAATGTAATGAAATGAATGGAAGGAATGGAATGGAATAAGAAACGTGGGTCTGGGCTTGTTTTGAAATCCTGCCTTGTAAAATGCAATTATGACAACATGCTTTAGTTCACTGCTCTTGACCATAGTGCTTTATGACCAGAAGGCTGTCTTATGGCTCATATCTCCAGTGAAGCATTACAGGAGTACATACTGACAAGATGCCTCACTGTTTTTCTCAACTAGTTCTTCAAAACCATACAAGACCTTACAGGTTAGGGAGCCATTGTGTGAGAACTGGATATAGGCATGACGTTGCTAAAATGCTTAGGAAAAAGAAAAGATTTGAAACATACTTTCCCGTGGGTCAGGATGCATAGTGCAACAGGCAATGTCCCAGATGGAAAATATAAACAAGCAAAATCTCACCAGAATTAATAAGACTGATGAGGCATGAAATAAGTGATTTACTATTCACTTAAATAGGGGGTCTCTGTCAATGCAAACAAGCAGCCATTTATAAGGAAGCAAAAGGAAAAGAAGGAAAAGCAACATAATAAAAAGATGATCCTGGGTGGTTTAATGTTTGCAAAAATGTTTTCTTCTTAAATTCCAAGGCAAAACTTAAATGATTTTAGAATGTATGGCCTTCAAGATATCTCCCAGGCAGAGAAAGAGAAGAAAGAAATGTATAAAGTCAGTGTTTGAGAAAATGAACTTAATACTGAAGTGTCATTTAGTTATATCTGCAATTCATTTTAAATATCTTCTCCAACAATGGCGATAAAACAAAATTGCCTCACAATATTCTATACTTTTAGAATTCATAAAGAAGGAATCATAATTTTACATTATGCAGCAAATGCTTTTGGAGATTGTTGAAGCTATATTTAATCTTGTAATGTTTTGTAAGATGCATAGATAACAGCATAACTGATTTTGACAGGAGCCTCTTTACTTATTAAGCTTCTAACCTGCTGTATCTTGTAGGAATCTATGCTACTGAGAATGTCTAAATAGTACAAAATGCAAGGGATAGCACTAACTTGGTCATCTTCCTAGTTATTTGACAGCATTTAAATATCATTTGATGATACCATTTTGTCTCATGTCTATATTTTACAAAGATAAAATTTCTTAATTATTGGTTAGAATACACTGGGAGAGTGAGAGGACAGTGGGATAGCATGTCCTTTGGCAAGGAGTGTCTATGTGTGGTCATGCGCTGATGTTGCCATTCTCGTTTCTCATCGGTTGCTGGCTGCCTGCTTCCTTTAGATCTGTACCTACGTGCCCAGTCGTGTCACGTCAGGAAGAGGGGCTTGGAAATAACTGCTGAGTTTCAGGGTCCCAAACTTTCACAATACTTCAATGTACCTTCTCATTTTGAAGTGCCTCTCTCTACCTTCTCCCCTCTGCCTTCTTCCGGCACCCATCTGTTGTGTGAGTCACCATGTTACGTTTCATCTCTGTGACACACTCGTATAAATCATGTAAAACATCAGGAAGAACTAATTTAATTCAAGGACTATTTTGTGTTTTATCCCTGCACTTGCCTTTCTGGACAATAATAAAAGATGACTGTGCAGTCACTTCAGTGCAGAGTTCCAATACATCCACATTTGGGAGGGTGCCTTTGATCCTCCATGCTTATTCATTCACTCACTCTTTATAAATAAAATAGCTCTCACAGCTAGTAGGTTTGCACTGTTAGAAATTATAGTAGACAGACTTTTCTTTTTCAACAGCAGTTCTTTGAAAACTCTATGCACTTAATTGGAAAATATCTGTTGGTCTTTGAGCTTGACAAGAATAGTACATTTCCTATCTTCATTTCTCATTGTGATTGATAGCAGTCTGCTTGCTGAAGAACTGCTAACTCAGAAGGTGATACGCCCTTCAAATATTTTGGAAGAAGGCCAAGCCAGGGAAAGGGCTTTCAAAACTTTTATACTTAATTGATAGATGGCCGACTCTCAGAATGGATTTCCTTTTGGCAGATAATTTGCCTTCTAGCAACGGATGTTCTCTTCCAGATGAAAAGCAAATGAAAACCCAAGCTGCGGGTACCTAGCACTGCATCTCAGATGTGGTGAGACTTTGCACACATTCCCTTCCAAAAATGGTCTCTCCTCCATCTTTTAGAATTTTCGTGTTATTATCCTTATACATTGGAAAAGAACAGAATTATTAGTAGGAATGGTTATCAAGATTTATCATATGTTTCTATTTCTGCTATTTCAGGCATGAACAAATAATCCATTTTAAGAACACAAAGATTCTATATGGAACATATATGTTGTTTTTTGTAAATATTTATCAGGAAACCATATATGTTGGTTTTTGTAAATATTTATCAGGAAACCTTCTAATTTTATAAGTATGGAAACTAAATCCAGTATAATTAATGCAATGTGATTTGACTTACCAGATGAAAAGTCTAACATTCCCACAGTGTCACCACATGGTCATATCTAGATAGTCTCAAATCATTGATTCATGAAAGCAGAAATAAATATTTTTTCTAATTAACAGTCAATTTTGGCACTAGTAGGTAAATCTTTATCACAGGATAATTCACTTATTTAAGGCTTCAATTGAAATTATAGACACACAACTTCATATAGTAGAAGATATGATGTAATTTGCATATATTTAATAAAGTTAGACTGACCGAAGTAGTATTGTAAAGCCAGTCACCTTTGTTTTCAGCACTCCCTTTTTCTTATTTCTTCATTCTGAATGTCTTCTTAAGCACTACAGTAGGAAGGGGAAGATATTAACTACTTGGAAGACATAAGAATACCTTGCAGGGTGGAGTTTCTAACTTGGGCAGGATGTCTTCCATGCACCCTACATAGGCAAAAATGTATCCACTCTTTTTATAAAAGGTGTTTGTTTTGTTTAATCTGAAGATGAGAAGGAGAAAGATGGGGGAGGAAGGAAGAGAGAGAGGGAGGGCTCCTAACTTGAGCCCTCTCGCATGTTGCAGAGGCCCACCCAGGCCATCACTGCTGCCTCCCAGAGTCTGCATTAACAGAAAGAGATAGTGAGGAAACAGAGCCGGGTATCCAATCCAGATGCTCTGATGTGGTATGCAGGCATCCTAACGAGAGTCTCAACTTCGATAACAAATGTCCACACAGAATTACTTTTATAATGGCTGCTCTTTTATTTGCTTTCATTTCCAAAAATGATATTTGAACATTTAGAACTTATATATATATATATATATATATATATATAAAACCTGCTACACATTGTTGATTTCATTCTTTGTGTGTCAGAGGAATAACCATATTTATCAGAACATGAATAAATCAGATTATATATGCAATATGACTATCAACAGTCAATTCAACCTTTACATGTAGATGTTCTGGGAGCGTGGGGGCCGGCATTTGGTGCAGTGATATGTGGGACACCTGCATCCCATAGCCTGGCTCCTCCACTTCTGATCCAGCTTCCTGCTAATGTATACCTTGGAAGAAAGCAGGTGATGGCTCAAGTCCTTAGATCCTTGCCACCCATGTCGGAGACTGAGATTTGAGTTCTGGCTACCTGGCTTCAACCTGGCTCAGTCATCTCTATCTTTCTTCCTCTTTTTCAATCTCTTGCATTCAAATAAAAGGAAAATAAATGAATTCAACTGAAATTACTTGGGAGTGATAATTCCTAGGTAATGTGAATGTGTTCTGTTTCTTTCCATGGCAGAAAGTAGAGAATTCCCCCGGAACAGTCTGACACACTTCTGTGTTTTTCATATTTATTCTTTCTTTAAATACTTAAAATACAAATATGCAATGCAGATTTACCCATGGCCCAAACATGGACAACTTGAACACAAAAAGTATCCCTGTATCTCATGTTCTATATGAAATAATACTCTTTTCTAGAACAACACACAATGTTATTTACCCTAAGTTTCATTGACTGCTAGCAATCTACTGCCTGTGGGGTTCCTGACTGCTAGACATTGACTACTTTAGTTGTTAGAAAGGGAAGAGTAATTGTAAAGATATTTGGGCAGAAAATAATAATTGAGTAAATATTTGATTATATCTATAATAGTGTTTGAAAATAGA
This sequence comes from Oryctolagus cuniculus, assembly GCF_964237555.1. Taxonomy (NCBI): domain Eukaryota; kingdom Metazoa; phylum Chordata; class Mammalia; order Lagomorpha; family Leporidae; genus Oryctolagus; species Oryctolagus cuniculus. The sequence goes on from NC_091435.1 coordinate 35,006,719, forward strand.
AAATGAACTTTGTAAGCTTGAGGAAAAGCCATGTAGCTTTCAGATGGATTACATATAGCTAGCTATATTCTATGTTATAACTGTATCATGACCTTTATGAAGGCTGCATGATTCTTTTCAAAGCAGTTCTATTGATAGTCCCATTTACAATTTCAGAACTCATCAACTTTTTAATGAGAGTAAATTTATTTTTACCTTTAAAAGGGTAAGTTACATTTTATGAATATTGTCCCTGTGAATAGCAAATTTTATGACATTCAGTAAACATGTACAACTTAATATGAGTGAGTAAATTATAGACTGTTTAGCTCTTCACATACAGAGTTTTAAGGCCACTGATGAAATATAATTTATTTGACTAAACTATCCAAAGGCAGCTTAAAGATTTGATGGAATTTTTATACTCTGATTATCTGGGCTGAGTTAATACTTATTAAAGAGGATTAATCTACATTCCCTTATCAGGGAAGGGCATGGAGCTTGGGTACTACATTAAAGTTTCCATTTGGAGTGGGAAAATGTGACCCACTAGAGATAGGCACTCTGGAGTCTTCCTTTCCTCAAAATGTCAACTTGCCATGTAGCTATGTTCCCATCCCTTGTCCCCCAATTTTAGCTGGCATAGATAAGAATTAATCCTGCTAAGTCATATTAGAGGTACTTTGCCTATGATATAACCTTGAAAAATCTTTTTACTTTGTATCCTTTATAAAAATTGCAAGAAATGCAAAATATTTCATGCAATTCTAAAACATTTTGCATTATCATGTCTGTGGAAACCTTAAGCACTATTCATATAGTTGTAGGTAACATCTCTAACTGGTATTCCATGCTATTTTTTATTTTAGATACTAGCAGAGACCCCTGACTAAGATTCACAGTTATTGCAAATTACCTCTGATCAATTGTCATCAAAATTGTGACAAAAATAAGATTATCCAATCACCTTCCCACCCTGCTTTCCTTTTACTTCAAGGCAAATGTTTCCTTGAAATGAGAACCACCTCAAAATAGTTTTCAGTTTGCTGTGGCATTTGTTTTTGCTGATCAAAGTTCCAGATTTAAGTTCCATTTTAGGAATTCTAATTGTTTATTCTTATTTGTAGTCTGCTTTTAATCTCAAGATCTAATAGAACTCAGTTACTTTTGCTCCATTTTTTCAAAATCTGAAAGTTTTGGAGCACAGGGTAAAAAGGAAACTTGAAAAAGTGTCCCCTTTTTACCCTGGACTTAAAAAAACACAACTGAACAACTCATTATGATAAAATGTGTGTTGTGGGTGTTTTTGGACAGAAACAGAAAATGGAAGGCTCTCTTGTATACCAAGTTGTGTAAGGTTATTTAAGTTAGTCAACCATGTCTACAATAAAAATGCCAATGAATTTTTGCCTTTGTGTAGTTGAGAAACAGAAATACAAAGATAAATGTGTTTATAGAATAATATAGATTATTAGCAGTCTAGAACTATTTGAAAAAAATAGTTTTTAATGATGATCAGAATGGAAACAGAAAATAAAGATGTCCTGAATGCTGAATATTGTCGCTCCCCATCTTCGTGGAGGAACGACACAGGACCCTGCGCTGTTCTTTCATCTGCTCGGCCCTCCCCGGGTTTGCTGCTGGTTCTTCCCGGGTTGGCTACTATCCCTTCCACCTCCGTGGAAGGGCAGTTCCCCCTGGCCGCATTCCCCACTTCCGCAGGGGAGCGGCACACCGCCGGCCGGTTCTCTCGGGGGCTGCACGGGTTCCCTTAGATGTTCCCCATAGATGTTCCTGGTGCATGCCGTCTCTCTCCTCCTTTATAGTCCTCCTCCGCCAATCCCAACTCGGCTGCCCACACGCCGAGTACGCTGCTCTCCTCCAATCAGGAGCAAGTCCTACAGTTTATTGGTTGAACTGGAGGCAGCTGTGTAAAAGCTGTTTTCTTCTCTCCCAGCGCCATATTGTGGGAGAGCAGATGCAGAGAATAAGTCTTAATTCCAGTAACTTAGTCTAGTCCGAATTGCTCCCCACAGATCCCCCTTTCTTTTTATTTTTGGCGTTGATACGCGCCTGTCTTCGGTGTCCCGCGGCACACACTCTGCTCTACTTGCTAGAGTTGCCACAGGCTCTTACAAGTCCTATCAATCAGGCAAACCGAATCCAAGCCTTCTCATTGCCGTATTGTGGGGGAGACTTATTAGTGTTGGTTCGTGCCTATCTTCGGTGACCTGCAGCTTATACTCTGGTCGAGCTGCTTGCTGGCGCTTACCGCCTTAATCAGGCAGACCGAATCCAAGCTCTCACATTGTAGTATTGTGGGGAGGCCTTATTGATGTTAATTCGTGCCTGTCTTCGGTGACCTGCGGCGCATAAGCTGCTAGCCGCCGCAGGTTCTCATCGCCTCACTAATTGGGCAGACCGAATCCAAGCTTTCTCATTGCCATGTTGAGGGGGGCCTTTCTATTTCTCTATTTCTCTATCTCCGGGCATTCCTATTTCTCCCATTTTACTTCTGTCTGCCAACATTCCCATTTCTCTCACTCCACTTCCAAACTTATGTTTCTCTTATCCCCGCAGCTTCCCGCTGCCCGCCCCGAGGCTACTTCTCGGCGGCTTCCCGGCTGAGCCGCTTCAGCCTGCGCCTCTCTCATCTGCGCAGCTTCCCGGCTTTGCGCGGCTCGGCTTCAAGCGCTCCGCGGTCTCCACGCTTAACCCTTTCGCGTCTGAACCACGGCCTACGCCAGCCCCGTTCCCTATCTATTCACGCCCCGTGCTCTCTCTGCACGCGGCGGCTTCCGCGAATGTTTCCGCCACTACCGGCATTCAGTCCAAGTTCCCCGGACTAACCTGGCGAATCCTGGCGGCCCACGTCTCTGCCTCTGGTTCCAGATCTTCGCCTCTTGCTCCCCAGGGTGACTTGAAGAATTCCAAGATGGCTTGGCCTGCACTCGCGGCTTCATCCTCCCTAACATTTTTCTCTACCCGGTGTGTTTCCCTAAGTTTTCTTCCAACAATATTCCTCCCTCATTTCTCCTGGCCTCTCCCCACAGTCCGTATCCGAGTCTAAGTTTCTTATAGGTTTCACTTTCACTTTTAACCTGCAGTCCGTATCTGAGTCTAAGTTTCTTCTTGCTTTCACTTTAAATCCTAACTTCTTTCCCACAGTCCATATCTGAGTCCAAGCCTCCTCCAGGTTTCACTTTCGCTTTCAATCTCCTAGCTTCCCCGCCATAGTCCGCATCCGAGTCTATGAAAGCTTTCACTTTCGCTTTCAAATCCTAACTTCTTTCCCACAGTCCATATCCAAGTCTATGCCTAGGCTTTCAATAGCTTCTTCCGGCACCTTTCTCGTCCGGCTTTCCCCTAGGCTCTTCGCTAGTCTCTCTCTCCGGTAATTTTCCACTTCTTCCCGTTTCTTCCCTCCTAAGTTTGCTATCCGTCCTAAGTTTCCTATCCGAGCTAGGTTTCCTATCCGAGTCACGGCACCATTATGTCGCTCCCCATCTTCGTGGAGGAACGACACAGGACCCTGCGCTGTTCTTTCATCTGCTCGGCCCTCCCCGGGTTTGCTGCTGGTTCTTCCCGGGTTGGCTACTATCCCTTCCACCTCCGTGGAAGGGCAGTTCCCCCTGGCCGCATTCCCCACTTCCGCAGGGGAGCGGCACACCGCCGGCCGGTTCTCTCGGGGGCTGCACGGGTTCCCTTAGATGTTCCCCATAGATGTTCCTGGTGCATGCCGTCTCTCTCCTCCTTTATAGTCCTCCTCCGCCAATCCCAACTCGGCTGCCCACACGCCGAGTACGCTGCTCTCCTCCAATCAGGAGCAAGTCCTACAGTTTATTGGTTGAACTGGAGGCAGCTGTGTAAAAGCTGTTTTCTTCTCTCCCAGCGCCATATTGTGGGAGAGCAGATGCATAGAATAAGTCTTAATTCCAGTAACTTAGTCTAGTCCGAATTGCTCCCCACAAATATTAAAAGCTTTGTAATTTAAATTCTTTTACTCATCACATTCAATTCTTAATAGACAAATATGGACTGTACCACATGTCCTGTATTCCAACATGTCTACAAATCAGCCTTAGTAAATGAGACTTTTTTTTTATAAGGTTTTCAGTAACATCCTAGTACTTGAAATTTTATATTTTATGGAGACTTTGCCTTTGGTTACTTTGCAAATGTTTTGTACAACTCAATTTTTCTACCTCTGCTGTACTGGTGCTCTTTTCTTTTGATGTTATTCATTGCTTTGGCAGTGACATAAAGTTTGAGTAGGGAAAAAGGAGCATTTAAGTGAAAGAGAATGGTTTAGTTCTTCACACATCTACTAAACAACACATTTTGAGGTGTAGCCCATCTGAGCCTGCTAATTTGCATATTCACAATGATATTCACAGCATCAGCATCCTCTGAACTCTCTCTTAACAGACTAAAACACTTACTTGATAGTCCATTAAAAAAACCACATAACCAGAAAGTCACATCAGATGGAAAGCTAATTAGCTATAGTGTTTTTACATTGTGTGTATGTATGTGTCCCCTAATAAGGCCTTTGTTTAATACTGCCAGTGCTCAATTCTTTTCATTAATTGTTTCAGATTAATGCTTTTCTGTTGAGGGATTTTATTGAAGGGGTATAATGTGGTACAGATACAGTGCTGATCCTAGATTCCCAGCACTTGTGAGCCTTTAGGGATCAGTATTTTTCCAGATGCTGTAAGGAGTTATCTGGAACAAGCCCCAGACAACTGCAAAGATTATGTCAGGGTTGTTTTACAATTCATTTGGGATGCTACCTGAAATGCTGACTGGGGCAATATATTTTGGGTACTAACAAGACGTTGCTGAAAGCCCTGATAGACCTCAGAAATGGAATCATATTGCCTATTATGATATAGAGTTAATGTATTAGATGGTCTTACACAATGAACAGGAGAATTGATTTGAAAATTTACAAAATTTAGAGTGTATATATTTGACAGCCCAAACTTGAGAAACAGAAGGATTATGGAGTCATTCACTTAAAGAGTACTAACTATGCATGTTAAGTAGGGATGTACCCTCAGTTTATATAAAATATGAATCAATTAATAAACCATTTATTTTTTTCCCTTACTCATCTGATAAAAAAGTCATAGTAAATACAATTAGTATCTTCCAAAGATAGGGTGTTTGGCTTCACAGTTGTGAAAATGGTACATAATTTTTTCATCCCTAGGCATTAGTTTATCTAATACATGTTAATTTTGGTCAGAACTACAAGTTCACTGCCATTTTGGCATCTATGAACTTCCAAATAAATTTCTTTTCCATATTTTCTGGGTAAGTAATTTAGTAACAAAATCTGATCCAAACTTAAATGAAGCTACTTATAGACTTTATCCCAGTAATCGCAAATGTTCACATTTCATTACAGAAATACTAAATAATTCTCAATAAAATCTTCTCACTCAGACCCTGTATGTCGTGTGTAAAGTGTATTACCTTTATCTTATAGGAGTCATTTTGAAGTCCAAATACATTTAGCTGCAAAGGTATGGATAAAGGATAATGGACCTGCTATATAGGTTCTTTGGCCAATCCTTGAAATCTAGTTTCACGTTATTGGCTTTGTGGAATGGAAACTATTGGCCTTCGGAGTGGATTCACTGACCATGGGTCTAACTAGATGTTTGTTAGTGTTGCTAATAAGTTCCATAGTTTTAGAAAGAGTTGAGCTTTGCAATCATCACATACAATTATACAATGCCCAGTATCAAGTATTTGAAAATTTAATTTTTATGAGTACCTTATTCTCTATTAATTATAGCTCATGTCTATTGTAATTATTACTATTCAACTCATTGTGCTTATAAGAGTCTGAAAGGATCTGTGATGGTGAGAAATATGTAATCAGTAAGTATCTGTTTCCCTTGTTCATTGGAAGCACAGTACCTGCTTGAACTCCCCTTTTCCAATTTCAGTTATGTGCATTATGCCTGATGCCTTCTAATTAAGATAGTGTGTGTCAAGAATCAACATGTTGATTTGATAATTACACATTAAGGTTATGTCGATCTTCTAATACCTCTATACATATATAGTACTTGTAACCGTATTATACATCTAAAAACAAATTGCCACTTTAACTTAACCATGCATTTGAGTTGAAGAATCTTAAAATAGCCTCCTAATGTTGGAGTAAGTAATGGCTTTACCCTGAGTCAAATCACTGCTTGTTGCTCTCTGTACAATTATGTTAATTATATTTTGTTAAAATTCCCAGAGGCCTCAGTTCAAGACTAAGTCCAATATGTAGCTGTTATTAATTGTAATTAATATTGACTACGTGTGTGTCTGTCTTTTTTTTTAACAGTTACATTTCAAAGAGGAGATGGAGGACTAATGAGCAATGGAAGGTAGGTTAAGGAGATTTTTTTAAATTTTTATGTTTACTTGGGACTGTGGAAATTCTATAGTAAGAGGCTATTACTGTAATAAACGATCACTTATAAGTCTGAGAATTCTAGGAGGAATTAAATGACTTACCATGAGGTTTAGTGATCTATCTGTTGTGCACTTTAGAGGAATCAAATCCAGATGTTTCATATCTCCCAGATGCCCCTGAAGAAATTAGTAGTAAATATCACAAGGAATGTGTTCATTTGTTAGCAGGATGTTTATTGCATTAATTAGACATTAGCAAATGAAGTTGCTGTTGTTTAAGACTCCTTATTGGCTCTCACTAAATTGCTGTGAGTGAACAATTACACATAATCGATCACAAAGTAAATGATTCATGGATGATGAATAGGCTGTGGATTGATAGGACTGGATTCCACAACTTTGGATACTCAATTGAAATTGATAAAAGCTGATAACAAACCCATATATCCTCATCTATTTTCTCTTTGCCAATATGGAGATTGTAATTAGGCTGCGGTAATAACTTCCAATCTCCCATTTAATCAATATTTTAGCAAAAAGAGATTAAGTCTAATGAGAGCTAGTGATTGTAGCAAGAAAACAGTCGGATCCCCTTATTGCAGTTACCATAGAAACACATGTTTCTCTTAGGGATTGTACCAGAAGGGGTTTACCAAAAATAAATAAATAAAAAGTACAATGATTATAGATGTTGTATTTCTTTGTAAATATGCTAATAATCTGGAAAAGTATCAGATCTCATCTTTTATATTAAAGGAGAAGTTTTTTTTATTAAATATGATGGGGCAGCAGTTTCCCCTGTGCAGTATACTCACATTTCGGATCTGATCACAGTGGATCTTTTATTACTTTTAAGAAAACCAATTAAGGCCAGCACCGTGGCTCACTAGGCTAATCCTCTGCCTTGCGGCGCTGGCACACCGGGTTCTAGTCCTGGTCGGGGCGCCGGATTCTGTCCCGGTTGCCCCTCTTCCAGGCCAGCTCTCTGCTGTGGCCTGGGAGTGCAGTGGAGAATGGCCCAAGTGCTTGGGTCCTGCACCCCATGGGAGACCAGGATAAGTACCTGGCTCCTGCCATCGGATTAGCGCGGTGCGCCAGCCGCGGTGTCCATTGGAGGGTGAACCAACGGCAAAAGGAAGACCTTTCTCTCTGTCTCTCTCTCTCTCACTGTCCACTCTGCCTGTCAAAAAAAACCAAAAAAACAAAAAACCAATTAAGACACTCTTGATATTTTGCAATGTAGAGAACTTGGAGATGTTCTATTGATGGAACAGTATATGTAGTGTCCATTGATTTCCCTGAAGTCCCTTGCCTCTGATTTAAGCATGAGAGCTCACAACAAGGGCTACCACCTAGTGGGGACAGATTCATATGGGGGCCTCAGGAATTAAGGAAGGAATCGTCCAAAGTCCTGGAAATGGCGGATCCTGAAAAGTCACTCTGAGCAGTTGTTCCCTTGGGACACCAGTTTATCATCACCCCATAAGTGCTACTATGTAACTGATTCCCTCCAATTTCAGGGCAAACAACTGAACTCCTTGGGCTTTCGGCAGAATCCTAAACAAGGTCTCTGTGCTTCCACTGACAGTTGATCTATATAAAGCCTTAATGAACTGCTGAAGTTCCTTAATTCTTGGGAGCTTACACATTTTAATTTGAAGTCAATTAAAATCTTCTTAAATGCCTTAACCTGTTTTAGGGCAAGAGCCAGGTATCAAAAACTTGTGTTGAGTTCAATATGTTGATTTCCTTCTAATTTCTGTCTTAGCCGTCCAGGTCTTCTAAATGCTGGTGATCCCAGTTATCCGTGGCTTGCTGATTCATGGCCGGCCACAAGCTTGCCAGTAAACAACAGCAACAGTGGCGCAAACGAAATTGGGAATTTTGGCCGTGGAGGTAAGCTATGTTGGTTTTCAAAATGCTGTGTTTTTACTCTCCTCTATTTAAATGTATGTATTTATGGTTATATATATTAAAGAATATTTTCTCCCATATTTAAAGTTCATGAAGCACAGGTACTAAAGTGCTACACATTTGCTAAGTGTTTTAATATGGAAATACTGTCTTGATATTACCTTGAGTGAAACCAAGTTCTTAAAGAAGTGATTACCATATAAGAAGATAACAATTCATGGTACATTTTGTTTTCTGCAATACTAGTACAGGGTTACTGAGATCAAGAACTCTGTTGCTAAAATTAGGGCTTATACTTTTGATCTAGACATTTCACATCTCTATGTTATCACTCAACAAATACTTATTGAGCACCTCCTCTGTGCCTAGTAATATGGCAGACATAAAAGTGTAATATAATTATGTTATATGAAGAAATGATCCTTGTTCTCATGTACTACGTCATGTAAGGAAAAGATAGCCTGGTCAGTATGACCACAAGTTGGGAGAGATCGTTTTATACTTCTATAATTGACAACTGGTATCCCAAATGAAAAATAATAATAAACAGCTGACATGCGAAAACTTCCAAAATTGGCTGTTGTAATCTTCTTGATAGGATTTTATAAGGAGATGAATTTGGACCCACTGTAAATAACTACCACAGCCCACTGACCCACTATTGCATCCAGGTAGTGGGAATGAGATGGGATTAGAGAAGGATGGGCAGAGAAGGACAGTCTCACGCCCTTGGTTGGCTTGGCAGGTTCATCTTAATTTTCCATCATTCAACGATGGAAGAGATAGTGAAAGGACTTGCACTGCCTTGCCAAAAAGGCTACCATTGGGAGTCACAGAGCTCTATGAAGGAAGAATTATGTGGATGTCTGAAGGGGAAATAGAAATTAATTGAAATATGAAAAAGTTTGTGGAGAAGAAATTACCATATTTTAAAGTCCAGGAATAAGAGAGACATTGAGCTATTTGAGTAATGGATGAATTTCCTAATGGTTCAAACATAAAGTACAGGCCACAGAGGTGGTAAAAAAAATACAGATATATGGATACCAGAGGACATTCTAAGTCACAAAAACAGTTTAAACTTTGTTGAAAGGGTAATCCTTAAGAGGAGAATGCTGGAATCCATGTAATGTTTAGGTCATCCAGTCTGCTGCTAGGTAGAGAACAGAGTAAGAGGAGAAAACTGGGCTAATTAGGACAGGGATATAATCCCAGCAAATTTGGATCATCTCACTGGAAGATTTTACAATTTCTCGAGTTAACTCAGGAAAACCAGGGCAATGCTAAACCATTCAGAGACTGATGTAAGCCTCAGGGTAGGGGTTTCATATGTATCTGGGTATAACCATATTGACTTAGAAAAATAATTATGGATACTGGCACTATCTCCTTAAGAGTGGATTACCAATACATTTAAATATAATAAATGTGGTATTTCAAATAGTAGAGTTACTAATATTGCGTAAGTCTGCATTTTATCAAAACCAACTATAAGAAGAACTCCTTCCTCTTCTCCAAGTAAAGTATAGACAATAACCATCCCTAGCTTGTAGGTGTGTAATAGGATTAAATAGATGACTCTGCAGGTTCAGCAGAGTGGGACATGCAATCAGTGCTCAGTAGGCATAGTGGGGTAAGTGAGAGACTAGAAAATAAGTTATATGAGCCGGCGCCGTGGCTCAATAGGCTAATCCTCCACCTTGCGGCGCCGGCACACCGGGTTCTAGTCCCGGTTGGGGCGCCGGATTCTGTCCCGGTTGCCCCTCTTCCAGGCCAGCTCTCTGCTATGGCCAGGGAGTGCAGTGGAGGATGGCCCAGGTGCTTGGGCCCTGCACCCCATGGGAGACCAGGAAAAAGCACCTGGCTCCTGGCTCCTGCCAGGATCAGCGCGGTGCGCCGGCTGCAGCGGCGGCCATTGGAGGGTGAACCAGCGGCAAAGGAAGACCTTTCTCTCTCTGTCTCTCTCTCTCACTGTCCACTCTGCCTGTCAAAAAAAAAAAAAAAAAAAAAAAAAAAAAAAAAAAAAAAAAAAAAAGAAAATAAGTTATATGACTCCGTATCTTCCCGTTCCCTCTGCAAACCTGCACACCTCGGGTAGGATTTTTCATTTGCCCAGAAACTCTGAACGGTAGCCTCCCTGGAGTCACCGCACTTGGAGCACATGTAGGCTGGCACTCAAGCATAGTGGATTTCTGTAGCCGAGCCTCTCTTCTCCGAGAAAGAAAATGCCCCTCCCAAGGCACACGTCCCGATTTTGCCAAAAACAATTCAGTCCCCAAAGCTTTTACCAATCAAGGACTAGCTGCTGTTTTGATCTGTTGTGTCAGAATAGCACATTGTTTTATCTTTATATCAAGAAAGAAATGCCCAAAGATGAAAAAAATCTTTTTTTAAAAAGTTTTTTTAGTGGCTACATTAACATCCAAAATGTCTTGGTGTAATTTAAACCGAGGATACTTTTCGTAAATTTGCAAATATTTTTTCTCCTATTTCTACCTCAGTTTCATGACATGAAATAGTTCACGGATGAACATGAAGGCCAGCACAAAATCTTTGCACAGCTTATTATATCTCTGTTCAGTGTTATTGCCATTTTTAAAAAACTTTTATTTAATGAATATAGATTTCCAAAGTACAGCTTATGGATTACAATGGCTTCCCCCCCATAACGTCCCTCCCACCCGCAACCCTCCCCTTTCCCACTCCTCTCCCCTTCCATTCACATCAAGATTCATTTTCATTTCTCTTTATATACAGAAGATCAGTTTAGCATACATTAAGTAAAGATTTCAACAGTTTGCTCCCACACAGAAACATAAAGTGAAAAATAATGTTTGAGTGCTAGTTATAGCATTAAATCTCAATGTACAGCACACTAAGGACAGAGATCCTACATGAGGAGTAAGTGCACAGTGACTCCTGCTGTTGACTTAACAAATTGACACTCTTGTTTATGGCCTCAGTAATCACCCTAGGCTCTTGTCATGAGCTGCCAAGGCTATGGAAGCCCCCTGAGTTCATTGACTCTGATCATATTTAGACAAGGCCATGGTCAAAGTGGAAGTTCTCTCCTCCCTTCAGAGAAAGGTACCTCCTTCTTTGATGACCCGTTCTTTCCACTGGGATCTCACTCGCGGAGATCTTTCATTTTTTTTTTTTTTTCCCAGAGTGTCTTGGCTTTCCATGCCTGAAATACTCTCATGGGCTTTTAAGCATTTACTATTTTCCAGAAATATTGTCAAAATTTTTTGCAAGATTTCCTTTGCATAATTTTGTGTGACATCGATAATTGTTTCCATTTTAAAAGTCAAGAAACTAAAGTTTATCAAGAAGAATAACTTGAGATCTAGGTGCAGGATGCAGATCGGCTTTCCAAGCCTAGGCTCCTCTGTGCTCAAAGATGAATTAACACGGTAACTGTGCAACCATATCCAATTAGAACCACATATCCTGACATTTTCCCTTTAAGAGTAGAATACCAAATGCATGTCTGGATACAATGAAAATTGTATTTGAACGATAAATTTATTAATTATTATATCATGATTTGCCAATGCCAACTGTAACAAACTCATGTAACCAATCAACGAGTGCTTACTCTCTTTGCAAGATCAGGTGAGGAATTATGGAAAATGCAGACATAAATGCCGTATACTCCTGTCCTCAAGTAATTTATAATTCAGTGAAGAAGGCAACTATTCATAAAAATAACTGTATGAGGTCAAAAATAATAAATGCAGAAGAGTAAGGGTAACCAAGGGGCTGACAATTACTGACCGAATGAGTCAGTAATTCCGGCTAGAGTGTAGTGTTTCTATAATTGCGAGGTTTCAAACACCAGTGTTAGTAAGCCTCAGTCAGCCAGCCTACAGCATTAGATGGGGAATTAGGACTGGGAGAGATGGAAAATAGAAAATTCTGCCTAAAGATGGCAGCACCTATTCAGGTCCAGCCTTCTGACAGGAAAGCTGCCCAGAGTTCCAAACCATCTGATGCTGAAGAACTTTCCTCCACATCCAAATATTCATGCATAATCTTCCAATATTTCAATTTTTGGATATAATTCAGTTTAGTTTTTGAAAATGTGGGAGTGATCAAATAATATTTGAAGAAAATGGGTAGCCCCCAAATCAGTATAAAGCACTTGGATTTGAAAACTGTCTATAATTTAATGCAGCAGGGAGAGAGAGATTTGCCTTCCAGAGCCATACTAGCTTTGGCTTTTTAGAGTAGTACTATGTGGAGTTACATTCTTGAACCATTTTACTCTATAATTTATCATTTGAGCACACAACTATTTTATGCAAAAGCTTGCAGCTAAAGTATTTTACAATCTCAAACTAAAGCTTTGGAATCCTCAGATTCAAAGGATCTGAAACTGGGATCCAAGTTGGAAAATCATTTCTAGTTACTATTTATTCATCATCAAAAAAATTGGTGGAAATGTCAAAAAGAGAAGTCTGAAAACTTACCCAGAGTGAGGGATCTATTTTGTCCAATCTTAACGTAATAAGTAATAAATATTTTAAGAACAAAAGTGATACTTACACTGGAAAGTGAAATATGCTTGTTCTACATCAAATTTTATAATTATTTTATACTTAAAAGCAAAATGAGCAAGAAGGTAGTTGTGAAATGCTGAACTCCAAAAGCAAGTTCACCTGCTTTCAACCTGCTGAAATGTTATAAATTTGGATATGTTTAACAATCAAAATGATATGTGTGTAAAATATTTATTTCAACAGAATACGTATCCACTTAATTGTGAAGCAAATTACGATTCTTCAAAACCATCAGAAAGATTGAAATTATACAGTGTACAAAACATAAATTTCCTGTAACTGTTGCTAAAGAAGACAAATTTTAGCTTTTATAAGATGAAAATGCAAAACCAATAGTTTGTGTGAATCTTTCAGATGCTACTGAGTATCATCAAATCTAAAAGTTTTAAGGTAGTTGAAAATTTTTTCTAATGAAGTCAAGTAGTTAGATGACCTTAAGTCCCATGAAGTGCGGTTTTAGAACATATATGATTAAGGGATGTACTATAATTAGTGTCACTTAACTCTACAGGATTGAAAATAGTGTTATCTAGTGATTTCCTTTTTAGATTCACTTAGTAGCTTTATTCTGAAAAGAGAAAGTAAGAGCTCAGGAGAAAGGTGGCAGATCTGAATTATAAAGTATCGTGTAAAGATAATTCAGCATACCAAAATGATAAATGGACTGATTTATATTCACTGTTGTTCCTGAAGTTTAATTTTACTCTTGCTGTATTACAACGTGAAACTATAATTCTCCACTTCTAAGAGTTGATAGCATAAATTAAACTCACCGACCACTCAGATTGCTTTTTCTATAGTTAAATCCTGCCGTATTGTGAAAATGACTTATTCATGAAAATTTTCCTTTGTTATCCAAGAAAAAAAATGTTTTCTACCATTAGTTGTTTTCCCTGTCTGGAGCTATGACATCAGATCATATGAACAGCAAGTTAAAACTTCAAAAAAATGTACGTTCTAGTCAGGATAGAGTACTTTTGGAAATCTTTGCAACTATTCAGCAGTAGCAGTCCATGTGTTTTGGGGTAAATTGAAAAGAGATGTTTTCATCTCTGAGTTGTAGAGCTTCTTTTATCACTGTTTCCGGGAAACGCTAGCACTTTTGTTGCTTCTGAAACAGAATGAACACCTGAATGCATTTTGCAGTAGTGAAATATCCCAAACTTCCCATTCGTGGTTGGAGCAAATGGGGGATGGGGTACGTTAAGCAGTGAGACATGAAGGGCGAGCTGTAGGCCTGCCTGTCACCGAGCTGATAGCTTGGCGACGGTTGTATATCATCTACCCTTCATTGGCTCATGAAGCCCGTTTCAGCGGAAATGCAAACGTGCTGCATGACACATGTATTTTTCATCCTCAGTCCTGATAGTTTGGGGCTTCCTGTGCATCATTAAATTGTTTCATTCCCCTATGTTCCCCACAGATGTGCTGCCACCAGTTCCAGGCCAAGGGGATAAAACAGCAACAATGCTCTCAGATGGAGCCATTTATAGCAGCATTGACTTCACGACCAAAACCACTTACAACAGTTCCAGCCAAATAACACAGGCTACCCCATATGCCACGACACAGATCTTGCATTCTAACAGCATACATGAACTGGCTGTTGATCTGCCTGATCCACAATGGAAAAGCTCCATTCAGCAAAAAACAGATCTGATGGGATTTGGTTATTCTCTGCCTGATCAGAACAAAGGTAACAATGGTGAGTCAGGTCCTTGTGTTCCTGCGGAGTTGTTTTCATATCATTTGTGCATGAGATAGAAGTTGGTGTCTGTTGTTTGACTATGTGATTCATTACCAGGTTTACTTCCTAAACTAAAAAAAGATACACCAGCATGTATTCAGTACCTTGAACAATCCCTACCACCACCACCACCACCACCACCACCGTCTTCAGCCACCACTGCCACCATCACACACCAACACCTATCGGTTTCATTCCTTTAGCTCTTTTCCAATATGATGACCAGCAATCCATCTCTAATTCCATTAGGACAGGATAGACAAAAACATTCCTCCACTCTCCCCGACATCTGCTTCTGAGTTGCTAACTGCATGTTCTGCATGGGCTTGTGCTGTGAACTAATCACATAATACCACTATGACCTCTGCCCTTTAACCCTTAGCCTTACTTTACATCCCTGACTACCGATTGGCTGAGGGATTGTCTAATAGAATGCCACACAACCAGTCACAGGATTTCAGCACCACCAGCTCTCACAACAGCTCAGAAAGGAGTGGCAGTCTCTCAGGTTGGTCTCATCACAGTAAGGAGAACTATTTGTTTGTCACCAGCATATGACCTGTGTTCCTAATCGTCATGAAGAAGTGCAGAATCACAACTCTATGTCAGGCATTTATCTTTCAAATGAAGATAGTACTTTATCCTAATTAAATCATGCTCTGGCGAGGTGGCAGTAGAGGGAATAAAAATCACTGTCACCTTTTTACTGTACAAGGATGTCTTTAAAGAAAAATATTCTCTTTTCTGAGTACTCTTGATTAAAGAGCAGATGAGTCTGATCTGCCTTGAACCTACGTAAGAGTCAAGAGAACTTTATAATGACATCTTACATGAAAGTCAGTTCCATGTTATAGGTACTGAAATGAAAGTGAATTAGGGACTACTCATAATATTAGGATCCTTCCTATTTTTTAACCATCTATCCAAAATATCATGTAATAGAATTTAGTTTACATTGAATGGCATAATAATGCACTAAACAGGATTATTAACATAGGGAATTGCTATCAATATTTAATAGCCAGTAAAATCCCTGTAAACTTTGATATTGATCATTATCTTATGCTGTAAATTTTAATATATATTTGAGGTATATCATATAAGTGATAATCTATAACATACATACTATAAAGTACATGTGCAGAATGTTACTGGACAGAAATGTACACCTGTTGTAATGAGTGTCAGTGACATCTTCCTTGCTCAAAACTGCTGCCTGTAAAATAAGGTAACTGTAGTAGACTTGCTCTACCTTCCAATCATAACATTGACACTGGAATAATCACCAGCCATAGAGGACTTTATCTGAATATTTCTAATTAATTCTGTGACTGATTACTAATGTGTTCAGATTCATTGTATGCTCTTTTCTTTAATTTCAGGTTCCCAGCAAAAGATTAGAGTGTGTTAAATGTGACATGTCACAGGCTACCTGGCATCAAGTCCATAATGAGTTAATTTTTTTTTACATCATTAGGGTAACATTTACCAAATTGCTTTTCCTCAGGAGATAGAACCCTCTAAGACTGAAATGTTAATGCTCTGTCTTCCCTTCAAAATGAGTCAGTCACTCTCCTTGCCTATTGGTAGGGATACATTATAGAATCCAGGAAACTTTAAACACTTGTTATGAATTTAATCTGGCTTTATCATATAGGGAACTTTTTTTAATGACCTTATATGTCAATTTTACTGCCATTTATTTGTAATAACTCCCATGATTTTTCTGAATAATTAAAAACTAATTTGTCCTTGACTTCCTTCTTATTTCATTAAAGATACGTAAAGTCTCAAGAATATATCAAAAATCTATATGCTATAATCAATGGTTTACAGAAGACCTGTGAATCTGTCATTAAATATGTGTTGATTGACACGCCATTTTAAAAGTTATTTTTGAGTAATTGTGAATAGAACATTGCTCACAATAGCAGTTGCTGCTTTTTGAATCTATTAATCTCCTGAGTGACATATATACATGCATTATATTAACTAGTTCATCTACATTTGAATAAAAATTACTTAAGTTGGTGATAGAAATCATTCTTCAATCCATGAGAGTGAAGTGATTACTCCCTTTTTAATATGACCCAATAGAGTTTATAATTGCGGAGCTTTTGTTTTATTCTTACAATCAAAAATATGCTTCTTGTGGCTCAAACTTAAGATACAACTGCCCTATGGATAACTAATTATATAGTGTTACAGATTTTCTTAATTTAGTATATCAATGTAATCAATTTCACTTAATCACAATGATAAATAGGATGCTTAGGAATTGTTTGCATTTTTCAACTTCTTTGAATTGCTTTTATGATTTATTCATTATATAGGTTCTATGCACGTCTGTTATAAATCCTACAAATCCAACCACTAAAACATATAAAATAAAACTTGTTTTAAAATGGTATCTACAATGATAATTTTATCTGTAAATATTATATAGCTAGATAACAAATCTGATAACAATGACTGTATCTTAATATACCAGTGCTTTTCAATAGTAGACTATATGTTAAATATTCAAGCAAATTTTTCCTAATTTTCTTTAATTGGAAGTGATTTGCTAGATTTAAACAAGATCCAAATATTTCCATTTTGAGCTGAAAAGAAAGGAGTCAAGTATGTTTTCAAGTCATCAAAATACATGGGGAAGGGAGGTAAGGGCTGATGAATGGCTAATAAGTTAGATAGTAGAAAGAAGTTCTGGTGTTCTCTTGCATAATGTGTAATTATAGTGACAATAGTACATTTTTTAAATAAAGCCTAGGCCGGCGCCGCGGCTCACTAGGCTAATCCTCCGCCTAGCGGCGCCGGCACACCGGGTTCTAGTCCCGGTCGGGGCGCCGGATTCTGTTGCTCCTCTTCCAGGCCAGCCCTCTGCTGTGGCCAGGGAGTGCAGTGGAGGATGGCCCAGGTGCTTGGGCCCTGCACCCCATGGGAGACCAGGAGAAGCACCTGGCTCCTGGCTCCTGCCATCGGATCAGCGCGGTGCGCCGGCCGCAGCGCGCCGGCCGCGGCGGCCATTGGAGGGTGAACCAACGGCAAAGGAAGACCTTTCTCTCTGTCTCTCTCTCTCACTGTCCACTCTGCCTGTCAAAAAAATAAAAAATAAAAAAATAAAAAAAAAATAAAAAAAAATAAAAATAAATAAAGCCTAGAAGAAAGGATTTTGAATGTTTTCCCTATAAATAAGTGAAAAATGTTTGAGGAAATAGATACGATTCCTCTGATTTGGGCATTACACAAGGTATACATGTATGAAACATTACATGGTGCCCCATAAATATCTACAATTTTTATGTGTCAGTTAAAATATTAAAAAAAATATTAGAGGCAGTTCTCTCTTTGGTTGCAACTGGCAACATCGGACTGTGGTGATTTCACTTAATTTGTAGTTCTCTAATACAGAGTTGAGTTGCCTTAGATTGTGTCTCCTGTTTTCCATCATGCTAAGAGCCCATCACTTAGCTCATGGCTTAGAGGAGACATATAGGTTGATTAAACTAGCTTAATGATTTAGGGAAACTTTTGAATGACCTTATATATTTTATATTGTAATTTGTTTATAAAAAGTCCTACAATTGTTTGATACTCAGTGTACTAGCAATTTTTATGCTATGATAATCCTACCCTGAGTGCCCACAATGAGAGAACAGAAATGTCAATGAAAGAGGGAAAAATGGCTGTTGAATGGAAAACCCTTACAGATTCCCTGTGTGAATCAGCTCTGTTTTGAAAATACATTTTTCAGAATGTTAATTGGAAGAGTTGATCATGAATCTATTTCTTGGACTTAGGGAAGGTTTTCACTGAGAGCTCTAGAAAAAGTAATTTTCAGTAAAGGCACTGCATTCTCAATTCCGAGTTCTCTCTCCCACTGGATGAATATGCACCACAGAAGACACAGAAAGAACCTCAGTACCTCATCTATAAAATGGAGATCTAAGAGCTTTCCAGTTTCTGTCACTCAACTCTGGTGGTGATCACATTTCTAAAAGAGTTATGATGAGTGTAAAGACTTATACACATGTAAATATACAAGAAACAAAGAAGGTACAACTAAGAAAGCAGAAATAGGTTATTCTGATGCTGTAGGAGAAGAAACTCAGACAGTCCTTGTTTATGATGTTTGGTGAGTCATTAGGAAACAAAGGATTTAGTTTCATCTACTTGAAAGAAAAGTCACAGACTTGAATTCAGTTCAATCAAATTTGTTATTCTGACAGTCACACCATCTCTGGAATACTCACTAGGCATAGAGAAGAAGTTGGGAATGGAGAAAGACTGTGAAAACTACAGAAGCTGGGTTTGCTCTAAGATAAAAGCGGCAGGCAAGAACAACAATGATTGGCATTTACTGAGCATTCTGTACATCGCGAACACCTAAGCAATATTTCTTAAAATTCCCGCACTAACTCAAGGAAGTATTAATTTGATATCTTCCACGTATAGAAATTGAGGGAATTTTTGTTGAGCCACTTGCCAAAAGGGGAGCTAGTCTTCATACCCAAAGATCAAGCCCTAACCTATGCAGAAGATATCTCCTGTCCTGCCTTTTTATAACTTTCCTTTTCCCAGAGATAAGCGGTGAGAGGAAAGGTGAAAGCAGTGGTTTGCAGGGATGCTCTTGTAATATGTATGAATTTGTGCATGCTCTAGAGAAA
Organism: Oryctolagus cuniculus; assembly: GCF_964237555.1. Classification (NCBI taxonomy): domain Eukaryota; kingdom Metazoa; phylum Chordata; class Mammalia; order Lagomorpha; family Leporidae; genus Oryctolagus; species Oryctolagus cuniculus. Next base: position 35,026,014 of record NC_091435.1, read on the forward strand.
GCATAACAGTTCCATTATGGGCCATGCTGTACATGTCTCGTTTAACAATTTTTGTCACTTCTAACACTCAAATATACTAGTTGTAAATTATCTAATCTTTTGATTTGCCTAATGCAGATTAGTGATAGTAGAAAGAAGGAATGAGTGGAACGCATTGATATTTATATGACTTGAAAGGCTTGCTACAAGTATCTTCTGCTCACAGCTTTTAGTTCCAGAAAGATGAAGAACAAGGGGCCAGTACGATGGTTTGGGCAGAGACAGCTATAGTCCATGTTGGAAGTGGCAGAAGTCACTTAGGTTCATTCAAGAAGTACTCATTCCTGTTAACCCCTTTTTATGAAGAAGTATCATCTGCTTAATTTTGGAAGAGTAAAATATTCAAAGCTGCATAAAGGATCAATTTTATTTTTATATTTCATTAAGTTCCATGTTTGCCCCAGATATGGCTTACAGACTGCTGACTTAATTTCTGCTAATGCTTTGCGCATGGATTCATTTGTATTACAAGTAGTAGTGAGACTAATTATTGTATTTCCATTAACTTTCCTCCTTTTTGGAATTTTACAAAATGTTATGCTAAAAAGAGCTGGGAACTGTACTGACTATATGCCAAGATAATTGTGCCACTCATTAGTTCACAAGTCTAAGAAAAATATCATTGTGAAATATTTGCAGGTATTCTCAAGATTGTTGTTGATTGATTTTTATCAGTGACTTTTGAGAGAAAAATGTTACTCTCTTGGATTAATTAAATTGAGTAAATTCTAATGGAACAGTTTAGGCTGTATCCTTAGACACTGCATTTTCCACTGAGAGAGATTATGCAAAAGAGCATTATAAACGCACTAAAATCTGACATTTAAAAGAATTTGTTATGGACCATTATTTCGTCTAACAATGAAAACGTGGAGACAGCAGACACAAATAAATCAATAAATGTGCTTTTGATTCAGCAGCCATATTTTTGGTTTATTCAGGCCTGCAGTTAATGCAGCGAGAAAGAAACAATATCAATTTGAGTGATTTATAAAAATGTTCTTCTGATTATATCATTTCATTGTTTATAGCTTTTACCAACTCGAACACACTGATTCTGGTGTTGGGAAAACATAAATACATCTTCCCATCTGATTTACTCTGTTTCTTCTGATTGTTGGCATCTCCGAGTAAATGCACTCTTACTTTCAGGTGGAAAAGGTGGAAAAAAGAAGAAAAATAAAAACTCTTCTAAACCACAGAAAAACAATGGATCTGCCTGGGCCAATGTGCCTCTACCTCCTCCCCCAGTTCAGCCCCTTCCTGGCACAGAACTAGAACACTATGCGGTAGAACAGCAAGAAAATGGGTAAGCATATTCATACCAACATACCAACAAAATGGCCAAGGCCGCATACCTCTTTCTCATTCATTTTTGCACTGTGTTCAGTTACTGTTTCTTTGCTTTCTTCCCACCCCGTTCGCTGCATTTTTCTCTCCTTTCGTATTGGCATGGTCTTTCTGTGTTTTAGCTGATAAATACAAAACCAGCACGTATTGAGGACTGAGCATCCTTGGCCTTCAAGTGCCTGAGGTTGCCTGCAATCATGATAATGCAGCTTCCATTTATAATATTGCTTGTTAGTTTGAAAGCAAGTACCCACAGCTCTGTGAACTAAAGAGCCACTCCTGAGATGCTGAAAAGGGAATTAAAATAACCTGCTTCATCATCTTGTGCCGTTCCCTAATGACTTGATGCCTGGCCATAGCAGGGCGCCGCTGTAGAGGGCTGTCACAATGGGATAATTGTAGGGACCTGGCCAGTGGGTAGAACTTTAATCATCAGCTCTGATGGGAATTTAGGGGCCAGAACAATCAAAGAGGTTTAAGCCAATGTACACCCTATAACAAAACCTTTTTAAGTGAGAAAATTCCCTTTGAGGGCCTTTAAATGTGACCAGTTTCCTTATTCTTTCCCAAACATCTCTCAAGAGTTAGTGTGTTGTCTGCTATAAAATTTAAGTGTTAATTGATTTTAAACACAAGACATGATTTTTGTTTTTATTTCCAAGACAACAGCAACAAAAGAAAATGGAAAGAAACATGCTCAATGTATTTTTCTATTTTAATAATTCTAAATCTCTTTCTTATATTTTCCAGGTCACTTTATTTTGACTAAGCCTTTATTGAACCCTGAAATACAGAATAAAGGCAGTTTTCTCTCATAGGTTTTCTTTATTAAGAACTATTTAGATATTAAAATATTTCAGTTTAAATGGATAATGTTTTTTGTTCTTTCTCAATAGAAATAAAGACAACATGTACAGGCTAAATTTTTTTCTCCCTATTCTCTTTGTTCTGTATATTTGAGGTGTCCAGATTCATTTTCCTAACTGCAACTCTCTATTTGCTTCCTTCCAAAGATGTCATTTGTGTTTTCATCTTAATAGGTTATGCACACACACACTCACACACTCACACACGAGGGTACTTCAGAAAGTTCATGGGAAATGAAATTAAGACAAGTTTGTTTGGATTGAAGACAGTTGTGGAATCCATGCCTACATGAGGTCTTCCGAAGTTCCCTGGAAAGTGGGTATTACAAAAAACTATGCATAGATTTCTAAAATATTTTGAAACCAAATTAAACTTATCTTTTAATTCAATTCTTCCACAAACTTTTAAAAGTACCCTCATATATCATATATGTAATATGTATTATATAGATATAAAAATACATGCAAGTATAGGTAAACACACACATACACACAGATTTTTTTTGTCAATGTCTTTCTATCCCCCATATGGACTTCATTCTTTTAGGCTGGGATTATAATACCCATAAATATGCAAATGATTGTTATTTTAACATAAACAAAATGCTTGGATTAGGAAACCAAGAGCATACCCTGTTTCTCTGAGTTTAAAAAAAAAATAAAACTCTCTAAAGGCTGTTCCTTTATGTCATGATCTCATTTTATAGCAAAGGTATAAATGTGTGTCACATGAATCCTGAGAAAAGAAAGACCAGAGAAGTGTATTCCACAAGGAAATGTTAATACAGGTTTAGAAATCTGAATTTTAAAAGGTATAGTCAGAAAATGGGGAAATGGAACTTGAAAAGAGCGAAGAGAAAGTAGTGCTTGTTAAATCCTTATAAGCATAAAGCCTTGAACTCAGATCACATGAAAATTGTGGGTAATTGGGAATCATTTCTTTCTGCTGTTTCCATTCAGTCTACTGACAAAAACATAGAGACTATAATAATGCCCATCACCCACTGAAATAAAACTAATCTAATTAAAATAAATGCATACTTCTCAGGTGATTTCATTACTCAGCAGTACAACTGGAAGTATTAATAAGTGAAATGATAATGTTGGTAAGATTTTTATTTTTTGACACAAATAATTTTTAGTATTTAAAAGATAATATTTCTACATGTGAGAGAATTATAAATTATTTTAATATTGTCATAATGAATGATGTTAGAAAATTTTTGTTTCTAAAGATTTCTTGAAAATGGATAAAAATAGGGAAAACTGGATATAGTTTATTCATTGTTGCAGACACTAATTTGAGATATTAATAGGAGAAGTCAGATTAAGGTCATATGGAACTCATCTGTTTATATGTACATTTATATATATATGTATATGCACATACACATATACTCACATATTCATAGTGTTTTGTGAATAGTTGATTTCTTATTTACCTTTCAGTTCTTATTTGCCTATATACCTAGTATTTGCTGAAAAGACATATCATTCTTACCAAAAACCATGCTCAGTTGTCATTTAACCTGTCTACTGAAAGAAAAATTCAGTTTCTTATACTTCAGTGTCCAATTATAAAGACTAACACTTGTAAGCTCTTACTTTGTTCATAATAAAAACACGTTTAAAGTCAATATGGCAAGAACAAATAAGTAGATTTGGAGAGAGTTTAGTCTATTTCTTGATATATTTTTATATATTTTTCTCATTATCTATTATGAAAAGAAAAGGCAAGATTATTGATCTTAGATTACACTTTGCTATTCATGATGTTATCATGAAGTATTTTACAAAGAGATCTTTTATAGAATTTTTTATATGCTTTATTTTGAAAACTGCACAATTTAAGCTTAACAGTTTCTCAGTATAAGGAATGCAAAAACTTTAGGTAGTTTATTTTCAATAATTTTTCATTTGTGACAATAAAGGATTCTACAGTTGTTCTTCCTATGGTGACATACAATTTTTATGTGTTTTTTTTAACATATCCTAAAGAGAACTTAAGCAATTTTCTTTCCAAAAACATAGGAAGTGTTATGCCCAATGTTAGGAAAAGAATCAGCAGAAGGCACTGGGGTGAATACTCAACACAGTAAGTGATCCCTTACCCAAGCAGCCCACAGGAAAGGGAGGCAGAGCAAGACAGGAGACTAACTGCACACACATGCACTGTTGTACACTCACACATGCGTATGCACACACACACACACACACAGTTGCATAAGGCCTGCATGAGCAATGTATACAAAATAATAAATTGACAACAGAAAGAGGCAACTGCACTTTCTAGGAAAGCCAGGGTAAAATTCCTAGAAGTTGATTTTTGAGGTGAGTCTTGATTTGTTTAGTCACAAAATATTGAACCCATAGTTGGGTGACTTACGATGCAAAGCACTGATTGAAAACTAAGGGCAAGGAGAACAACCAATAGTTGCAGTAGAATTGATTGCAACAACCAGCAACTAAAATGAAACATTACTAATGTCACCTTTTCTATGCAAATAGAACATTCCCTGACCAAAGACACACAGACACACACACAAAAAGAAATACAATAAAAGATGAGAAAATAGAGAATAACAAATAGTGTATTCCTCTTCCCTCCAAAACCCTACCCTGTTCTAGTCAAGGTTATTTATCTTTGCTTTCTTTTTCATTATTTCTTAAACTTAACTCCTCATCTTGTAGTACTTAACACATTATATTTGAATTATTTGTTTCCTTCAGCAATTGGTAGCTTCTTTATGAGCTTTGTTGAGTTTGAACCCTGCACAAGTTAGGAGATAATGGAAGAAGGTGTCTTCAGGCCAGCTCTGAAACCATGTATGTCATTGAAGGATTCTGATCTTTGAATGCAGATGATAGATTGTAGGAGCTGAGCTTCAGTGCAGGTGGAATATTGCAGCAAAATAACCAGTACCATGAAAATGTTGAGTGTAGACTGTGCTAATGATTGCAGGAAAGAGGGAAAAGGCCAGATTTAGGAGATACCCTGAAATGAGAATAATGATCATCTTCAAAGAATTGTGGCTAGTTTTTTGTTATTATGTTTAGGATTGTTTCTAAAATCTTCAGTATTTTTTTTCTGAGCCTTTCTTAGTCCACGTTTGCCTCCAACAACTCAAAATTGCAAATTATTGTCCAAAAAATATTTAATTGTTAATTCAGTAATATAGCCATGATGATAAATTTTTTTTATCATCCATAGGTCTCTCAGTCTGACGAAAATGTGCCAAAATACATTAGTGTCTAGTTAATATCACGCATTTTATTATAGTCATACGATGCTAGGAAGAATTCAATACTAATTAAGTGGAAAACGGCCTCTTTGCCTTGTTACTATACTTAGAGCTGGGCCAGCTTTTGTGGGTGTTGAACTTTATTGTATTTTTATTAGTAATTTGGTATTTGTGTCTGGCCTTTAACAAGTTAGTTCAGACGCAGCATTGATTTGTTGTCATTTTTATCCTTATTTGCCAGGCTTGGCAGATAATATGATGTCTCTCGCTTCACTGGCAATGTCAAAGAACAAAAGCTTCTCTAGGAAAGGTTGGCCAAAAGACCTTTGCTTGGGAATTAGCAACATTTTCATAGTCTTTTTTATGTTGCTGTAAGAAAAGCTGAAATTCTATCACTCAAATAAGATGTAAATAGGAAACTATGAAAGAATCCGTGAACACAGAACTACGGTTTTTCATCACATTTAACCTCTTCTGTGACTTTCTCATCCTTCTGCAGTATTTGCATGAAGCCTAAGTATCTGTTTCCTTGGAATGAAGGAAGATGTGGATACCAGATATGTTGAATGATTCTTCTCATCATCTGCTAGGCACCATATCCTAATTTCACTTCTGTTCCTTTATATACCTCTCCTAGTGCTTTGGTTTTTATCTCTCTCCATTTCTCCTGTTTTGGCACCAACCACTTAGATAAATCCACAGATCTTTCTCAGTTTTACCCCATAGGAATACAGTTTTCCTACTCCTGTTCTAGATTGTCTTGCAAATAAAAAATATGGGACAATTGGTGATAACATCCTTTGTTGTTTAGTGGAATAGCTAAGAAAATTAGCTTTAGGCAATTAATATATTATGCAATGTGTCTGAGTGATGTCAATAGCAATGATTATATTGACATACTCTCCTTTGCCTGAAATTATTTGAAGAACAAAAACTGAATCAAGTTTAAGTAATTCCATGTTGTCTGTGCTACCTTCATATGTGATGCATGCAACGTCTATTTTTTCTCTTATATCCTCTATGCATTTTCATTCCCAATGTATATCTCTATTAAATTATTAGAAATAAAATTAGTTTAGTACTTATGGAGTAGGGAAGTTTTAAGAGATAACTGGCTGTTTGCATAGGAAAGATTGAATCTATAAACATGTGCTTTCTTTATTCAAAGGTGTAATATCCTTGGCAAGAAGCCAGTGTAAGTAAGGAAAGTGTACCTATAAAATTTCTGGCACACAAAAAAGTGCTCTTTTGTAACAAGTTTTACAGAGTAAATTTAATTGTAACTATTGATGAAGTATAATGGCAAGCCCATTCCATATTGGAAATAAGCAGTTCTTTTTAGACACCTTTTCTGTGTGATTTAATTACATGACATTTAAAGCCAAATAAGTAAACTAAGGAAAGAAAGCTATGCATTCTTCATCTCCAATCCGTACATATGCGTATGACCTATGATTTTTAAAGTATTAGTCACTGCAAAATAGGACAAATACAGTACCTTAACTGTAGTATAGTTAAATCCATTTGTGCAAAAGACACCAAGACCATGTAAGAAGTTAAACACTAAGATAAACCAGACAACAGTTAAGGGATCCAGTATCCAAAATAGCATAAGACTATATGCAATCAACTTCCAAATAAATGTGCAAAACTATTGTCATAGACGTTCAGGAGGGTAATCTATCAGCACTGGTTGGTCTCATCAGGAAATTTTTATAAAAGATAAGAGATTGTTGCCTTTAGCTAGGAGAACTTTGACGATTAAGATAGGTAAAATTGGAGAATAGCTTATTTGAAATAAGTTGAATTCTGTAGTTGAATGCACCCAGATTGAAAAGAACAAATGAAAAGAAACTAAGTATTTTGAGCAGGAAATTCATTTTGATAATTTATAAAAACTATCTGGGGGCTGGTGCTCTGGCGCAGTGGGTTACAGCCCTGGCCTGAAGAGCCGACATCCCATATGGGCACCGGTTAAAGACCTGGCTGCTCTACTTCCGATCCAGCTCTCTGCTATGGCCTGGGAAAGCAGTAGAAGATGGCCCAAGTCCTTGGGCCCCTGCACTTGCATGGGAGACCCGGAGGAATCTCTTGGCTCCTGGCTTCAGATTGATGCAGCTCCGGCCATTGCAGCCATTTGTCTCTGTCTCTGCCTCTCCTCTCTCTGTGTAGCTCTGACTTCAAATAAATAAATAAGTCTTAAAAAAAACTATCCGAAGTGGTGTCAGCTTAGCTATATTTAATGCACAGAACAGATAGAAGAAAGTAAATGTTTTATTGAGGTCATTCAAGCATTTTCACAGATAAATTATTGAGTGGTAGGCAAGATTGAGAATATGGGGAGAAACTAAAAGTGGTACATCCAACCAGGACAGTCAATTACAAGCATTCTAGGTCATAGAGTTCTTTTTTAAAATTTAATCTGGGGCCAGTGTTGTGGCATTGCCAGTAAAGCCGCTGCCTGTGTCGCCAGCATCCCAAATGGGCACCAACTGAAGTCCTGGCTGCTCCACTGCCAATCCAGCTCCCTGCTAATGTACCTGAAAAAGCAGCAAAAATGGGCCAAGCACTTAGGCCCCTCCCACTTTGTGGGAGACCTGGAAGAAGCTCCTGGCTCTTTGTTCTGCCTGGTCCAGACCTGATTGTTGCAGCCATTTGGGGAATGAACCAGAGAATAAAGGATGTCTGTCTGTCTGTCTCTTTGTCTCTTTCTCTTCCCCACACTCCTCCACACCATAACTCTCTTTCAAATAAATAAGTAAATCTTTAAAAAATTAAATCTGTGATTTCCAACACTTGAAACAGATAAAAATGACATCATTTTACATCAATATATATTTTGCGCAATTGTGATTAGTACTCTTCTGCATTTTGGACCAGACGGTGTTTGTTTTAAAGACGTTCTACTACAGTAACAAGATTTTTTTAGGGAAAGATTTTCAACTTCTGTTTTCTGAATTGAAATCAAATGTCAATCTAAAGGCAGACATTAGTTTCTACTAAGAATATTAAGAGAATCAAAGGAATACTGAATCTATTTTTATAACGAAGTCTTAGTGGCATATCATTTGGAATAGTTGTCATGGATCTCAAAAAATAATAAAGAAAATGCTCCAACATTTCCTTAGTCTATCCATTTGAAGCACAGGGATGAACAACAGGAGGAAGTAATAACATCTCTATGCACTAAATTCATTAATTTTCTTTAATTAGCAATTTGGTTTTTCTACATGGGCAACTTCCTTGGGAAGTTATTGGCTTTTGTAACTGTGGGGTAACAATTAGCTAAGAAGATCTTTTAAGACTAAATGGTATACTGAGATAACAGATGTAATTACGATTAGAAATTAAGATAACAGCCAGGTGATTTACCATGATAGCACCAACAATTTGATTAGGAGGAAATAAAGTTAGGAAATGTTTTAGATACTACATATATTGTTACTGTTTCCTGCCAGTGTAATTGTGTATGCGTGTGCGGGCATACGTGTACATGTATATCAATGTATATTTTTCCTCCTTTAATTTCCAGCTATGACAGCGATAGCTGGTGCCCACCATTACCAGTGCAAACATACTTGCACCAGGGTATGGAAGATGAACTGGAAGAAGATGATGACCGAGTCCCAACCCCTCCTGTCCGAGGTGTGGCCTCCTCTCCTGCCATCTCCTTTGGACAGCAGTCTACTGCAACACTCACTCCATCCCCGCGGGAGGAGATGCAGCCCATGCTGCAGGCTCACCTGGACGAGTTGACGAGGGCCTATCAGTTTGACCTAGCTAAGCAAACATGGTAATTATTCTCATTAAGAGAAGCAAGTCTTCATGTAAATATAGAAGAGATTCTATGGAACTATACATCTGGGGCTAAAAATACTTTTGTGTGACTCTTTAATCATTTAGATAAAGAAATTGAGTACAGAGATGTTAAATAATTTGACCAAAGTTTTATAACTAGTTAGAGTGATACATAGCAGAATTCAGATCTGAATATCAAGAATAAAGTGCTTTTGGCTATACCAAAATCTTTTCTAATTTACAGTTTAGCTTCAATTAGCTTAGCCTTGAACTTACTTCCAAAGCCATAATAAAGGACTCTCTTTAGATTCTTCAAAGTGCCTGTGATTAATTCTGTATGTGGTTATGAATATGTAAATGTAGCCTCTGCAAATCACTTATGGTCAGTGTCAGTATGTGTAGGAATGAAACGGACATTTTGTGATGCGATTCGTATTTTTAGCCCTTGTGTATACTCCTGTGGACTGTGGTCTTCCTGCTTTTTACTTGTCGAATATTATGGTTAGTAGTGATTTAAGCCTGTGAATATAGAGTGGATTAACATTATGTCTTTGCAAAAACTGATGAAAGAAAGAGAGGGGAGCGTGGATAGGGGAGTGGAGGAGAAAAAGAGAAAGGAGGGAAGTAAGGGAATCTTCTTGGAACTGTACCTATACAAGCATGAGTTCTGTTCTCTTTATATATTAATAAAAATGGGAAGAGAATAGATAGATTAGAGATTCTCTTTCAGTTGAATTACATGAGGCAGAAATAGAAACAATATTAGTACAAGTAAATGTAAAGCCCTCCAAAAATAAACAAGAACAAGTTAAAAACCCCAAATTCCTTTTTAAAAATAATTCCATAAAATTTCATAAACTATAGAAGGCAATATACTTAACAATTCAGAGAAAATGCACAGAAAGACAAATGAGATCAGTTCTCATGATTTTATACAACTTTCCTCTTATCGTAAGTTTTTTCCCTTATTTATTTTCTTTTCCCAAATAATGATATATGAGAGTCTAGACTTAAAAGTGAAATTTCAGTGACATATCTCCAGTAATCTTCTTTTGATTAATACTTTGTGCTTAAATCAGAGTATATTTTCTAAGAATAGTATTTGCTATATATACATAGAGAAATATATGAGTTGATAAGAGAATGAAATAATGAGATATATGATATATGAGTTGATAATGAGATAATTCTTACTTTTGGTGTTAATGACCTATTTTAAAATTTTATTTTTAAAATAATAGTTTTAGTTCAAAAGCAATCTATCAGTTTTAGATAAAGCTAACTATCCATACAAAGATCCCTAGACCAGGAATATCACTTACAGCTTGTTACAAATAGGCTGGGGTTTATTTTCAGAAAGGGACAGATTAGAAGTTCTTAAAAATTTTCCTGAACAGTCATCAGATGTTTTTTTCTAAAAGGCCAGAGACGACCTACTGTTAAAAAGGATTGTTTTGCACCAAGTTTCATGTTATAAAACATCACTATTTTTAGTGGAAGTCAGCTACTTAAAGAGCCGTAGAATCCCCTTTGAGTCCATTGATGGAGTTCTACATTGTATTCATTTAAAGCACAAATTCTATCTCATGGGTTCTTAAATTTGGCTGCATTTTGCAGTCAGGTGAATAATCCTAAAACAGCGTGATACTCAGGCCACCCTCAGATTCTTGACTAAGGATAGCCATGGAAGTAAACCTGGTCTTACTTGCTATCTGATCTTGGGTAGCTTGTTTAACATTTATATGCATTAGTTTCCCCATTTGTAAAATGATGGTGACAATGGTAAGTTATTTCTTATGTAGAGGACAGTCCCCAAGATTAAGCACCTTGTGGTACCAAGTACAAGTTAGAGGTCTCTAATCCTACCCTAAGTTTCAAGAATTCACTAGAAGTCTTGTAAGTAACCAAAAGCTGTAAGGGTAAGAGTTATAGCTTTTTGCAGTAAAAGCAGGTAGATTAAAACCATTCAAGAGAAGACAAGTATGAAGAATAGGCCAGGGAAAGTCCAAAAGTAGGACTTCCAGGTGTCTTCTCTCAGTGGGGGTCATGGACAAATTTACCTTCTTGGTAAAGAGCATGACATATGCTCAGAGCATTGCACCTCTGCTCCAAGGTCCAGAGACTTCATTTGGGCTCTGTCGCATAGATTATATTGTCTACCAACATGGCTGACCTCAATCTTTAGCCACCTCACAGGCAATACCATGTGAATCAAAGCCCCCAAAATAAAAAAAAAAAAGTTTGACTTTCTGGAGTATACTCAGCCAATCCTCCAGACAAACAGAGACACTGTTGTCAACCATTCCAAAGGCTTAGAGATTACTTCCCAGAAGTACATGGCAAAGGCTAGCCTCTCTTGAGTCAAGGATAAATTCTTACTTAGGATCATAGTTTTTGTAAGAACTAAATGAGCGTGTGGTTGTATAGAACTTAATAAAATGCCTGACTATCTTCTAGCTGTTACTTTTCAGAAAGGCTTGGGTGTTCACTTGAGTTGTCCAGTGCTACCCACCTTTTAACACTTAGCAGTATCTTATTTAGTAACTGTATGATGGATGCTTGTTAAATAGATGAACAAACTAATTCTTCACCTACTGTGAATACCCATACATCAGGTATGATACTACTCAACCCAGCAATCTTCCAGAATGCCCCAACTGACGCCACATGTGGGAGTCTGGAGCCTCCATGGGCTCACACAAGACCTGGCCCTTCTTGTTTGGAAGTGCCTCTCCATCCATGTTGCATGAAAACATCATGGAAGAGCTGTTATTTATACAAAAATAATGGTTCTGTATTTTTTCATCTATAGATCACCAATAGAAGCATTTGCCAGTCTGTGCCAGGGCTGTTGTTTGGTGAGGCAGGTGTTCATAGCCCATTGTGTAAGAAAGTGTGGCAAGTTTCGAACTTAGTCAGTGGAGAGGTAGAAGACAGTGTTAGTCCCTATAGCATACCATTGAATTCTAATTAGTCTTGCTGAATGTTAATGAATTGCTCTCCTTGGCTCCTAGGCACATTCAAAGCAATAATCAACCGCCACAGCCACCAGTACCACCATTAGGTTATGTGTCTGGAGCCTTGATTTCGGACTTGGAAACAGATGTTGCAGATGATGATGCTGACGATGAAGAGGAAGCTTTGGAAACCCCCAGGCCCCTGAGAGCACTAGACCAGACACCAGGATCCAGTATGGACAATCTAGACAGCTCTCTGGCAGGTAACGGAAGAGATTTAATACAAATAACTGACCTATTTGCAACATTAAAATGCATCGAATATCAAATACTTTCTTATGGAAGATTTATTGCACTCCATCTATTTCTGTAACATTTTAAATATGTTAATGTTTAACAGAAAATTCAAAAAGGATTTGGAAATACTTTGCTTTGCCTCAAAAATGATAAGAAAATTCATGAATTTTAACAAGCTTTAAAGACATGAAAGAAAACTCAATTATATCCAGGGCTTTCATGAAAAGTTCACTCTACTGGGGAACTAAGTCTATTACATAAAAAAAAAAAAACCTTGACTTTTAGAAATGATATATTTTGTGTATCAGGAGCAACATATAGAGTCAATGCAATCTTAAAACACTCCTTGATATTCCTTCTGTAAAGTCATTCACTGATGAAAATAAGCAAGTCTTCAGAGTAAGCCTCTGTAAGGTTGCACAAGCTTTTATTTTTATTTTTGGAGTAGAAAAAATGTGTAGCAAGATAAACCATATATTTATTGCTGAATACAATCACTGCTCTTCTCCAAGAAACGGTTATTTTTACTGTGGACTCCTCTGATTTCCTTTTGCCTTCTTCACCAAGTAATAGACTTCAGTTGGTACTTTCCCAGTAATCAGCCCACCATGGGCAGCATATCCTGTTTCCAGTTGTTCAAATTGATCAAATTTGGTAAGAAAATGTAAAGCCCTAATGTGTGCACGGTGAAGAAAAGTGAAAATTGGGGTCTCTCTGTTCAATTAGATATCCATTCCTTAATGTAGAAAAAGTGCCTCTTACATGACTGTGAAGACATAGCTACTAAAACTGAGGTCTAACCTTTGTATTTCACTGCATCTTCTCTGAAAACCACCATGTCCACGTGTCTTGTGGAGGATGTGCTTTATCACGGTCTCATTTAAGTAGTTTCTGGACTGACAGCTTCTGAGCTTCCACTGATTTTGCACTACAAGTTAGAATTCTGCAAATAGTGATGCACACTGCTCTGAGATAATGATAAAGCAGCATCAGCCCCTAACATCATCTCTGCATTCCTTCCTGAATTACCCAATGTGTGATGTGGAAATGCATATTTCAGTTTCTCACCTTTCCCTGGAGGCTGGTCTATTTGTCATACTAATTAAGATTTAAAAACTACAGGTATACTGGTATGGTTTGAAACCCAGATCCATCTAATGGTGATGGAGCAAAAGTTAAAATCTTTGAAAGCAGAGAGCTGACTTATTAGTGCTCTGCTATATTAAGTCCCTTTTGCTTCAATTTCTAGCATAATCTCCTTCAGGGTAAAATTCTGCATATTTTTGCATATTTCACTAATGGTACTGAACTCTTTTCCATTAGGAATGCAGTGAAGAATAGTGATAGCTTATGTAGTTCTTTTATTAAATATTATATTGTCAAAGATTATAAATGGATCTATAAATTAGGAGATTTGCCATCTTGCGTATTTGCATGTTCACCTGTTAGTAACATGTTAGGCTGTGTAATCTGCACTTCTCCTGTAACTGGGGTCATGTTCATTCCAATGAAGATTTTTATTGCTAAGAAAGCAAAGTCTGTTTTCCTACTTGAATTCACTGCTTAATTACTGCCATATATAAAACCTCCATGTTTAGGTATGTATTACACAATGATTTTATGCAATGAATAATACATCTCCTTAGTCGAAGAGTTGCAGTCTACACGAAAGTAGTCAAATAGAAATTTCTTTCTTTCTTTCCATGCATCAATAGCTTAGTGAGAGTATGTGATCAGATATATAATTTGCTTTCTCCTGTATATGTAAATGTGCATATGTACATGGGGACTGTGAGTGTAGTGGTATTGTGTGTGTAGTGTATATAAAGGTGTGAGTGTAGACAGGTTGTGAGTGTATGGAGAGGTTGTGTATGTAAACAGGGAGTGTGAGTACACCTAAGGTGTGTGCAGGGTGTATAGGTGTATTACAAGTATGTGTGCTTGTCTGTAGGATTATGAGTGTGGGTTTAATGTGTGTCAGGATAGATAGTTGTGAGTGTATAAAGGGACTGAGTGTTTATAGGTGTGTGTGAGTAGTTAGGGTAGGTGAGTATAGGTAAGGAGCAGGTATGTGTGTGTGTAGATAGAATGAATGTGTTTGTAAGTATTAGACAGAATGTAAAAGACTGACAGTGTAGTTGTGCGTGTGTGTGTGCGATTGTAGAGAGTGAGTGAGTATATTTAGGTGTTTGTGTGAGAGAGTGCAGGGGTTGTGAAAGTGTAGGAGTATGTATGTGTGTATATCTGTTTTGTGCAAGTATAGGCACATGTACCTTTGCATGGCAACAGCCCTAAGGGTAGATTTTTATGGACTGGATGGCATAGAAATGAACATGGTGATGACTGTTCTAATGCGCTTCTGTTTTCTTCTGACATGTAAGGCTAGTTCAATAGTACTGAATGAAATGGACAACCAACGAGGCACTATTCCACTTAGCTTTTGCGTGTTTTTTTTTTTTTTTTAAGATGTATTTCATTTATTTGAAAGACAGAGTGAGAGAGAGAATCTTCCATCTGTTGGTTTTTCTTCCTAAATTGTCACAACAACCAGAGGTGAGCCAATCCAAAGCCAGGAAACAGGAGCTTCCTCTGGGCCTTCCAAGTGGGTGCAGGAGCCCAAGGACTTGGGCCATCTTCAGCTGCTTTACCAGGAGGATTAGCAAGGACCTGGATTGGAAGTGGAGTAGCTGGGACTCAAACCGGCACCCATATGGGATGCTGGGGCCTTAACCCACTGTGTCAGAGCACCAGCCCCAAGATGTTTTTTTTTCTACATTTCTTTTTTACATTTTTTAAAAGGCTTAAAGAATAAATGATAGAGATGGCAACGGCTAAAATATTAGCAAGTGGCACATATAGAAAAGTTTTCTGATCTTGTTGCAATGTTTTACCATTAAACTAACTGATGTAATTCTCACAATCCTACCAATATGATTGATGTCATTTTGTAGATCAAGGAATTTGTCACAGAGCAGTTTAAAAGCTTATTTCAAGGTCACCCACCTGATAAGTAGCAGAAGCATTATCAAAATCAATTAGTCTTACTCTAACAATAAATTATCATGACATCTGCTCTGGAAATGCCCAACTTTCTTGCAGTCCCTGGAATTAGCATATTTAAGATTAAAATAATCTTTTGGTCCCATATACATATGTAGACTCATATACTGAGTCTATATATGTAACTACAAGTAGATGTTTTTATGAACACAACATTATAATTTGAATTCTGAAAACAGTAGTCCTTACCCACTCTGAACTTAATCAAGATACAAGTATTAATTTTTAGATGTGACCTTTATTTTTTCATATTTCCTTCTATATTCAATTGTGGTGACCCATGCTAACAAAATTCAACTGTGTCAGCATTTTTAGTATTGAATCTCATGTTTATCATTTTTATTTTTAAGCTGCCCTCATAATGGCACTGATTTGGTTGTAATAGACTATAAAAAATGTCTTTATTACAACACATCACACTCTGGGACCAGAAAGTCTACCTGCAGAATAGTTTGAGTCTTTAGGAACATGCTTGTCATATCGTCCTAAATGTCAAGCCCACAGTCGTTTGGTAACGGGGGGAAGAAGCAGTCATTCTTGCTATAACTTCCATGGTGGGAGCCCAGGGTAAGTGTTGGCGGCACCTAAGGACACCACCAGCAAGAAGGCAACAAGAGGCCAGAGGAGAGAGGGCGGGAGCAGTGCATGGGCCGCATGGCCAAGATCCTCCCTGCCTCAGTGCTCACAGAGGGTCAGACTGAGAGTGACTGCTGTTAAGAGAAATGAATCAGAGTTCCCCTGGCTGCCAGACCGCACGTGAGCACCACAGCTGAAAAACACGGCCCTGCATTTTCTCCTTGATGTGTTCTGAGGTTTCACCGGAACTCCCACACCAGATCATTTGGAAAACAATACAACCTGGCAACCACACCATCTGCCTTTATCACGCATCTTTTAGATTGAGCTCTGTGCACTAAAAGGTTTGACCTGAAGCTTTGCCCCTGCTGCAGAAATTAACAGAAAAATCATTGTAATCTTTACGAAAGTTTCAGGGATAATGCTAAAAATCATTAAATACTTTTTTTGAGACTCTCTCAATGATGTCTTCAAGGAGAAATTAAAATTAAGTATACACTTCAAAATGAACCACACAAATAGAGGAGTATTATGTGTGTTTTCATCTGAATGAAACGTCAAGAGGTGTCATATGTCAGAGAATTTTTTTCTTAATATTTTGCTCTGCCTATTCCGTTCTGTCTGAGAAAGGTGGGTAGAATTTTTGTATATTTAATTTTTTTTGACAGAATAGTTCTGTGGATTAGACAAGTTTTTCTTTTTTTTTTAATTTAAGGCATACAAACTTCATGCATTTCTTATAAACAAATTTAGAAACACCATGATTCTTCTCCCTCTACCCTCCCAAGTTTATCAACACCTAGACAGAAGTGGATATTTGGGTTGATTTGTCCGAAGACTTTTATAGCTGAAGATGTTATTTAACACATAGTTAGACAAATAGCATTTAATAGGAAGAGTTCCTAGATTAAATATTGGCTGAAAAAATTGGGGGACAGCTAGTTTTTGTATCTCATAAAAATGGTAATGCAACAATTAGCAGGGTCATATTATAAAGCACAGCCTTTACTCAAGCTTAATGGATCTAAGGATAAGCATTTATCAGCAAGGAAGGATTTAGCATAAATGACATGTAAATGAATTGATGACTGATCATAAATTAATTTTAGTGCTGAAGATGTAATAGAGACACAGCAAGATGCCACTTTATCATGGTATTTTACTGCTTGGTAACGTTTGAGCAACAACTTAATGTCTTATGTGCAGTTCTTTCTTAACAGCTTGAATAAATTTGGGATTTTTTTCTGTTCTTTTAGCAATTTTAAACCTAAGAAATTTGGAAACACTAAAAATGTAAACATAAATAAATTTAACTATGTGACATAAATTCATTTTTCATTAAATGCTTAAATATGTATTGATTATGTTTGGAGCAATAACTTGTCCAATGGACATGGATTGCTTATAATTTGTAAAGCCTCTAGCTGAGCTATTTTTACCTGGTGTTCATTTTTAATTTTCGTGTTTGTATTTACATTTTTTAAAGAAAGCCAGTTATCATAATTTAATTCATGAATCCATCTTTTTCCTTTTCATCTAATCATTGTCTTCTACTCTTTTTTTGTTGGGGAGGGAGGTAATTGTACACCAAAATCTTCAGTTTATTCTTGGTGTTTAAATGGGAAAAATGGTAGCCACTGAATGGTGAATCAGTAAATGTTAAATAAATTACGGCAATTTTATGGGAGGAATCTTAGTATATGTTATATGCTTTATGTTTTTAAAAAATATTCCCCAGTAATGTACCTGTTCTATATCTCTTAGGCAAACTAAGGGAAGTGTTGGGTATGGAAGCTATAGCACAGAGGGGCAGAAGACAAAGGGAAACAGACAGAAAATGTATTTTCCCCTGTTTTTTGTTCTTTGCTGTCCATCTTGAAGACATGAACACCTGCACTAGCAGGAGGAGGCCCTTTCCTCTCCTTAGCTTGGGGTCTTGGGTTTCCTACTGCCCTGGGTGGCCAAGTATCTCTGACACATGTCTCTTCAACTCGGAAGCCATCTGTCTAGTCTCTTTGCTCTTTTGGGAATATTACATATAATGCATTATATATATATATATATATATATATATATATATATAATACATAAAATAGTGTTTTCTATGTACTGATGTGCTTTCTGCATTGAACGATACTCACTTGAAGCACTGTCTGCCATGTTACTTTCTCTTCCCAGAATAGAGAAACAAAGCATCAGGAAATCCTCATGAATAAATGGATTTCTATAGTCCTGGCGAGAATGGTTCAAAATGAAGAGAAAGATCAAAGACATAAAGGCAGGGAAGTAATTAATTTGTTTAAGGTATAGCGAATGTGTGTGTGGAAATCCTCAAGTGAAGAATACACTGTTGCACAGAGTGTATTTTTGGGGAAAGTTGGGCTAATTCTCTGGTAGGTGGTCCCAAAGGATGGCATTTCTTTAGGGAAGAAATCACACCCAAAATATTAATTGCCACCTAATGTAAATTTATTGTCTTAACTTGAATAAGACATAGCTAAATATAATTATCCAAATGTATCAAAGCATAGTCAAGATACACATCATGTATATTTTATTATATAAACTATATTTCATTATATAGTAAAATTATATACTAGTATATTATTGTTTTCTTCCCCATTTTGGATGCTTATGTCACTGCTTCTATCATTGTCCAAGGAATCAATGAGTTGACTAACATTATATTCTTTGTTTAATAATTTTCTGGGAGTTTTTATGAGGACAGTCTTCCTGTAACTAAAATAAGGTCCTTTCTAGGAAGTTATACATCAAATAGAATCACACGTGGAGTTTACAGTGAATAAGGAAAATATTTCAGACACTTAATCCAATATGTATTTTACTGATTGGATTTCTACTGTATAATGTCTTTGTATAAGAAATACGAAACTGAATGAAAGCTTATCTCCTAGTATACGGAATTCTGTGTGTTGAAGAGGAAATATATAAATGCAAGGAAGTGTAATACAAGGAAAGAAAAACTAATGTGCTACTGTATTTACAGTGTTTAGAAGGAAAAGGAGGGACAGAGATTGATTTCTCCCAAGACGAAGTTGAAGGCAGGGTAGAATTAAGATGATACAGGAGATTGTATTTCTTTTAGAATTTAGTGATCGGGGGTTTCTACTAAAGTTGGTAGTGATACAAGCATATCCAAGGAGTGTGAGGGGATGTTGTGTAGGTGAGATCAGGAGATGGCACTAGCTGTAGGTGGCACTGCAGCTGCAGAGGTAGACTGGGCTGGATGCTTAAGGGTCCCAGACACCTAACTGGGGGTTTGGACAGTGTCTTGGCAAACTAGGGAAGGCCTTAAACGGTGGAACAACCGTGTATGATACATGCTTCTGAATGGTAATTCAGCAAACTAAGGGGAAGACAGAAGGATAGAGAGGGAAGTCAGCTAGGAGTTTAGGAGTGAATTGGACATTAGGAAGAGAAAGGTGCTTGTTTGGAGAGTTAAGAGCAGACATTTAGAAAAGCAGAAAAGAGCTCATGGAAGGGATTAAAGCTGAGCTTTTCAGTGTTTCCAAACTATCCTCAGTTCTAGAGTTTCATATTCTTTTACGACCCCTCACTGAATCACTTTGATTTTTTTCTTATCTACCATAGTTTTATATTGCAAGGCCTACTGCATCATTTCTTCTTTCATTTGGGGCTGTTGGGCCTTGACTTGTGATTATGAACCCAGAAACGATTCTCTCAGAGGCGGCTCAGTTGCTGGTGTTATCTCAGCTTCCTTGCAGTGGTCTGTGTCAAGGGAATTTATTTGGAGAGTAAAAAGTGTATCTTTATACTTCTGGCAAGTAGAATCAGGATTCGATCTTTCTCTGCTACACTTAACACCCTTTTAACTTCTCGGATCATTCTAACCCCTTCAGTTTCTGTTTTCTCTGTCTTGAAAGTGCATGGAGCCATGTTATTGTATCTTGGTCCCTTGTCTAAAATTAGAAAGACTGCATCATGGCAACAGGCCTAACTATACTGTTGTCTTAAATATTGAAGAAAATAGAAAAAAATCCATAACATTTGACTTACATGTCTTTCATGTAAATACATATTTGCTTTACTTAGAAATCTTAAATTAGCTTTTTATAAATGTTTCTGCCTTTCTAAAAAAAAGTAGGGTAAGCAACAGTCAGTAGGGTCATTGTGTCATGAATTGATGGCACGCCAACCAAAGTATTTTTATTATTTTTATTACGTAGCTAAGTACATAGTATGTTCTTGTCTAAGCAAAAATATAATCTTGCAAATGACTTGCTAGAAAATTAAGAATAAAAATTATTTCTCCTATCTTTACAGTTTGTAGCTCTTTACACGTAAAGCTGTCATTGCTTGCCTCTATTATGTTGCATTTTGTGGAAAAAATCATATTGATGCTGGCGATGTTCTTTATAAAGTTTTTAAACATAAAATTGCACTTCTTAAAATAATTAAAAAGAATGATCATTGAGATTAATACAACTTTCATAAAAATGTAATTCTTGTGTTGTAAGTATGTTTGATTTTGTTGATTTATTTGCTTGCAAATTTTTGTTGTTACTTTATGAGCAACTTCTTTTAAAATCTTGAAATATTCTAGCCCTTCTATAATATACGCATATCTACAGTATATGGGTATATGGGTTTTCATGGAGATTATTACTGAAATCTGAGTTCAAGCAAAATATACTGTTTCTTCATGTAAGTCCTAAATCGATTTAAATGCATATAATTTCTTTCAATAAACGTGTTCTTTGAATTATAGGAAATTAAAGTATATAATAACAGTTCTCCTGGAAGGTGATCTTTTGGTATAATTTGAACAATGTGAAAATCATACCATATGAAACAGGTTTTGTTCTTGGGCTAAAAACAGATAACAGGTTTTATTTTAGCTTCATTCTTCTGCACTAGCTGTGTTTAAGACAAGGAGGTCATGATGACACTTCAGGGAAGAAGTGAGGAGTGAAGGCAGCCTACTTGCTCCTGAGTATGGTGTGTACAAGCAGATGAGATATCCAATACGTAAAACTCACTAGACAACTACATTTGTTTTTAGGTTCAATGGTAAATGGATGGGGCTCTGCATCTGATGAGGATCGTAACTTTTCTAGTCATAGATCTAGTGTAGGTAGCTCCTCAGATGGCTCCATCTTTGCCAGCGGCAGTTTTGCACAAGCACTGGTGGCAGCAGCAGATAAAGCTGGTTTTAGGCTGGATGGAACCAGCCTTACAAAAACAGGTTGGTAGACTCCCAAGTCAACACTCTTTGCATGACAGAATCTTGTCCTTTGGGCACTCACCCCCCATTTTTTTCTCTTGTTCTTTCTCCTCAGTGAGTCTGACCACAGGGCTTTCTTTAATATGCATGGCCATGGTTTGGATGCTCTAGTATCAGAACTCCCCTCTGCTGCTAGTTTTGCAGAGCTAAGAACAGGCTCCTGTTCACCACCTATCCTCCCATATTGCCTTTTTCCTTCAGAGCTCTGCTGATTAATTGGAATATGCTTCCTTTTTATATTACAACAAAGCCGCAACTAAGATTGCCATTAAATTTTCAATAACTCACACTTTGCAAAATCCTCACACAATCAATATTGTGCACAGTGATTAAAATTGTTCAGCTTTTATCTCCAGTGCCTTCCTTTGCCTCATCTCTTTCTGCAAATGCATTTTCTGGGAAGGCTTTCTCAGCATGAGGTGCTTGGGTCTAAGACTGTCGCTCTGTCAGTTCAAATGGCTGATGGTCTTATTAATTGTTTGGCTAAGATTTTAATACAATAATTTATTATTTGTTTTAAAGGATGCTAATTAAAGATACACCTACTGCATTTGCAAGTTGAATAAAATGATGACTAGATGTGTATTACTCTTTAAAGTAATTTAATTTTGCTGTCTGAGAGTAATAAGTAACAATATAGAAGACTAATTATCTAATTTTTCATGTGCTGCTAAGTAATTTGTAATCATTTATTGTGCTGAAACAGAATAACTTTGGCATGATACATGCTCTTATATTTGTATGGGTACTTATTAACTGCACATTTAGGAAGGTTCTAAAATGAACTGAGCTACCTTACAAAACAAGCTAATGAAACATTAACTACATTTTTGAAATCTTAATAGTGTTCAAGTAGTAAAGAAAAGAAAAATGATTTTGACCCTTCACTAAACTCCCAGGTCATAAAAATGAGTCTGGGAAATGTTATTTGGATCATACCATCAATATTTCTTTTTAGCATGCATTAGGTATCTTCAAATGAGAAACATTTTAAAGCATTGCAAAGGTTTATTTTTCATATAGCATCCAAACTAAAATATGTTGAAATATACTGTTATTTGAATTTTCTTGCTTTATAAGGCATAAGTCAGAAATTTTATATTGCCTGAATGCTTTTTTTGTAGCACTAGCTGTAAGAGGAGCAGTAAGAAAGTGCAAGGAAACTAATAAAAGTCCTAAGTGTGTTTGTTGCATGTATACTGATAGCTAATAAAGCATTAAGCAATATCATGTCACATTGACTTAAGAAAATATAACTACATATAATTGTGTATGAAATGAAAACATGCATAAGAGAAAAAATACATGAACATAAACCAGATATCTCTCTCACCTTAATAAACACAGTGTTAAAATCATAATCTGATTAAAATTTGTTACCTAACCTTTTCCCAGAATAAATTTCCCTGCACAACCACAAGACAAGGACATAGCACATTTTTTTTTCATGAGAATTTGGAATGTTCTTAGGTACGATAGTATTCATCAGAAAACACCTATTGTACTTTGAATATACAAGGTGATTTTATACTGCTACAATGTTATTGAGTTTCTGCTAAAAAAAAAAAAGGTAGAATTCATCGTGTAGTGCATAGGTGGTAAGGTCAATTTAATACATGCTTCTGAGCAGACTTTTCTTGTAAAATTTCAAATGTAATTACTACTGGGCATTTTTCAGAGAAAATTTGAAAAATTCCAAGGTGAAAGTTGATTAAACAAATAGTACAGTACACAATTCACTTCAGAAGTAGCTTAATTTTAACAAGTGAAAGCTTCATGAATTTGCCAAGAGTCTATGGAAACATCACTAGCACTGTCCATATTAAAGAAAGCCATAATTAAGCAAGATTGAGTTTTTGGTTGCTGGTTGGTTTTATGTGGATTTGTCTGAAATTTCTTGATAAATCGGTGGTTGCTACCTTATCAAAACTGGACAAAATATCTGCAACAGAGTGTATTTTTTATAGAAATGCACCAATATTTGATATCTTCAAATGGCATCTGTAGATAGGCTTATAGGTTAGTTCTAGAAAGAGGAGAGGCATCAGGCATCAGAATCAGTGTATTGTAATGACATTCTCTGTACCCCATCCCCCTTGTTTTCTTTCTAGGAAAAGCTTTTACCTCCTCTCAAAGACCTCGACCCACCAGCCCATTTTCTACTGACAGTAATACCAGTGCAGCCGTGAGTCAAAATCAGAGGCCTAGGCCCACTAAAAAACACAAGGGAGGGCGAATGGACCAACAACCAGCAATGCCTCATCGAAGAGAAGGAGTGACAGATGGTAGGTTCACTTCCTTTCCTAGTGTTTCCTCACTGATGAGATGTGTACCCTGTGGCTGTTAACTTCCATTAGAGTAGTGATGGTAGACTAGGCACCGTCTCCTTGTACAACACAGCAGACACCTGGCAATGCGGTCTTGCTGAACTAAAACACCCTCACACTGGGGTTCAGGATCCCAGCGTATGGATTTGGGGTGTACCCAAACATCTAGCCCATAACAAAGGGGAAGCAAACTTCTCTTAAAAAACCAAATGGTTTTCGGCTTTGGGGGCACATGACCTCTGGCCCAGCTATTCAGTCCTTCCACTGTTACAGGAGTATGACTATAAAAAATTAAATGAATGGGTATGAGTGAGTCCTATAAAACTCTACTGACAAAACAGGCAGTGGCTGAATTTGGTCCATGAGCCATAGTTTGCTGAACTTATACATAGCATTCAATCTTTGAATGTTTGGTCAAACACTACTAGTTTCAGGAAATACAATATTGCTAGAAAAGGATCATATTCAATAATGAGTATTTTATCAGCTTTACACAGCATGATCCACTTCTCATATTTTCAACATAGTTCTTTTTATTGTTGCTAATGTTTATTTAAAAATCAGATTTACAGAGAGAGAGAGAGAGAGAATCTTCCATCTGCTAGTTTACTCCCCAAATGGCTGCAGTAGTCGGGCCTGGGTCAGACCAAAGCCAGGAGATTCATCCAGGCAGGGGTCCAAGCACCCAGGCCATCTTCTGCTGTTTTCCCAGGTACATTAGCAGGGAGTTGGATTGGAAGTGGAGTATCAGGGACTTGAACCAGTACCCATATGGGATGCAAGCTGTTATGGGTGGTGGCTTAACCTGCTGTACCACTACATGGCCCCAATTCTTGTATCTTTTAAAATATGAATACAAATATTTACACTGAAATTTTCAAGATATGTTACCTAATATACTTAAAATAGTATACTTTCAGACCCAAAAGTGAGTTTATTCCGCCCATCTCCACAATTTCCTCTACAGGCACACAAATTTATCCAGAAGTAGTTCTACAAAATACTAACCTAACTGCACATTAGAACTTTCTGGAGATTTGGATTTAATTGTTTAATTTTGAAGCTTCCAGAGTGAATCTAATGTCCATTTGGTTTGCGAATCCATGACCTGCTACTTAGCACTCTTCAGGCTTATTATAGGACAGAATGAGGCTCAGTTTGAAAAGATAACAGTATTTGTGCTTCAGTGGTTGAGAGAGAGAGAGAGAGAGAGAGAGAGAGAGAGAGAGAGAGAGACTGAGACTCTCTCTGGCATTTTCATTTTGCTTTCTTTTGTCATCTGATAATGCTAGGAAAACTTCAAAAGACAAACAACCTTGTTTTAAAAGCTTTCAGGCTTATCTTTTCATGCTTTCTTTCATTGGGAAGTGTTTTTCCATGGAATATGAAGGTTAGGCTACAACTGAGATTTTGATTCCCTGTAAATGGGTCTCGCCTGGTGAGCAAAAATTTACACTTAAAACAGTTTGTAGTTGCGACCTTACTCTTTAGCTTAAAAGGACTACTATTCTAGCTATAAATCTAAAAGTTAATCGTTTTATGTGTTTCCTGCTCTGAATATTGTTGAATTAGAAAACAATTTAGGTATATATTTTTCTACATTTTTTCAGAAATATTTCAACACCATATGTAGAATATGTGGAGATATAAAATGTAAATCAACAAAATAGATCACTGTCTTCCTAAAATACTATTATTTCAGTTTTTTTTTAGAATGTCTGCTTAAAGCAGGTTGCCTCCTACTTTATAGTATAAATATTATATTTCACATCTGTTTTTAACCTAGAAACCAAATTGCATCTTTTAAAAAATCAAACAGCTTCCTAAAATCTCAAACTTCCTCAAATTCTAAAAAGGGCTTATGTATTGTTAGCAATTATGCTTTGGAAATGGTGAGATTTTGAAGGAAATTTTGGCTCATATATCTTCTCAAGTATTTGATCCAAAGGCATTTTATTTATGATACAAGCTTTTGAGTGGAACTGTGCAGATTATCCTTAAAAGTATTGTGATTTTACAACAAATGCATATGCCACAGCATTCATGTGATATGAATCCATCAGCCAGGAATAATTTCATAACATTTTAGTGTAAAATCTAATTGTTCTTTCTGGGAAAATCGCTGCTGTAGCATTTACTATGTAACATCTTACATGAAGCATTTGCATTATAGATTTTACAATAGTGTTTTATGAGTATATTAATTAGTGTAATTATTGCTAACTGCTCTACCAAAGAACCTTTAACCTTTGCTTGGCATGGGGCAATTTTCTCTTTCATTGACACAATCATCTATAAAGATCAGATGGTTCCTCTCTAAACAGTAATGTAAGGCTATAGGCCTCTTCAGTATTCAGAGGCTATCATTTTGAAGGTCAGAAACTTTCATGATTTCTGAGCTAAGGGTAGTAGAAGCTGGGTGGCCACTGGGCAGTTCTAGTGGCAATGGCACCTGTCGTTTCTCATGTGATTGCCAAGAATTCTGTCACATGTTGTCAAACTATCTTCCTTGCGTCCAGTAAGAAGAAATGAGAATGGTGAGAAATGCATCTCAAATGCTATGCAAGAAGTCACACAAAACACAGGCATGATCTTCTCCCTTGAGCAGTCTCTCCTAAGTAGGCATTGATGAATACAGATCTTTGTCATTTGCATAGTAAGTCAAATCCTACTCTTTGGAGCAGATACACTGATCAGTGCTTAACAATAGAAGGCACATTTCTACACCCATCAACCTGCTTTCCCTAGATTAATTCAGAAAAAGTGCTATGTTCGTAGCACTGCCACATATTAGTTTTATCTTTAAGCAAGTTTTATATATATATATATATATTTACATATATATTATATATATAGAATTCACTCATTACTCATGTAAATATTGATTAAGTGTATACCATCTGGTAGGCATCATGGACCAAACAAATGAAATCCCTTGCCCTCCAGGAGCTAACAGTTTAATGGGAGAAGATCAATAAAGACCAACATAAGTTCATGAGTAAAGGATGCTAAATCCCATAGGAATAAATGAAAGGGAAGGACTTTCAGAAGACAGGGCTAGGGAGAGGGTACTTTTACATAGGATTCTCAGGGATGGCTCCCATAAGAAGGTGACATTTAAGTGAGGATTAGAAAAATATAGTGAAAGAACAATGCTGATATTTGAGAAAAAGTCTATCAGGGAAATGAGAACAAAGTGAAAACTTAGGGCCTAACTGAAGAAAAGGAAGGGGAGCAGTGTGTGTGGAGCCAAGAGAGCAACAAAATAGAATATAAAGGCAAACATGCACCAATGTTTGGAGAACCTGATAATGATGTTGTCTCATGTAGTACTTTAGTGTGTATTCTTGGATTGTGTGCATGTGCTTTAAACAAATCAGTCTTGCTGTGGGGTTGTGATACACAAAATGGGGCGAAACTGTAAGCATACAGATCACATAGGAACTAGATGATGGTCATTCGTACCAAGATAGAGTCAGTGGAAGTGATGAGAGAGATGGGATTCTGGGGACAGAACTAACGGGATTTGTGGATGAAATTAATACAGGTTGCAAAGCAAGGATGTCAAGAATAAAATTGTTGTTAACTGAGAAGAAACTACAGAGAAAATATATTTCAGAGATTGTCATTGAGAGCTTAGTTCCAATGTGTGAAATTTGGGAAGTTTGCTAAATATGTAATCGAAGTGTTCGATGTAGATTTGGTTATCTAAGTCTACAGTTCATAGGAAGAGAAAGGCAGTCTGGAGAAATACTTGCATTTAATTTCATCGTGTTTCCCTTTTCTTACTTAATAATGAGTACAATAATGATACCTATGCCATTGTGTGCCTGACAGTGGCTAATCCTGAGTAGGCCAGTAAGAGATTCTTTAGTGAATTGATTTGGTTGAAATGAATCCACATGGAAATGAATAGTAAATTTAATTTAAGTTAATGTATTTGATTGTATACTTTATTTTTCCAACAACCATTTTAATTCTATCTTTTTCAGTTTTTTAATTCATGGTGTATGCAATATCTTTTCTTCTTAGAGATACAAAATCCAAGGCTATTATTTAATTATCAAGCTATATAATTTTTGATTGAATTAAACAGTAATCAGAATTTTAGCTGGCATAAGCAGATGGCATTTTGGCCATTTTAAAAATTAATCTGCCCTAATGGAGAATAAAAATCAATCACAGTATCTGTTATTTTGGAAACAAACATAATAATTTCTCCTCACTGGCAGTCCAAGTTCAATAATTCACATGAAATAATTCATTTGAATTTATAATAATACGCAGTGAGAGAAGTCAGTATTGAATGGAAAGGAAACACTAAGATCATTTTATTGCCCAATAAACAGATTTCCTCAATATTGGGTCAGTGCACTGTTCTAGTAGAAATATTCTGAATGCAACCTTGTCATCCCAGAGACCTTGCTGCCTTCCATACTTAGTAGTATGAGGACATCCAGAAGAACTGGAATGCTGCTCCAGAGAACTCCCAGAGCAGATGCTGGAGAGCAACATTACCAGTTTCATTGTGGATAATATCATTTTGTTCTTCCGTAAGAACATAAAGCTTGTTAAGAAAGTCTTTAACAGGAACATCTTAGCCTTTCTTTAGTGAAGCTACCTTTTTTAAACACAGATCTTAATGCTTTTCCTTTTTAAATTCCACAAACAAAATGTTCTTAGAAATAAGAGTACATTTACAATATGTACTTGCATGGGTAATAATTGCACATGTTATATATAATATCCTCTACTATAGAATATATTATATATGGTGTTAGTTCTTATGAATAATAGAATAACCAAAACTCTGAAGGTGAGCAAAGATGTAGAAGAAAATTTCAAAATCTTCAACAGTGTAATTTCAGAGCTAGTATAATACTTAGGTGAGAAAGTGACAACTATGGTCTCACAACAGAAGACACTCAAAATAGAAAGGTAAGGATCTGAAGAGCTAGTTAAAAAGAACATGAGAAATTAGCTGATACTTAAACTTTTAATTTTTTTCAAATCTGGTATTTAACTTGAAAAGCTTTTATAAAAATTATCTGTTCCACTAAATCTCAAATTTCCATGATACATTATCTACTGTAGTACCATAAAGCATATTCAATCTGTACCCTGAACATTGGTTATTATTAAAATTAATAATAATTGAAAGATTATAATATATCAGTTGTAACTCATTAGCTAACTTATGAAATGAACAGCCAGAATTAACTGTCAAGCAGAATGTTAATTACATTTAATAAATGCTGGCTTAATCCTTTGCCTGTTGCTAAATGTGCCACCTACATGGATAAAGGCAGTCATACATTGCATATGATATGGCCTATAGTTCTTAATTTCCCCAGGGTGTTAGTGCCCACGGAGATGGGCAGGAAAGCTTTGGTTCTCCCTAGGGCCTTTTAGCACAGTTGCTAAAGTTTTTAGTGATCTTGTGTCATGGTGTTTCTGCTTGGGTGGGTGGGAGTGAACATAGACTGCAAATGGAGAAGCCAGAAAGTGCCCTTTAACCTTGAATGTGAGCCTCAATGTGCAATTGAAAACACTGTCCACATTTAGCAGTTGGAAAAAACCAGTCAGTTTTATCTCAAAGATGCTGTGACCAAAAGGCAACAGAGAGGTTGATAATCTGCATTCTGGATATCAATAGTTGATTTTTACTTTTCTAAAATTTCTTTTGCATGGCTGATAACCTGTATGATGAGGGCAAAGATTTTCTTCGACTTGAACTAAAACCTGTATTTTTCATTAAATTCTAGTCCATTCTAAATATTATTCAAAATTTTTAGATCTTCCACCACCACCAGACCCCCCACCAGGTCAGGGTTTAAGGCAGCAAATAGGCCCGAGCCAGCATGCTGGTAACGTGGAAAACTCAACAGAGGGAAAAGGAAGCTCACTAGAGAGACAACATGCAGCCAACTTAGAAGACACAAGGAGCTCCTTGGAGTGTCCAGCTAGAGCCTCCCTAGACTGGCAGCGACAAACCCAAGAGTGGATAAGCTCTACAGAACGCCAAGAAGATATACGGAAAGGCCCACACAAACAAGGTGTCGGAACAGGTGTGTTCTGCACGGTCCCCAGGAAGTGTGGACTGTTACCAATTTCTTTCCCTCTACCAGGTATTTTAGAAATGGCAGTTATCTAAGGGCATCTGAAATACAATTGCCTTATGTCAGTAACCGAGGTTGGAATTCCCCAGCAGAGCTCACCAGCACATGCCTTAAGGTGAATTCCAATGAAACCTTCCTCGGGTTAGCCTCTTCATGGGGTCTTTGAGCTTCAGAGACTTCCAAGCCTCATCAACAGTGCCCAGGAGACAATTTGATTCTTTTGCTTTTTAATATTAGACCAAGTACTTTTAAAACTACTACGTGTCACCTTTTGTGTCAATCTAATCTTGGTCTTCAAGTAATTTGTTCATTTTGGCTGAAGTAATGAGTTGATTGCAAGGAGGACTCAATGCAGTCGTATGGGTGAATTAACTGAAATTATAGATTTTCAACTAAATGAATAATCACAGAATGCTCAAGCTAGGTTAAAATGGACCTGTGCTTTCTCCAATTGAATAAACACAGTTGATTGTTAACACTGAGATGGGAAAGCTCCTATTTAAAAATCAAGCTTCCTGGAAGTGTTGCAAAATAAGATACATGGTTATTGGTTGAAAAAAAATGTTTGGAGGGATGGGCAATATGTGAGACTGAGGTAGACATCCACTTTCTGGAAGATCTCTTCTCACTTTAGATTGCTTTGAGTGTTAACACACACACACATCCACAACTTTTGAAATGTTTTCTTTATTCATGTACTCATTGGGACCCAATCTTTTCTAGCTATGTTTTACTCTCATGAATTTTCCACAATTAGGTTATGGAATTCAAGTTTATTTGTGCAATTGCCAAAGGATGGTAATTTCAGTATCTAAATTTAGTGATCTAGTCGGGGGGGGGGGGGCAAGGATTTTCTTCAACTTGAACTAGACCCTGTATTTTTCATTGAATTTTAGTCCATTCTAAACATTATTGAAGATTTTTAGATCTTCCACCATCACCAGAATCCCGACCAGGTCAGGGATTAGGGCAGCAATTAAGGCTTTTAGAGAAAAGCCCCCGTGATCCTTATCATTAAAGACAAACTAAGGAGAGAAATAGTATGTTTAGCCCACATTTTATTGATCATCTAATCACTTAATCATAGCCCATACTTGGAAAGAAAAAGCAGAGCAGAGAGGTTGATAGAATGGGAGACAAAAGAATAAAGAGAATTTTTTTTTAATTTCAAAGCATGAAATTATTATTTAATACTATGCATTGAGATTTTTGTAGAGACAATACATAAAAAGAATACTAACAATTATTATAAAAATGTGTAGGTTTTTTCTTTTAACCCAATGTGAAGAATATTATATTTGTGTCCCAAGAGAAAACAGAAATATAAGAAGTTTACTTTATAGTTCTTCATCTAAATAGAGAAAGTTTCACCATCATGTAAATTAAAACAAAAAACCATGTTCCTTCATACTTAATGGGAAAATTAAACTGGAGCCTTGTGGAACTCCAGAAAGTATTCTGATATGCTTTTGCTAAGCAAACTATGGTTCATTGTATGCAGTGCTGTTTTATAATGAATTTAAATTTTACAAATAATATATAACAATGTACACTTATCCCAAGATCTCTTTTCATTTAATCCTGCTTCAGTTCCTATTGTAGGAAATGTTGTTTGCACATGGAAATTCCTTTAATATCCGGGACTGATTACAACTCATGATTTCCATTTTACTAAAGAAAGAAATGGTAAAATAGTCTCTGAGATCCACATTTTTGTGCTTTTCTGCCACGGGCAGTACGACTTACCCCTTGGTGTTTCTTTTCTCTTTCAGAGGAGGCCTTGGTGCCCTACAGCAAGCCCACCTTCCCATCTCCAGGCGGCCACAGTTCATCAGGAACAGCTTCTTCTAAAGGATCCACTGGACCTAGGAAAACCGAGGTGATGAGGGGAGGCCACCAGCGTAATGCCAGCGACCTTCTGGACATGGGCTATATGGGTTCAAATAGTCAAGGACAGTTTACAGGTGAATTATGTAAGTGCTTTAAGAGGCCATTGTGATTCAGAAAGAATATTTTATTAATAATAGTGCCCTATTAAATGAAATCCAAATTAATTAAAAGCTTCCTCTATTAAAAAAAAATCCTGATTTTGAACAAGTTTTGGCCTTACTTAGACCTTTGCTATTCATAGCTATTAATTAAATATTTTTGGTATTTTAAGTGCTTTTCTGCTTGTTTTTTAAAGTCATTTTTTTAAAAGGTTGAGTTGTTTTATTTGAAAGTCAGAATTACAGAGAGAAATAGGAAAAGACAGAGAGAGATCTTCCATCCTCTGGTTCACTCCCCAAATGGCGGCAACAGCCAGAGCTGAGCCTGTCTGACGCCAGGTGCCAGGAACTTCTTCCAGGTCTCCCATGTAGGTGCTGAGGTCTGAGCACCTGGGCCATCTTCCGCTGCTTTTCCAGGCGCATTAGCAGCGAGCTGGATTGGAAGTGGAGCAGCCAAAACTTGAACCAGTGCCCATATGGCCTGCAATAGCTTTACTCATTATATCACAGTGCCAACCCATATTTTGTTTTTAAAATAAGAGTATTTGACAAGCAGAGTGACAAAGAGAAAGAGCAGTAAAACAAAAATCTTCCATCCATTAATTCACTTCTCCAACTGATTGCAACGGCTGGACTGGTCCAGGCCAAAGTCAGCAGCCCAGAACTCCATCTGGATCTCCCACTTGGATGCCAAGGCCCAAGCACTTGTACCATCTTCCACTTCTTTCCTAGGTGCATTTTCAGGGAGCTGGATCAGGAGAAGGATAGCTGGGACTTGCACCGGCACTCTGATATGGGATGCTGGAGTTGCAAGTGGCTACTCAACCCGCTGCACTATACCCAGCCCCTCCAAGTTTGTTTAATACTGTTAAAAAAAAAAAAGACTTTAAATCAGTTAATCTGTTAAATCACAGTTAACTGTAACTGACAATTAGCAGTTAAAAATAATCTGCTTTGTGGTTTTCTTTGTCTTTTTTTACTCCTTATGCCACAAAGAAGACTGTGTGTGAAGGAATGTCTCTCCTGTTAGCTGGGTTAGATAATGCTGGCTGTAACAATCATGCTAGATGGTTTTCATCTGGGATATAGGGTACAATGATGCTGGCAAAGTCTCATTAAATACAATTAGCACTGCCTGAAAACCGATTCTGCCTGTTCGTTTCATGAGTTAGCTAATGAATTACAACTAAATAATCTTGTAATAGTTTTAATAAGTAATAACCAATGCTCAGGTCGAATATGCTTTATAATCCTAGAGTAGATGATGTATCAAGGAAGTTTGAGAGGCCATTGCTGTGGCATAGCAGGTAAAGCTGGTATTCTGCAGGTCTGGTTTCCCATGTGGGTGCCAGTTCAAGTCCCAGTTGCTCCACTTCTGATCCAGCTCTCTGCTATGGCCTGGGAAAGCAGTAGAAGATGGCCCAAGTCCTTGGGCCCCTGCACCCTGGTGGGAGACCTCAAAGAAGCTCCTGGCTCTGGATCTGCGCAGGTCTGGCCATTGTGGCCAACTGGGGAGTGAACCAGCTGAGGGAAGACCTCTCTCTCTGTCTCTGCCTCTCTAACTCTGCCTTTCAAATAAATAAATGAATCTTTACAAAAAAGAAAAAAGAAAAATTTGAGATGCAGCATAATAGATCATTTTTGGAAAAGCTTTTAGAATTAAATATTGGATGTGCAAACATTGAAGGGTAAAGCATCAGCTAATTTCTCTATCAGAAATGCCTTTTGGTCATTTAAAAAAACCATCTTAAGATTTCACTATGACTTCTTTCTTGCTGCTCATTTTTTTTTCTTTCTGGGAATAAACATTGAAAAATTGATATTTGATTTTACTTAATTGGTAGCATCTTGATTATAATGTACTATGTATTTATATTTTTGAATAACAACTGGAATATTGGTAGCTATTCTATTTTATAAATATAAAAACTAGATAGCAATGATAGGAATATCACAGTATGTCAAATTAAGGTCATAGTGGTTAAAACACTATTTTAGAATGCTCATGTACCAAATGGTTATAATTGGGTTAAATCCCTAGCTACAACTTCTAACTCCAGCTGTCTACTAATGCAGACCCTGGAAGGTAGAGGTGATGAGTAATTGGGACACTCTGGCTCCTGACTTTGGCCTTGACCTGGCCATCTAGAGCGTAAACAGAATATGGAAGCTCCCTCTCTCTCTCCCCACTCCACTTCTCAAATAAATAAACTATTGAAGTCTTTTGTCTTAATTCCATCAGGAAATTTACCAATTGCC
This sequence comes from Oryctolagus cuniculus, assembly GCF_964237555.1. NCBI lineage: Eukaryota > Metazoa > Chordata > Mammalia > Lagomorpha > Leporidae > Oryctolagus > Oryctolagus cuniculus. The sequence continues at coordinate 35,060,158 of NC_091435.1, forward strand.
CTATTCAAAGGAAGAAGCTGAATATTTGCTTTTGCCTCTTTGAATTCATCTTAAGAAATACCATTGAGAAAACAGTTATAGGTTCTAATATTCTCAACCACTCAACTGATTCTATGACCTGAGAAAGCAAAGTTCCTCCAGAATCTATTTCCTCATGTTACAAATCAGAATTCCTATTACGTGCACATCACAGATCAGTTGAGGGACTGTGAGAGACAATGAAAAGAGAACTACTTCCAGGTATGGAGTCATGACACAGCAGGTAAAGCCGCCGCCTGCAGCATTGTCATCCTGGGTTTCAAGTCCCTCTGCTTCACTTCCGATCCAGCTCCCTGCTAATGCACCTGCGAAAGCTGTGGAAGATAGTTGAAGAGCTTGGGCCCCTGCACTCACGGGGTGGAGGAGGGGGCAGAAGAATCTCTTGGCTCCTAACGTAGGCCATTTGGGGAATGCACCAGCAGATGGAATATCGATCTGGATCTGATTTATCACTATAGTTAGCAGTCGATAATCTGATTAGTGATTGGTATAGATTTGTTTATAATTTTTAATAATATATTTATTTATTGGAAAGGCAGAGTGACAGACACTGAGAAGCTTCCATCTGCTGATTCACTTCCCAATTTGCCCGCAGGTTGGTATCAGTTACAGGGACACAAGTATTTCAGCCATTGCCTGCTACCTCCCAGGCACAATTGTGGGAAGCTGGATTAGTAGTAGTGAGGACGGGAAGCAGGCACTCCGATACAGGATGTGTGTATCCCAAATAGCAGCTTACCCTGCTGTGCCACCATTCCCACCTCGTAAATTTTTTAGGATTTTTTAATTTATTTGAAAAACAGAGTTGCAGAGAGAGATCTTTCATCTACTGGTTCACTTCCCAAATGGCCACAATGGCTGGAGCTGAGCCTATCCGATCCGAAGCCAGAAGCTTCTTCCAGGTCTCCCATGTGGATGCAGGAACCCAAGGGCTTGGGCCATCCTCCACTGCTTTCCCAGGCTGTAGCAGAGAGCTGGATCAGAAGAAGAGCAGCCAGGACTCAAACCAGCACCCAAATGGGATGCCAGCACTACAGGCATGCAGGCGGTGGCTTTACCTGCTACTCCACTGTGCCGCCCACCCCACTCCTGACTTGTAATTTTTGACTTGTAGCTCCTTGGATTTTTCTTTATCTTATATTTTGAAATATGGACTCTCAAAGAGCACAAAATAGCTCTTCCTGGAGTTTAAAGAACCTATTTCTACAGTGTTTTGTTATTTTTTTTTTCTTTCCCTGTTAAGTTCCTTCAAGGAAAATTGCTTAAATTCACAAACTCATAAAATCTGTTTCATGAACTTCTCTTCATTTATCACCTGCATGCTTTGTTCAGGATAAATGGAATATTTTATTTCAATGTAAACTTCATTTCTGATTTTTTTTTTAAATCTCTTTTTAGAGTAACTGAGAGGAGACATACGAAGCTGCTCTGAAGGACCATCAGGTCCGAACTCATGGAAGTGATGACACTAAACAGTGCAATGAACAATTTCTTTATTTATGTACTATTGAAAGAACTGCAAATGCAATGTAAAGACACACAGCCACACATATCCCACAGATATTTTACTTGTGTTCTTCTCTTAAGTACACCACCCACCTTAAACTCTTTCTTGTCAGGAGTATATAAAAAAGAAAGAAAACTCGCCCTCCAGGAACAAAAGGATTCCCCTCTGTATATAATTTTTTTGTGCATTGCTATGCAAGCTCACTCTTTTTAGCTCGGTTCATATTATTGTCTGTTCTTCTTGGTCTGTTGTACTATATGTGAATTAATAGGCTGTGGTGCCATATATTAACTTTTAATTGTGTAACTTTTATGTTTAAATTTTGCACTGCAATTTTATTTGGTGATAAGCACAAATCTCTACTCCTCATGACATGAAGAAAAAGACTGAATGTGAAGGGAGTTTCTGTACTGTAAGCTGGGTTGGATAATGCTGGCTGTAACCAATCATGTTCGATGGTTTTCATTTGCGGTATAGAATAGGAAGATGCAAAGGAACTATGGTGTTGGCAAAGTCTTCTTGGAACGTTAGGGACTGAAAGGTGGCTTTTACTATTGACAAAAGCAGGGGTCAAAAGAAGGAAGTTGAAGTCTTTAGACTGAATATGCATTAAAAGACACAGGTAGTAAAGATGTACTAAACTTGCTAAAATACAATAATTACAGTTTTATTCAGAATCGGCTTTACCGGTCATTGTGATTGACCCATCTGAGAATTGCAACAAGCAAAAGGAAATTATGGTATTGCACAAGAGCTGTTATTTAAATACAGTTTTTGAAAATGCTAATTCTGAATTACCATAGTTAATCTCTCCAACGCATTAAGTCAGAAGATAAATTGAAGTTCCCCAAGGAAACAAGCAAAATGAACTCTAGAATATCTAGCAAATAGTTGAACCATTAGGACATACTCGAGCTGCTTCCAAGTGTAAACTCTATTGGAATATCGTGTTTCATCATTCTAATACATGTACAGTATACACTAGAGGATAGAGCTGCATCACTTAAATTCTTGATTTTCTTAAAAAATATTGCAATCTATCAGCAAGTCTGTTGCATTTGATTAAGAAGTCAAGTTGATACCACCAAATATTTAGCCAAATTGTAAGTGCTTAAAAAGCAGTGCTCAGAGTATGTTCAGTTCTCAGTAAGTAGATTTATTGGAATATTTTATGGTACATTCTCAGAAATTGGCTACCAACTAAAACACAGCTGACCCATTTTTTTGAATGAGTAAATTGGAAAGAAAAATTAAAAAGGAGAAAAATGCATGTTTATACACTTTTTAAATAAAACCAAACCTTGTAAGTGGACATTAATGACAGCGTCCTGCCTCATTTGTTTTCACGACTTTGAAAACAAGAAGTTCCTGCACATCAGTCATGTATGCTCAAAATAAATGTGACTTTGAGAATATGTTAGCTACTGTACATGTATAGTCAACTAGTCATGTAGAAGAGAACCTTCCTGAGATTTCCACTTGTGACATTTTCCCGTGTGCTACCCACACAATCTGAAATTCAGTTTCTGTCTTTCTCCTGTTTTTCTTATGATATGTTTAGTAGTTGGTATTTGGAAAAATATTCAAGGTCATGATCAGGATCAGTTCTAAAGTAGGTGACCCCTTTCGAAAGACAACTCACACTCCTTGCGTTATTGGTTCAGTCACCGATTTATGCCATGTTGTTATATCGAAAGATTACATAGCTAAGTGATTCCACCTTTTTACCTGAGACTGCATCAGCACAGGCAAGCATGCAATGCCATGCTCATTAAGGGCCCCAACAACTTCTTGGTGCCATGTAGTTCATTTCTTCATTGAAGGGAAAATACATTCTGTGACACACTTATTAAACCCTTTATCAACTTTTCTACCATTAGTGCCTGAACTTCAATGCAGTTTGATTTCTCTGGGACAGTGACTGGCAGGGGAGAGAGGGTTGCAAAGTTTCTGGAAAGCATGAAAATATACTTAGTCACACCTCTGGGAGGTGAGGGAGTCCTTTTTTTTTTTTTTTTAATTTATACAGTTCCTTGCTTTACCTCTTTCTATTTGAAAGCAAATTCTTAAGATCTTTTATTCATTTGTGTTTCTATTTTATATTACCTCTGGAACCCTATTCAGTCTAAAACTTTAGTTCATTACACACTTGGCACATAGCCTTTGACCTTGACATCTGTAGATGATTCATCAACCAAATTTTCAAAAATGAAATTTGCATATGCAGATGACTTTTGGAATAACGAGGGGCATAGCATCATACTTCCTGATTGTCGGCAGTACTAACACTTAACTGTTACAGTTAGATTGGATCAGTGCAGACCTTATCACTACTTGGAATGTTCTTTAAGAATAATCCTGTTAAATCTAGCTGTTAATACATTGGGCAGTGAAATCATATACTTCAAAGGATCATCTTCACAGATAGAGCATGAGATAATGCTCTGGCTAACCAAACTAATTCTGGATCACTATCAGAAATCAAAAGCCTTTGTTGACTTGTTATATGTAAAAAGCTACTGGATAGAAGTCAGAATCTCAACAGAACACAAACACGTATGAAAGCCATTTCTATGATTAAATGAATGTGACTACAAATTCTCAGAGCTCACTCTTCTGCAGATCTAAACAGAGGCCTGCAAGAACCTTCAGAAGGAGGATCTGGGTGGGAGGGAATGTAAAGCTATCTTGTACTGCCAGGCAACATGGCTTCATTCACAACAGAGAAACTATCTTTTGGGAAAATAACTGTATCAGTGTCCAAACTCAGGTATGCCAGTGTATGCAGGTGGAGTCGCCCGACTGCTCCTCCAAATCTTTTCCATACCATGTTATAAATAAAGTGGGAGAGTTCAGGAGCAAAAAAACAATGGATTCATTCACAGAATGAATGAAGAACATTGGAAAATAGAGACCAACATGTAAGGTATCACACAACCAAAAAGGGAAGTCAAATAATTGCAAGTTTTCTTGCTTTGACTGACAAAACAGATTTAATGGTGTTCTATGTCATAGTTTAATGCTCTGGGTATTTAAGTATATTCTCAATGGGATTTAATAGTTTGTATGTGCTTTGGTGGAAAACCTTTCAATTTCTCTTCAATAAATTTATGTGATTTTCCACTGACAATATGGTGATGACAATACCAATATGCTCTAAATTGTGGATTATCTCCACTGGAAAGTGATTGTGTGTCAGTATTAAAGATATGCAGAACCATAACATTCACTAATTTGTTCATCTGCTTCTGTACATTGTGTTTATAGAATTTCATAACAAGAATTGGTGTAAAGCAACATGTGTTTCCACATTATCTTTGAGGTGAAGTTACTTTTATTTTGCTTCTCTATAATGTGTACTTCAGATGAAACACCGTATTTCTTTTTAAATGACTTTCAATTTACTAATTATTTTAACCTCATAATTTCAAAGGCATTTATTGTGATTTTAAAGTGTGCAAAATAAGGGATTTTTGTGGCCGTGGGTAGACTTTTTATACTTTGTTTTATAGATGGATTTTTTTTAACTGTAGTTAAAGTCACCAAACAGCGTCCAAAATCTTTATGTGTTTCATTTGATGTTGTTAGAACAGCAAAGAAATTGGCATAAAATTGGTTAATAGTATTGTCAAAATTGTGTATTGTGTACTCACTGGGAAAAAATAAAATATATTCACATTTCAAATTTGTAAAAAAGCCATTTATGTAAAACTAACTTGCTTGTAGACAAACCAAAACTAGACCGTTCTGTCACTTTGAGCCTTTTACATTCATATTTTGTGACCAGAGGCATTCTCTCATTCCCTTATTTAGTTGTAGACTGAACTAAGTATGAATTCGTATTGACTTATTGGTAGTCACTGGTGACAGTAAAAAGAAGCTGAAATTATCAGTCCCCCTCTGTCTGCACTAATCTCCTGAACTGCTGGCTTTCCCATACCAGAAAGATCTGTTTACGTGTATATTTGGAAAAGTGTCTCACAGACTGAATAGAAAAGAAAACTATCCAATTGTGATATACTTAATAAATATTTCATTCTTTTACACTGTAAGTTACAACTATATTTCTCTAAAATTAAAAGAAGTAATTGCTGTCTTCTTTAGTAAAGGCAGTATAAAAGCATAGAGGAAAAAAGGAAAATTAATCCTGAAACATTCACTTAAAAATCTTTTTAATGGCCAGCATTGTGGCACAGTGGGTTAAGTTACCACTTGCAACACCAGCATCCCACATCAGAGTGTGATAGGCTGCTTTGTTACAATGCTAGTGTGCCTGGGAAGACAGAGAAGATAGCCCAAGAATTTAGGCCCCTGCCACCCATGTGGGAGAGACCAGGATGGACTTTCTGAATCCTGGCTTCAGCCTGGCCCAGCCCTGGCTGTTGAGGCCATTTGGAGAGTGAACCAGCAGATAAAAGCTCTCTCTCCCTCTCTCCTCTTACCTGCTTTTCTCTCTCCCTGTCTCTCCAATTCTCTCTGATTTTCAAATAAATAAACCTTAAAATATTTTAAAAATACATGTTAAATGAACTATATTAAGAATTTAGATAATTAGAATATTAGAATTTAAAAAATAATTTCACATTAATACAATATAATGACCATATGTGATATAAATGTTTAAACTATATCAGTGTATCAACATGAAAAATTTTAGCACTGCAAAACAACCATTGCTTTATGGAATTTATATATAGTATGAAAATATTCTTGGGGCACAAGTATTCAAAATAATCAGAAAGGATGATTAAAATCATATACTATTGTGGGGCTTGCATAGTGGCATAGCAGGTTAAACTTCTGCCTGTGATGCCAGCATCCCATAAAGGCAGTTGTTCAAGTCTTGGCTGCTCCATTTCTGATCCAGCTCCCTGCAAATGTGCCTAGGAAACCAGCAGAGGTTGGCCCAAGTATTTGGGCCACTTCCACCCATGTAGGAGACCCAAGTGGAATCCCAGGCTCCTGGCTATGTCCTGGCCCAGCCCCAGCTATTGTGGCCACTCTCTATATAATTAGGGCTCTCTATAGATAGATAGATAGTGTGCTCTCTTTCTCTCTCTCTCTCTCGCTCTCACTCTCTCTATTTGTAATTCTGACTTTGAAATAAATATTTTTTAAAATGCACTATTCTTGCTTGAGTATATATTACTGAATTCTCTATTCTCTCAAGTATATAGTAAATACTAGTGTATTTTGCTACAGAAAAATGTATCCATGTTACAGGAGAGTATTTACACATTTAATAACATCAATGTGTGCAAATTCATTTTTACTCTTTCACAGAGGAGAGAACAAGGTTCACAATAAAATTCATTTCACAGCAGATGTGAAATACAATAACCCAGTAACAAAAAAGCAAGCTTAAGAAAACAAAACAAAAAAAAAAAAAAAAAAAAAAAGAAAGGCTGTTAGGAGGGGAAGACAAAATATTGTCTCAAAAGCTCTTACCTTGGCAATCTCAGTGCAGTCTTAGCTTCGGCCTTGAGCTCCATCAGCATAGAGAAAGTACACATAGGTCTTAAGAAGCTACCAAGAAATGTAGAGAAGAACTCTGAAGGTGACTTACCTTACATCTTGCAGTCCGCACATTTTCTCCTTGCAGTAGTCAAACTACAAGAAAAAGTAAATACATATTTCCAAGAATTCAGATATTATAAGATATTACTAAGACATGTGATTATATATGTATAAGTATATATAATTAAGTGTATAAAACCTGGTATGAAATTTGTGCATGGTATGTTAGTAATCATTGAAAGCTACATTTATGTTTAAAATACAATGGCATTGTTCTTGTTCATTTCATGCCACTGTTAAATGCCTATTGTAGCTTCCTTTGCCTAAAAAAATTCTTTCATAGATACTGCATCTAGGAAGGAGACAATAATTTTTGATATTCAAAACAAATTCAAGAATTTTAAAACTTTTTTATTTTTAGTTAGCTTTTAACAGATGCAATACAGTTCATAGGTAAAATTCTGAGAATATATGGTATTCCCTTCCTCCTACCCTCCCTGTTTCTGTTTTCTTTCTCTCTTTCTTTCTCTTCCTTTCTTCTCCTCCTCTCCTCTCCTCTGTTCTCTTCTCCCCTCCCCTCCCCTCCTTTCCCTTCCCCTTTTTAGTTTTTGAGATAACATTTTAAATTTACAATACAAAGACTTAATGCTTCACCAAATGAAAAGTTTAACAAGTAAAATTAAAAAAAAAAACACCCTAGTTTAGCTGGAATATAGGCAAGGGCTATCAATAATAATTGAATGCCAAGCTGACCATTTCATTCATATACAGTAAATTTTAAAGTAACCACAGATCATTGAAACTGTCATCTCTGGGGTGGGTTGATGCCAGGGCCCTGACTGACTGGGGAGCTGAGTCTGAACACTCCTGCTGCTGGGAAAATCCAATCGATGCCTCATTAGCAGCGGAGGTGGGAGACAGGTGGGGAAACACTGGGCATCCATACTATGGTTTTCCAGACATAGCTGAAAGTTTTTTTCTGACAAACCTGTTTTTGCTTTTAATTGGTTATTCAAAGGAATGCTTTGCAAACAAGCACTGAGACACTATCTTAAGAATTAAATATTCATGATAGCTAAAAAAAATAACTTTTGCTTTCATAAATAGAATAATATTTTCTGTTCAATGTTGCCCTGATTTTTAGGAAAGCATCTTTTTGATTAATGTTTTTATGCTGGGGGGAAAGGGCCAAAAGCAAGACATTCAAGTATGTTGCCAAGCAATAAATATTCTGCAAGCTTCATTCATACCTCCTACCTCATCATCTCATACATTTTCTTGTCTTTCTCAAAATGGTCTATAGGTTATTAAAAGGTATTTAAAAAATAAAGAAGGATGGGAGCTTCACACTGAATATGTAAGAGCTTTGTATACTATTTGACTTCTCACTTCTGTTCAAATCTTACAAGATATAAAATCCTTTATCTTGGGGCATCATAGGAGCTTAGTATTCTGTGAAACTGACTGAAAAATACTCTTCTAGAATCTGCCATTCCTCATTCTCCCCCTAGATTCTACTTTAGTGTCTTCAGAGGCACTGCATGCCATGACTTTCTGTGGCTTTTTAAATCTATATAGTCATTGGAGAAATCATGTAAAACACAGGCATTTGGCAGAAGTGGTAGAAAAAATATGCAGTGAGAAATTTATTTAATTATATTTTGAAAACTTAGCTGAGATCAGTGTTCAGAACTTTAGCAACAAGTATAGTTGCATCATTCCCTTTAGCTTGTCAGCATTTCTTTTATGCACTGTCAGCTCTTGAAATTATTGAGCTAAAACTGGAGCACGAAAATATATTCATGTTGTGTTTCCACCCCCAGCTTACAACTCCCACAAAAGGGTAATTATTTATTTTTAAAGACTACTATCTGGTTACTACCAGGTTTTACTTCAAGTGGAACTTTGCTAAAAATAAGAGTAGAAAATACAAAATTCAGAGATTGGGAACTTATAAATGTCCCAGAAATATAATCTAGGTCTAAGTCTCAGTGGAATCTGAGATATAGTTATCTAGAAATGATGAAAATCAGAATAGTCAGAAATAGATGTAGAATCACAGAAACAAAAACAGAGGGTTACCACTACATGATTTTTCAGTGGAAACGAGTACAATGTTATGAGAAAATAAGATGGAATAGAAGCAGTTAAGATTTAAATTTATTTGAGTAATTTTGAATGATGATGGCATCATGCCATCAATAAATTAAAATACCCAATAGAGGTTGATTTGAGAATAGCTGCCAATAGGTAATGGTTATTCAAATAAAATTGATGGGACATGGAAATGGAAGCAGCCTCAAAAAAAAAAGACACATGAGAGTAGTGAGTGTTCAAATTAAGAAAAGGGATTATAACATTTGCAACAAATATGTACAAGCATTTATTGTGCAAGTAATTAACAAGAATTAAATTCTTGTTTTTATCAGTGTTAGTCATGGTATTTTTCCCTACCATTCGGAGCATACTACAACTATACTTAAAATTTCTCATATAATACAAAATCTCATATCCATATGATAATAAACTTTATCTTTAAAGAAATATCTGTATTCGCCGGCACCACGGTTCACTAGCTAATCCTCCACCTTGCAGCGCCGGCACACCGGGTTCTAGTCCCGGTCGGGCTGCCGGATTCTGTCCCGGTTGCCCCTCTTCCAGGCCAGCTCTCTGCTATGGCCCGGGAGTGCAGTGGAGGATGGCCCAAGTGCTTGGGCCCTGCACCCCATGGGAGACCAGGATAAGTACCTGGTTCCTGCCATCGGATCAGCGTGGTGTGCCGGTCGCAGCGCGCCGGCAGCGGTGGCCATTGGAGGGTGAACCAAAGGCAAAAGGAAGACCTTTCTCTCTGTCTCTCTCTCTCTCACTATCCACTCTGCCTGTTAAAAAAAAAGAAAAAGAAAAAGAAAAAGAAAAAAAATACCTGTATTCAATGTCAAATATCAACTAATTCCTAATCAGATCATCTGAGCAGTCATTTTAAAAGTTGAAACTCATGATCTTGATGAAAACCCTTTTTATCATTAATACTAAAGTAAAAAGAAATTTTGTATTTAGCCTAATAATATTGCAAACAAAAAGAGTTATAATACTTGGATATATTAATTTGTGAGTAAACGTATTAGGAGATAAACACACATACTACTGAACACAGATAACATATTTAATGCATATTATTTATAACTAATTGGGGTAATATAAGGCATAGAATGAGTATTAGAAGTAGATAGCAAAACAAATCATGTACCTGTAACATTGTTAATGTTTCATAAATCAATTATGGAATTTTGAAGAGAGCATTGAGGGATTAGTATGATCAGGCAAAACTTCAGTGATAAACAGAAATGTGCTTGGTTTGAATGGGAAAAATTGAAAAAAGAAAATTTGCAGGGGATGAAGCAGGCACAATATAGTCCTTAGCCTACAGAAAAACTGCACTGTAATAAGGAAACCAGTCATTTGAACCAAGATTTAATTCATGGGAATCCAAGATATGAAAATGAATTATATGTTGCTATAGTAGGGTAAGGTTGGCAGGCACCTAACTCAGACTCTAAGAGTCAATTCAGGCATCACAGACAGAATAACACCTTAGAGAATGTCTGGTTCTCCCAGACAAAAGAGTCAAAAGAGTGCTTCCCTTTTCCTGTGCAAAAGCACTGATCCATGAGACAGCACAGCCATATAAAATACAGAATAGTAAAGGGTAAGTGAAATAGTCAATGGTGCAGAATGTTGAGAAAACAGCCATGAAATATAATGGAGGAAAATAGCAGAGAAGAAGGTGAATGGAGCAAAAGAGGTAAACTAACGATGCACCGACTTAAGGACCTAAAGGAATGTGGACAAAGGCTGTACTACGCTCACTTCACATGCTGCTCCTCCTCTCCCCCCATTCTGAAGAGCAAAGGACATGTCACCCTATTCCATGGAGTTGTCCTCTGGGAAATGGAAAAAGTCAGTTTCACCTTCAAATTCTAAATACTCAAACTGGCTATGTGTATGCTAAAATTCAAAACAGAATGGTATATAAGCACAAATCTGCAACTTCATTAAATATCATAATTATAATGATGCATGAAACACGCCCACTTAGAAAGTGTGCAACTTCATGTAAACAATAACAGGAAATACCACACAAAATATCAGACAAATCAGACTTCAGTGGTCAAGTAGAAACTTCATTAGTGAAAATTAAGAACACACACAATGATGACAAATCTCACAGCAATAATCTGGACCAATCACAAAAGGAGCACAAACAAATAAAGGTGCCTCTTAGAAAGAATAGATGAATGAAACAAAGATAATGGTGTGCAATAAAACTTCCTACAGGAAAGTGGAACTGAAAGCAGAACTTGGCCTTCCTGTCTTTCCTCCCTCCCAGCCCGCCTTCCCTCGGGACCTCAATGACTTGTTCATGAGCTCTTATTAAAGACTAACAACAGAAAAGCTTATAAACATAAAAAAAAATTAGAGCATAAGACTAAATACTCATAAAATTGCAAAATATAATTAATCATACATTTCCTGCAAATATCTCTTCTAAAATGACTCCATAGTTATAAATGCACAAGAACTCTATTTTCTTTAATACCCATATACTCTCATACACACACACATACTGCATACAAAGCTATTTGCTGACAAAATAAACTTGCTATGAGACTTAGGGCGATATTCAGCATACACTTGAATACAGATTCGCCAGATCAGCTCTCCAGGCATGAATTTCACCTGCTCAACATTTTATTTGATATCTTTCTCAGGTTATAACTTGTTATCGGGGATTTCAAGTTTTCCATGTCAAAAATGAGTGCTATTAGAAATGATGCTTTCACCCTCAAAGACATGTATACATTTTTTTCCCATTTGATGTGTAAGAGAGCATTTCTAAATAAAGAGTATGGATTATTTAAAACTGCACACCACTGAGACGCTATGTCTTTTTCTCCTTTTGCATCTGCCAGCCTCTGACAAAACCCTGAATTGAGGGGCTGACAAGTATTGAATTGATTTGAATATAGTGATACCCACTGTATTATTTTTATCATATTAAGTTGAACATCATTGTAACTTTACTTGTAAAAGCACCCATTGCTTTTGACTGAAGAGCTTCAAGTCTCCACATTTTGTATAATAATCTAATTATTATTGGAAATAAAGCACAGTGCATGAAAAATATATTTAGAAACTATTGAGCGCTAAGTTCCTAAACTGTAAGTTTCAGGCTTAACTCCAACTAAAATAAACAATGAGGTATAAAGCATCATTTTCCATCCTTTTATCCAAGTAAATATGAAATTCCTCTGTAGAGGCAAATGGTAAAATTCAAAAGAGATTTTATTAAAATCTCAACAAGCAAAATGTTGACAGGAGATTCTTTTGTACAAATGCTGGATAAGAAAATAGTCCCATCTTCAACTGCAGCTTTGAATGTCAGGAGAGTATTTTTCTAATACATCATTTTTTAATATAAACCCTCTATGAAAGCTGAGGATTAGAGCCATAGTAAATATTACCTTATCCAAGGGGAATTTTATTGGTGGTGTAAAAGTGGAGGTTGTAGACTAATGTCGTGTACCTGGAGAGGTCAATCCATTTAAGCAACATACATTTAAGGAACACATATAGTCAATTTTTTCCTGTTCGAAGATCCCTGGATCATCTTAGGCATTTAGCTAATGCTTGTGTGCTGTGTCTGATGGAAGAAATTGTCTTTAAACTTAAAATGGTTCTTACATGTGCTCTCATAAAAGAACTTATGCTAATGCTGTTACAGAAATCCGGATTGGAAAAATTCCCTTAGTTCAAACAGGCACCAGAAGCTGGGTGGAGGATCAGCAGAAGCAGTTTATTAACATTGATGAGCCCAGTAGAATCACTTCCCAAGACTGGGTGGCCAATCCAGTTTTCTTACAATATTTATAGGTTCATCAGCATCATACATTAACAGTGATAGCAATGGTGGGCTTAATTACAGTATGTGAGACTCAGGACCACCCCTGAGACCACACTTATGGGGAACTTGAATGGGGGAGTTTCAGAAAATTTTGATTAGGTCACCTATCCAGACATTTTAGCACCTATGGGGAACAGAGATATGGATGATTGCCCAGACATGCCAATATCTATGGGAAACTGGAACAGGGGTCACAGTAAACAGAGATTAATGCATCTGACCTCCTCAAGGGTCTTGTCTCTTCCTTGTCTCTGTCTCTGGTCATGGCTTAAGTTCCTCTTCCATACTATGAACATGTGTTTCAATCTGTTGAGTCTACCACACAAGTCACCCAACACACATGACAATCAGGTCCATCTTTTTGCTTACTGCACAAACAAAGAAATTTGTTCTTTTGAGAAGAGAAAAACTTCATTACTGGCCAGTAAGGAGAGCAAGAGATATGACAGAAATCTATATCCCCAATCTGGGGGAAGTTTTATAATTTAGGTAGGAGAAAACTGGTATGCAGAAATGCTGGCAAAGCAAGATCTGCATGGGGAGGTTTTGAATCCGGGCAGCATAGCATGATCGTGTCCTAAGCAGCTCTCTAAGAAAACACGGACTTAAAAAGTAAAATCAGACACATTGTTAAAGCACAAGATGGGGAAACTTTCAGGAAAGGAATGGGGAGATAAAACAAGTGGCAATTAAGTTTGGAATGTGAGGGTAAACTCGTTCAACAAGCAATCCAACCCAATATCAGATTCTTATGAAAAAAAAAAAAAAACAAAGCACCAATTCAAGGAGTAACTCTAAGAATTCCCACGTTAGTTGTTGATGCATGTTCAATGTACGCATTTGTTTTGCTTAGTACACTGACTAGTCAGCAATAATCACCAGAGAAAAACAGATGACAGGCTTCACTTCAGTTCTGCTTTTCTTGTTTACTATGTAAGAGGATATGCTTTTTTCCCTTATCATTGATCCAAGTTTTTAAGGTTCATAATCAAAATAAAAGATTAACTAAAAGAAAGTATATTTGATTAAAAACTATCATTAGACTACTCCCTGTTAATCTTGTTGAATGAAAGAAACAAACTTCTCCAAAAATATTGGTTTACAGACACAGATTCACTATAAATTAGCAACTTGCCAGTGGTAAATAGTTTCAGATGGTTGCGATGGATAAATTGGAAACAAAAAAATGCACAATTAGTTGTAAACTAATTTCACCCAAATTCTACCTACCTCTTGTATTGAATTTGCTCAAGAGAAAGGGGGCATTGTTTTGAAACTATGTTCAAAACTTTTTTCATTAAGAAATATTGTCAAAAAACAAAGGAAACATTTATATAAGTAAATTTTTGAGAAATAATGCTTTATACAGGATCTTAAAAACTCCATTGGAAATAATTGTCTGGAGATCTTTCCAGTCTTATGTAAACTATCAGATATATATTTTAGAAAAGATGAGGTAAACAGTTCCCAGATGGGATATACAAGAAGTAATAATCCTAAAATAAACTTTATATTCTGGATAACAAAGTGATTCTCCTAGCATCTGCCTAATACTGTGAGTGTCCTCGACATTTTCAAGGAGATCTGCAAAAGCAGATAAATCAGACTGCACCAAACCATACTAACAGTCATCAAATTATTAATTGTATGTTTTCGAGGATTGTCATTTAAAAACTACACAAATAACTACGTTTAAACACCATCACAATATCAGATTTCAAGGCATACTAAGGGACAGTGATAATCAAAACAGCCTGGTACTGGCACAAAAATAGACATGTAGACCAATGGAACAAAATAGAAACCCCAGAAATTAATCTACAACCAACTAATCCTTGACAAATGAGCTAAAATCACTCCTTGGAGAAAGGACAGTCTCTTCAACAAATGCTATCGGGGAAATTGGATCTCTACAGGCAGAAGTATGAAACAAGAACTCTACTTACACCATATACAAAAATCAATTCACAGTGGATGAAGGATGTAAATCTGTGATCTGATACCATCAAATTACTAGAGGAAAACATGGGAGAAACTCTGCAATACATTGGTATGAGCAAAGACTTCTTGGATAAGACCCCAGAAAGATAGGCAATAGAAGCAAAAATAGAAAAATGATATTACATCAAGCTAAAAAGATTCTGCTTGGCAAAGGAAATACTCAACAAAGTAAAAGGCAACTGATAGAATGGGAGAAAGTCTTTGAAAACTATACATCTGGTAAATAATTAATATCCAGAGTATATAACCAGTCAAGAAACTCAACAACAACAAAATAAACAATCCTATTTAGAAATAAGAAAAGGTCATGAACAGGCATTTTTCAAAGGATAAAATTCAAATGACCAATAGACATATGAAAAGATGGCGAGAATCTCAAACTTTCAGGGAAATGCAAATCAAAACCACAATGAGGTACAACCTCACACCCACCAATTAGGATGCTGGTGAGGATGTGGAGAAAAAGGTACCCTAATTCACTGTTGCAGGAAATGTAAACTAGTGCAACCATTATGGAACACAATATGGTGATTCCTCAGGAATCTGAAAATAGGTCTAATATATGACCTGCCATGCCATTCCTAGGAATTTATACAGACGAAATGAAATCAGCATATGAAAAAGTTGTTTGTACCTCCATTAATAGTAGCTCAATTCACAATTGCTAAGCTATGAAATCAACCCAGATGCCCATCAACTGATGACTGTATTAACAACATGTAGTATTTTTACATGTAGGAATATTTCTAAGCCATAAAAAAAGAATGAAATCATGTCTTTTGTGACAAAATGGATGTTACTGAAGACCATTATGCTTAGTGACATTAGCTATTCCCTAATAGTCAAATATCATGTTTATGCTGATTTATGGTAATATAGAATACAAAAAATAAACACAACATATAAGAATGAAGCTGACATCTTATGATTTGATTATTATTTATAGTCCTTATCTATATTCCTGTGAACAGTGGTCTTTCTGCTTTTTACTTGTTGAACATTATGGTTAGTGTACATTAAACATCTAATATAAAGTAAATTGAAAGTATGTTACTGTAACAATTACAAAAGGAAGGAGGAGGAGCTGATGGAGGGAGTCTTTCTGCTTTTTAGTTGTTGAACATTATGGTTAGTGTGCATTAAACATCTAATATAAAGTAAATCAAAAATATGTTATTGTAAAAATTACAAAAGGAAGGAGGAAGGGCTGATGGAGGGAGGGGGTTGAAGGTAACAATGGTTATATTAGAATTGTATCTATGAAATACATGAAATCTGTTCTCTTTAATATTAATAAAAATTTTAAAAATAGCGAAAGTTATTTTGTCACAGTTCTGGATGCTACAAGTCCAAAATCAAGGTGTCTACAGCTTTAGTTGCTTCTGAGGATACTACCCTATCCAGATGAAACTGGATAATGGGGGGGGAGACAGGAGGGGTTTTATGAGCTGCATACTAAAGAAAGCCAAGACTATGTAGAAAGAGTACCCATAGAAATATGGACATTAAAAGTAATTCTGGTGAAACCTCAGAAAGAGAAGAGATAATGGAGAGAAAGTCTCCATTTTCACACATAATACATCAATTCTCATGAATGAAATGTTGACCAAACTGTGAGTATTACAGGCCATTCTAGGGAGATCTTAGAAATGAGGCAATAGGAGTGTGTTGAAAACTGGAGGACAGGAGATCCTTGTTTTAAGTGTCACAGAGATCATTTGCATTGTGTGCATCTTCTTGTGTTTTGAGGAAGGTAGAAAATGCAGATGATCAGAGGAGCCAAGATGGTGGAATAGGGATGGAGTTTACTGAGAGTCCAGGAGAAGACAGATTAATAAAAGTGAAGATAGTGTAGTCTCAGGGAAGAATTAGGGAAAAAACAGCAGAGGAAACTTTTCTGTAATTAGAGGGACACGGTGCATCTATGTGGAAGACACTGGTGCCCATGACTTGGGACCCCAGTTGCCAATACTCTCCACACCAGCACTGGAAAGAGAGGTTAGATGAAACCACAGTAGGCCAAGACACTGGCAAAAAAGATACAGGAAGAGCCTAGAGGGAACGAGGCTTGAAGCCCCATGGGAGAAAGTACACCAGCCTAACTAGAGAAGAGAAAAAATAAAAGAGATAGTACGGACATGATTCTCTTTCTTCAATCACTTTACAAAAGCCTATGAGCCAATAGAGCAGGTACCATTTTGGACATATGTAATAGCTACACCAGCTCAGGGCTACACCTGGCAATCAGCCAAACAGGAAAACCTGACTCTGGTGGGGAGTAATAACAGGAGACTAACACCTAGTGAATGTGTGGAGCTTAGGAACTGGGACTGTGGGAAAAAAAAAAACACAACAATTGAGGGTGTGTGGGAGAATTCACAGTGTGGCTGAGACTTGAGTAGTGTCGGTCAGAGATGCCACAAGCTCGGGTGGTCCTGGCTATCTGGTGAGAAACACTGCAGGGGAATCTGGCTAGGGTAGCTCTGGCTACTGGGTGAGAGATATAGTAGGAGAATCTAAGCCTATACTGAGGACTGCACAGATCCTTTGTGTGGTCCTTGGGACAGAGTAGACGAATGTAATACCCACTGGGGCTAGTGCTCAGGCACTTGATTGCCATCGAGGAGAAGAGCTCAGCTGAGCAGAATTACTTCCCTTCTGATAGAGAGAGAGAGAGAGAGAGGGAGAGAGAGAGAGATTTACCATGCTAAACCTGGTTGTGTCATTTAGGCACATGCTTAACCCTGAAGAACTGAACAGAGCACTCTGGCCATACCCACTACAAGCCTCTAGGGAATCACTGAAAACAGACAGTCCAATTACAAACGCCAAACAACAAACATAACATCCAAGGAAACAAGAATAAGGAAGACAACATGATGCTCCCAAAAGAACATAAGACATCAATACAAGATTATGAAGATGATGAGATAGAAGAAATTCAAGAAATGGAACTCAAGATTTATGATAAGAATATTTAGAAGTGACCAAAAACAAATGCATGAACTACTAAAATCCATGCAGGACATGAAAGAATATCTCTCTGATGAAAATAAACTTTTTTTTTTTTTGCAGAGTTCTGGGTTTTGGGTACTTTTTCTTTTAAGAAGGAATCAAAATGAAATGAGGAGTTTAATAGAACAAGAAATTGAGGTATTAAAGGGAAATCAAAATGAAATGAAGAATTCAATAGAATAAAAAATACAGTTGAGAGCCTTAAAAACAGAATCAGTGAGACAGAAGAGAATATTGACTTAGAAGACAGAGCACACGAAAAAATATAGTCAAAACAAAGCAAAGAAGGTGAAATTAGAAATCTAAAAAATATTGTTGGGATTCTATAGGATTCTATTAAAAAACCCAACATTTGGGTTCTCGGAGTTCCTGCAGGCATGCAGAGAGAGAAAGGGTTAGAAGGCCTTTTTACTGAGATACTAGCCAAAAACTTCCCAGGTTTGGAGAAAGAAAGAGATGCCCAAGACAGGAAGCACACAGAACTCCCAATAAATATGACCAGAAAAGATCCTCACCATGACACATTGTAATCAAACTCACCACAGTGAAAGAATTTGTCACCATTCATCCAGCCTTGCAAAAGATGCTTAAAGATGTGTTACACACAAAAACACAGAAACACACTCATCGATATGAAAGAAGGTAAAGGAAGAAAATCTCTCAGTAAAAGATCACAGGAAGTTCAAAGTACATATTAGAAATATCTTTGGAAAAATGGTAGGGCAAAGTCACTACTTAGCAATAGTCACACTGAATGTAAATGGCCTCAACTCTCCAGTTAAAAGACACAGACTGGCAGAATAGATCAAAAAAACAAACCCATCTATTTGCTGCTTACAAGAAAAACATCTCTCCAACAAAGGTGCATGCAGACTGAAAGTGAAAGGTTGGAAAAAGATATTCCATGCAAACAGATATGAAAAAAGAGCTGGTGTAGCCATCTTAATATTGGACAACATAAACTTTAACACAAAAACTGTTAAGAGAGACGATGAGGGGCACTATATAATGATTAAGGGATCAATTCAACAGGAAGATGTAACTATTATAAATGTATATGCACCTAATGACAGGGCACTGGTTTATTTAAAAGATATGTTGAGAGACTTAAAGGGAGACTTAGACTCCAATACAATAGTATTGGGGGACTTCAATACTCCACTTTCAGCAATGGGCAGATCCACCAGAAAGAAAATCAACAAGGAAACAGCAGACTTAATTGACACTATAGACCAAAGGAAACTAACATTATCTATAGAACTTTTCATCCTACACTTGAAAAATATACATTCTTCTCGGTAGTGCATGGAACTTTCTCTAGGACTGACCACATACTAGACCATAAAGCAAGTCTCAGCAAATTCAAAAGAATCAAAACCCTACCATACATCTTCTCAGACCACAATGGAATGAAGCTGGAAATTAGCAACTCAAGAATCCTTATAGCATATGCAAATACATGGATACTGAACAACATGCTGCTGAATGAACAGTGAATCTAGAAGAAATCAAAAGAGAAATCAAAAACTTTCTGGAAGCAAATGAAGATAACACAACATATCAACACTTAAGGGATTCAGTAAAAGCAGTGTTAAGAGGAAAGTTTATACAAGACTAGTGTCTGCAAATACTAGCTGATAGAATAAAAAAGGGAGAGAACGATCCAACATGGGAAGTGAGATACACAGCAGACCCATAGAATTGCCAGATGTCCTAAAAGCACTCTGGCCTCAGAATCAGCCCTTAAGGCATTCGGATCCAGCTGAAATGCCCATGAGAGTATTTCAGGCATGGAAAGCCAAGACACTCTGGAAAAAAAAAAAAAAACCTAAATGAAAGATCTCGTGAATGAGATCCCAGTGGAAAGAACGGGTCATCAAAGAAGGAGGTACCTTTCTCTGAAGGGAGGAGAGAACTTCCACTTTGACCATGGCCTTGTCTAAATATTATCAGAGTTGGTGAACTCAAAAGGCTTCCATAGCCTTGGCAGCTCATGACAAGAGCCTAGGGTGATTACTGAGGCCATAAACAAGAGTGTCAATTTGTTAAGTCAACAACAGGAGTCACTGTGCACTTACTCCTCATGTAGGATCTTTGTCCTTAGTGTGCTGTACATTGAGATTTAATGCTATAACTAGTACTCAAACAGTGTTTTTCACTTTATGTTTCTGTATGGGAGCAAACTGTTGAAATCTTTACTTAATGTATGCTAAACTGATCTTCTGTATATAAAGAGAATCGAAAATGAATCATGATGTGAATGGAAGGGGAGAGGGAGTGGGAAAGGGAGGGTTGTGGGTGGGAGGGATGTTATGGGGGGGAAGCCATTGTAATCCATAAGCTGTACTTTGGAAATTTATATTCATTAAATAAAAGTTTAAAAAAAAGTCAAAAAAAATAAAAAATAAATCTTAAAAAAAAAGTTTATAGCAATAGTTGCCTACATCAAGAAATTGGAAAGGCACCAAATAAATGAGCTGTCAATGCATCTCAAGGATCTAGAAAAACTACAGGAAACCAAACCCAAAACCAGTAGGAGAAAGAGAAATAATTAAAATCAGAGAGGAAATCAATAGAATTGAATAAAAAAAATTACAAAAGATCAGCAAAATGAAGAGCTGGTTTTTTGAAAAAATAAACAAAATTGACACCCCATTGATCCAATCACTAAAAAAAAAGTAAAGACCCAAATCAATAAAATCAGAGATAAAAAAGGGAATGTAACAACAGACACAACAGAAATAAAAAGAGTCACAGAAATTACTTCAAAGAGTTGTATGCCAGCAAACAGGGAAATCTATCAGAAGTGGAGAGATTCCTGGACACATACAACCTTCCTAAATGGAACCATGAAGACATAGAAAACCTAAACATACCCATAACCGAGTCAGAAATTGAATCAGTAATAAAGGCCCTCCCAACAAAGAAAAGCCCAGGACCAGATGGATTCACTGCTGAATTCTACCAGACATTTAAAGAAGAACTAACTCCAATTCTTCTCAAACTATTCAGAACAATTAACAGAGAAGGAATCCTCCCACATTCTTTCTATGAAGCCAGCATCACCTTAATTCCTACACTGGAAAAAGATGCAGCACTGAAAGAGAATTACAGACCAATTTCCCTGATGAACATAGATGCAAAAATCCTCAATAAAATTCTTGCCAATAGAGTGCAAAACACATCAGAAAGATCATCCACCCAGACCAAGTTGGATTCATCCATGGTATGCAGGGATGGTTCAAAGTTCACAAATCAATCAATGTGACATACCACATAAACAAGTAGCAGAAGAAAAACCATATATTGTCTCAATAGATGCAGAGAAAGCATTTGATAAAATACAACACATTTTATGATGAAAATTCTAAGCAAATTGGGTATTGAAGGAACATTCCTCAACATAATCAAGGCAATTTATAAAAAACCCATGACCAGCATCCTATTGAATGGGGAAAAGTTGGAAGCATTTCCACTGAGATCTGATACCAGATAAGGATGCCCCCTACACCATTGCTATTCAATATAGTATTGGAAGTTTTAGCCAGAGCCATTAGGCAAGAAAAATAAATTAAAGGGATACAAATTGGGAAGGAAGAAGTCAAAATATCATTCTTTGTAGACAATATGATTCTTTATTTAGGGGATCCAAAGAACTCTACTAAGAGACTATTGGAACTCATAGAAGAGTTTGGCAAAGTAGCATGATATAAAATCAATGCACAAATATTAACAGCCTTTGTATACACAGAGAATGCCATGTCTGAGAAAGAACTTCTAAGATCAATCCCATTCACAATAGCATATGCAAATATATGGAGAAAAAACAATCAAATACCTTGGAATAAACTTAACCAAGTATGTTAAAGATTTCTACGATGAGAATTACAAAATATTAAAGAAAGAAATAGAAGAAGATACCAAAACATGTAAAAATCTTCCATGCTCATGGATTGGAAGTATCAATATCATCAAAATGTCCATTCTCCCAAAAGCAATTTATAGACTCAACACAATACCAATCAAAATACCAAAGACATTCTTCTCAGATCTGGAAAAAATAATGCTGAAATTCATATGGAGGCACAAGAGACCTCGATTAGCAAAAGCAATACTGTACAACAAAAATAGAGCCAGAGGCATCACAATACCAGATTTCAAGACATACTACAGGGCACTTGTAATCAAAACAGCATGGTACTGGTACAGAAACAGATGGATAGACCAATGGAACAAAATAGAAACACCAGAAATCAATCCAAACATCTACATCTGACTTATATTTTATCAAGGATCTAACCCCAATTCCTGGAGCAAGGTCAGTCTATTCAACAAATGGTGCTAGGAAAACTGGATTTCCACTTGCAGAAGCATGAAGCAAGACCCCTACCTTATACCTTACAGAAAAATCCACTCAACATGGATTCAAGATCTAAATCTGCAACCTGATACCCTCAAATTATTAGAGAACATTGGAGAAACCCTGTAAGATATAGGCACAGGCAAATATTTCTTGGAAAAGACTCTGGAGGCACAGGCAGTTAAAGCCAGAATTAATAATTGGAATTACATCAAATTGAGAAGTTTCTGTACTGAAAAGAAACAGTAAGAAAAGTAAAGAGGCAACTGACAGAATGGGAAAAGGTATTTGCAAATTATACAACTGATAAAGGATTACTAACAAGAATGTGCAAAGAGATCAAGAAACCCCACAATAACACAACAAACAACCCACTTAAGAGATGGGCCAAGAAGCTAAATAGACATTTTTCAAAAGAGGAAATCCGGGGGCCGGCGCTGTGGCTCACTTGGCTAATCCTCCTCCTGTGGTGCCGGCATCACATATGGGTGCCGGGTTCTAGTCCTGGTTGCTCCTCTTCCAGTCCTACTCTCTGCTGTGGTTTGGGAGGGCAGTGGAGGATGGCCCAAGTGCTTTGGCCCCTACACCCGCATGGGAGATCAGGAAGAAGCACCTGGCTCCTGGCTTCGGGCTGGCGCAACACTGGCCATAGCGGCCATTTGGGGAGTGAACCAACTGAAGGAAGACCTTTCTCTCTGTTTCTCTCTCACATTCTCACTGTTTATAGCTTTACCTGTTAAAAAAAGAAAAAAAAAAAAAAAGGAAATCCAACCATCCAACAGACACATGAAAAAATGTTCAGGATCACTAGCCATCAGGGAAATGCAAATCAAAACCACAATGAGGTTTCACCTCATCCCTGTTAGAATGGCTTACATACAGATATTTACCAACAACAGATGCTGGCAAGGATGTGGGGAAAAAGTCACACTAATCCAGTGTTGATGGGAATGCAAACTGGTAAAGCCACTATGGAAGTCAGTTTGGAGATTGCTCAGAAATCTGAATGTAGCCCTACCATACCACCCAGCCATCCCACTCGCCCACTCATTGGATTTTACCCAAAGGAAATTAAATTGGAAAATAAAAGAGCTGTCTACACCTCAATGTTTATTGCAGCTCAATTCACAATAGCTAAGACATGGAATCAACCTAAATGCCCATCAACAGTAGACTGGATAAAGAAAGCATGGGATATGTACTCTATAGAATACTATACAGCAGCAAAAAAAAAAAAAAAAAAAAAAAAAAAAAGAAATCCGGTCATTTGCAACAAGATGGAAGAATCTGGAAAACACAATGCTGAGTGAATTAAGCCAGTCCCAAAGGGACAAATATCATATGTTCTCCCTGATTGGTGACAATAAACTGAGCACCTAAAAGGAAACCTGTAGAAGTGAAATGGACACTATGATAAACAATGACTTGATCAGCCCTTGTCCTGACTGTTGAGGAACAACTTACTATTTTATTCCTTTTAGTAATTTTTTGTTCTACTTAATACCATTGGTTGAACTCTTTAATTAATACATAATTATTCTTAGGCATTTAAATTTAACTAAAAAGTTATCCCTGTTAAATATAAGAATGGGAACAAGAGAGTGAGGAGATGTAAAGTTTGGCACATGCTCACTCGGACTTACCCCTACTGATAGAGCTAGAATAATACCAGGGGATTCCAAATCAAAACCATCAAGGTGGCATGTACCAATGCCATCTCACTAGTCAAAGTGATCAGTTTCAGTTCATAATTGATCATAATGATAGGAAAAAGTGTCAAAGGGATCACATAAACAAGACTAGTGTCTGCCAATAGTAACTGATAGAATTAAAAAGGGGAGAACAATCCAACATGAGAAGCAGGATACACAGCAGACTCATAGAATGGCAGACGTCCTAAACAGCACTCTGGCCTCAGATTCAGCCCTTAAGGCATTCAGATCTGGCTAAAAAGCCCATGAGAGTATTTCAGGCATGGAAAGCCAAGACACTCTTGCAAAAAAAAAAAAAAAAAATGACCTAAATGAAAGATCTCTTTGAGTGAGATTCCAGCTGAAGGAACAGGTCATTTAAGAATGAGGTACCTTTCTCTGAAGGGAGGACAGAATTTCCACTTTGATTATGGCCTTTTCTAAATAAGGTCAGAGTTTGTGAACTCAAGAGGCTTCCATAGCCTTGGCAGCTCATGACATGAGCCTCAGATATTTACTGACATCATAAATAAGAGTGTCAATTGTTAAGTCAACAATGGGAGTAATTGCACTTGCACCCATGTAGGACCTCTGTCCTTAATGTGTTGTACTATGTGATTTAACAGTAAAAGTACTACACAAACAGTCCTCTATACTTTGTGCATCTGTCTGGGTGCAAACTGTTGAAATCTTTGCTTAGCATATACCAAGTTGATCTTTTCTATATAAAGATAATTGAAAATGAATCTTGATGAAGAATAGGATGGGAGAGGGAGTGGGAGATGGGATGGTTGCAGGTGGTAGGGAGGTTGAGGGAGAAAAGCTGCTATAATCCTACAGTTGTACATTTGAAATCCATATTTATTAAATAAAAGTTTAAAATAAAAGTAACAAACAAAAAACAAAATGCAAAGCATAACACTGATACTTAGCTGAGGAAATGTCTAAGCAATGTGCTAAAAGAGTGGCATGGATATTCCTGACTGCTTACACAGCCAGCCCTCCCTATCTATGCATTCTCCACCTATAGATTCAACCAACTGGGAATTAAAAATTTATAAAAAAATTTCATCTGGGCACACACTTTTTGTTCTTGTCATAATTCCCTAAAATATAGTACAACTATTTATATAGTTTTCTTTAAGTATTATAAGTAATGTAGAGGTGAAATAAGTACATGAGAGAATATACAGTTTGTATGCAAATGCTATGCCATTTTATAAAAGAATTTGAGCATCCTCAGATTGTGCAACCTGCAAGGAGACCCAGAACTGATCCCTTACAGATGTCATCGATAGCAGATTAGTCAACTTTTTGTTGCTGTAATTAAATACATAAAAAACAGGCTAAATATGGAAGGCGGGTTATGTTGGCTCCTTGTTTCAGAGGTTCATGGCTGAGATTGGGCAGTCTCCACTCTTTTCATCTTTTGCTGAAAGTGCAGCTCTTACAGAGGAACAATCACATAGCAAGCCAGGAAGCACGGAGAGCTGTTGGGCCTGGCTTGCCCTTTTATAATCAATTCTGTTCTAAGAACTATCTTTCAAGGGCACACCCACAATGACCTAAGGACCTCCCACTAGGCTCACCACCTAGACTCTGTAACTGGATTAAGTTTCTATCCATTTAGTGTATCAATTTATGATTTGGAATTTATCTATGTGAGTTCAGGGGTCATATCCTATTAAAACCATAAAATACAGAAATTGTAAAAAAGAGGGTTATGAATAAGCTATAATAAGAGTATGAGAGATTAATTGAAGAAACAATTTCTAAACAAAATGGAATCAGAGATTGAAGATTTGGAAAATTGTCAACCTACTTATTTGGAAAAACTGAGAAAGTTTATTCCAAATAGAACGTTAAGGGTGTGCCTGATCATCCATTTGATAAGGAGATTATCATGGGCATGAAAAAAATATATTTAACTCACCATATCAACAGAAAGCCAGGATTATGCTAGCAAAAATACTGCCTGTTAGGACTAAAGGAAACGGAATATAGAATAGTGAGAAAGAAAGTTGCAAACATGTTAACTTTGAATAAAACAATGACCTTAAAGGTGATTCAGGGATCAGCAGGGTCGCCACTCCTATCACTGGTCCAGAGACGTGGATGTTTCCTCCTCCACTATAGCAGACCAAGCATCAACCCACAAAGAGATGCTCTATGAATCTGGGGGGCACTGAACCAAGAAGAGCATGAAGGGCCAGGGTTGCCCTGCAGAGTTATGGGCTGATACTCCCACCACAGAGCACTGAACCAAAAAGGATTATCGTTGATCCTGAAGATCTAATGGAAAAATCTCTTGCTAGGTTTTAGATTTGCTTAGGACCCATTACTTCTTTCTGATTTCTCCTATTGCTATAGGAAAGTTTACACTGTGCCTGTCCCTCCATTGAATTCTACAAGCATAAAATTTGTCTGGCTTCATACTTTCACAACTGGAGATAAATATTTCCTACAAAATAGCAAAATTCTGAATCTTACCCATTTAATAGACATTTGTATGACATTTCAGACTTTAGATTTTAGACTGGATTCTGGAATGAGGCAAAACTTTGGGGAATTTTGGGTTGAGATAAATGTATTTTCCATGCAAGAAGGATCAGAATTTTAACTTATGGACTGTCTTGTGTCTCCCCAAAATTCATATGTTGAATTCCTATGCCTCAGTTTGAAAATATTTGGAGATGAAGCCTTTAGGAAGTAATTAAGATTAAGCAAAACAAGTTGGTGGAATGCTGACTTGATAGGATTGATGGCCCTTTAAGAGGAGGAAGGGCAAGATCTTGCTTTCCCTCCATGCAGAGACACTGTGCAGAGGCCATGTGAGGACGCCACATGATGGCAGCTCTCTACAAGCTGGAGTAGAGGCATTTTAAAAATGTGACCCTGATGGATCTTGATCTGAGACTTCCAGCCTTCAGATTTCTGAGAAAATATATTTTCATTAAGTGACATAGTCTATAGGATTTCATTCTAACAACCTGAGCTAATAACAACTGCTTTAAAATTTTTAGAGGAAAAAAAAAAACTCTTCTCTCCTACCTTAAGACACCTAATGAAGCTTTTGCCTTTCTTTTTCAGTTGAATCTCTTACATGCTTAATTCAGAAGTCTGAGTTTGCAGGATAGGGAAGCATGGGAATAAAATAGTGCATTTCCCAGGCACTGCTAGTCTCCCATTCATGAATGGTGCGACTATAGGACTCTGGGTGAAGGCTATGGTCATCCAACCCATCATTTGGCAGTGGCCTTTCTTCCCCATCTCCAGTTGCTAGAGGAACTTGAGTACTGACAGCTGTCTTTTTGTTTCTGTTGTTGCTCTTTGCCCTGTTTTCTGAGTTTGCTGAAATGTTTGTATGGAGGTGATGTGTACGCGTGGGTATATGCATATGTATGTGTAAAAGAAGATGCTTTTATAATATACTAATATTACCCATAACTTGTTTTTCCTCCTAGTGAAACTAATAGGCAACTCTTTTGGACCTTGTGAAATGTTTGGAAGAAGCAGTGCTAGACTCTACTGTGCTGTTCAGAATTATCCATGGCTTTTCAAGATACATGGTACCCTAGGACTGAGATGCAGAGCATGAATTATGTATAGGAGAGGATATGCTCTTCCTTATCTCTCAAACAATAATTCTGAGATTTAGCTGCAAGCAAGAGATGTCTGTGTGGTAGAAAAACATATCTACTCGTAATGACCCAAATCTCATTACAGAAGAAATGAGTGTGGGCTTGGAAGTCAAAGAAGTGTTCACTAGTTCTAGCTTTCCCAATAATAGTTGGACACCGTTAGCCCTTCTCAGCCTCATGAGTTCATTGAATAAATGCTGACCAAGGACCCACTATATGCTACATGCAGTACAAGGAGATAGAAAAAAATAAATGAAAACAAACAAGCAAACTAAAATAAAAACATTGGGAACCATGGCCTACCTTTATATGAAATGTGTTGTTGAGAACACAACTCTAGTTGTCCAAAATATGTGAATTCCCTAGTAGTAGAAAAGAAAGGGATGAAAGATTTGTGCTGGCATCACAAGGGACAAACAGGAGATAGAGCAGGGACACAGAGCAGGCCCAATTGGTATCTGGTTTCCCATTCAACTTCCCATGGGGCTGGATCTGTGCTTCAACCTGTAGAGAGTAATGTGACTGATGCTGCTGTCTCTTGGACAAAAACGCAATTTGATCACTGGTGCCTTTACAGGTTTGGATTGTCCTAAGTTCCCGTAGCCAGAGAGGAAACTTCAGTAGCACACAGGGTAGACCAGCAAGATACACATTAGATTCAACCAATATCCAGGAGATAGTAAGACTTACAAGTAGAGGTCTAAGGCTGGGACAGCCACACTCAGAGGCAGGGTTTCCTCCTTGCACACATTTGATTCCTGTAATACTTAAGAAACAGGTGGATTGTTTTTCCTTGAAACTGTCTTTTTGAGTATGGAAGAAATTAAGGCAGCTAAATAAATATAAATGCCCATATAACCTCAAAGTCTTTGCAGTCTGAATGGGGACAAGCAGGCTATTTATAAAATTAGTTTTACATATTATAACTAAATAGCACATGTCGGTATAAATCACAATGAAGACAAATGAAAGCATGGAATCATTAACTCATGCAGGTATTTGA
This sequence comes from Oryctolagus cuniculus, assembly GCF_964237555.1. NCBI lineage: Eukaryota > Metazoa > Chordata > Mammalia > Lagomorpha > Leporidae > Oryctolagus > Oryctolagus cuniculus. The sequence continues at coordinate 35,088,894 of NC_091435.1, forward strand.
GGAAGAATCTACAATAAAAGCTACGGTTGAACATGTTTTTTTTTTGGTAGAAAAAAATTCTAGACAATTCAAGAGGAAACATTCATGTTAGAAGGACAAATATATGAAAAAATCATGGAGAATTAAGAATGAAACCTTGAGAGAAGGAATCAATCAGGAATGCAATCCACTGAACACAGCAGAAAATCTGAAGGCAATAATTTCAACAATGAACAGTTTATTTTTATCACATAACAATAAAACTCACAATAGGCTGTTGTTAGTCATGGTTCAGGGGATCAGTTATGTCTTTCCTTCACCATTGCAAGGTGGCTGACTCAACCTCAACATGCTTTACACGTATACTTCAGATAGGACGAGACAGAGGGGTAAGCAGGACAGCCATCCTGGTTCATCTGGAAAAATATGACTTTGCCAAAACCCTCCCCTGTGACTCCAGCTAGGTCTCAGCCAATAGTGGTTCATGTCCCTTTTCACCCTCCCATCCTCCTCCATCTCACTCCTACAATAAGAGGGTCTGGCAAAACAAATATTCAGCTGAGAACACTTGCCACTTTGCTAAGCCCCCATAGAATTCGATTACGGATAAAAGGATGGATCAATAAGGATTAGGGAGAAATTACTTATGGAAAAACAACAAAGAGTTTGTGAGATGGGCTTCTGGCAAGGCCTTCAAGTGAAGCTTAAGAGTAAAGGTGGGGCCTGATTTTTGAGACTCCTTTGGGCTATGTTTAAACATCTTTGTCTTTCAGTCCTCACCATGGATAAGGCTAATAATCTAACTTTAGAATCTGTAAGATTCCTTGTTGATAATCCTTAGCATTCTATAAAATGTCCTTATTGGAACTTTAGAAAGTTTTAGTACATCATAAAACTTCCTGCTTACCCTACTCCATGAGAAACTCAGTGAATCTATAATGTATGTATTCCTCCTCCTTCTCCTCCCTTGTCACAGATGCTGGGACTGGAGACCCCAAAAGGCGAGGATAAGAGAAAGCAGCTGTTACTTAAGAGCATACATCTGCAATATACCTGGCACCAGGGAGAAACAACGGGGTGAACTGAACACCTGTAGATGGAAGTCTCATTCAAGGCCTGACTGCACTGGGTGAGCTCTGTGGCCTCACCACAGCTCACGGTCTGGGCTCATGTCATTGAGAATAAGCTAAAATAATTGGGTCAAACAACTGAAATTCCAGGATACCTCCTAGTTCTGTGATTATTTATTGATTTGTTTCCTTCAGCTTCCTCATGCATCCACATATGCCATGGCTATATTTTTAAAAGATTGATAGGATGACATTTAATAGGAAAATGATCAAAGCTAAAGACACTTCCTTAATTAGGAGATATGGGGGGTATTTCTGAAAGTTCTTAGTAAAATAAAATTATGAATGCAAGCTTAGGGGTGAGCATTTGGTGTGCTGGTTCAGATGCCACTTGGAACACTCACGTTCCTTTTCAGAGTGTATGGCTTAGAGTCCCAGTTTGCTCCTCAGTCCAGCTTCTTGCTAATGGACATCCTGGGAGGCAGCAAGTGATGGTTCAAGTACTTGGTTTGCTGCCACCAACATGGGAGACTCGTAAGAGATTCCTGACTTCTGGCTTAGGCCTGCCTGGCCCAATTCCAGCTCTTATGGGCACTTGGAGAATGAATCAGTGGATGGAAGATTCTCTCTCTCTCTCTCTCTTTCTCTCTCTGTCAAATAACAAATAATTTTTAGAAGATAAGCTCATTTTGGTGCAAAACATTTGTGAAACCCATGCACAGGTTTCTCATAATGCACATTCTCATGAACTTTGTGAAGATGTCTCATGTGCATAGATTTCAAAAAGTTTTGCAGAAAAATTAATTTTTCAGTCCATTTTCCACAAACTTTTTGAGGTGCCCTCATGTTTAAATCTCTGTATTAGCTAGATTTATAGTATTCATGCAATTAACAACTTAGCCACAAATGGGCTTCCCAAGCAATATCTCCTCTAGTTTGGAGTCCTACCTTTCTATGAATTTAATATTTTTTATTTCAGTGTCAAAAGTTTGGAAACCTTAGGTTTCAGGTTAACTCTCTCATTTCTTTCATTGAGCAGAGGACATTTCTGCTCATTAAGTTGGAGCTGTAGCCTTAGTGTAGCTAGAAAATTACCATTCTCTTTAAAAGTTTTTTGGGCATGACTGTGCTTATAAGAATGAGGAGGTTTTACAATTGGATTCAGGGGAATAGTGACTGCTCTGTCATTTATGATTGACAAGCATTTGATGGTAGTATGTACAGGCACTCTGCTGGACATGGATCCTAGGCCAGGCTGTTTGACTCACATCCAGGATATGATTGCTTCCCTTGGACAAGTTCCTTTACTTAATATTGGCAAGTTAGTAAAGTTAGATATTTGCTGCTGTTAGTGAGAGCAGTCCACTTTCAAACAGACTGACGGCATAAGATTTGGGAGGAAAGCTCTCAGTACTTGGGACCAACAGCAACAACGTTGAAGGAGGAAATCTGTATTAGCATCAGTGTAGAGGCCGCTGTTGTTACAGGAAAGCTGTGACATTTTTCTGATTGGATTGCATCTGCACTTTTAAAAGACAGACAACCAGAGTATCAGTGGAGTTAATAGGATCTGGGACTGAAAAGCCTTCATATTTTATTAGGGCTACATTGATTCCATTTCTTTAAGTCACTGGAGTGTTATTTCACATTCTGGTGTCTGTATAACTGTATTGCTTTTGTTTCTCAGTTCCATTTAAAATTCCCAGCATAGCAAGGCTAGTGAATGTCAGTGAAGATAACTGTCAACATGTGATAACTTCCAACTACTGGAGTGTGTGGCCTAAAGCCACTTAAATGGGCAGGTCTGTATATAGTAAGTGGGAGCCAAGGGAGGACAAATTAACTCCAACCATGGTATGTGTGTCAGATTCAATTTGAGTATTGATTCTACCTAGACATAGACATTCATTGTAGATTACCATAGAATAGGCATGTATTCTAATGAATAAGAAAGCCTTCATAAACCAAATGAAAGACTGATACCCTGTATCACAGAGAGTCTTTGTAATAACTTGGGAACAGGGGCAGGTATTGTAGTGCAGCAGGTTAAGCTACCCCTTGATTGCAGGCATCCTATATTGGGGTGTCTGGTTCAAGCCTCAGCTCATCTACTTCCAATCCAGCCTCCTGTTAACGCACACTCTAGGAGGCAGATTTGGGAAACACCAGTGCCAAGTTCATGCCTTGGCCTGCTCCAGGCCTGGTTGTTACAAAGATCTCTCACTCGCTCGCTTGCTCTCTCTCTCTCTCTTCCCCCTCCCTCCCTCACATTTAAAACAACAGAACATAGTAAAGGATGTTATATGCACTGGTTCTATAAGGATATCCTACGATAAGAACCTCATTGAGTAAATTGCTTAGAACTCTGTCTACCCTTGCACAACAAACTTGGTGCTTTTATCCACAGTTTATTATTATCTTCACTCATTCTGAGAGTCCTATGAGACTGCAGCCAGATGTCTATAGGTCTGGATTCTTTTGAAGGCTCAACTGGCTGAACATTTGAAATATCTTCTTCAATCACAGGTCTGCCTGAGACAGAAAAACTTAAGGCCATCCAGACATTTTTATCTTTGTGCTCTTTCTATGGCTATCTGGGGCTCCCAAAGGGTGTGACATTGTCAACAAGCTGACTTTCCCATCAATAAGTGTTACAAGAGACCAAAGTAGAAAATACAAGGTTTCTTAGGACATGGCATCAGAAGTCAGGCAGTATTTCTTGCATCACATACTATTTGTTACTAGTAAATCAAAGAGCCAGCCTAGGTTTAAGGTAAGAGAATTATAAATGTACATGACTATTGAGAGGCTTGGTCCCTTGGAATTCATCTTTATAGAACAGCTACCAGAATGTGGTTAACACACTAGCTGAGTGAATTATTGTAGGCAACTATGTTCCAAGTACTATGCTAAGTCCAGTGCTCCCAAGCTTTTGGTATCAACATGTCCTGCCAAACCCACAGTAAGTTGAAAACACATTCAATATACCTGTCCTCCTAAGCATCAAGCTTAACCCTGATATCTTTAATTTGCTCATAACACCTACATTATCCTAATGTTGGGCAAAATCATCTCATACAAAGCATATTTTATAACAAAGTATTGATAATTTCACATACACACAGAAATAGGAGTTTTGTAGAAATTATGAGATGCAAAAATGCAATATCCAAGGAATTATGGCAACACTGTACACTGTAGAGTGTTGATTATTTACACTTATAATTGCGTGGCTAACTGGAACCTGCAGTTCATTATGGCTTCCCAGCATCCCAAGATTATGGTATTATAGATTGCTAGTCAAGGAAACTTCAAAATTCAGGAAAAAGTTTGACTACTGAATACATACAACTTTTCCACCACTGTAAAGTTGAAACACTATTGAGTCAAACCACTGTAACCAACTTCTCTGCACTACTACATGGATTTTCTCTTTCAATTGTTATAGTCTAGTGAGTTAGGTATTATTAGTAGTAGTATCTTTATTTTACAAATGAATCAATTGATTCAAGTATTTACTATGTGGCAACTCTGTAGCTAACTATTATTGTGGACAAAATTCTAAGATGGCTCCATGGTCTGCTCCATAGCGTTATTTCCTTGGCACAATTAGGATATAGAACAAAGGGATTTCCAAGATTTAATTAAAGTGCCTTAAGTTGACCTTATTACTAGGTTAATTATAGAGGTAGGCCTAACTTAATCACAGAAGCCTTTCAAGAGCAGGAAATTTTCTTCAGTTGGTAGCAGAAGGGAAGGAGAGCTCAAGGCATATGAAGTATTCAAGGGGCTATTGCTAACTTTGAAAACAGAGGAGTTGTACAGAATCTATAGAGCAAAGAGGTGAGTGATCCCTGACTAACAGCAAACAAAGAAACATGGACTTCAGTCCACAGCAGCAGGGAACTACGCTCTACCAACAACTGAATGAACTCTGAGGCAAATTCATACCCAAGGTCTCTAGATAAGAACTCATCCAGAATGCCATTTTGATTTTAGCCTTGTAATCCCCTAATCAGAAAACCCAGTTGCACCACTTTGGCTTTTGACTTATAAAACTGTGAGCTAATAAGTGTGTATTATTGTTCTTTGCTAAGTGTGATGATTTCTTAGACAAGAGAAAACTATGCTGTTCTTGGGATTTTTCTTGTATACTACACCCTTGCTTGACCACTATCTTAGTTTTTTTGTGTTGGTAAAACAAGATACCATTAACTACATAGCTTTCAAACATAGAAATTAAAAATTTCTCACAGTTTTAGAGGCTAAGAAGTCCATGAACAAGGTTCTAATTGTCTGATAAGGGTTGCGTTCTCCAAAGGGCAGAGTGTTTGTGTCCTCACATGGTGGGAGGCAGAAGGACAAGTACGCAAGCCTCTTTTATAATAGCTTCAATCCCACTCACAAAGGAGAAGTCATTGTGGACTATCTATCTCTTAAAGATGCCACTCCTCATATCATCACATTAACAAAACCTGAATTTCTGATGGAACACATTCAAACCATAGCAGCCTCCATGCCTTCCAAGTATTATTTGCCCCTGAATGTACCATTTTTCTTTTTTCATTGAATTCTTTCTAATTCAATTTGCACAAATCCTAACCTCAGCATTTGATTCTGGAACGTTAAATTAAGTGAGTTGTTAACCAGGGATGTCCTAGAAAATAGATAGGATAGAATTCTAGAGCTGAGGTCATTTACAAGTCAGATGGCCACCAAAGTGCAATGACTGGTGGAAATTGGATCAATGGTTTCCTGAAATAATATAGCCTTACCATTGTCACAATCTTCCTTTGTGGTGAACCAGGTTGAGTTACAATTTTTTTTTTCTGGATGCCCTTTGGGTCCTTGATAAAGAAAGTGAATGACAAACTGAAGACATGATGTGGAAGTATCAGGTGTCCATGCTAGCAGAACTCCACATCACCTGTCACAAGAATTTGTATAACTGCAAAGAATGGGAAAGAAGTTGGATCCCAAGACTTCAGATGGAAATAATTGGAATGTGCTTGAATACGTTGACCCTAAGATTACCTTGAAGCCTCTATGTCTGCAGAAGTGCCTACTTTCTGAGCTTGAGGATAACATTATCCTCTTTCCTAAGAACTATACTGCTACATTTCTTTGCTGAATATTATGCTGACCCTTCTCCTGGGAATTAGCCCTTCTGGCTTAGTCACAAATAAGTAAAGTCAAGCCTTAGGATAGCACAGTTGGGAAATACTGACTATGCTAAGGGGTGATAAGAATGATTCAACAGGCCGGCGCCGCGGCTCACTAGGCTAATCCTCCACCTAGCGGCGCCGGCACACCGGGTTCTAGTCCCGGTCGGGGCGCCGGATTCTGTCCCGGTTGCCCCTCTTCCAGGCCAGCTCTCTGCTGTGGCCAGGGAGTGCAGTGGAGGATGGCCCAGGTACTTGGGCCCTGCACCCCATGGGAGACCAGGAAAAGCACCTGGCTCCTGGCTCCTGCCATCGGATCAGTGCGGTGCGCCGGCCGCAGCGCGCCGGCCGCGGCGGCCATTGGAGGGTGAACCAACGGCAAAGGAAGACCTTTCTCTCTGTCTCTCTCTCTCACTCTCCACTCTGCCTGTAAAAAAAAAAAAAAAAAAAAAAAAAAAAAAAAAAAAAAGAATGATTCAACAAAGGAACTCTAGAACTCAGATAATATTTCACAGCTGGAATCAAGAAAGCATGACTAGGGCTGGTGCTGTGGTACAGTAAGCTGAGCTTCTGCCTATGGCACCAGCATCCCATATGGGCGCCGATTCGAGTCCCAGCTGCTTCTCTTCTGACCCAGCTCTCTGCTTTGGCCTGGGAAAGCAGAAGATGGGGCCCAGAACCCTCATGGGAGACCTAAAAGAAGCTCCTGGGTTAAGATGAACTTAGTTCCAGCTGCTGTGGCCATTTGGGTAGTGAACCAGCAGATGGAAGCCCTTTCTCTCTGTCTCTCCCTCTCTCTGTAACTCTCTCAAATAAATAAAATATTTTTTTAAAAAATAGAAAACATAACTATGAGTGGATTTCACAGTGTTTGGATATTTCTGTCATGTTCCAGCTCTGCACAGAAGTAAGAAGCAGGAGTAACAAGAAATTCTCCTAGTAGGTAGAACTTGAATGGGGCATCTTCCATCTCAGTGGAGAAAGGACTAAATTGTAATAAGAACATATTCAGACTTCTGGCCAGTAGAAAATGGCTTTGCAGGTTTATCAGTGCCTTTGAAGGTATATGATTGGTAGAGAAAGTTTGGAGAAAAGACATATGGATGGACACACACAAGTGGCATGAACTGCGTAAAATTTTATATCCCACATTTTTATGAAGAAGAAACAGGAGGCAGTAAACAAGCAGGTGGATAGGATGACTCAACCCATATATATCAGCCACCCTCTGTACTCATTAATGGGAATGTTCACATAGTAGAGTCATATTTACTAGCCCTAGTAAAAGAGAAACTGACTAAGCATTGGTCCACAATCATGGTTTTAGTCTAACAAGGCAGACATCACTGCTCTTGTTGCTAAATATGCAACTTGCCAGCAGCAGAGACTGATGCTGGGTCCTTGATGTGTTATGTACTCTCAGGAAACCAATCAGCCACTTGGGAGGTAGCTGATTACACCAGACTCCATCAACAGGAATGGGCAATATTTTATAGATATTCCACATTTTACAGAAAAGTGGATTTCACATTGATCATGTGCCCAAGGAATCACTGGCCCTATTATTTTCTCTATTACTCAGAGCCCTGTCAGTCTGAAAAGAAAGTTGCAATGACAACTCCAGGACTTGGAAAAATTGCCTTCGGATATGGCATACACCTTTGATAAATGTCAGCTTGATTCTGGACTTCCAAGCCTCCAGAACCGTGAGAAATAAATTCCTATTATTTATAAATTACCCGGTCTGTGGCACTTTGTTGTAGCAGTAGGGAAGGACTAAGACATTCTTCCTCCTTCTCTTCTCCCTCTCCCTCTTCCTCCTCCTCCTCTTACTCCTTTTCCCTCTTATGATATTTGGGGTCAATCATTTGTTTGGTGCTGCTCTACTAAAATCCTACCTACATCAAGTATTCAGTACTTTATTCTGAGACATTTCCCTCCTAGAGTTTTAAGGAGAGGAATGACAGGATTTTTATCATACTGGATATTTTGTGAAGAAAAAATTCTGTGGAGTGAAAGTGAAATTGAGGAGACTAAGAAGGAGGTTATTACAGGTAAGAGATGATGATATTTCAGGTGAAGATGATAACAATAGAGATTGGACTAAAGTCATCAGTCTCAAGATGGATTTTGTAGGTAGAACTCAGTTTTGTGATTAGTTTAATGTGCAAGTGAAGGAAAGGGGCCCCCAAGATTTCATCCTTGAGAATTGGAAAATCGCAATTGCCACTTTAGCTTAGTGAGAAGAGGATAGAGACAGGGATATGTTTTTTTTTTAATGCATAATTATATAAATAAATAAATAAATAAATGCAATTGGAAGTAGATTAAAAGCAGGTGAAACTTACAGGTTAAAAGGGTCTAAGATAGTTCTCTCCTCCTTTTTCATCTCTTGTTTACAGTAAAATCAGGACTAGAACATCTACCTTTCATACTTTGCTATATCATTGCTGCTCATTCTCATTACTGTCTAAACCAAGATTCACCATGCTATTCATGACTACTTTTTAGAGAAAGATATCTCCTCCATATCCAGCCCATCATGGCAGCAGCTGATCCTTCTTGCTGTCACCACTATGTCATGTTTAGAGCCCTGATTCTGGAATTAGACTTAATTCAAATTTGGCTCCATCACCAATTGGCTTGGATAAATCACAAAAAATTCAAAACAATGCATCTATACAAAGACGATAATAACAGTATCTAACTCATGGCTTGAAAAGAAAATAAGATTATAGGTTTTAATGATTTAGGCTGTGGTGTTCTGTGAAGTTTATAACAAACAGATCTCCAGATTTTTTTTCCAAAGGATACAATTTTTTGTATCATGAAGTCACTGAAAATGAAGTTATAAATTTTGTGTCCAGTGGGCTCTTGTATGCAGATATCACTTACTGGATTAAGTGCAGTGTTTCATACATAATGTTCATAAACATTAGCAATTAGCATTACTATCTGAACGTGCAATACATAAGTCCCCATAGTACACTGTATGTCCACGTGGCAGTCTCTCTTCCTCTACTGTATACATTTTGATGATAGGGATTATAGTTTAGAAGTCCTAACAAGACACTCTAACTTCTTTCCTTTCGTCCTTTTCATTTCCATTTTGGAAGTAAAGACCTTCATTATGGTACACAGAAGTGAGCATCCTGTTTACCTCCATTCTTCCCAAGGCTAAATCATCTTTCTTATGTCCATTACCATGTTTCTTGTCTTTCATTGAAGTCTTCTTTCTATATCTCTTTTGAAAAACATTAAAATCACCATGATTGGTTTTATGAGTGAATGTTGAACTAATGAACTGTGATGGAGGAATATTGACAGAAAATCCATCTGTGGTTATTTGCATGTGAACTTGAGCAGCCTAAGAACATCTGTTTGCTCATACACAGGCCCTGTTCACTGGGCCCTGGGAGTTAGGGTCTGCAGATAATTAATAATGATATTAAGAAAAAAAAATTATAAATACAGATATTATTGTGAATACTTGCTATTAGAATCATTTACCTAAGCATTTCCCTTCCATTCTTTGAGTTAATCTTCACAGCAACCCTATGGATTTCTATTATTTCTACTATAGAGAAATTGGCAGCAAGAGATACTTGGTGGAGAATTAATCCCTGGGCCCATAATGATAAGTAGACAAACATAACAATTTAAAGCCCCATTGGTTTAGGCTGGAATTAAGGAGAGGCTTATATGGTTGCTGTGGGAATAAGTTCTGGCTCCACTGTGATTAACTCAGGAAAGTTGGGCAGGCTGAATCTGCATAAGGAAGAAATCAGAGGATCTATATAGGAACAGCTAAAGAAGACACAGAAGTAGCAGCAGAGCAGAGGATGACGGAGACCACAGAGCTTCCAAACCCGCACAAATATAAAGAAAGGGACTGCGTGGAGAACGATTTCACCGGCAGTTAGCATGCACTGTGTATCTTTTCTTTGTGAGGCCCCTTCCTGAATTAGAATTTCTTGCATTTGCACATTTTAACTCTGGTAGATGGGTACTCTGCTCTTATTCCCTGCCTGATATTTTCCTCCTGTTTTCTTCTTCATCTTCCTCTCCTCCACCTCCCACCAACTCAATACGAAAGAGAGTGAAGAGCTAAATCTGAGCTCCTTTTTTTAAAAAAGATTTATTTATTATTTATATGAAAGCCATAGTTAAAGAGAGAGAGGGAAAGACACAGAGAGATCTTACATCTAGTGGTTTACTCCTCAAATGGCCATAACAGCCAGGGCTAGGCCAGGCTGAAGCAAGGAGCCAAGAGCCTCCTCTAGGTTCCCCACACGGGTAAAGGGGCGAAGTACCTGGGCCATGCTCCACTGCTTTCCCAAGTGCATCAGTAGAGAACTGGATCAGAAGTAGAGCAGCCTAAGCTCAAACCATTGCCAAGATGGGGTGCTGGCATCACGGGCAGCTGCTTAACCCTCTAAGTCCCAGTGCTGAACTTCTGACATGAAGTCAACACCCACTGAATACTACCTCTGATACTCTTATGGGAAATAAAGAATTTGTGGAGGAAGGAGGTCTATGTGTTAGACAAATTTCTGATATATATACAGAAGAAGAAATAAATTTTTTAAAATGGAGACTGCAGATATACGGAAAAGAGTTGAAACTGAGAAGATCCTTATTCCTATAAAGAAAAAGAAAATGCAGCTTCTGCTTATCATGTATTTGGAAAAGTAATGCCACTAAATACACTCACCCTCAACACTCAAAATTTTGAATTATATAACAAATTCAATAAATTTATTTTTCTTGCCTTATTTTAATGAGCATCTTAGACTCTTTGCCTCCCTTAATGCGGTAGTACTAGTATGATCATTTCTTCTTATACTACTTCTGACTTGTGTCAAACATTCTAATCATATGTGTTGCTTTCATTGTTAGTCTGTTGGCAGTGACTTACTATTTTTTCCCAATTTTCACTACAGTTAACCTCTTTCAAGTGGTTACTATGATCATAAACAACCTAATCAATGACACAGTCAACATTTCTTGACTCCTTCCTACATGCATAGAACTGTGCCTCATGAAAACTCCAAACGGAGTGATGCTGCATGATGTCCTATTTATAGATTAGTCACTAGTCCCACGTGGCTATTTACATTTCAATTATCTAAAATAAAATCTGTTTTATCACTAGCCACATTTGAAATGTTCCATATCTCCATGTGTTTAATGGCTACAATATCAGACAGCACACATTATAGAATAGGTTCTTACAGAAAGAAGGTTCTTACAGAAAATCCTTATATAACTTGGGAATTACCATCTTGGCAATTTATGCCTTGAATCTGCGCTGTTTGGATTCACTATTGCTGTCTTTCAGTAGACACTGAGTTCCATGTGCAGTGCTTGCTACATGATAGCTGCTCTATAAATAAGCATGAACACAAAGAGAGGAAAAGATCTTAGAACTTGCTGTACAAGATTAACAATTCAAATCTGTTCAATTTTAATTTCTCATGTTTATTTTTTAATTAGTGTTCATCCAGTTAAATTTTCCCTGATGTATATAGAAAACTTACAAAATTTCTTAGTGTACTAGAATAAAATGAGTAAAGATTATCTTGCATTTGACATAATCACATAAAATAGGATTAAAATTGGATCTGCTTATTTGAGTCACACAACTATTAAATGTTCTTCAGGATTATATAACCTTTAAATATGGTCCATATAAGGGATATAATTAAGAAAAATTTAATTTGGGTCTATCCCCTACACAATTCTGGTATTGTAATTCTTTGTACAAATCCTGGTTCATATATAACAATGTTGCTTTCAGGATGCCTGTACATCATTTTCATCAGAAATTACATTGGTTTGGACTTCTGGTTGCAAGTGACAAAGTCCAACTTTGAATTAGACAAATTAGGAATATTTTAGCTCAAGTATTATAAGTAATAGATTGACACCTAGTACGAAAGAAGGGTACTGAGGAACTCACACGGATGCAGCTTGAAGGACTATAGGGTTTTATTGAGTTTCTTTGGTCTCCTGATGACATTTTTTTGATATATAAAGATATAAAGGCTTTTTCTATATGGCAGATACTGTTTTTTTTTCTTTTTTCTTTTTTTAAATTTTATTATTATTATTTTTTGACAGGCAGAGTGGACAGTGAGAGAGAGAGACAGAGAGAAAGGTCTTCCTTTTACCATTGGTTCACCCTCCAATGGCCGCTGCGGCCAGCGCACCGCGCTGATCCAAAGGCAGGAGCCAGGTGCTTATCCTGATCTCCCATGGGGTGCAGGGCCCAAGGACTTGGGTCATCCTCCACTGCACTCCCGGGCCACAGCAGAGAGCTGGCCTGGAAGAGGGGCAACCGGTAAAGAATCCGGTGCCCCGACCGGGACTAGAACCTGGTGTGCTGGCGCCGCAAGGTGGAGGATTAGCCTAGTGAGCCATGGCGCCGGCTCAGGCACAGTTTTTAATAGCTTCTGTGTGAATGTGTTTTTATTTATTTGAGAGGGGGGAAGAAAGGAAGAGAGATGCAGGAAAGTGGATGGGAAGAAAGGAGGGAGGGAGGGAGAAAGAGAGGGAGACAGTGAAAAGGAAAGCTCTTTTCTGATGGTTCACTCTCCACATATTCACAGTGGACTGGACTGGCCACACTAAAGCCAGGAGACAGAAACTCAATTCACAGCTTTCACGTGAGTGGCAGAAACCCTACTACTTGAGCCATCATCACCGTCTCCCAGGGTCTGCATTAGTAGGAGGCAAGAAGCAGAATTCAGGACCTGGAAGTGGTAATTGAACCCAGGAACCACCATATGAGAATTGGGTGTCTTAAACACTGTGCCCAATGCCTGCCTTGCCTTTTTTTAATTTTTTTAATTTTCAGATTACAAATACTGGAGATAGACTCTTCCTAATTAGTCTGACATAGGTGAGTTTCCAAGCCTGGACTAATAAATTTCAGCTGGAAATAAGGGAACTATATTTTTCGCAATTTTGGTGAAATTTTCAGCCCTGGATCAATGGTGCTTAGATGATGGAATCATGAAAACATGGTCATTAAGGTGGAACTTACAGATAGGGAGAATTTTACAGGGAGTCTTGGGCTGATCAAATAATAGCTGCCCATGAGAGGAATATTAAGTGGCAGTAGACTGTTTTTCCACCAAATTTTTTGGGGAACCCAATAACCTCATTCACATGATTCAGAATAATCCTTGGGTGCCAAGGCTCTTTAAGCAGATCAGATCTATCAGGCACAGTTCTCTGTCATTTGTTATCCTTAGGGGTACTGTTAACATTCACAACACATTTGCTAAAATGAAATCATTTATTTACTCAACAGCACAAACACTGTTACATATTAATTAACCTTTATTGTTGCTAGAGGAAAGCAATGATCACAACAGTTCTGTCTTCTTTCATTATTATGACTGCAATTTAGTGATAGGTATGTTCCCGACTCTCTTTCTGTGATGGACCATGACCTTTAACAAATATCTACAAATAACATGAATATTTTCGTTCTCAATCCTTGCCCTCTCCACCCGTTGTCTTCACTCTGTCTTTCAAATCACATTGGGTCATACAGAGGACACAGGCGAGATGTTTGGATTCCAGAATTACAAGCTTCGCAGCCAGTGTGGATTTGCATAAAAGCAGACTCCCTTTGCAGGCATTAGACACACATAGCGGCATTCAGCCTGCCGACTTTATTACTGTTCATTTCACCATCCTACTGTAGCTCTTGCTGAAAAGAGTAACATAAATCTCAGCAGCATAAAGGTAGTATTCCATAATCACTCACCAAAGAAAGAAGATATCATTCTATGCTACACATCGACGATGTGGCATTTGTTCAACATTTTGTGATTTGAGAACAAAGCATGATAAAATCTGATTGAATATTTGAGCCTGGTATTTTAAAGTATAAAAGTATAATGCAGAGGAAATATATATATATATATATATATATATATATAGAGAGAGAGAGAGAGAGAGAGAGAGAGAGAGAGAGAGAGGAGAGAGAATCTTTTATTTTGGCTGGAAGCTATGCAAGCAATATTGTCAAATACCTGGGTACAAATGTGGCGGCATAATGAAAATGCTTTGATACGTAGAGACTATCCCATATATTTTACAACAGACAGACAAAAACACACACCCTATATATAATGTGCTCACATTCCAAGGCCTGTTGTGACTTACTGAACTAGCTAATGGGTTACTCCATATTTGAAGATTTACACTAAGCTTTTTCTTTCCAATTTTCCATGTACTGCAGGAGTTTCTGATGCTGATTGAATCAGTGGCTCAATAAACAACTTTGCTATCTCAAAAAATACACCCTCTTTGCCAGCAAGATGTTTGGAGTCATTCCAAGAAAAAGAAAAAAAAAATCGTGCTCAATGGAGAGAAGGGACCACATTGAAAGGTATGCACTCCTATTTTCACTCTGGCCATAAATCATTATCCACTGTGGCATTGATTAATTGGTCTTCCTTAAATCCTGCAGAATTCTTATAAAAACCCAGGATAAAAGACGATTACACTATTAGCAGCAGACAGAAAGGGATACATTTTCAAAATGTTGTCTGCAGATAACAGTGCATAGAAAAAATGTGCAACATTTGACACAGCTTTGGGGTTTTTTATTTACATTTTTTAAGTGATTTAGTTCCTTTTGTCAAAGTCTTCATTCACCTCCTTGCTTATCTCAGGTCTACAACCAACCCACAGAAAGTAAGGCTGCCATGCTCGACATAACTCCACCTGTCAGTGTGACACCAGGGCATCCCCTGGCCCCATTGAAAATATCCATGTTCTGATGTCTAATTCTGCAGGGTATATTTCCAACAATCAGGTTTTGCATTGTTAATTTAAGGTAGTATCTTAAACACATTAGAAATGGGCTAAACCAGCTGTCTGAATATCACATGTAGTCAGTCTTGTGAAGGTTAGGCTCAAAATTCTAAGAATATTTTTACTTCGAGAAATAATAAAAGTTTAATTCGAAGACTAACATTTGCTGATCATCTACTTTGTTCTTGCTTTATCTCACTCCTCCATGACTGCATTTCTTACACCTTTTGGTGTGTTGTTTTACAGAACACTTGTCATTATATTTTACGAGTTGGTAGGTATTTTCCTAAGTGACACATGTCGCTCAGTAAAGAATGGCTATTATAAATTTTCAGAAGTGAAAAGGCAGATAAAATGACAAAAAACCCAGAGCAGATTTCATTCAAGAATTCAGATAGAGATACACACACACACACACACACACACACAATTGGGATATGACAGTGATATCGTTGACCAAGGGAACTCCATAAAGTTTTTGAAAAATTCAGTGAACTCAAGGTGCTTCCATAGCCTTGGCAGCTCATGACAAGAGCCTAGGTTGATTACTGATGCCATAAACAAGAGTGTCAATTTGTTAAGTCAACAACAGGCGTCACTGTGCACTTACTCCTCATGTAGGATCTTTGTCCTAAGTGTGCTGTACATTGAGATTTAATGCTATAACGAGTACTCAAACAGTATTTTTCACTTTATGTTTCTGTGTGGGAGCAATCTGTTGAAATCTTTACTTAATGTATGCTAAACTGATCTTCTGTATATAAAGAGAATCGAAAATGAATCTTGATGTGAATGGAAGGGGAGAGGGAGTGGGAAAGGGGAGGGTTGCGGGTGGGAGGGACGTTATGTGGGGGAAGCCATTGTAATCCATAAGCTGTACTTTGGAAATTTATATTCATTAAATATTAAATAAAAGTTTTTTTAAAAAAATAAAGAATACATACTCCATGCTGTCCTTGTTATAAAGCCTTAAGAAAATAAAAATGCATCCATGCGAAAAAAAAAAAGTAGTATATTTTGGTGCAAAACTTTTTGATAGTTATGCAGAGTGTTTTTTCTTAAGATTTATTTTATTTATTTGAAAGGCAGAAATACAGAGAAGAAAGGAGAAACAGAGAGAGAAAGAGAGAAAGAGAGAAAGAGAGAGAGAGAGAGAGAGAGATGCTTTACCCCTCGAAATGGCCTCATTGGCTGGGGCCGGGTTAGGCCGAAGCCAGGAGCCAGGCACTTCATCTAGGTCTTCCACATGGGTGGTTGCAAGGGCCTAAGGTTTGGGTTGTCTTGTGCTGCTTCCCCAGGCACAGTAGCAGGGAACTAGATGGGAATGGAGCAGTGGGACTCAAACTGGTGTCCATATGGGATGCCACCATCACAGGTGACAGCCTAGCTCTCTATGCAGCAACAAGAGCCCCAATGTGTTTTCCTAGTACACATTTGCCATGAACTTTTCAAACATACCTAATAAAATATATGTAGATTTTAAAAAAATAATTTTGCACCAAATATTTTGAATCTCATTTTCCTTGAACTTTTTGAATTACCCTTATATAGGGATGATTTAAGAGACAGCATTGGTAAGACTGGCTAATTATAATGATAATCATAAATGTAGATGTTTATATTACACCAAACAAGGAGTTTTAATTTAGGTAGATTAAAAATTACAATGATAATAATGTAAATCTAATAAAATTAAAATAGCTACATACTTTCCCTAGAGTGAATAAAGGCTTCACAAGTTCTCAAAGCAAAACACTGGAACATTAAACTTAACTAGGACAGATTTAAATGAATAGTATTGATTACAATGAAATTGTTGAGTTCCACAATTTTAGAGGATTTGTTTGTTAAAGAAAGAAAAAGAAATGGGTAAATTACTTTTATTCTCTAATTAATTCTAAAACCCTTTATTCATCAATTTAGAAAGAAAATCAGGTAAATTCACTGAACTGAGATTTGTAGTCATTTTTTTAAAAGGAGAATAGTTAAAATATTATATATCCATACTTATAATTAACAAACGCTTATGTGTGGCAGCCCTGTAGCAAAACATGGTTCTATGTGCTGTCACAGTACCAAGTGCTTTACATAGTATTCAAAACTCAGTACTATTTTGAATTCTCATTTTAAAAATGAAAGATACTGAAAGAGCTTGTTATTCACCCAGGTAAGACAATGAGGAAATGAAATCACTATGGTATGAACCCAAGTAATTCAGCTACAGTTTTGCCCTGTCAACCACTAACTGCTCTGTATTTCTTTCCTGAAAATGTTACATGAAATATCAGTGTAACATTTGAATGCTCTTCCTTCTGCAAGAAATTTGTCCCTTGCTTCCATTTTTAAAACATCTCATATATTTTTGTTACAATAACAGGAAAAGAAAGTAAATACTCTGCTTAGTGACAATTTATTTCCAGGTAACTGATGAAACCTTGTGAACAAAATCCCTATATCTTTCTGTGGTGGCCACATTTCCATTCTACTTCCTTCAATGTTTTCTTCTAACCAATCTATTCTTTAATAAAAATATTCAAATCATTATTACCTTTATGAAATCTGTACACATGTATATAAAGGAGACTAGGGTAACTATACAGATTAAATACGATGAAAGCGCATTTGAGAGAATATGTGCTCGATGAGATGAAATGAATAGGCTTTGTTCCTTAAATGTCTGATACATGGAGCACACATAGGCTCTTAACAAATATCAGTAGAGTGAATCAGTGAGGACATAAGTGCATGTTGTAGCTCTCAGTACCTTTGGAGAAGAATTAAGGAGTGGAATACCATATTTAAAATTACAAGCATATATAATGTGGGAGACAGGAGCCAAAGTCTAATAAATGTGCTATCAGAAACACCCTTATTTCACATAGGTCTACAAAAACACGTCCGTTTAAAATTATAGAATTAGGGTTGGTGCTGAGGTGTAGCGGGTAAAGCCACAGCCTGCAGTGCCGGCATCCCATATGGGCGCTGGTTCTAGTCCCAGCTGCTCCACTTCCGATCCAGCTCTCTGCTGTGGCCTGGGAAAGCAGGCCTTGGGCCTCTGCACCCATGTGGGAGACCTGGAAGAAACTGCTGGCTTCAGCTTGGCCCAGCCCCAACTGTTACAGACATCTGGGGAGAGAACCAGCATACAGAAGACCTCTCTCGCTCTGTCTCTCCCCCTACCTCTCTCTATAACTCTGCCTTTCAAGTAAATAAATAAATCTTTTAAAAATTATATAAGTAAATAACATCTGGATATTTTGTAAAAAAAAAAAAAAATCCTTTGCTTCTTTGTCTATGCTCCCCTGAAGGAAGAGCTCTGGAGTGAGAAACCCTAGAAACCTGCACCACTGAAATGGTGCAGAGGGAAATATAGCCGAATAAGACTCAGCTCACTTAGTTCTAGCTCAGCTGGGGAATTCAGGATTGGAAGAATAAAGCCCTTAACCTTGTTCGTTCCACGTCTTTCCTGGAGAGTCAAGAAATTAAACATGATTACCCCAAAGTACAACTCTACCAATATTAAAACATTCTCATTTTATGACTGACTTTTTGATAGATTTTCACTATTAAAGTCTTTCTTGGGGAAGGTGGTTTTGGTGCAGCATGTTAAGCCACCATTTTAGACACACACTTCCCTCATAGGAATTCAAGTCCCCTGATACTGCACTTCCAATCCAGCTTCCTGCTAATGTGCCTGGGAAGCACTGAATGATGGCAAAGTTCATGAGTTGCCTCCACCCATGTGGGAATACCAGATGGACCTCCAGGATCCTGGGTTCAGTTTGGCCCAGTCCTGGCCATTGTGGCCATCTGAGTAGTGAACCTACAGTTGGGAGATGTTTGTCTCTCTCTCTCTCTCACTCTCTCCTCTCTCTCATTCTCTCTCTGTGTCACTTCACCTTTTGAATAAATAACTTTTTTAAAATATTTAGTTATTCATTTGAAAGTCAGAGGCAGAGAGAGGGAGGGACATAGATTCTTTCATCTGCTGGTTCACTACTCAGATGGCCACAATGGCCAGGACTGGGCCAAAATGAACCCAGGAGCCAGGAACTTCATTCAGGTCACCCAGGTAGGTAGCGGGGGCTGAAACATTTAGGCCATATTTTACTGCCTTTCCCATGCCCGTTTTGTGGGGGGCTGGATCGGAAGTGGAGCAGCCAGGAAAAGAACCTGCTGTTGTCGTAGGCAGCAGCTTTACCTGCTAAGCCACAATGTCGGCCCCTAAATTAATCTTTTTAAAAAATCTTACAGTCACCTTTTTACACATACATACAGACACACACACACAAACTCTTTAAAATGTTGTACCCTTTGTTCTGGCTATTTCTTGAGCCATAACAAACCATTCAAAACTTAGTGGCAAAAACCAAAATTTTGGTCACATATTTGCAAGTTGATCAAGGCTTGACAATCAAAAACATGTTTGTTTTACTTGGCTTCAGTTTGGGTTGCTCAATAAAAAACTAGGATCCAAAATCTTATCTGCTAATAAGTCTGATGGGAACTTCTGACTTGGGCCTTCCCTAGCTGGGGCTGGAAGCCAGACTGCTTGTTCTTGTGATCCAAGATTTAGCCCTCACAAAGTACTCACTGGCTTCTGTGGAGGTCCCCTGGGCACCTGGCAATAAGGAAGCCCCTAGTGAAAAATCTCCAGCAATAAGGAAATCACTAGTGATGGAGAAGCCCCTGGCCAGCAGCAATCTGCCTCAGATATGGATCTCCCATATTATAATCCACTTTGCATCATTGGTCGTCTTCCAGCTTCTGGCTTGCCCACTGCCGGAAGTGGATGTAATATTAATATTCAAACACATCTACTTGTGGCATGTTTTAGCAGTAGTCGGACCCTACCTGACCTGCCTGCACAGCACTGCTCCCTTCTAGTGCATTTTACTAACTTTAACTCTGCTCACTTCTCTGTGTGTTCTGCTGCTGGTGAATTGCTTCAGCACCCACGATGCTGGCCTCCATAAGTCACTTCCTATGACAGGTTCCTCAGATGATTATCCCAGAGGCACCTGGGGGCCCTCTATAGTCCTGTATGAGCTAGCTCAGGAAGTCAGTGTCACTTTTTCTTCAATATGTCCCTAAGAAAGAAGTCACTGAATTTGCAATGGATTCAAGGTGAGTAGAATCATTTTTCTATCGGCGGGAGAAGCCACTTCTAAGGAAAGACTTTACATTATTTGAATATTAATATCACATTTTCTGTTTCTCTTTGCTAATGTGTGGTTCTTTAAACTTTTCTATCTGGCTACTTTTGAAAGGTCCCTGCACTATCTTTGAGACTTTCCTTTAAAAAAAAAAGAGCTTTCCTATTGGCTTTGTTAAACAAGACTGCTCCTCGGAAAACATGAAGCAGGACCTAGTTCTTTCAATGCGATTCCGAGATCCCTGAGGGCCTCAAAGTTACTTTCAGATGTCTGTAAGGTTAAAGCTATTTTCATAATAATTTCGTAATAATACTAAGTCTTTTTTTCTGTTTTGCTCTCAATATTTCAAGAGTGTACTGTGGAGTTTTCTCATCATATATAACAAGTGCTAGCAAGGCTAGCAAATATTTTTCAAAAAAAAAAAGGCAAAATTCGACTCTCTTTTGGATATAAAATGATCACACTTTAAAGATTTTACTCTAACCATTAACCTGGGAAACCCAGCATATGATGAGACCAATTTAAAGGAAAAGTTAAAAAAGCTCAATTTTACAGGGAGTAAAGGAATGAGGAACTACAAATGAAAGCAAATCTCTTTTTCCACAAGGCTCTAGGGAGGACATTTGAACATTTATCAGACAAGACTGAATTTGCACATCTTTCCACTATCTATAACTACCCACAAAGCAGTAAACCAGCTTCCACAGAGTCTGACCCCTGGATGAAAGGTTGGTGTTGTTGACAATGACAGTGTGTTTTTTCCCCCTTGTGTCAAAGCAAATTCAATACACAAGCAGATGTAAGAATCCAGTTATCTTTAAATAAAGATGAGAGATTTGCAAAAATGAAAAGCAAGTCACCTTTACCCCTCTAAATTTTGGTTTGAAATGTATAGTTATTAAAAAACAAATAGGGACCAACAGTGTGACACAAAGGATTGAGCAACTGTTTGCAGTGCTGGCATCCTATATTGGCACTGCTCATGGATCTAGCTCCCTACTAACTAGCTTGGGAAATCAGTAGAGGATGGCCCAGGTACTTGGGCCCCTACCACCTACATGGGAGGCCAGGATGGAGATCCAGGCTCCTGTCATTGGCCTGAACCCGTCCCAGTCAATAGGCCATTTAGAGGGCTGAATCAACAGACAGAAGCTCTCTGTTTCTCATTCTCTGCACCTTGTATCAGGTTATCAATGACCAGTCCAACTCTCTCTCCTGATGTTAGGCAATTTCTATATTTCTGTTATATTCATTCCAATTTCAAAGGTTATCTTTGAATTCGGTAAAGATTTAGTGAATAATTTTGTTCATTTAGGCATAATATTTCTGATTTGAATCTTTCCTATACTACACTTGGTATACTGAGGTTGCCATCTTGTGTTTTCCTTTTTTCTTTTATTATTATTTATTTGAAAGATAAAGAGAGAGAAAAAGAGAGAGATCGTCCATCTGCTAGTTCATTTTCTAAATGTTGGCAACAGCTGAGGCAGGACCAGGCTGAAGCCAGGAACCTGAAACTCAATCCAGTTCCCCTAGTTGGCAGGGACCCAAGTAGTTGAGCCGCCATCACCTCCTGCCTCCCAAGGTGCACATGAGCAGGAATCAGCAATCAGGAGCTGGGCTCTTCAAAATGGGGTACAGGTGTCCTAATAGCATCCCCCCACCCATAGAAACCTTTTATTTAAGGAATACAAGCTTCATGCATTTCATAAGTACAACTTTAGGAATATAGTGATTCTACTCACCGTACCCACACTCCCACCTTTCCTCCTCCTCCTTTTCCCATTCCCATTCTGCATTAGATCCATTTTTCTTTTTTGACTGGCAGAGTGGACAGTGAGAGAGAGAGAGACAGAGAGAAAGGTCTTCCTTTTGCCGTTGGTTCACCCTCCAATGGCCGCCGTGGCCGGCGCACCGTGCTCATCCGATGGCAGGAGCCAGCTGCTTCTCCTGGTCTCCCATGGGGTGCAGGGCCCAAGTACTTGGGCCATCCTCCACTGCCTTCCGGTGCCATAGCAGAGAGCTGGCCTGGAAGAGGGGCAACCGGGAAAGAATCCGGTGCCCCGACCGGGACTAGAACCCGGTGTGCCGGTGCCACAAGGTGGAGGATTAGCCTAGTGAGCCGCGGCGCCGGCCACTAGATCCATTTTTAATTAATTTTATACACCTTAACCACTACTCTAAGCATCCACCTGAAACCTTCCTTCTCAGCTTTGATGGTTCTAGATGTGGACCATTACATTCTCTCTCACCCTCAGCCTCTCATTTTTGAAGACCTATGAGAGACTGCTTGGACCTCCAGAACACTGATTTTTGCAATGTGTTCCAATTACCATTGAAAGTAGAATTCCTTATTTTGCTTGCTAAAAAAGTGCACATTCTTGAAGCACATCAGAATAGCTAGTTTTTGTTGCATTCTGTCACTTGTAACCCAAGAATTTCTAAGAGACATTCTTGTAAGACCTTTTAAGAGTTTTAACTATCCTACTCATTGAGTTCTCATAAAACCTTATTAGCCCTATTTTACGGTTGAGGATAATCAAGAACTAGCTCAAGGTCACACAGCTAGTAATTGTCAGAGCCTGGAATCAATTCAAAGTCTTATTTGTTTTTCTCCCTCTGAATATCTCATAGGCAGATTAAACACCTGAGGGGTTCTGGGAATGGTTTGGTGACCAAAAATAACTCTCATTGGCTCTGCCTCAGATTCTGAAATCCTCAGCACTTCCCAAATCTTTCAGTTAAAGGCAGCTGTTTAAATGCAAATTTTATCTGGGAAGGGTATCACTTCAATAGCTACTGCCAGCTATTAACTCCTAAACACAAATCAATGCTCCTGTTCTCCAGACTAGAAAGTACTCTAACAGAAGGCAGCGTTGGAAGGAAATTTTTGAGCTGAGATTGAGAGGAATGGGAAAGGTGGGGAGTAGAAGGATGTTGTCACAAAAAGGGGCTTGGGCTCCTGACAGACCACAAGTGCTGGGGACTGGACAGGCCATGACAAGCGTGTGTAGGTGGGCGGGGCACGGTGGAAAGGATGCTAGAAGGGGTGATAAAAGCAGATATTGCCTGCTTTGAGTTCTTGCAAGCAACCACTTCAAATGCTGGCAACCATTTTGCTCACGTTTCATCTTTATGATAAAACTCAGGAAATTACCCTCCCCCCTGAGTGTATAGTGTGTGTTAAATATGAAGAATTAATCCAAGACTGCCAAAGCTAATTCACATAAAGTCTCTGCATGAGTTCACATTTGATGATCATTAACATCTTTAACCTATTCTTCAATTTCTTTAATGAATAAGTGTATCTTATTTCCTTAGAACATAGGACAATTGGCTCTTTCTTCTTCAGAATCCCATAGATATGTAAATGTAAAATATGACATTGAAAGATTCAATCATACAATAAACATTATTCTGTTGCTTTGCTAGTCAAATTCGTAACTAACAGAATGATGTTGGAAAGGTATGGAAAAAAAATCAGCTCTAGATTTATAATTTTCCCCATAAATTCCTCATAAAAGCAGACCTCACAAGCCCAGAAAGTGTTTCCAAGGCTGCATAAATTACTAAGTGACTTGTTAAGAAACAAAGCGACAGAGCTGTTTTGGGCTAGCGTGGCTCCTGTCAGTGCCTAATAAATTTGTTATAAAATGTTACAGAATATTTTTTTCTTTAAGAAAAGATCATCACTAAGGTTTACATTAACAATAATAAAAAAATGCAGATGCTTTTTCCTAAAGCTGTGGGTGAACAATGGCACTTGAAAATGAAACACTGGCAAATTGCCCATCTCCTGTGGGAAAAGGAGGAAGAGGCGGCTGGAGCTTTGTAAGCAGTCACACCAGAGAAGGCAGGCTCCTTCCTGGGGCATTACCAACATCTCAACAGGACTCAGAGATTTTTGTCAAGAGCCACAATTTACACAATAATTACACTCATTGGAGCAAAAACTGATCCCAAATTGCCTCCTACTTGTCCTTTCCCAAATCAAATGTTTTGTCCATGTCCCCAAGTTGTTTTAAAGGATTAGTTTATGCCTTTCTTCATGTACCAAATAATAGCTTTGTGTGTGTGTGTGTGTGTGTGTTATGTGTGTTTTGTTTTTCCAAGCAATCAATTCATATAGCTGATATTATTTACCTTCTATTAATGCAGGGAAAGGAAAAAAAAGGAATATTATTATAAAAGCTTGTGCCATACTAAAGTATACCTCTTATATACAAAAAGGAGAGAATTTTTCTTAAGTGTGGCTAAACTTACTAATCAAAATTTATTAAGAAACACAAAACCAAAGGCAATGAAAGACAACTTGGATTTATGTAGTAATGGCAAACATTATCTAGTGCATTTTACAACCCAAAGGTAGTTTTTCCAGACTATTAGTTGCTGGTTTTTCAAGGATGGATGTAAAGCTATCATTTTTTTAGATGAATAGGATGAGGGAGAGAGATGCATTTGCTGTAGCTGAAGCTCATCTCCTCACCGTTGTTGTTCCCAAAACATTTGGCTGTGTCTGTCTCCACAACATGGGAATTCGGTGAACCTGTGATCAGACTCTGCCTTCATGGTGTCATGAAAGAAAAGTCACTTTGGTCCATCATAGCTCAGACTATTGATGGCCCTGCTCCGTATGCATTATTAACTTCTTCATGGTGTTGGGACACCAAAGAGAGATCCTGTTAAGAAGCAGAGAGTGCAAAACAGGATCAGTGGGATATTGCAATCAGGTGGAGGAGGAACTAAAGTGCCTGGGAAAAAACCTCCAGATGGTGATGAAAAAAAGATGACCTCCAATGGTGATGCTACACAAACTCCTGGAGGGGAGCCTCGTGGCCACAAGCAGGGAAGGGAACAAGAAGACGAAGAAAGAACAGCCAATTTCCCTACTGGGTGAGATCAGGTCAGAAGCTTCCTTGGGGATAAAATGCAGAGCCTTGAAGGGGAAGGAGTTTGTTGATTATCTGCGGATTTCCATCATTCATGCACACTCCCCTATCCCGGCCAGCAAGAATTAGGTGTTGTATAGATGCATTAAATATCCATACCCATCGAGTTTATGAATCTTGGCACATTAATTTGTTGAATCTGGGTTCTACTGGTTCTTTCAATGTTCTAAAGAAGCAAACTTAATTTACATGCCAGAAACACTCACTTAGAGGCAAATTCCATATTTTTGTATGAAAGGATTTTTTTTTTATTTCAGCTTTTGGGAAAAACACTATTGATCCCTCTATTTACTTACAAACAGGTTTTATATCCAGCCTCAATGATATATTTTCTCATAGGGTTATGAGAATGAAATTAATATTTGTTTTAATACTTAAAATTCTATATAAAGTGAATTACTTTGACCAACTTGATGACATAAAAATTCATGTTGCCTATTAAACTGTAAAATTTCCACTCTGAAATGGTGATGTAACTGCTTAGTATTAGACCTACTGCTGCCCTCTAGATTTCCATATTGCTCACAAAATTCCCCAGAGCCAGAAAATGAGATGATTTTTCAAAGAGTGAAATTAATAATTGATATGTGATTGTTAAAATTAACCATTAATAGTATTGCACCAACCAAAAAGAAATAGTAAATAGTGTCTTAAAATATCTAAGGACAAGATTTTATATTTTACTTGAATGTGTAATCATATTAATTAATCTTTTTTTCCTAAATGAAGTGCTAATGTAAACTGATCTACCCTAATTACAAATTTTACAATTATGGGCAAAAGTATAAATTAAAAGTTCAGAAGTAAATGTATTCCTGAGATTCAACTTTATAAGCATGCTATTTAGAAACTTGGGTATTCAATAGTAAGAATTATAAAAATGTACAAGGATACAAGGATAAAGTTCTTTGATCTGACCGCTAAGATTTGAGTTGGGTTCGAATTATCACAGAAACCTAGGTGAAAAGAACCAGAATGAATTGTGTGGTCAAAAAACTAACTAAATCTCTAGGCACTGAACTTTACTTGTTTTTTTTTTAATTTTTAAGATTTTTATTTTATTTATTTGACATGGAGAGTTACAGACAGTGAGAGAGAGAGAGAGAGAGAAAGGTCTTCCTTCCATTGGTTCACTCTGCAAATGGCCACAATGGCTAGAGCTGCACCGATTCAAAGCCAGGAGCCAGGTGCTTCCTCCTGGTCTCTCATGTGGGTGCAAGGGCCCAAGCACTTGGGCCATCCTCCACTGCTAACTCAGGCCACAGCAGAGAGCTGGACTGGAAGAGGAGCAGCCAGACTTGAACAGGTGCGCACATGGGATGCTGGCGCCGCAGGTGGAAGATTAACTTAGTGCGCCATGGCGCGGGCCTCTGAACTTTACTTGCTGTTCTCCCAGTGTATACATAGTAATTCCACAGACAGCACAATTAGTGGTTGTGTGTGTGTCTGTGTGTGTGTGTGTGTGTAAACAAGAAACATGTGTAACAGGAACACTTTGTTCATTTTATTGCATCATATTCTTTGGGAAAATGAAACAAGTAAGGGATAAGATGTGTGACTACCATGATAGTTTGGTAGAGTAGGACCATTCTTATCTCCCTGGGACACTGCTGGAGCTGTGAGTATTCGTATGAATGCAAGAAAGGAAGAAGAAGCAACTCTTCATCTGACTGGAGAAGCAGATTGGGCAGTCATTATTTCACAAGCAAATCTTAGCTCCACGCCCGAAGAATAGCTGTCTTAATACATACTTTTGTGCACGGTCAGAATATGGTGCCCTAAAATGGGAAGCATTGTTGGCTTGAAGACAATTACCAAGAAACAGGTGCAAGAAAGCTCTCTGCCCTCCATCCATTTGTCTAAAGGGAGGACATGGATTTACAATGACAAACAGTAACCTCCCTCCGCTTCTGCTAAGGAAAGCAAAGGTTAGCCATTGAAGGCATTGTGAACTTACTGGCCTAGAGACAGAGAGGAATCTGCATTAACAAGCTTTATTACCTAGCCTTTACCTGCCAATTATTTGCCTTCCCATGAATTGCTATACCAGAGACTCAAGATCCTTTTTCTTTTGTTGTCTTGTCACGCCTCTAAAAATTTAGTGCTTCGATAAAGATGGTGTATAGAATATAATTCAAAGCCAGCAGAAATCTACTCATTCTCTGGTGTCTCCATGTATGTAGGAACTACATATGTTCATAAACTTTTGTTTAGGGCAGGCATTTGGTGCAAGGGTTAAGATGAGGCTTGGGACACTTGCATCCCACGCTGGAGTCCCTGGTTAGAGGTTCAGCTCTGCTTTCATTTCAAGTTTGGTCTAATGTGCACCGTGGGAGGTAGCAGGTGATGGCTTCAATACTTGGTCCCGATCCACCTACAGGGTAGACCTGGATTGAACTTCAGTCTCCTATCTTCAGCCTGGCCCAGGTCTAACTGTTGCAGACATTGGAGGAGTGAACCAGTGGGTAAAATCTCTTTCTCTCTCTACCTTTCAAATAAAATGAAAATCAATAATATGAACTTAAAAAAATAAACATGTTTGTTTTTCTTCCATTAATATCTTTTGTTATAAGAGTTTGTTCCAACTAAGACCTTGTGATTAATAATTTTTCCCCCTTTCTCTTATGTTACTGATCCATAGTTAGAGCTATTTACTTGTTAATTTATTGAGGGCATTTCACTTGTTGAGGGAATCTGTCCCCCTCTGCCAGGACCCATTATCAAGATTCTTCTCCATGTTCACCTTTAGAGAGGTAATACCAATGGCAAACAGGGATGGTGCCTGAAGCTTCACAGGACTGGGTACAAGACTGGCTATTCTCATGCACAACTGCTTAACATCAGAGTACAAGGGACCCTGTACCTGAGAAATAAGGGGAGAAGATACTGAATTGAGTCTGCCCCAGGTCTATAAACTCTGCCTCTTCTAACATTCTAGGTCTATATCCAATTGCATATTGGTTGGCTGCAGGCACCATTATTGATGCTTAATGATTTCATTAACAACAGAAGTCTCATTAGAGTAAGGTTCTAAAAATGATATGCACTATTCCTTAATAACCAGCTGAAGCATGGGAAATGGGCTTAATTTAATTTAGCTTTAAGGATCTGGAGGCTACCTAGCAAACTATGAACAATCTGCCTTAGATCACTGCAGAAAGTGTTCTGTATTCAACTGGGGAAGAGACAATATTTCAGTCTCAGATTAGTGTGGTCATTAGCACAGCTTTATAAATGCACCAGTTTAGGATTACAAAAGGCTGGAAGGTCGCATACTGAAATGTCTTAGAGTGCAGCCTACCGGAGCCCTTTTAGAAACAGTTTCAGAGTTTCTCCTTGAACTCATGTGCCTTTTGCATTAGACTATTTACATTTTTGACACACACAGTGTCAGTCAAGTGAGAGAAGATAGACATCGAGTGCTTGAGGGCCCTAATATACCATTTAGGAGGGAACCACCAGCTGTGGCAATGAAAATGTAAGGGAAGAATACAATCGTTTTTAAAGAACGCTTTGAAACATAAAAGAAAAATTACAGTGTGCCTTGCTGCTTGATTGTCTCCTGTACAAAGGCAACTGACACTGACTTGAATCCTTGGCCTTGCCGCCCATATGCCTTCCAGATGATCTAAGTTACTCAGGCTTGAAATGAGAAAACTTGGGCCTCGTCTTGTATGTAGACAGAGGCAGGCATTTGCTTGTTTTCAATCAAACTTCTATATGCGTCCCTCAGTCTCTCTGCCCCTCACCATCTTAAAACAAAAACAAAACCTGACATGAAAAATACTTGATTCTTGAACAGTGGCACTTGAAATTGACAATATAACACTCATAAATATATATGTACTGGTAATTTTCTCATGTTAATAATGATATTATTATTGAGCCTCAACAATGTCACTTATAAACTTGTCACCCATTTTGATTTGGGGTTGGATGTAATTAAGATCTGCTAGCCAAATATTCCTTCAGGGTCTTGCTGTTCCCACCTGTTCCCACAGGTTTTAGCTACTTCACCCACTTAATGCTAGTTGCCAGCTTTGCTGAATAAATAAAATGCAACTGTTGATTTTAACTCGCTCTTTGCTACTTAGAGGTGACAGTTCAAGTTATCAAATTCTATATCCCATCCACCACTTCCCTAACTAAATTGCTTAGCCAAGATGAGTCACATGTGTGAGGTTTTGTGTTATTTTCTACCAGAGGATTAGTACAAACATCTGAACTAGAGATGTCTTGCCCATTTTAACTCAGATGTATGGGAAACAGTGATTCCAGGAATCCTGGTTGGCAGTTTCCTCTAACTTTGCTATATACCAGAGTCCTTGGGTAGTTGGCTGTTAGAAACGCAGGTGCAAGGACCTCTACTCATATTCACTGAACCATCATTCTAGATGTGGGCCTGAAACTCTGTTGGAAAGAAGATCCTGATGTAACAGATAGATCTGGGTCTGTATTTTGGAAACCTTGGGATATGGCATAGACAGACTTTTAGCATCAAAAGTTGAAAAATATGATTTGTAAGCTTATTACCTTGGTTCCTGTCTTAGTCCCTTGGTTTGTGCTATAGCTTGGACATGCTTTGAGGGTCTCCCAGGGTTCATGTATTGGGAAATTGTCCACAGTATAAAGACGTGAAAATGGAGGAAGCTTTGAGAGATGGAGCCTCATGGGAGGTCCTTACTAGGAGCCTGCCCTACGAAGGATTTTAAGATGCTTTTTTAGAATGCTGGCTAAGTCTCAAGATGATTGTTGTAAAAAGAGGAAGTAGCTTCCCTCACTCTGCCTTCTTGTTGGGCAATGAGGTCTTTCCCTCTTATATATGATGCCAGCCTTCATGATATGGCACAGCCAAAGAGGCCCTCCCAGAGCCACTACCACACTGTTTGGACATTGAGTGCCCAAAACAGTGAGGAATAAGCCTCTTTTATTCATAAAGTATCCAGCCCCCGGTATTTAATTATAGTCAGAGAAAGCAAACTGTATGGTTTGAAGGTATGTTCTTGTCCTCTTAAAATTAGCATCAAAACGCCGAGTTTCTTAGTAAAAACAAGAAGGGACTAAGATAGTATATGTTTATCATTACATATCTGTCGCTCCCCCTCTTCGTGGAGGAACGACACAGGACCCTGCGCTGTTCTTTCGTCTGCTCGGCCCTCCCCGGGTTTGCTGCTGGTTCTTCCCGGGTTGGCTACTATCCCTTCCACCTCCGTGGAAGGGCAGTTCCCCCTGGCCGCATTCCCCACTTCCGCAGGGGAGCGGCACACCGCCGGTCGGCTCTTCTCGGGGGCTGCACAGGTGTTCCTTCAGCTAGATGTTCCCCTTAGATGTTCCCCATAGGTGTTCCTGGTGCATGCCGTCTCTCTCCTCCTTTATAGTCCTCCTCCGCCAATCCCAACTTGGCTGCCCACACGCCGAGTACGCTGCTCTCCCCCAATCAGGAGCAAGTCCTACAGTTTATTAGCTGAACTGGAGGCAGCTGTGCGGAAGCTGTTTACTTCTCTCCCAGCGCCATATTGTGGGAGAGCAGATGCATAGAATAAGTCTTAATTCCAGTAACTCAGTCCAGTCCGGATTGCTCCCCACACATATCCATCTTTAGTAAGCAATGGTTAATATTCTTTTTCTAAAGATTTATTTACTTATTTATTTGAAATGCAGAGTTACAGCGAGGTGGAGGCAGAGAGAGAGAGAAAGAAACAAAGATAGAGAAGACTTCCATCCCCATTACTCCCCAAATGGCTACGACAGCTGGAGTTGGGATGATCTGAAGCCAGGAGCCAGGAGTTCCTTCCAGGTCTCCAATGTAGGTGCAGCAGCCCAAGGACTTGGGCCATCTTCTACTGCTTTTCCAGCCATAGTGGAGAGCTGAATCAGAAGTAGAGCAGCTGGTACTCAAACTGGTACTCATATGAGATGCTGATACTGCAGGCAGTGGCTTTACCTGCTATGACACAGAGACAGCCTCTACCCATTTAGTTTTTTTTTTTTTTTTTTTTTTTTTTTGACAGGCAGAGTGGACAGTGAGAGAGAGAGACAGAGAGAAAGGTCTTCCTTTGCCGTTGGTTCACCCTCCAATGGCCGCCGCAGCCGGCGCACTGCGGCCGGCGCACCGCGCTGATCCGATGGCAGGAGCCAGGTGCTTCTCCTGGTCTCCCATGTGGGTGCAGGGCCCAAGGACCTGGGCCATCCTCCACTGCACTCCCTGGCCACAGCAGAGAGCTGGCCTGGAAGAGGGGCAACTGGGACAGAATCCGGCACCCCGACCGGGACTAGAACCCGGTGTGCCGGCGCCGCTAGGCGGAGGATTAGCCTAGTGAGCCGTGACGCCAGCCCATTTTTAAAATTTTTTTGACAGACAGAGTGGACAATGAAAGAGAGAGACAGAGAGAAAGGTCTTACTTTTCTGTTGGTTCACCCCCCAGTGGCCTCTGCGGCCGGCGTGCTGTGGCCGGTGCACTGCGCTGATCCGATGGCAGGAGCCAGGTGCTTCTCCTGGTCTCCCATGTGGGTGCAGGGCCCAAGGACCTGGGCCATCCTCCACTGCACTCCCTGGCCACAGCAGAGAGCTGGCCTGGAAGAGGGGCAACCGGGACAGAATCCGGCACCCCGACCGGGACTAGAACCCGGTGTGCCGGCGCCGCTAGGCGGAGGATTAGCCTAGTGAGCCGCGGCACCGGCCCCCATTTAGTTTTAAAATGTGGGGGGCAGCACTGTGGTAAAGCAAGTTAAGCCACTCCTTGTGACACCAGCATCCCACATAGGTGCTGGTTCCAGTGTAGGTTGCTGCACTTCCAATCAAATTCCTTGTTAATGGCCTGGGAAAGGCACCAGAAGATGGCCCAAGCCCTAGGGCTCCTGCCACCCATGTGGGAGATCCAGAAGTGCCTGGTTCCTGGCATCAGCCTGGCATAGCCCTGGCTATTGTGGCCATCTGGGTTACAAACCTGCAGATGGAAGATCTCTCTCTGTTTCTCTTTTTCTCTGCCTTTCAAATAAATAAAAATAAATCTTTAAAAGTGCATTTCAAAGACAGTTTTGCTGCCACCTTCTCACCCCCCCCCCTTTTTTTTTTACTATTTTTAGGTTAAAAAAATCTAGATTAAACTAAAAATTTTTTCATTGAAATGATAATATTCACCCTACTATGATCTTTGAATCACTGCAGATCAAAAGTAGAGATCAAAAGTAAGCTCATGAAAATGAGCTTAAAGTTTATTTACATAAATTTGAAGTGGATCAAAATTTACACTATGTTGTGCAGCCGGAAACGGACTCTGGTAAAATAAACAAGTAAGAAAGCAACTCATCATTGGTCACAGAAGAAATAACATGACACAAGAAATAAAACAGAACTGCGAATTTGGTAACGATATCCAAAGCATTTGGGGCTTACACTTAGTTACAGGACTCAGATCCTGATAATTTTTACCTTCTTTCCCTAACATCAATGATAAATGCCAGAAGAAAAATATGTCCTATTTTCCCCAAAAATTATAATCTTTAAACCATTCCAACCTAATTGTAACTTGAATTAACAGTTCATGTTCTTAATGTGAAGAAAGTATTATTATGTATTTAGCTATTATGGCTATTGTCAGGGAGAATATTATGCACATTGCATTTCAAGGAGGAACTGAGGTTCATTGCAAGGAGAAATTAAGATACTCTTCCCCTGCCCAACAAAAAGAACATCCTGGCAAAACACATTGTTTATGTACTATATTCATGTCTGTTTATGTCAGAAGAATTAGTCATGTGGCTGGAATTTTAAGTGCCATCTTTGCAAAAGTGACATTGTATATGCAACTTGGCAAGGATAGGTTTTCTAGTGGGGTAAAGGCATCAGAATAATTTATGATTTTCTAATATTTTTGTCATTTTGGTTGAATATCCTTTGTTCCTTTGTTTTCAAGAATTTAGATCTCACCAAAAGTTAATAAAAACCAGGCCAATGGCATTGTCTTCAGAATCAGAGGAGTATAAAACTAGGCATTTGGCAACTCATCTGTGGATTCCTTTTGCACCTGCATGATTCTTCGCTGAGTTATGTACTTGGAGGCCTAATGCCATGCCTCAAGGGTAGATCAAGGTGTGCCCTAGCAGCAACTGTCTAAGTACATTTTCCTGCACCTGAAAACCTTGTTAGGTGAATTTGGACAGCTGAAGTAGGCAAGTATTTTATTCTCTTTTATGTGAGTCCAATCACAATTATGAGTAACTAGATGATATTTGACATTAATAAATGCAAATGTACTTCTGGGTCAGGGTAGTTTCTACAATATTGAAGACAGAAAATGATAGTCTCTTTAACTGGTAATTAAAATTAAAATTTATTATAATTATCATAGAGAAAAATTACTGTGTTAAACATCAATGATGATGCAGTATGTAAGGTGAAATTAAATACTAAAATGCATATGTAAATCCCTACTGACACTGGTAAGACTTTCAAGTTGAGAAGCAGATGGAGGTGAGGAGGCCAGAAGTAAACTGTGTACGGAGAGGACTAGAAATGTGATGTTTGTTTCTCTTGTATGCATGATAACTTGGTGGCTGTTAAGTCAGTGAGTCTTGGATGGTTGTATCTACTGAGGGGCAGGAAGCAATGCTGAACCAATGCTCTTTTTTAATAATTTTCAGCAGTCAGCATAATGAGTAGTACAAATTAGAATATCCATAACTATTTGTTGAGTAAATGAGTAAATTAAGAATTTCTTGGAGGCTCACTTGTCTCATTGTCGGCATCTCAGAGCACCTGAAGTACTGACTCCTATGCTTTGGACTTAACTTCCTGCTAAGGCTTCTCCTGAGAGGCAGCAGGTGACGGCTCCAGTGTTTCGGCCTCTGCACTGGTGTAGGAGCCCTGGATTGCATTCTGGGCTATCAGCTTTGACTGAGCCCTGTGCAAGCTGTTATGGGCATTTGGTGAGTGATTCAGTGGATGGAGACATCTCCCTATCTCTTTACTTTTCTTTATTCTTTTTGCTTTTTAACTGATACACAATCAGCAGAAACTGAACTTTTTAAAAATAAGTTCTTATTTATTTTTATTTGAAAGGTAGAGTTACAGAGAGGCAAAGAGAGAGAGAGTGAGATCTTCCATCCGCTGGTTCACACTCTAAATGGCTACAATGGCTGGAGCTGGACTGGTCTGAAGCCAGGAGCTTCTTCCAGGTCTCCCATGTGGTGCAGGTACCCAAGGACTTGGGCCATCTTCTACTGTTTTCCCAGGTGCATTAGCAGGGAGCTGGATTGGAAGTGGAGCTGCCAGGACTTGAACCAGCACCCATAGAGGATGCCGGCATTGTAGGTGGTGGCTTTATCCACTATGCCACAGCACCAGCCCCTTTACTTTTCCAATAAAATAAAATAAAAATAAATACATAATTTCTCAGCATTCTTTTATGAAACTAGTGGCAATTCAGAGCCTGAAAACATGAAGATGAAGGGTTTTCCTTCACATTCCAAATATATGAAAACATTTCACATTTCTTATCTAGTAATTACATTTTTTAACACATTCATATATTGAAAACATTTTTAAGAATTAAATTTCAACATGGGGAAGAAGAAAGTGGTGCATTTTCTAGAAATCAGGATAGGTGTGAAGTATTCTTTTGTGAGCTGGACACCATCTTTCACATTTTATAGATCATGAAACTGTGGCTTGAAGAAGTAGACCAGCCGGCCAACAGATGTTCTTATGTTAAATGGCAAAATCTACACTTTGCCTTTCAAGAATGAGGCATTTAAAAGCAGAAGAACTAGCTTCGATAAAAACAAAAATAAAATCTCTTTGAATCACTCTTTTATGTAGTCTATGATGGACTACGGTAGAACTAAATTTTACTTGTCCTGGAGTCTGTGTTGTGCTGCAATGGGATCAGCTGCCACCTGTGATGCTGGCATCCTATGTGAGTGCTGGTTAGAGTCCTGGCTGCTCCATTTCTGATCCAGCTCCCTCATAATGCAGCTGGGAAAGCAGCAGCAGATGTACCAAGTACTTGGACCCCTACCACCCACCTGGGAGATCTGAATGGCCTTTGTGGCCATTTGGAGAGAGAACCTGTGGATGAAAGAACTCCTCTCCCTCCCTCTCTCTCTCTCTCTCTGTGTAAATCTGCCTTTCAAATAAATTTAAAAATTTTTTTTTTTTTTTTTTTTGACAGGCAGAGTGGACAGTGAGAGAGAGAGACAGAGAGAAAGGTCTTCCCTTGCCGTTGGTTCACCCTCCAATGGCCGCCGCTGCAGCCGGCGCACCGCGCTGATCCGATGGCAGGAGTCAGGATCCAGGTGCTTTTCCTGGTCTCCCATGGGGTGCAGGGCCCAAGCACCTGGGCCATCCTCCACTGCACTCCCTGGCCATAGCAGAGAGCTGGCCTGGAAGAGGGGCAACCGGGACAGAATCCGGCGCCCCGACCGGGACTAGAACCCGGTGTGCCGGCGCCGCAAGGTGGAGGATTAACCTATTGAGCCACGGCGCCGGCCAATTTTAAAAATTTTTAAATATTATACACCCTTGTTTTTGTTTCTGCTTTTAGTCCTGTAAATGTTTTTTAAATTATACTAGTATTTAAAATTAAATGTTAATGTATATGTATGTGTAGATACACATATAATGAACAAATGATTTTGTAAAGAAATCCTGTATTATTAATTCACAAGATTCTACATTTCCCTTAGAGCCATTCACTTAAGAGCAGAGCTATAGTCTCAAATGAGTAATTCTGCCTTACTGTTGAGCTTGAAGAAATCAACATGACAAATACACAGAAGGAACTGCTATACCAGGTCTGGAGGACTACCATAAGGGTATAGAAATGCTCTATTTAAGTAGGATGAAGAGACAACTTTTCCATCAAAATGAAATGCAAGAAGGAAAATGCAATCAGTGGAATAATCTGGTATGTGGACATACAAACATGTACACTACACACTTGATATTTTGATTAGTGCTTATTATTTTTCTCAAGTGCATTAAAAATTGAAAACTGCAGTGCCCCATTATAAAGTTATCAAATACAACTCTTTCATAATATCAAAATAAAAAAATGTCCATATAAAATATTTGCTGTGGAGCCAGCACTGTAGCATCACAAGAAAAGCTGCCGCTTGTAGTGCTGGCATCCCATATGGGTGCCGGTTTGAGTCCTGGCTGCTCCACTTCCTATCCAGCTCTCTGCTGTGGCCTGAGAAAGCAGCAGAAGATGGCCCAAGTCCTTGGGCCCCTGTACCCACATGGGAGACCCAGAAGAAGATGCTGGCTCCTGGCTTCAGATCTGCCTAGCTCCAGCCATTGCAGTCATATGGGGATGACTAGCAGATGGAACCAGCAAATGGAAGACCTCTCCCTTTCTCTGTGTAACTCTGACTTTCAAATTAATAAATAAATAAATAGTTGCTGTTAAATAGTTACTATTTACCATATTAAATTACAAAATGAGTCACATACAAGATAGTAAAGACTTTCTTTTTAAAAAACAAAATGGTCAATAATCTGGTCAGTTTTGTGTTTTTATAAGATTATTGTGGGTTGGAGCATTTGGTGCAGAATTTCAGACTCCATTTGGGATACTCTCATTCTTTCTCAGAACCACTGGGTTCACATGCTAGCTCTGCTCCCACTTCCAGTTCCCAGCTAATGAGCACTCTGGAGGGTAGCAGGTGACATCTCATGTAGTGGGGTCCCTGCTACCCATTAGGGAGATCCAGACTGAGTTCCCTGCTCCTCCTGCCTTTGGCCTGGCCCAGCCCTAACTGTTACAAGCATTTGAAAAGGGAACGAGCAAATGAGAGATCTTTCTCCTTCTGTCTCTATGCCTTCTCAGGATATAAAATAAATAAAAACAAAAGATGATTGGTTATCTTTGTAGAGACAAACCTGAGCAGACATAAAATGATCCCATGCAATGATCCAAGCAAAATAGGACAGGTGTCTCAGAAAGCAAGCCAGAAGGGAGAGTAAGGACCTGCAGAAGGAAGGTTAGGAAGAGTAAGCCATGAGTATCAAGGACTATTTATAGGAGGTTGGCTGAAAAGAAGCCACTCTCTATGGAACAAGGCAAATCTTGCTCGCTATACACAGGGACTTCAGACTACACCACGAGAGCGCTCAGTCTCGCCACTTTAGTTTGAAGAGTCTTAAAGGAATAGGTTTTCATGTACAGTTTTGGAATCTATGGCACAACCAGTATCTTAGGCCTTTCTGGCTGCTATAGCAAAAGTGTCATACCACGGGAAGTCTACACAATACTTATTTCTTAATTCTGAAGACTGAAGTCCAGGATCAAAGCCCCAGCAGGTTCAGAGTCTGTGAAGGCCCTCTTTTGGATTCATCAGTGGTGTCTCCCTTCGGTATTCTCACGTGGCAAAAGAGGTAAGGCAGGTATCTGCTATTATTTTATTGCTATGAATTTCGACCATTTGAAAGGCAGCACAATACATACACGCGCGCACACACACACACACACACACACAGAGAGAGAGAGAATTTCCATTCACTGGTTCACTCCCCAAATGCCCACAAGAGCCAGGGCTGGATCAGGCCAAAGCCAGGATCCAGGAAATCTATTCAAGTCTCCCACGTAGGTTGCAGGGGCCCAAGCATTCGAGCCATCATCCACTGCCTCACAAGCCAGATCAAAAGCAGAGTAGCTGGGACTCAAACCGGGTACTCCAATTTGGGATAGTGGTGTCCCAGTGTATCACAAAGCCCACCCTGGGGTTTCATTGAACACAGTCTTCAATCCAATCCATGAGGGCTCCACCTTCAAGACCTTTTCACTGGGGCTTGCATTGTAGCACAACGTGTTAAGCCTCTACTTGGGTGGTGGCCTCTCATTTTGGAGGCCTGGTTTGAGTTCCATCTCCTCCACTTTTTTTTTTTTTTTTTTTTTGACAGGCAGAGTGGACAGTGAGAGAGACAGACAGAGAGAAAGGTCTTCCTTTTTGCCATTGGTTCACCCTCCAATGGCTGCCGCGGCCGGCGCATCGCGCTGATCCGATGGCAGGAGCCAGGTACTTCTCCTGGTCTCCCATGGGGTGCAGGGCCCAAGGACCTGGGCCATCCTCCACTGCACTCCCGGGCCACAGCAGAGAGCTGGCCTGGAAGAGGGGCAACCGGGACAGAATCTGGCGCCCCGACCGGGACTAGAACCCGGTGTGCCGGTGCCGCAAGGTGGAGGATTAGCCTAGTGAGCCGCGGCGCCGGCCCATCTCCTCCACTTCTAATTCAGCTCTCTGCTAACACACCTAGGAAAGCAGCAGCCCATGGCCCAACTGCTTGAGACCCTGCCACCAACACAGGAGACTCCCGATGTAGTTACTGGTTCTTAACTGCAGCATGGCCCAACCTCAGTTGTTGTAGCCATTTGGGTAGCAAACCACTGCATGGAAAATCTCTGTCTCTTCTTTTTCTTTCTGTCACTCTTTCAAATAAATAAAATAAATGTTTAAAAAAACTTCGACCTACCCACCACCCAAAATCTTGCCTCTCATTATGATCACTCTGAGGGGTAGTGTTTCAACATATGAAGGTTGACAGACATTCAGTCCCTAACAGCCAGTTTGTAGAAATTTCTTCCTATTTTTAACACATATTTTCTACATCTTGTTTACCCCTCCAGATTTGCTTCCCTTCTTCTGTGTCCACTCCTGCCTTGCCTTAGTGCCTTGTGATGCTGACTTTTACAGACACCTTTGCCCTCTACTCAGGTCAAGTTCTAGTCCCCAGATCTGCACCACTGCTGCACTGGCTTTCCAGTGTAGCCCTTGCACTACAGAACACTCTTGTGTTCTAATGAGTGTGGAGTCAGATCTTTGCTGCCATTTCTGGCCACAAATGCCCTGTTTTGGTGGTGTGCTTTCCTTCAGGTCCCTCAAACGCTTGTCAACACAGAGTTTTGGCTCACCCTACAAAGCTCTTTGCTTGCAACATGCAGTTTCACCCTCCATGCTGAAACTATGAAACTATGGAGCCTGCATGACACACTCTGCAGCATGCAACATC
The DNA here is from genome assembly GCF_964237555.1 of Oryctolagus cuniculus. Lineage (NCBI taxonomy): Eukaryota > Metazoa > Chordata > Mammalia > Lagomorpha > Leporidae > Oryctolagus > Oryctolagus cuniculus. The sequence goes on from NC_091435.1 coordinate 35,128,056, forward strand.
AGGGAAGGTCTAAAGCAGCCCCAGAACCTCCAGATTCTTGAAAGACAGCATAGCTTCATGGCTTCACACGCTTTCTATGGAAATATTTTGTGAAATCAAGACATCTGCTTGTTGTGAAGTTGTGACCATCTTAGGTAAAGCACTTTTTAAACACCCCCCCCCCCTTTTTTTTTTTTTGCATCATTCTTCTTTCTCTAACTTTGGCTTTCCTGGCATTGTATACCCAAATAATATGTTTGCATAGGATCTGTTTTAAATATAATTGTTCTGAGACACCATCTGGCTCCCAGTGTGTGGCAAGGGAGGTATGGAAGGATATTGTTGGTCACAGGAAAGTAAGCTTGCAGCTTTTATCTTCCCAGCTTCATCCTTGACGATTCCACTCTGGCCTGCCTCTGGCACTGTTCTGCCTGTGTCCCGTTATCTGTTCCATCCCTGTCTCTTCAAATTAAGGAGACAAAAGTGCTCCAAATGACTGGGCCATCTCTTATCGCTTTCTCTTCTCCCTACCCAAACTTTTGTCCTACATTACTTCATCATTGTAATTGGCAGCTCCTCATCAACATAATTTAATACCCAATGCAGGCTAGTAATGAAGAAAAATCAGATAATTAATTCATCTTTTGGGGAGTTCAAAGTTCAACATACAGGCAGCCCCTTGTGTTCCTCTTCTGGTGTCAGCCAAATGACACAACTGAAGCAAGAGATTACATCTCAACCAGGAAGCCAGGGAGAAACTGCAGGGGACCAGGCTCAGACTTTCATTAGCAATTCACTCTCTGGAGAAATCCCTCAATCCCTTCCAAGGACAACACCCTCAATGGCTTCAGGCCCTTGCACCAAGGAAGGTCCATCCCCTTAAAAGTGTGCACCACCTCAATAGCCCCACACTGAGGGCCCAATCTCAGGGAACCAGAGCTCCACCCAACACATGGACCTTTGGGAGACAAGCCACATCCAAACTGTAGCAATGACATCATCTTAATTATCCTGTAGGTTTGTCCAACATGTTCCTTGAAAGTATTTACAACTGATCCAGAGACTACACCTCATAAGAAAAGTTGGAAAGGGACATGCTGATCATCAGAATAGGAAGAATAAAGAAGGTCTGCCAAATTTATAGAAAGTCTATGCCAAAAGAAGATTTGGCCAACCTGGTGTAAGGTTTGAACTACCTCATCTTTCGCGTCTTCCAAGTTGAACATTATACCCCTTGATGTCAGCCTTATCTACTGAATGAAATAATAGAGGGAAAATTTTGATAGTTTTTCTTTCTTCTAAATTTGTGTCAGTAAATGACATAAAACAAGCAGGAAAAGTTGAGATGTACTGAAACAAAAACAAAGAACAAACCCCCGAACACTCGGAATATGAGATAGAGCTGTCACTGAGGGACTTATTAACCATGTGAGTCATCATTTCCACTCCCTGAGTCTCTGAGTCCTAATATGTAAAAGAGGAATTAAAATGCCATAGCACATAAGTCACATGGTTGTTATAAACATTAACTAAGCTGAAACATGTACAAGTATATTATTTTGCTGGAGCAATTGTGATGTTATAAATGGAGATGCAAATGTTTACCATCCATGGAAATAGCCTAACGTGTATGAAGGATTGAAAACTAAAATTATGAATGAAAAAACTCTGGACACACAGCCAGCCTTTGTGAAGAGAATAAGCCTTTGGCTTATCCATGATGAATTCACCTTTTTGATGCCAATTTATACATCTTTGCCTAAGTAATGTACTTAAACACGAGAAGGAAAAATAATCTCCATTTTATATTGTTTTCCAACAAAAAATTCATTTTCTGATCATTATTTTACAAAGTTGTTTGCCTAGCCAATACAGCGGGATGTTTTGGATACCCTTGAGCATTTATTCACTGTTGTAGAAAAAAATTATGAACTTTTCCAAACAAACGTGTGAGTTCTAGGAAGACACCACAAGCAGAGATGAAGCCTGAAGCAAACCAAGGTCCTAAGGTCAGCTTCAGAGCCAATTCCTGCAGCTCTGTAATGTTTTCCTCACTCTGTAGATGATGCCAAGTAGCTCAAAACCACCTATCCCTGGTTTCAATGTGCAGACTCTGTCTGTAACTGTAGCATAGGTTGCTGCAGCCTCTGGATTCTGACTTCAGAGTGCTTCAGAAAGGGCATTTATCAACTGTTTCTGCTTTCTTCAGTTCCTGCGTGGTAGTCTTGCTGACTTCCATGGCAGAAATGAAATCAGATTCAATATCCTATCAATTTTCATCATAGAAAGCAAGCACATTTCAGCTGTGTCACTGCATCAGCAATCAACATGTTTAATAATATCAATTACTACCTGCAAGACTTTTATGATCTGGGAAAACATACAGCCTCTTGGAGGAGATCAAGTCTTCTGTAACTAAGAGAATAATTCATTTATCATACAGGATGGTGTAAACATTTTCAGTAGACACTAACTCTGTAGCTCCAGAGGTCATATAAGCCGTTGTGACTACTTCTGGGACTAGGCACAAAATAGTTCCTTTAGATAAAGTTCTTCAAGAATTCAAGGATGTGTTTTATAAGAGCTGTATTTAAGTGTTCCAAAGAGGCAAATTAATTAGATTTTTTTATTTTATAAGAAATTCCACATTAGGGCCGGCGCCGTGGCTCAATAGGCTAATCCTCCACCTTGCGGCGCCGGCACACCGGGTTCTAGTCCCGGTCAGGGCGCCGGATTCTGTCCCGGTTGCCCCTCTTCCAGGCCAGCTCTCTGCTATGGCCAGGGAGTGCAGTGGAGGATGGCCCAGGTGCTTGGGCCCTGCACCCCATGGGAGACCAGGAAAAGCACCTGGATCCTGGCTCCTGCCATCGGATCAGCGCGGTGCGCCGGCTGCAGCGGCGGCCATTGGAGGGTGAACCAACGGCAAAAGGAAGACCTTTCTCTCTCTGTCTCTCTATCTCACTGTCCACTCTGCCTGTCAAAAAAAAAAAAAAAAAAAAAGACCTTTCTCTCTGTCTCTCTCTCTCACTGTCCACTCTGCCTGTCAAAAAAAAAAAAAAAAAAAAAAAAGAAATTCCACATTGATTCTGGGGAATTATATGTAGCTGGTTTCAACACAGTGATAAATAAGTTGGTTTTTGTTGCTATTATTTATCATGATGATTGCCATACTCTATTAGTTGCTTTATATATTTTCCATTTTATGATGTCAAAAATCATATGAAGTATGGCCATTTTATAGAAGAAGAAACAAAAACTTAGAGATGGTAAATAATTCAAGGACAGAAGCTGGTAAATGAGAGAGACAGATTTTAAACCATTTTCTGCTGATTTAAAGCTAAGATCTTTCAACGGCATTCTAGTGCTACTTATTCCATTCAAGAAGCTATTAGGGACTGCTGTCTTTAAAATCATGGTTTCTAAGTATACAAAGAATATTCTTTCCACGAAGTGAAAATTTCTCTACTATTCTCCTTGTGACTCTGCATTAATGCTACTTGATTGGAAAAATTATTTCTGGGGCCGGTGCTGTGGCGCAGTGGGTTAACTCCCTGGCCTGAAGTGCCAGCATCCCATATGGCCACTGGTTTGAGACCCAGCTGTTCCACTTTGTATCCAGCTCTCTGCTATGGCCTGGGAAAGCAGTAGAAGATGGCCCAAGTCCTTGGGCTCTGCACCCATGTGGGAGACCAGAGGAAGCTCCTGGCTCCTGGCTTTGGATCAGCGCAGCTCCAGCTGTTGCGGCCAATTGTGGAGTGAACCAATGGATGGAAGACCTCTCCCTCCCTCTCTCTCTGCCTCTCCTCTCTCTGTGTAATTCTAAATTTGAATACATAAATAAAATCTTTTAAAAAATTATTTCTGATGCTTTCCTCTAGTGTGGTCATTTAAAAAATGCCTTGTTGCACTGTGCAAAACAGGGATAGGCTGCAGCCTGTAGTGTTGGGCACTGGTGTGTTCTGACTGCTCCACTTCCAATCCAGCTCCTGCTGATACACCTGAGAAGGCAGCAAAAGAGGGCTCAAGTGCTTGGAAGCCTGAACCCACGTGAGAGACTCGGAAGAAACTTCTGGTTCCTGGCTTTAGCCTGGCCAAGTCCCAGCCATTGTGGCCATTTTGGGGGTGAGGCAGCAGATGGAAGATCTCTTTCTCTCTCCTTATCTCTCTGTGTCTCTGCCTTTCAAATAAATATTTTTTAAAGCATAGTTATAGTCTTTTGCAGAATTTAAGGTACTTGTTTTGTATGCACATCCTCCCACCTTATGGAGGCAACAATTGAATGAAACTCCAAAATTTAAGACCGATTTTTTAAAAAGAATAAATCTTTTCAGGAGACAGAGTCCTGGTCTTGGAAGACAGCCATCCATCCAGAAGAACTCCATTCCTCTTTCCTACCACCTTCTCTTACTAGGTTTATGGAAATGTGTCCCCATCAACTGGGTAAACCAATTGGCATTGGACTAGCAGTGCTGGCACCCTTGGATCCCCCTGAGCAGGGAATGTGCTGGTCTAGTAAGCATCTCCAGATTGGAGGGAAGCCACATGTGAAGGACTGCTCCTTCAGACCCACAGAACTGATTCAGAAGTTGGTTGGCTAAACTTCAGCTGAAAGTCATGTCTCCAACCTCTGGTGTCAGAAAGGCAAGAAAAGCAATAAGGAATTCTAGTGCTATGAGTGGTCAAAGGCAGGGCCCCTGGGCTCTTGCAACCAGTTCAGTTCCGTTATGGATGAAAACCTCCCCAACTGATGAAGAAAACGGGCTGGTGAGTGGGGGAGTCACTTCTCTCTTGTTACATAATTGGAGTCACCAGGCCAAATCTCCTGTGGCTAGCCTTAGAAAATTCAGCACCCAGGGGGACGTTTCTTCAGGAGAGCAGAATAGCAGGAGTAGCTCCCAGATAACAAAGGGTGTGCAAAAAAACAAAAAAATGGCGGGGGATTAGCACAAACCCAGTAAGCCTGATGCTTTCTAAGGCAGGATGAGATTTTCAGTTCCCCTCAGACTTTCTATTGGTCATCTTTTACCCTGCTCTCTGCGCATATCAGTTAATTTAGTCCCCAGACAATACAATAAGGAAGAGAAAGAGGTTACACACTGTCAAAATACTGCCTCCAATCCAGGCATCCTGGCTTCAGAATCTGTGAGCTGACCCGTTTTGTTCTACACTACCAGTCTTTGCCTATTACTATTGGAAAAACATTAGACAAAAATAATAAATTAAATGAAATAAAATAAACTTAATGAGATACCATGGGGGAACTTTTGACAGTATAGTGATAGTCAAAGATGTGTCTTATAGCTTCTCCATTCTGAGGGATCCAAAGGACTTCTGCTTCCTTTTATGAAGGCCAATAAGGATTCTAGTGACATCTTTTTAGGCTGGAGCCAGAACCCTACAGAAAAGTCCAGTTGGGTTAAAAGGATGGAGGGCAATGGCAGCAGAGAAAAGGTGGCTATTGTTGCTAGGAAAAGGGAAAGACACCTGGTAGTCATCTGAAAAAAACCCTAAAGGGCCTGAGCATTTTCTGTTAGATCATACAAAATGTTGTATCATATTCTTGACTTCATTTTGTTCAGAAATGATTAATAATAAGTGTGATTTCCTTCTATTAATGGACTATTCATCCTGCTCTTCCCAACAATTTGACCACATTGAAGGGTTATATTTATTAATCATTATAATTATCCTCAAGTCCTCACTCATACATCAGTCTCCCTCAATAGACTATGAGTTTCTCTAGGGCCACTCCACATTCATTTCACCCTGGTCACTGGTACTATTGAATAAAAAAGAGAATGAATGTTAGTTTTGTCCCTGAATGTTCAGTCTCAGTCTCTAAGTTGAAGTACCCCTTTGTTAGTAAACTTTTCCATCTAGCAGCACTTGGGAGGTTAGAATGATTTCAGACCCTAAAATAAGTTACCGTTGACCCTGTTTGGTAGCAGAATTTTGGAAAAATGGAAACTGAGGCCTTCCTGTTGTGAGGCTAACACCTCCAAGGACACAGTTGGGGATGAAACTTTTCTTCCCTCAACCATTTCTAGGTTCACAGCTGAGGCTCCTACAACAAAAGACAGAATAACAATACAAAGTACTGAGTATACATAGGAGCCTTCAGAAACAAAGACCTAAAGGAATAGAGAACCCTGTGTGATCTTACGCTTAGGTATGATGAGGGGTGGATAGCCATGCAGAAGTGTGACTGGGCAAGGGACATATGATCGAATGATAATCAATGGGGGAATCTTAGCAAGGCCAGTTTCTGCCAGTTCTTCTCTGTGCCCCTATATCTTAAGAAATAAGGACTTTTTTTGCACCAGGAATAGGGAGGGACCCCTGGAATGAGAGCTATATGACCTGTTCCAGGGGAAAGAGTAAGGGGAAGGTGAAAGTGGCCCTGCCTTCCTGTTCTTGGTGTTTTCACAAAGACTCAAGTGCCATATTATGGGGGTGGCATGTCCTGACTCCCATAGACATACTCTAGTCACTACCATTAATCAGTTCTACAGGGGATTTATAATATACATAGAAATAAAGTTGGACACAAATTCCCTTGAAAATGAATCTGAACATTGCTGAGTGGTGGTGGGGTGGGTAGCAAGGAAAGATGCCAGGAACAGCATAGAGGGTGGTATGATTCCTGCAGCTAACACATGTTCAGGAATACTGAACAATTGGTGTATTCAGAAGTTAAATAATTTGTATGGATTTTCTTTAACTTTTAAAAACAGACTCTATCACTTGAATATTAAACACACTTTGATTCTCCAAAACTGAAACTGCTCTAATTTGCCACATTTTATATTTAGAACAATATGGACAAATCAAAGTGAGAAAATGTCATATGTGTATTCACTTAAAATTCAGACCTATTAATGACTTGTGTATCAAATATAAAAAAGTTAATTATCTTAAACACTTTCAGCCAAAGCCACAGCCAGGTATATTTTTTGAAAGCTATAATTATTTGTTAGGAGCTAGATTTAATCAATTTAACTTGGATTTTGCTCTAAGAAGGGGAAGGAGAAGTATGTAGCTATTGGGATGATATTTTATCATATTTTTGAGTTGATCAAATTGTTAACATGACAACATTATTCTCTGTGTGATAATTTTTAAATATTTATTTATTTTGGAATTCAGAGGGAGAGAGAAAGAAGGACACATACACAGAGAGAGAATGAATGCATGCCTGAATGAATGAATGAATATGAATCTTCCATCCACTGGCTCACTCCCCAAGTGGCCACAATGGCTAGAACTGAATCAGGAAGAAGTGAGGAGCAAGGAGTTTCATCTGGGTCTCCAACAGGTGTCACAGGGGCCATATTTGGCTGCTTTTCCCAGGTCATTAACAGGGAGCTGGATCAAAAGTAGAACAGGTGGGACATGAACTGTTGCCTGTATTGGATGCTGGCCTCCTGGGTGGTGGCATTAACAACTATGCCACAATGCCAGCCAAAGTAATTTTTGTATTTTTTGGCTTTATTTATTTATTTTGTGTATGAATGTGTTTGTTAGTGGGGGGTGGGGAGAAAATGGCAAGAGAACAGAGTGAAATTAGCTTTCTGTCTTTCATCCAGAAAGTGCATTTGCTGCACTGGTTAGTGATCAGAGAGCAAAGTCATTGTGCAATTTAATAGGCTTCACTCTCAATTAATTATTTAATTAACTGCTGCAAAATCTGCCATTATTCTGTTTAGAACTATGCAATCAATGAATCCACAGCACTCTATTTAAAGACAAGTTTGTCCAGTTCACTATTTCTCCTCTCTTCTGATCACTCTGTGGTTCTGTACTTTTTTCTGTTATCTTGTTTTAGATCTTGTTACTAACAATTTGGAAGTTTCTGGTTCACTGACAACTAAGTGACTTGTCTTTCCATACCTCTACTTGAATGTCCTTCCCTGCATTACCTTAAATCTGGCTCTCCTCTCATAGTGTGACCCTCCTTTTATTTATTTATTTGTTTGAAAGTCAGAGTTACACAGAGAGAAAAGGAGAGGCAGAGAGAGAGAGAGAGAGAGAGGTCTACCATCCACTGGTTCACTCCCCAATTGGCCGCAGCAGCCAGAGCTGAGCCGATCCTAAAGCCAGGAGCAAGGAATGTCTTTGGGGTCTCTCATGTGGGTGCAGGGTTCAAAGAACTTGGGCCATCCTCCACTTCCTTCCCAGGCCATAGCAGAAAGCTGGATCAGAAGTGAAGCAGCTGGGACTCAAATGGGAACCCATATGGGATGCTGGCACTGCTGGCAGTGGCCCCACCCACTATGCCACAGCACCAGCCCATGACCATCCTTTTCAAGGCTTCTTAGTCCTCCCAGACCTACATAGCAATGTGACATGGGGAGGAGATGGTGCTGCCTATCTACCAAGTGCAGGTGCAGCCATTGCAGGCCTAGAATCATCTTAAGTGACTTCAATATCCGAGTACATGATTCTCCAATTCCCTTATTTAGTTGCTCAGACATTACTAGATCTGTTATCATCTTGAACATACTAATTTCTATAAAATTAAATATAAGTACATCTAAATGCCTCACTCTAAACTGCTAGCTCTTTATTATTTCCATTTAATTGCATTGCATATTTCCATTGGTATCAAATATCTTGTTGAGATATTTGTTCTCTAAACATATTGATCTCTTGCATGTGAAACCTTAACCTTGCCTATTGAAGATATTTAGTGAATACTACTTTGTTGATATTATTGTTATTATCAGTGTAATATATATCTACATGGACCCCATGACTTAACTTTTTTGGCAATTTTCTCGTTAGTTCTTTAGATTATTTGATGTCATTCTCCCTCTGGTTTTCCTATCTGGCAAATTTCAACATGGATTAATAGAATCCATCATTTTTCTATTTCATTGGCACTATCCTAGTCTCCTCAGTCAATTATTCCATACATTTGTTCTCCTAATGCTCTTAACATGTACGTTGTTCAATTCCAACCTTGTTTCTAGTTCACATTAAGAGATAGATACTGACAGTGAAATAATACTCAGCAATTAGAAGCAATTGACTAGCTGTTCATTTATCAGCATTGATAGATCTTGAAAACATAGTGCTGAGTGAAAAAAAAAGGCAGGAAAGAGAAAGAGATATAGAGTATGATAATAACGTTTGTGCTGATTAAAAATACATGAACATAGGATGACCTGAACATTTTATAAGAAGCTACAGCTCCTTTATTGCATCTACTCTGGTTTGTTTTCTTGCTCTACTGTCTTCCAGTTTTAGCTCATGTCAGATTACAATCTATTTGCTATGATTTCTGCAAGAATTCATGCAACACACAGAGTAAAACTCAAGTTCTTTGACCGATAAGGCACTGTGGGATTATTGCCTATTGCCTATTGCCTGCTTTGCTCTCTGGATTCGTCTGTCCCAGCCACAGTGGCTCCTGACTATTGGTTGAGTAAACCAGGGGCTCCATTCTTCTGATTCTTTCCTCAGGACATCCGCCTTGCAGATATCCCATGGTTTGCTCCCTCTGCTTGTGTATTTCTCAAATATTTATTCAAAGCCTACTGTGAAAACTCTTCTCTAGGTACCGCAGGGAAGGAGGAGAGGTCAGTGAACACATTCGTGAATATAACAGAAAAGAAAATTCTTGCCCCTGAGCAGTTTGTGCTCCAGTGTGCTGGATGCTAGTGGTAGTTGGGAAACAGAAAATTTCTTAGAGCATTTTAGGAAGTGAAACATTTTATAAAGTACAGTTAGGTCTGGGGAGGAGTCTAGACTATAAATCTGGGTGGGTAGAGGGTATGTTAATATTTTTAAAACATGCTCAGACAGAGTGAGAGGCAAAGAAGTGAGCTCAAATATTCAGAAGAACTCCAGCTGATGGATTGTGTAGGTCCTGGGGCTAGGAGGAACTGCATTATTCTAAGAGTGGGCTAACTACAGAGCCCAGAGGTGACATAGAGTAGGGGTTGTGGTTGGAGAGGCAGCCATAAGCAGGTGTGAAGGGCTGTCTTGGTCTTTCTAGGGGTCCTTGCTTCAAAAGTGTGGGGGTTATCTTTGGAGATTTTGAGCAGACACATAATCTGGCTCAGGTTGTTCAAATGTCACTTTCTCAGTGAGATACCCTCATTACCCCAATCAGAACTTCAGTTCCACCTTTAATGGTCACTTCCCATTCTTATTCTTGACTTATTTTTTCCCTCATACACCAAGGAGTGCCTCAGCCTCATGCTTTGCTTATTTACAATTCCTTTTCTATCTCCCAATTCCTCTTCTCGTATTAGAATGGAAAACCCATAGAAACAAGAGCTTGTCTTTCTATTTTGTTCACTGACATATTCCCCTAGCCATCTTCACATGCAAGCGACTGAGAGTAATGCACGGTTGGATGGATGAATATCACAAATGACAGATGCTGGACGAAGTACCCATGGTGCATGGTAGATGAAGGAAGGCAGAAATAGAGATAAAAATGATGAACACACTTAAAAAAAAAGACAGGGGACATATATGGATCTGTTGGGCCATCCTCTACTGCTTTCCTAGGCCACAGCAGAGAGCCGGATGGGAAGAGCATCCAGGACTAGAACTGGCATCCATATGGGGTGCCAGCAACAAATGCTCTTGCAATTATTGTGTGTTAGTGTTTTCCATCATTTAAAAGATGCTTACATACCACACACACAATACATATTATGTGTGATAATTTTGTTATACATAAGAAATACAAATTTGGTAGAATTTATTCAGCAATCTATCATTACCCACTTCTTGAACATAAAAAATTTACCCATGGGGCCAATGCTGTGGTGTAGCTGGTGAAACTGCCATCAGCAGTGCCAGTTTTCTCTCTCTGAAACTCTGCCTTAAAAATAATTAAACAAGTCTTTTTTTTTAATAACCTTTCACTTCTGGTTATACATCAACATAAAATAAAAGTATTGACATTTGAAATACAACTGAAAGATAGAAGATTCTCTCCATATACAAGATCACAATAGATATGAAACAAAAGATTGCTCTTGAAATGTAAAAGACAGATTCTCTGCAAGATATTTGACCCTAAGGCTGAAACAGTAAATTTTCCCTTCATTTCTTTCTCTATTATTGGAGATCCAGTGTTTCTCAATTGTTTTTAAAGATAAAAAAATTAGACCAAAGGGCCAGCTTGGCAACCAAAGTAAAGTTTGCAGAAAAGATGGTTCCAAGATATAGGAATCATGGAGTAAAAATTATTCAATGGCATCAGTGACACAGGTAAGAGGGGAAATTAGGAAATACAGTAAGAAGAAATCTCCAAGTGTACCAGGAGTTGAGAGTAAGAAGGAATGGAGTCTGCCACAGCCAAATAGGAGCTGGTGGAGTAGGATGAGTAGTCTTTGTAAGCCTCCTCAGGACCATCTCCACTCAGTATGGAATCTATATTGAAAAGAATTGGACCCAGAAGGAAGGAACTCTGCAGAGTTGAATGCTTGACTCATTGTCTAACATGGCCAGGGTACCTGATTTTGTAAAGAACTTTATTCATGGCTCCTTCCTAATTTAATGACATTATATAAAAAGTAAGACACTGCCTAAGTTCTTTAGGATCTCTAGCCCACAGCAGAAGGACAATTCCAGCAAATGGCTAGAACTAAGTAGGATGATTGCTTTACTGATGTGAGTACCAAGTGCAGCAAAAGGAAAAGAAGATCCCAAATCCACCTGAAGGTGTCACATTCAGTGTCATAGATCATGTAGTCTCTGAGTTGAGAGTTTTAAAATGTAAGAACAGCTGGTTAGATTTACAGTAAAAGATGATCCCAAGAGACCACAAAGTGCATCGTGTGAAGGTATAGGTGAGCAATGTTTGTTCCAAATGTTATAGGTAGTTATGTGTTATAGAATTCAATGTAGGAGGGGCTGGCAGTATGGCACAGCAGGTTAAAGCCCAGGCCTGAAGCACCAGCATCCCATATGGGTGCCGGTTCTAGTCCTGGCTGCTCCTCTTCTGATCCATCTCTCTGCTATAGCCTGGGAAAGCAGTAGAAGATGGCCCAAGTCCTTGGGCCCCTGCACCCACATGGGAGACTCAGAAGAAGCCCCTGGCTCCTGGTTTCAGATCGACGCATCTCCAGCCACTGCAGCCATCTGTGAAGTGAACCAGAGGATAGAAGACCTCTCTCTGTCTCTACCTCTCTCTGTAACTCTTTCAAATAAATAAAATAAATCTTAAAAAAAAGAATTCAATGTAGGAGTTAATATCTAGGAAGGGGAATTGTAGCAGTATGAGATTGAATCAGGAGGCAGGATTTGAGTGTGGAATAGCAATTTTAGGTCATGTCATAGAGTTTAAGATTTCAATCTTAGAAGCCAATGGAAAACCAGTGAAGAATTCTGAGAAGGAGAAGAACATGGTAAGAAATACATGATGGCAAGAATACCCTCTCTTGTGGCAAGTAGATCTGAAAAAAACTGAAGCATTTCTCATTCACACACGGAACACAAATCTTACGCGATCCTACTCAGAGTAAATATATTGTATTCTACAGGCAGAAATAAATATAATTTGTAAAAAGATTCAATAAGGTGCTATTCAAAACAGAATATGAGGATACACAAACCCCATGACTTTTTTTTTTTTTTTTTTTTTTGACAGGCAGAGTGGATAGTGAGAGAGAGACAGAGAGAAAGGTCTTCCTTTGCCGTTGGTTCACCCTCCAATGGCCGCCGCGGCCGGTGCGCTGCAGCCGGCGCACCGCACTGATCTGATGGCAGGAGCCAGGTACTTATCCTGGTCTCCCATGGGGTGCAGGGCCCAAGGACCTGGGCCATCCTCCACTGCACTCCCTGGCCACAGCAGAGAGCTGGCCTGGAAGAGGGGCAACCGGGACAGAATCCGGCACCCCAACCAGGACTAGAACCCGGTGTGCCGGCGCCGCTAGGCGTAGGATTACCCTGGTGAGCCAGGGTGCTGGCCTAAACCCCATGACTGTCAACAGGTCTTGGAAAGTATTTCGAAGTGGTTAAATTCTTTCAAGAATCTATTCCATGACAGTTACTCCGTGAGCAAACACTGGCTTTCCTGGAAAGGTAGGCTTTAGGTAAAGGGATAGTGAATTTTTCATGGGTTAGAAATTACTTTCTTTTTTTTTTTTTAAGATTTATTTATTTATTTGAAAGTCAGAGTTACACAGAGAGAGGAGAGGCAGAGAGAGTGAGAGAGAGAGAGATCTTCCATCTGATGGCCACAACAGCCGGAGCTTCGCCAATCCAAAGCTAGGGGCCAGGAGCTTCTTCTGGGTCTCCCACACAGGTGCTGGGTCCAAAGACTTGGCCATAGCAGAGAGCTGGGTTGGAAGAGGAGCAACCGGGACTAGAACCGGCGCCTATATGGGATGCTGGCACTTCAGACCATGGTGTTAACCCACTGCACCACAGCGCCGGCCCTACGTTTACTTTATTTAGAATACAACTGACTGCAAACACCTTCTAAGACAGGTACAGCATTGCCTTCAATTGGAGCGTATTGAAAAGAAGCCTACTGAATGATCTTAAGGTGGAAATTTCTAGAGATAGAAAAGCAATATATATAGATAAAGAACAAATGTTTACTCAACATTGCTCAAGGTGTCTAAGACAAACAGAACCTTTGTGTACATAACATGTCAAGTTGACCTGGTAGGAATCCAGCTCTCCTCAAATAAGTCTCAGAATGTGTTTCTCTTGAATGCCTTGCAGACAAAATCTGCAAGGGATGATTCTTTCTCAATATATTAGGAGAAAATTTTTATGCTTTTTGATCTTAGAAGCTTCCAGTGCCCATTAAACATGCTAAAATTATCTTTAATAAAAATAAACAGGGAGGCTCCAAGATGGTGGAATAGGGAGGGAGTACACTGATATTCCGGAAAAAGATTGTTTAATAGAAGTGGATACACTGTAGTCTCAGGGAAGAGTTAGGGAAAAAACTGCAAAGGACACACTTCTGGAACTAGTGGGGCACGGTGGACCTATATGGAGGGCACAGGCACCCACGGCTCAGGACCCCAGCAACTGAGTCTCCGCACCAGCGCTGGAAAGGGAGGTAAAGCGAAACTGCAGTAGCCCAAGACACTGGCGGAAAAGCGGCAGGAAGAGCCTAGAGGGAATGAGGCTTGAAGCCCCACTGGGGAAAGCTCACCAGGCTAAATAGAGAAGAGAAAAATAAATAAATAAATAAAAGGGACCGGTACGGACACCATTCTCTTTCTCCACTCACCTTACAAAGGCAAGTAAGAGAAAGAACAGGTGCCATTTTGGACATATGTAACAGCTGCACCAGCTCAGGGCTACGCCTGCCTTCAGCCAAACAGAAAAATCTAACTCTGGTGGGGAGACATAATAGGAGGTTAAGACCTAGTGAATGTGTGGAGCTTATGAACTGGGACTGTGAAAAAAAAAATGAGGGTGTGTGGGAGAACTCACGGAGTGCCTGAGATATGAGTACTCTCAGCTAGAGTTGCCACAAACTCAGTAACCTTGGTAACCCGGTGGGAGACATCGCAGGGGACTCTGAGCTCTCTGAGCTTACACTGAAGACTGCACAGATCCTCTGTGTGGTCCTTAGGACAGAGCAGATGAATATAACACCAACTGGGGCTAGTGCTCAGGCACTGAATACCTTCAAGGAGAATAGCTCAGCTGTGTGGAATTACTTCCCTTCTGAATAAAAGAGAGAGAGAGAGAGAGAGAGAGATTGATTGATTGATTTACCATGCCAAACCTGGGTTTGTCACCTTTGGCACACCTTTAACCCTGAAGAACTGAACAGAGCTCTCTGGCCACACCCACCACAAGCCTCTAGAGATTCACCAAAAGCAGATAGTTCACTTAATCTAGAATCATAGTATAACGAGAAAATCCACCGCAGCAAAGAAAAACAAAAAAAGAAGAAACCAAGAATATCTCCACAATGCCAAGCAACAAATGCAAAAATGAATGCCCCCAAATGAACAAGACATTCCAATTCAAGATTATGAAGATGATGAGATAGAAGAAATGCAAGATACAGATTTCAAAAAATTTATGTTGAGAACATTTAGAAGTTATCAAAAACAAATTCATGAACTACAGAAATCCTTACTGGACAGGACATGAAAATGAAATCTTAGGCTGGTGCCATGGCTCAATAGGATAATCTTCCACCTGCAGTGCTGGCACACTGGGTTCTAGTCTCGGTCGGGGTGCCAGATTCTGTCCCAGTTGCCCCTCTTCCAGTCCAGCTCTCTGTTGTGGCCCAGGAGGGCAGTGGAGGATGGCCCAAGTGCTTGGGCCTTGCACCCTCATGGGAGACCAGGAGAAGCACCTGGCTCCTGGCTTCAAATTAGCACGGTGTATCGGCCGCAGCATGCTGGCCGCAGCGGTCATTGGGGAGTGAACCAATGGAAAAGGAAGACCTTTCTCTCTGTCTCTCTCTCTCTCACTGTCCACTCTGCCTGTCATAAAAAAATGAAAATGAAATCTTAAGCAGGAACCAAAATGAAATGAGGAATCTAGTAGAACATGAACTGTGATATTGAAGAGAAATCAAAATGAAATGAAGAATGCAATGGAACAAATGGCAAACCCATTAGAGAGCCTTAAAAACAGAGTCAGTGAGATAGAAGAGAGAATATCAGACTTAGAAGACAGAACACAGAAAAGCACAGTTAAACCAAAGGAAAGAAGAGGAAATTAGAAATCTTAAAAATATTCTATGAGTCTGCTGAGTATCTCACTTCACATGTTGGATCACTCTCCCCTTTATTTACTCCATCGGTTAGCGTTAGCAGGTACTAGACTTGTCTATGTGCTCCCTTTGACTCCCAGTCCCTCCACCATGACCAACTGTGAACTGAAATTGATCACCTGGAACAGTGAGATGGCATTGGTACATGCCACCTCGATGGGATTGAATTGGAATCCCCTGGTATGCTTCCAACTCCATCACTTGGGGCAAGTCAGCCTGAGCATGTCCCAAATTATACATCTCTTCCCTCTCCCATTCCTACTCCCATGTTCAACAGGGATCACATTTCAGTTAATTTTTAACACTTAAGAATAACTGTGCATCAATTACAGAACTAAACCAGTCATATTAAGTAGAACAGATAAAAAAACTACTAAGAGGGATAATGTATTAAGTTGTTCATTAACAGTCAGGGCTATGCTGATCAAGCCACCATTTCCCATAGTGTCCACCTCACTCCAACAGGTTTCCCTCTTGGTGTTCAGTCAGTCGTCACCGATCAGGGAGAACATATGGTATTTGTCCCTTTGGGACTGGCTTATTTCACTCAGCATGATGTGTTCCAGATTCCTCCATTTTGTTGCAAATGACTGGATTTCGTTGTTTCTTACTGCAGTATAGTATTCTAAAGAGTACATATCCCATAATTTCTTTATCCAGTCTATCGTTGATGGGCATTTAGGTTGGTTCCAGGTCTTAGCTATTGTGAATTGAGCTGCAATAAACATTAGGCTGCAGACCGCTTTTTTGTTTGCCAATTTAAATTCCTTTGGGTAAATTCCAAGGAGTGGGATGGCTGGGTTGAATGGTAGGGTTATCTTCAGGTTTCTGAGGAATCTCCAGACTGACTTCCATAGTGGCTTGACCAGTTTGCATTCCCACCAACAGTGGGTTAGTGTCCCTTTTTCCCCACATCCTCGCCAGCATCTGTTGTTGGTAGATTTCTGCATGTGAGCCATTCTAACCGGGGTGAGGTGAAACCTCATTGTGGTTTTGATTTGCATTTCCCTGATTGCCAATGACCTTGAACATTTTTTCATGTGCCTGTTGGCCATTTGGATTTCCTCTTTTGAAAAATGTCTATTGAGGTCCTTGGCCCATCTCTTAAGTGGGTTGTTGGTTTTGTTTTTGTGGAGTTTCTTGATCTCTTTGTAGATTCTGGTTATTAACCCTTTATCTGTTGCATAGTTTGCAAATATTTTTTCCCATTCTGTCGGTTGTCTCTTCACTCTCCTGACTGTTTCTTTTGCAGTACAGAAACTTCTCAATTTGATGCAATCCCAATAGTTGTTTTTGGCTTTGACTGCCTGTGCCTCCCGGGTCTTTTCCAGAAATTCTTTGCCTGTGCCAATATCTTGAAGGGTTTCTCCAATGTTCTCTAGTAACTTGATGGTGTTGGGGCTTAGATTTAGGTCTTTTATCCATGTTGAGTGGATTTTTGTGTAAGGTGTAAGGTAGGGGTCTTGCTTCATGATTCTGCACGTGGAAATCCAATTTTCCCAGCACCATTTATTGAATAGACTGTCCTTGCTCCAGGAATTAGTTTTAGATCCTTGATCAAATATAAGTTGGCTGTAGATGTTTGGGTTGATTTCTGGTATTTCAATTCTGTTCCATTGGTCTATCCATCAGTTTCTGTACCAGTACCATGCTGTTTTGATTAAAACTGCCCTGTAGTATGTCCTGAAATCTGGTATTGTGATGCCTCCGGCTTTGTTTTTGTTGTACAAGATTGCTTTAGCTATTCGAGGTCTCTTGTGCCTCCATATGAATTTCAGCACCATTTTTTCCAGTTCTGAGAAGAAGGTCTTCGGTATCTTGATTGGTATTGCATTGAATTTATAAATTGCTTTTGGGAGAATGGACATTTTGATGATATTGATTCTTCCAATCCATGAGCATGGAGACTGAAAGTGAAAGTTTGGAAAAAGATATTCCGTGCCAACAGAAATGAAAAAAGAGCTGGCATAGCCATCTAAATATCAGAAAAAAATAAGAAAAAAATAAATTTTAACACAAAAACTGTTGAGAGAGACGAAGAGGGGCACTATATAATGATTAAGGGATTAATTCAACAGGAAGAGGTAACTATTATAAATGTATATGCACCTAATGACAGGTTACTGGTTTATTTAAAAGATATGTTGAGGGACTTAAAGGGAGACTTAGACTCCAATACAATAGTATTGGGGGAGTTCATTACTCCACTCTCAGAAATAGACAGATCAACTGGACAGAAGATCAACAAGGATGACCACTCTCACCCCTGTTATTCAATATAGTTCTGGAAGTTTTAGCCAGAGCCATTAGGAAAGAAAAAGAAATTAAAGGGATACAAGTTGGGAAGGAAGAACTCAAACTATCCCTCTTTATAGATGATATGATTCTTTACTTAGGGAATCCAGAGAACTCTACTAAGAGACTATTGGTACTCATAGAAGAGTTTGGCAAAGTAGCAGGATATAAAATAAATGCACAAAAATCAACAGCCTTTGTATAAACAGACAATGCCATGGCTAAGAAAGAACTTCTAGGATCAAGCCATTCACAATAGACACAAAAACAATCAAATACCTTGGAATAAACTTAACCAAGGACATTAAAGATCTCTACGATGAGAATTACAAAATCTTAAAGAAATAAATAGAAGAGGATAACAAAAAATGGAAAAATCTTCCATGCTCATGGATTGGAAGAATCAACATCATCAAAATGTCCATTCTCCCAAAAGCAATTTATAGATTCAAAGCAATACCAATCAAAATACCAAAGACACTTTCTCAGATCTGGACAAAATGATGCTGAAATTCATGTGGAGGTAAAGAAGACCTCGAATAGCTAAAGCAATCTTGTACAACAAAAACAAAGCCAGAGGCATCACAATACCAGATTTCAGGTCATACTACAGGGCAGTTGTAATGAAAACAGCATGGTACTGGTACAGAAACAGATGGATAGACCAATGGCACAGAATAGAAACACCAGAAATCAATCCAAACATCTACAGCCAACTTATATTAGATCAAGGATCTAAAACCAGTTCCTGGAGTAAGGACATCCTATTCAATAAATGATGCTTGGAAAACTGCATTTCCACATGCAGAAGCATGAAACAAGTCCCCTACCTTACACAAAAATCCACTCAACATGGATTAAAGACCTAAATCTAAGCCCCAACACCATCAAATTATTAGATAACATAGGAGAAACCCCTCAAGATATAGGTGCATGAAAACCTTCTTGGAAAAGACCCCAGAATCACAGACAGTCTAAGCCAGAATTAACTATTGGGATTGCATGAAATTGAGAAGTTTCTGTACTGCAAAAGAAACAGTCAGGAAATTGAAGAGACAACCGACAGAATGGGAAAAAATATTTGCAAACTATGCAACAGATAAAGGATTAATAACCAGAATCTACAAAGAGATCAAGAAACTCCACAAAAACAATGCAAACAACCCACTTAAGAGATGGGCCAAGGACCTCAATAGACATTTTTCAAAAGAGGAAATCCAAATGGCCAACAGACACATGAAAAAATGTTCAGGATCACTAGCAATCAGGGAAATGCAAATCAAAACCACAATGACGTTTCACCTCACCCCGGTGAGAATGGCTCAGATACAGAAATCTACCAACAACAGATGCTGGCGAGGATGTGGGGAAAAACTGTTGTGTTCTCACTGTTGGTGGGAATGCAAACTGGTAAAACCACTATGGAAGTCAGTCTGGAGATTCCTCAGAAACCTGAATATAACCCTACCATACATCCCAATATCCCACTCCTTAGAATTTACCCAAAGGAAATTAAATTGGAAAATACAAGAGCTGTCTGCACCTCAATGTTTACTGCAGTTCAATTCACAATAGCTAAGACATGGAATCAACCTAAATGTCCATCAACAGTAGACTGGATAAAGAAAGCACGGGATATGTACTCTATAGATTACTACACAGCAGTAAAAACAATGAAATCCGATCATTTGCAACAAAATGGAGGAATCTGGAAAACATCATGCTGAGTGAAATTAGCCAGTCCCAAAGGGACAAATATCATATGTTCTCCATGATTGGTGACAACTAACTGAGCACCAAAAAGGAAACCTGTTGAAGTGAAATGGACACTATGAGATACAATGACTTCATCAGCCCTTGTCCTGATTATCAAGGAACAACTTAATACTTTATCCCGTTTAGTATTTTTTGTTGTTGTTCTTTAATCCTATTGGTTGAACTCTTTAATTAACACAGAATTATTCTTAGGTGTTTAAATTTAACTGAAATGTGATCCCTGTTAAATATTAGAGTGGGAATAAGAGAAGGAGGAGAAGTACAGTTTGGCACATGCTCTATTGGACTTGCCCCAGATGGTAGAGTTAGAAACGTGGCAAGGGATTCCAATTCAATCCCACCAAGGTGGCATGTACCAATGCCATCTCACTAGTCAAAGTGATCAGTTTCAGTTCATAATTGATCATAATGATAGGATTGGAGTCAAAGGGATTACATAAACAAGACTAGTGCATGCTAATACTAACTGATAGAATTAAATGGTGAGAACCATCCAACATGGGAAGCAGGATACACAACAGACGCATAGATTGGCAGATGTCCTAAACAGCACTCTGGCCTCAGAATCAGCCCTTAAGGCATTTGGATCTGGCTAAAAAGCCCATGAGAATATTTCAGGCATGGAAAACCAAGACACTCTGGCAAAAAACAAACAAACAAACAAACAAACAAAAACCCCCAATTTAAAGATCTCTGTGAGTGAGTTCCCAGTAGGAAGAACAAGCCATCAAAGAAGGAGGTACCTTTCTCTGAAGGGAGGAGAGAACTTCCACTTTGACTATGACCCTGTCTGAATACGATCACAGTTGGCAAACCCAAAAGGCTTCCATAGCCTCGGCAACTCATGACAAGAGCCTAGAGTGATTACTGATGCCATAAACAAGAGTGTCAATTGTTAAACCAATAACAGGAGTCACTGTGCACTTACTCCTCATGTAGGATTTCTGTCCTTAATGTGTTGTACAATGTGAATTAATGCTATAACTAGTACTCAAACAGTACTTTATACTTTGTGTTTCTGTGTGAGTGCAAACTATTGAAATCCTAACTTAATATATGCTAAATTGATCTTCTGTATAATTGGAAATGAATCTTGATATGAATGGGATGAGAGAGGGAGTGGGAGATGGGAGGGTTGCTGGTGGGAGGGAAATTATGGGGGGGCACTGTAATCCAAAAGCTGTACTTTGGAAATTTGTATTTATTAAATAAAATTTTAAAAAATAAATAAAAACCCACAATAAACTTAAACTTGAGGTTCTAAAACTTATTTGATACATTAGAGAGCAGTGTATTTTATCACAAAAAATAGAAGCCACTCTGGATAGTTTAAGTAGAAAGACAGTTATTTAACCATATGAAGAAAATAATTGATGCTCTAAGAGGACTTGAAGGTCAGAATTTTGTAGCGTAGTGAAAACTTGCATTACTTTTCAGTGTTCAATTTTACGTCTATAAAATGACAGTGGCAATATTAACAGGAGAAAATTCACTTTTACTACATGCATGCACACTGACTCTCACAAAATATGAAATTTGAAGAAAGGCCAGATGATTGCAATTTACCTAGAATTCTGAGCTAAATAAAGGAATAGGGTCTTTGGGATTCTTAGGAATGGAAGGGCCAAGTTATAGGAAGGTGAGAGAAGGGAACATATGATGACTAAATGGTGTCTTGTTAAACACATGCAGTCTCCCAGGTAATAAAATTGTCTTACAGTAGTTCTCAGACTAATAAGTTATAGCCTGTGACCAAGCCTGCTAGGCATGGTTTTGGTCTTCTATCTCTTCTCCTATGATACAGTTAATCTCCCTTGATGGATCAGATTCCCAGGGAGGGGTCTCATGACAATTATCTATCTTTAAGCAACTGGATAAAACAAATTCAGAGAAATTCCCTTGCTGCTTTTTAAAGAAAAGGAGCCAGAGACAGGAGTGTATGAGGAGGTCAAAGATACCATCCTTATGAGACCTCTCCATTCTCTTTTTCAAAAAATTTTAAAAGGCAGAAATAGGGAGAGAGATAAAGAGGGAGAGAGAGAGAGATCCCATCTATTGGTTCTCTACCCAAATGCCTGCAACATTTGAGCCAGGCCAAAGTCTAGAGCCTGAAAGTCAATCTGAGTGTCCCATATGAGTGGAAGGGATCCAACTACTTGAGCCATCACATGCTGCCTCCCAAGGTGGCATTAGCAGGAAGCTGAAACTCAAACTGAAACTGGGACTCAAATCCATGGCCTGTGCAGGCATCGCAATCAGAATCATAATCACTACAGCAAATACCTGTCCCCTTTCCAGTCTTTTTTTAGTTCATAGTACTCAACATGCCAAGGAACCGTACTTTGGCAGGGTATCACATTCTGATTCCTAACAATTATAATCCTTAAGATGAGAACAAACCAGGGCACTTTCTAAGAAGAGCATGGCTACTGTCACTCAAACCCATCACCTCAGTTCACATGAGTGGGAACTGAAACTTGCTGTTAGAAATTCTGCCCTGAGAAAGCTGGTCATCTCCAATGTCAAGCTCAATAGAATGTTTTTCTGTGCCATTGCACTTTGTTCAAGTTTGAAACTATACAAATATAACCAGTTAGCAGAGTTAAGGTAAATGCCATTTGCGAGGAGACTGAGAAGCTGAATTTAGACTTTGGCAGAAAAAGTGGGAATTACATTGAAAGAATCTTAAATATAGACTCTTGAAAACATGATGAGTACTCAAAATCTTATAAATATTCACAAAATATGGATACAGGACTGATTTTCTATCCACTGTCAATTTATTAGCTATTTTTGGGGGGACCAAAAAGGCTTAGATAATTTAAAATCCTTAAAGTTTCAATTTTATAACACAACATTTCCAGTTAAAATTTTCTGATCTGGTATGTAGGTAGCCAAGATTATGATCATGGTGGCATTCTGTTTAATCATGGATATCCAACAACCTCAATATTGGTTAAATATAAGCAGATATGCTAATGGTGTCTGAAACAAATGATAATTTTAGATGGAGAAGCAACATTTTAGAATGAAGCTACATTCTTTGCTCTGGCTTTAATGGAGTCCCTAACTCCATTACCAAACCAAACATAAAAAAATAAATAAAATAAAACAGTGAATATAGCAGATTACCTCCATAATTTTTTTGGGTCTTATCCTATCAGTCAAAGGCCTTGACAGAATAAAGACGGACCCCACCCCCTAACCAACCCCAATAAGAGATTTCAGAATCTGAAGAGGTTTCTTAACCTCTTTGCCAAATGCCCACACTAAAAATGTCTAATGATTCAAATTTTAATCTCATCCAAAAAACACCTTCAGTGAAATAACCAGATAAACATCTGATCAAATATCTAGGCACCATAAACCAATCAAGAATACAAAAAAAGAAAAGCCCATGAGAGTATTTCAGGCATGGAAAGCCAAGACACTCTGGGGAAAAAAAATAACCTAAATGAAAGATCTCTGTGAGTGAGATCCCAGTGGAAAGAACGGGTCATCAAAGAAGGAGGTACCTTTCTCTGAAGGGAGGAGAGAACTTCCACTTTGACCATGGCCTTGTCTAAATATGATCAGAGTCAGTGAACTCAGGGGGCTTCCATAGCCTTGGCAGCTCATGACAAGAGCCTAGGGTGATTACTGATGCCATAAACAAGAGTGTCAATTTGTTAATTCAACAACAGGAGTCACTGTGCACTTACTCCTCATGTAGGATCTCTGTCCTTAGTGTGCTGTACATTGAGATTTAATGCTATAACTAGTACTCAAACAGTGTTTTTCACTTTATGTTTCTGTGTGGGAGCAAACTGTTGAAATCTTTGCTTAATGTATGCTAAACTGATCTTCTGTATATAAAGAGAATCGAAAATGAATCTTGATGTGAATGGAAGGGGAGAGGGAGTGGGAAAGGGGAGGGTTGCGGGTGGGAGGGACGTTATGGGGGGGAAGCCATTGTAATCCATAAGCTGTACTTTGGAAATTTATATTCATTAAATAAAAGTTTAAAAAAAAACCAACCAAACAAACAAACAAACAAAACACCCAATAAAGCAGGAACTAGTGTTCTAAAACCAGGAACTAGTGTCTGCTCCTTGTCTAGAATGTTCTGAAGGCAGGGGTTCAATCAAGTATACTGTCCAGAGAGCATGAGGATATATAGTGTATTTGTTTAGCTAACAGGGCCTGGAAGACGCACATTTCTTTCCTTTTTCCTCCTGCCAATCTTACCAAGACATCAGAATGTAGGAATATAATTTACTGGGGTTTGGGGAAACCGACAGAATAGAGCTAGAGCCAAAAGTTACCTGGCTGCCCAGTGATGGGGTATTAAAGGTTCCTGGGAGTCCACTTGCTGCTGACAGAAGCAAAAAAGAGAAAGACAGAAGTGAGGATCTTCTGAAAGCTGAGGAAACTGATATTACCCTAATCAAGGCCACTGTAGACCAGAGATCAAGGCCATCAGAGCAAATCAGATTTGTAACACAAGCACCCATCTTTCATCTACTGGCACCAAACTATAGAAACAACAATGGACTCCACCAGCACTGGGGGCCAGAGTGCAGAGGATACGAGTAGCATGAACAAGCAGAGGAAGATCACCATCCCCTAATATTAACATTAAATTTTATTGCAAAAAATTGAAACCCATCAGAATTGTTTTACATTATGCATTTTCTATGAATATTTTGAAGACCTTCATATTCTTGGAGTTCAAAATTCATTGTGCTTAATTTTTATTTTTTATTTCTGCTTTATCTATGTTCTACAAAAAGAGTATTTTACAGATACTTTACCATACAAAATTTGTTTGAATTATATCTGTTTGAAGTGGTAAGATCATGGCTAGAAGGCAGATTACATTATAACAAACTACACAATCCATCATAAAAGTATTGTGTGTGTGTGTGTGTGTGCGTGCTACATTATACTTTTTCCTTTTCAAAACTAACATAAAACACAGAGCTACATTGATTAGTACTTTGCCTATTCCTAAATTTGGGATTAATACTTCCTTTTTACAAAATCATAAATCCTTTAGGAGGACAAATTCTCACACGCTGATGATTGCCACCTGACTTACCTTGCAAACTACATGAGCATTTTCTACATTGGTGATAAGAGGAGGAAAATGTAAAATCATATTTTGCATACACATGGGTGGAATAAAATCACATCCAATTTTAATATTCAGTCTCTGTTGAATATGTTTTTACATATATATGTAAAAGTTCTCCTACATACATATATATATATATATATATATCTCCTTATATGTAATCACAACTTGTGAATTGATAAAGTCCATTCTCTAGAAATGATCAACTGCTTTCCAAAGCATTTACTGATGATGAATAAATGGAACATCTGCTTTTCATAGAAGGAATTTTCAAGTAGCAGAAGAAATTTTCAAATCCTGTTTTAATGGTTCAGTTTCATCTGTCCAGCAACCATACCTATGCTCTTTGTGTGCCACAAGGCTTTCCCATGGATCAACTTGGGTTTAAAGGTTGCTGAACTGTAATTTTTAAAAAGGATTTTTTCTATGCCTAAAATTGCTTCCTGTTTTTCCAACAGCACTATTTTTAAGCTTTTCAGATCTCTGATTTAGTATACTTTTTCTGTGTTATATTTTCATAGCTGTTTCCTATATTAATGGGTAGTGCACTTTTTTTTTCATTTTATCTTAAGCTTCTGTTAAAGACACAGCTGTATGATCTATTGTCCCCAGGAATGGCTTCAAATTTTCTCATTACTGCAAGACATTAAATTGCCAAGATATGATTTACTTTATTAAGTGCCTTTTATGTCATGTACGTTGGAGAGTTTTTGTGACTGTTATTTAAATTTCATTGCCCTGGTAATCTGTCTCAGTGTTCAAAAACAAAGGAGAGGCTAGTTGTTGGAAGGGACTAAGCCACCTAAAACATTAGCTAAGTGCCCCTGCCTCGTTAGGCAGACACCACCACAAGAGACCACACGCCGCATGCAACCAGAGCAGCCACCTGGAAAAGCAGAGCAGAGGCTGCCCTTGGCACTGGTTTTCCAAATTCACTCCTATCAGCTGCACACATTTCTGAATATGTGCAAGCACACAGAAGACCACAGAAGTGGAAAATTGGAAGGGGAGAAAATATTCCCTCAGGCAAAGATTGAAAGTTAATTTTCAAGAATGCTTAGGTGGAGAATGCTTGCCGGATTTCGATAAAGGTAAAGAGTATAATGGAAGGCCTCTGTTTCCATGCTGGGGACTGTACTGAACTGGCTGATAAGAAAATGAAATTATGTACACAAACTTAAGGCAATGACGAAGGAATTCAGTCATGCTAAGCAAGGCTCAGAAAACTGTCACTGTGTCTAAGAAAGTGATTTTTTACATGTTTGTGCCAGTATAGTATTGGAATGAAAAAATAAGTTAGGTAGAAATGAGATGATTGAAGTCACTGCTCCATTTGGTGGAAAAATATCCCAACATTTTTACATAATGTATTAAGCAAGAGTGGATAATTTAAAACACTGGATCAGAACAAATGTTTTGCAGAAGCATTATAAGCACACATTCTATATATTAGTTCCAAAGTTACTAAGATAATTTAACAGACATATTTTATTTGCTGATAAGTTCTGAGGCCATTATTTTTAGTCTTTTGATTTGTAATGTGCACTTAATTTTAAGATTTATAGGTGAATGAAAAATCTTAGATGATTTAAACAATGGCGTCACTAACGATGTGTTAGCACTGCAACATCACCGTTATTCAAGTTAGCAGATTTTAGGTATGTTGTTTCAGAAGTTACATCATGAAATTATCCAAATTCTTGTCATCATATATATTTCTGTTTGATGGAATTAAACTAAAATGAATTTCTTTAAAAAGAAGTGAACTTTTAAACTATGTTTTCCAGAATGATTTCCGATAATAATTTGATAGCTCATCTCAGTTATTTTTTTCCTCCAATTACAACATTTTCAGAAATTTTCTTTGTTGAAGAACAATAACATGCAAGGGACCATGTGCTGTATTACATAATGTATTCATCAACAATCTATTCAGATAGAGCTATTGGGTAGGCAGCAGAGGTCCAAGTACTTATACCTCTGCCCATATACATGGGAGATCTAGATGGAGTTTTGGGCTCCTGGCTTCAGTTTGGCCAAGCCCCAGTGGTCGGGGCAGTTTGGAGAGTGAACTAGCAGGTAAAAGATCTCTTTCACTTTCTTTCTGTCATTCTACCTTTCAAATAAATAAATACATATAAAAAAGTTTTCTACATTGTCATATTGTTTTTTTTTCTGCTGGACTAATTTATTTTTTAAAATTTTATTTAAGGTATATACATTTCTTGTACTTAATCTATACATATTTAGGAACATAGTGATTCTTCCCACCATACATTTTGAATATTGTAGCAAGGTTCAAATCCAAGCTGCCTTGGCTTAGTTTTGAAACAAAGGAATAATGCTTTCTTCTTCATTAACTGGCTTTTAAAGATTAATGTATTTTATTTTTATTTTTAAAGGAAAAATCACTATAACCTATTTATTTATTGTCCATGGATTGAATTGTCAATTGCAACACACAACATTTAGAAATATTTGTATTTTGGACAAAATTTTCAACCTTTTGTTTGTGTCCTTGTCCTCCTTTGGACTCCAATTGACAGTAGGGTCAAAGAGAACAAACAGATGAGTCAGAAAACTAGGAAAAGTTAGTGAAGCAGGCAATGGAGGAAGCTTACACAACTAAGTTGTTCTGCAGTTAAAGTAGGCAGATATCCTGGCAGGTGACACAGTTGGACAGCACAGTCCCATGAAGCCATTAGCATAAAGATTTCTTCAGAAAAAATTTCAACTGCAGTCAAATGAAATCCAGAGGTTTGTAGTCATAGCACAGATGAATAGGACAACTGAACAGTAGACAAAATCAAGTAAGATACTAGGATCCAGGATATAAAATAAAAACTTGTGACTTGTCCCATAGACTTCTTTGGAGCAGATTGAGTGATATAAAAGTAAAAACCAATCCTGCTGATGATAGGATTTCAACTATTTTCCAGTGCATCAAGGTTGGAGCCAACAGAAAACCAAGCATATGAACGAATTATACTCCAAACTACAGGACAGCTGTAAAATCACTTGCAATGCTTCTGCAGAGTGGTTGCTACTTTCTTACCTCAGCCCTGTTTCATTTCTCCCACCTCTTGAACAAAGGAGACAAACATTCAGTTGCAGAACTGTTCCACTTCCTAGCACATTCATCTCAAAATTCTCTCCCCTCTGCCCACTTCAGTGTCCCTCCAGAATCAGCTAACACAAGCCAAATCCAAGCAACAGATCCTCTCCTCCCCCATACCCCATCCCATCTCACTTTCCAAGTTATCCCCACAGGAGCTCTGGTACATGCTATCCCTTATACTAGAAGACTAATAAGCTGTACTTTGTATAACTCTGTGTTCCTGGTTGTTTTCTGTCAATGGGATATAATGAAGGAAAGAGACCAGTTCTTAGGACAAGCATGGTTACACAATTAAGATTTGCTGCTGGCACAAAACTGGGTTATAGTAAACTTGACTATGGTCAGAGTTTGGTCCAGAACCTTGGACTAGTACTAACTCACAAGGCTAAGTGGCCCCTGGCTGCATTGTTAGGAAAGATCTGAGGCTAGGAGAAGATAACCATACACAAAGGCTAAATGTATCGTAGTTCTCTAGCAGCTTAAGGTAGTCTTTTAAGTAATACATTGTGAAAATTAGATATGTAGTGTTTTTGTTTAAGTATTTAATCTAGTGCTAATTTTGTGATACATGTATTTAAAAAGCCCTAAGGCTTTTTTATATTAATGAATGGTTTTTAAAGTTTGTCTCTGTTTTGTTCTAAAAAAGAAAATCTTGTGCTTATAATCATTATCTGGAAAATCCTCTTTGATCCATGAACACTTATATTTACATTTGGTATAAATTTCCTTAGCTAAGCTTTCATGTGCTGTTCAGAGTTGTTATGAAAACAGTGTGAGCATAAGAGATGCATTTCTTTCCCCCAGAAATTTCATTAGGAAACATAAATATTCTACACCATTGTAAACCAGAATGTAATCCATTGCAAAGTCTAATCTTGAAGATTTGTCCAAGCCTCCCTGTTTGTTTACCAAAATATAAGTGAAAAGAAAAGAAAAACAGTACCTAAACCTCATTATAAATTCCTGACTGTGCAGTAAAGGTGCAGCTGTTAGCTATTCATCACCTAAACTTCACTTTGTTTCTATTGACAGAGCATTTTAATAACCACAATTCTCCAGTTGATGTAAAGTATTCCACATTTCTGTGCTCAAGCAATTTATTATTTAACTGCCTAAAATAGGAAGTTTTATTTTCTGCAATTCTTGGTAATTCTTCTTCCTTGAAGGATATTTTTTTTCTGTTAAAAATGAAACAGAATAACAATGATTGCCTTTTCTAAAAAATTTTACTCTGGCACTGTAGCCAGATGTGATAGATAATACAAAACAATTTCAGTAGAAGAGGCTTGGTGTCATGTAACTGAGAATACTTGAGCTATAATGGGTGACCATAATATTGATCTCTTCTGTCTCAGTTTTGAAACTGTTTGAGTAATTTTTAAAAACGGAGTAAAAACTAACATATATAAATCAGAGACAATGTCCAGCGTTGTATAGAATAAAAAGATCAATGTTTGCCCATCTGATTCTGCCTCCCATTTTCCAGTTGCTCAGCTACACTCCCAAGTCCTCTGTACCTTTTGCTTAATGAAAGGTGAGATATAGTGCTTTGTTTTAAAATCATGGTTAGTCTAGTAATCAATAATACAATGAGATTATTTTTAATAATGAACCATCTCTCCCATGTTGTACTTTAAGCTAATGATGTGATAAGATCTAGAGAAAGTACACTATGGTTTTGCTTCTGACAGCAAACAAAGCTTGGGTTGTCAACTCATTCACATTAGGTATTGAATGATGGGGGTGAAAAATTACTTACACATGAAACAAGAAATAGCAATGTTTTACAGAGACAAGCTTTACCATGTCTCTTTCATGCTATTACTTAACTGATAGGAAATTGATTTGAGAACAACCTGACCAAGTTTATGTTTCATTTTGTATTGATATTCTTTTAGTTATATGTTTTATATTTTAATTTGAGGGAAAGAAAAATGATATCTTAAAGGCTATTTTCATGGCCCTTGATGATTTTGTTCCCCATTGCATTTCCTTATTCTTTCTAAAGCTATTTTGCTAAAGGCTACAATATACTAAGAGTTAGAGCTAGTGGAGTGGAAGTAACTCGGCTTTGAAGCTAAGTGGCCAGACTACCTCCCTCCAGCAAAAATAATTCCTTATGATAAAGCAGAATTCCTTTCTAATAGGCCTGGTGGACTTCTAAGAGTTCACCTGAGTGTCAGTCTGAGTTAGAATGTATTTAGGATGCCATAGTGAAGGAAGAAAATACCGTTTGTTCAAATAAGACATAAAAATAAAACTCAAGCTTTACTTTTCTTCCCCCCCGCAGGCAAAGCAGGATGGAATTAGGGATAGGAAAAAATCTATAATTTTTTTAGAGAAAGGGTCATGACTGTAAGTATTGGCAATGGCAATTTAAGAAACAATTTGAGAAACCAATATGTTTGGCTTCACCAACTTCAATGTATTATAAAATTATATGTCTTTTAATATGAAATACTATAGCTTCAGTCTGCATCCCATGAATTGAAGGGAATTTCATACTGCTCCTCAGGTCTCTTCCTGAGATATTCTCTGAAACCCAGTGGAATTAGTGTTGAGCGAATCAATCCTGGTTACTGTCATTGGACAGTCTTGGTCGTCTGAAGAAGGGTCCATTGACACATTAGCCTACTGACAAGACCCAGGAAGACTAAGTAATTTGGATCAATGTTTACTGACCACATTGCAGTACTCCATCATAGTTCCTCAGAGTGCAAGGTGAGGAGAAATTGAAAATCAATTACACACTTTGCTGGTGTTCTTTGCTATTTTTAAAAAATGTGTAATGGGGGTCCTCTATTCATAGGGACATTCATCCAATGAACGAGATAAGACAATAGTGCAAATTTTTCAAAAATGTCTACTCTTTCTCCAAATAATCCATGACAGAGGCCAGCAGTGATCCAGGTTACATATTAATTTCAAGAAATGAATTTTATGGTTTACAAGTTTGTTATCTGGCCATAGAATTATTCAAACTTACATATTCATACATAATCCATAAATATGTACATTCCAATTTAGAAACGACTTCAACAACTTCTTTCCCTGAATGATAGGCAGGATTTATATATGTGCAACTAAAAGGCTCATCCTGGTTCCTTTCCTGAGAGGAGGATTAGTAGCAAAGGTAAGTATACTTTCTAAAACTCTATCTCACCAGACAAGTCAAAGAAGCAAGTCTTTTATTAAAAACCAAAATAAAGTAACAAACCATATCTCAAATTTCATTTTTATTGGGTGCTTATGTATGAGGGTCCTTTGAAAAGTCTGTGGAAAATGCAATTAAAAGATGTTTATTTTGGTGCAAAAAATTTTAAATCTATATATAGAAGGGATCTTTGAAAACACCATAGAAAACGTGTATTAGGAAAAAAGTGCATGGATTTCAAATTTGTGCTTGCTAAAGTAAATATCTTTTAACTCTATTTTCCCATGGACTTTTTGAAGTACCCTCCTATTTAACATAGGCTTGTTATACAGCTTAGTTTTTAGCATAGGGCATGTGGGTTATAATGGGTACAGTAAGAAGTGAGGCAACTCCTGGATGGTATAATTCTGATCTAGAATTTTTTATTTATTTTTATTTATTTATTTTTAAATGTGAAATTTTGAGTAATTTAATTCATATATTCTGATCATAAAATTCTTCACTTTTTTTTATCATTTTAGTCACAAAAATATCTCCTTGACTGTAGATGTTATTCAGTCTGTGTCAAATGTTAAATAAATTCTAGATGAAACTCACATTTTCAACTGATTTGGGTCTAACTGCCCAGTTCTAATTAAATTTTCCTCTCCAGATACAGACTTTCAAGTGGGAAACTTGAGTTTTCACCTTAACTTCAAGACGTGAAGAGTAAAACCAGTGGAGTGTCACCTTGAGCTTCATTGTGGATACAGATTAGGAAACACACGAGCACTCTTTTCTGCTTTGAGGACAGTGTTTAGCGTATTTTAATGGAGTTCTATTAAATGTTTCTAATTTTTGGTCTTAAGCAATTGATCTTAATTTTTATTCTTGCCAATTGAAACACTTCCCCATAGTAAACATAGTAAATTCTCAAAATTTCTCCCTTGCTCAGAATGCAAATGGCGTAGAAAATTCACAAACTGAGAAAAAAACTTCCTGTGTCATTCGTGAGTGGAGACTTTTTAAGCTTAGTGGAATATACTGTGGTTATTCAAGTGGCCTGCCAGGTGCCACAGTAGATTACTGAGCTTATGCTGTTTAGTTTTAAAGACAGAACAACTGGGAGTTGTTGTGTAAGTAAATGCTCTTTATTTATCTGTTTTGATGGATTTTGGACAGGAAAGAGTCAGAATTCCTAAAGTTGCAAGACTATCTTGGAGAGCCAGTTTAAAACTTGCCTGTGTTCGATATGAAAATTAATACTACTTGCTATAACATATAACTCCCAACCCCCTACCCGCCAACACACACACACAATTTATTTCACACTCACATCACAGTGTAGTGTAGACTGGGTGTCTTTCCTGAGAAAGGTTTCCTCCAAGGTTCTGACTAAAGGATTCTGGTTCTTTCCATATGTTATCCTACCTTGTCTGATTCTTTCACGTTCAACCTCAGAGCAAAAATAGAGAGCTTAGTTGAATATCTGGGAGACTACAGCATATAGGACAGGAAGAAACAAGTTATCGCTTCCATTCACATATTTTAACCTAAACTTAATACACTGCTTCCCCAAGCTGACCTCCAGAGAGGCTTGTAAATGTTCCTTTTGCATGTTTGGCAACAGGAAATAGGCTGGGTGAGTATGTAACCAGGCTCTGCCACTGTGCTCTTGACAACAGCGGTGTCAGCTGCATTTGTTTTTGTAAAGTTTATGAAGCTCATTCTATTCAATTTAGGATGGCAAAAGCCCGAGGTAACTTCTGTCTCCATTCACTTCTGTACAATTTCAGAGACACTGTTGAGTTTCAACAAGTCTTATAGGTCATCTGTTGACTCTACAGCTGAATTGTCAAACTTCTCACTGGTTTGACCTCGACTGAGAGATGCTGGTCGATGAGGAACAGCTTGCGTGAGAGGACCTGGCTGGCTCTGGTTTGGGATTCTCATCTCCTTTTTTTAATAATCCTTTGAGAATATTATCCAGCAGTAAGAAGTAACTCCTGAGAAGGCATGCTATTTGTGATATGCATGCCCAACTAACTTCAAAAATAAAATGCAGAGACTCTACTCAGATTCTGTAACTTTGGCTTTTTGCTTTTCATCTCTGTCATCTAAATTAACACCATAGTTAGTGAGAACTAAAGAGGAATTTTAAACAAGTCATATAATTCCCAGATACAATTTCAAAATTGCCTAAGCAATGCCTTGTCTGGTGTTATTGTCTCTGAATATTTATCTAAAAAATATAAGAAAAAGAATGTTAACAATTATTTCCTGGGTCATTAATAAATTGAGTTTTCTTCCTCTTATTCTTGCTTTCCTCCAAAAATCTTCACTTTCAGCTCAGTGGCATGGAGTACATGGAAAGGGGCATATTCCAGGATTTCAACCTTACCAGAACTTCCAGGACAGGGAAGCCTGTGTTCTACATATTCCATGTTCTTTTCTGAAATTTTTATTGAGCTCAAATGCAAAAAGTTTTAATTTTTATAGCCTGGTTCCATCCAAAATAGGCTGCTGTGATGGGACTTAATCCCAAACTAGGGGATGGTTTTTTTTCTTTGTTTGTTTGTTTGTTTTTACAGGCAGAGTGGACAGAGAGAGAGAGAGACAGAGAGAAAGGTCTTCCTTTACTGTTGGTTCACCCTCCAATGGCTGCTGCAGCCCATGCACTGCGACCGGTGTACCGCGCTGATCCAAAGCCAGGAGCCAGGTGCTTCTTCTGGTCTCCCATGGGGTGCAGGGCCCAAGCACTTGGACCATCCTCCACTGCCTTCCCGGGCCACAGAAGAGAGCTGGCCTGGAAGAGGGGCAACCGGGACAGAATCCGGCTCCCTACCGGGACTAGAACCCGGTGTGCTGGTGCCGCAGCTGGTCTAGGTGATGTTAAGGATTGAATATTTGTGTACCCCCAATATTTGTATTTTGAAGCCTAAATCTGTAATGTGTTAGTATTAGCAAGGTAGAACCTTTGACAAGTGATTAATGGAGTCCTCATGAATAGGTTTCAGTGCCCTGAAGGCACCCAAGAGTTCTCTCACTCTCTTTTCACCGTATAAGAATTTGTCAGTCTGCAATCCAGATGAGTCATAACCAAAACCCAACCATGTTGGCACTCTGACTGTGGTCTTTAGCCACCAATGCCTAAGTTCTTCTGTTGGTTCTCTACCTGGGAGATTTCCTATGGATCTCTATCTCTGGAAGTGCTCTTTCTTCCAAAATTTTGTTAAAGATGTGGTCTCCCATGCTCATTTACAGAACGTGTCTCCTTGGTATTTTTAGTATATCTCTCTTGGGAACCATCCATGGTAATTCCACATAAGATATAGTTCTCTCTTTAGAGTAGGGCTTATTCTGTGGTTTGGAGGCCAACTCCAGTTCCCTCTGTTGCATTTCCTTTGAGACAACATTGAAACAAATAGTACTTTACAAATATGTTTTAAATAAATGAATAGTAAGTACTAGGTACACTTTTAAAAATCTTATATTAGGGGCTGGCACTGTGGCGCAGTGGGTTAAAGCCCTGCCCTGATGCATCGGCATCCCATATGGGCACCAGTTCTAGTTCCAGCTGCTCCTATTCCAATCCAGCTCTCTGCTATGGTCTGGGATACCAGTTAAAGATGGCCCAAGTCCTTGGGCCCCTGCACCTGCATGGGAGACCTGGAAGAAGCTCCTTGCTCCTAGCTTTGGATCAGTGCAGCTCCAGCCATTGAGGCCATCTGGGGAGTGTACCAGCAGATGGAAGACCTCTCTGTCTAACTCTAATTCTTTAACTCTTTCAAATAAATAAAATAAATCTTTAAAAAATCTTACATTAACACTTTCATTCTTATATTACTTGCTAGGTTTATTTATGTCGTATAATTTGATGAAGGCCTAGAAAAATATTGCATCATATATAGCAATGTCAGGTAATGCGTTTTCCAAATTGCAACTCCAGTAGGCAGTGTAACCTATAACAGTTTCATTATAAGCAAGAAATTGTAGAAAATTTAGTGATTACATTTACTCAAGAAAAAACATTAAATTTCTAACTGACATGGCAGCCTTACTCCTAGAATTTCAGAAAATATTATGTGGACCCACTTAAGAGATGGGCCAAGGACTTCAATAGACATTTTTCCAAAGAGGAAATCCAAATGGCCAACAGACACATGAAAACATGTTCAAGATCACTAGCAATCAGGGAAATGCAAATCAAAACCACAATGAGGTTCCACCTCACCCCAGTTAGAATGGCTCACATTCAGAAATCTACCAGCAATAGATGCTGGAGAGGATGTGGGGAAAAAGGGACACTAACCCACTGTTGGTGGGAATGCAAACTGGTTAAGCCACTATGGAAGTCAGTCTGGAGATCCCTCAGAAACCTGAATATAACCCTACCATTCAACCCAGCCATCCCACTCCTTGGAATTTACCCAAAGGAAATGAAATTGGCAAACAAAAAAGCAGTCTGCACATGAATGTTTATTGCAGCTCAATTCACAATAGCTAAGACCTGGAACCAACCCAAATGCCCATCAACAGTAGACTGGATAAAGAAATTATGGGACATGTACTCTATAGAATACTATACAGCAGTCAAAAACAACGAAACCCAGTCAGTTGCAACAAGATGGAGGAATTTGGAAAACATCATGCTGAGTGAATTAAGCCAGTCCCAAAGGGACAAATATCATATGTTCTCCCTGATTGGCGACAACTAACTGAGCACCAAAGGGGAAACTTGTTGAAGTGAAATGGACACTATGAGAAACAGTGACTTGATCAGCTCTTGTCCTGACGGTTGATGTACAATGTAATACTTTATCCATTTTAGTATTTTTTTTTTGTTCTAGTACCATTGGTTGAACTCTGTAATTAACACACAATTATTCTTAGGCGTTTAAATTTTAACTGAAAAGTGATCCCTGTTAGGAATTTGGAAAACATTATGTTGAGTGAAATAAGCCAATCCTAAAGGGACAAATACCACTTGTTCTCCTTGATAGGTGACACCTAACTGAGCACCAAAAAGGAAACCTGTTAAAGTGAAATGAACACTAGGAGAAACGGTGACTTGATCAGCCCTCACCCTGACTGTTGATGAGCAGCTTAATATGTTATCCCTCTTAGTACTTTTTTTGTTTGTTCTACTTAATACTTTTGGTTGAAGACTGTAATCAATACACAAGTCTTCTTAAGTGCTGAAACTTAACTGAAAAGTGATCACTGTTAAATGTAAGAGTGGGAATAAGAGAGGGAAGAGATGTGCAATTCGGGACATGCTCAAGCTGACTTACCTCAAACAGTAGAGTTAGAAACATACCAGGGGATTCCAATTCAATCCCATCGAGGTGGCATGTACCAATGCCATCTCACTAGTCCCAGTGATCAATTTCTGTTCACAATTGATTGTAATGATAGGACTAAGAACCAAAGGGACCACATAAACAAGACTAGTGTCTGCAAATACTAGTTGATAGAATCAAAAAGGGAGAGAATGATCCAACATGGGAAGTGAGATACACAGCAGACCCATAGAATGGCAAATGTCCTAACAGCACTCTGGCCTCATAATCAGCCCTTAAGGCATGCGGATCCAGCTGAAAAGCCCATGAGAGTATTTCAGGCATGGAAAGCCAAGACACTCTGGGGGTAAAAAAAAAAAAAAAAAAAAACCTAAATGAAAGATCTCCATGAGTGAGATCCCAGTGGAAAGAATGGGTCATCAAAAAAGGAGGTACCTTTCTCTGAAGGGAGGAGAGAACTTGCACTTTGACCATGGCCTTGTCTAAAAATGATCAGAGTCAGTGAACTCAGGGGGCTTCCATAGCCTTGGCAACTCATGACAAGAGCCTAGGGTGATTACTGATGCCATAAACAAGAGTGTCAATTTGTTAATTCAACAACAGGAGTCACTGTGCACTTACTCCTCATGTAGGATCTTTGTCCTTAGTGTGCTGTACATTGAGATCTAATGCTATAACTAGTACTCAAACAGTGTTTTTCACTTTATGTTTCTGTGTGGGAGCAAACTGTTGAAATCTTTGCTTAATGTATGCTCAACTGATCTTCTGTATATAAAGAGAATCGAAAATGAATCTTGATGTGAATGGAAGGGGAGAGGGAGTAGATAAGGGGAGGGTTGCGGGTTGGAGGGACGTTATGGGGGGGGGAAACCATTGTAATCAATATTCTGTACTTTGGAAATTTATATTCATTAAATAAAAGTTAAAATAAAAACCCCAAGAGAAAAAAAAAAGAAAATATTATGTGGATCCCTCTATGTTAAAAACAGAGCACTCCTTTTACATCCTATTCTTTGTCTTCTCTCATCATTTCCTGCTCTTTTTATCCAATTTATTCATATCCCTAAAGTTTCATCTGCTGCTAGTACCTGGCCTCTGATTTGCATTATCAGACATTTTCTCTTTCATTCATATCTGTTTATCCATAGATGCAGAGGTAGAGGGAAGTGGAGAAAGACCCTCATGGATGGGAGAATCTAGCAAAGCATACATGCACGAGGAGCTTAAATATTCACGGTGTAAAATGATTTCCTAAACAACCTACTGTGCAGAAAGTAGATACTTTATTAGAAGAAAAGAACATCTGCTTGTTTTCCAACTTTGAGATGTCTTATAGAAGTTCACTCTCTAATACTTAAGACTAAGAAGGCAGCTAAAAGGAAAGAGGGTGGATGGAAGAATAGAAACACGATGATAATGACTGTGTGGATCATGACTAATGTACTTGACTCATGGTTATTTTGAGCAAAGAGAGCCACATGCTCATTAAGTTGTATGCATGGTATGATAGACAGAGTATAAACTTAGAGAAGGGGTCGGGGGAAAGCTAACTGAAATACCTTAGACGACCATGAAAGTTCTTGGTCCCAGACATTATCTTTGACTAGCATTATCAAAGGTAGAAGCTAAAGTTTCAGTGGAAAATTGATAAATGTATGTCAGTTTCATTAACTGAGGCAAAGAGAACTTGAGCATTTTATATTTTATGTAATCAAAAAATATTTTTCTTGGCTACATATTTTGGAGCTACTGCTACCTACTGGGAACAACAACCTAAGCAACAGAAAAAATAACAGTTCCCCAGAAGTTCCCATGCATTAATTTTTGCATTATAATGATCCTGCCTGCATCAGATGATCTATCTTGATTTTCCTCTAGAGTAGTGACATTACCAATTTGAATTGTTTGTTTATTTTGGCTAGTATTTTATTTTGGTTGAATTATTTCCCAGTCATTCTACCATTCATTAATATCCTCTTTCCTAGATGAGAATGAGATAGAAGTGCAGTAAAAACAAGAGGTTCAGCTTGAATGAATCAAGTTTGTATCTTATTAATAGCAAACATGGTATCTGATTTTCAAAAAGAGGAGTACTCCAAGGACAAAAACCAGTGAACAGTTATCTGTGTTCTTCATCTATTTTTATGTTTTCTTTCAATTATATGTACTACTTAGTTTGCATTACATTTGATGAGTATCTTAAAGTATATTGTACTATGTCTTTCCTTGCCATTTATAACTATGAATTATTCCTAGTATTATAAATTTAATGGAAATCCCACTTAGAGTTACTTTGATAAACTACACCCATACATTCAGTAATTTTTGACATAAGTACTTTAAATTTAATGGCAAAATTAGTGAAAAAGAATATTTAATAACCTTACTTTTGAAAGAATTATTATGTGAGTACTAATATTTGTGGAACAGAAATTAACATTACACAAGAAGCAAACATCAAATAGGTGGCTCAAACATATAAAAAGTGATTTACTGGTACTTTAAACAGAACATATCCAAACTAATTATCTGTCTCCACATTCTGCATTTTGATACTGCATCACTACCAGGTGTCTTATTTTGGCTCACAATGTTGTACTTCTATAGTAGAGCCATTGTTCTGTTCATGCTACTGTCTCTAGAGACATCAACTACATGCTATTTTCTTTCACCCTTTTCCCTCACCCAGGCAACCACCAAGACATATCAATGTACCAATTAGGGGGCTGGAATCATGGCATAGTGGGTATAGCCATTGGCCATATGGGCTTCAGTTCATGTGCTGAGTGCCCCAACTTCAATCCAGGTTTCTGCTAATGGTGTGGGAAAATCAGTGGAAGATGGCCCATGGGTTTGGGCCTCTGCCACCCATGTGGGAGACCAGGATGAAGCTTGTGGCTCCTGACTTTTGGCCTGGCCTAGGGTTTCTGTTGCAGTCATCTAGGGAGTAGACCAACAAGTGAAGATTCATCCCTCTCTCCTTCTCTTCCTCCCTCCCTTTCTCTCTCTTTCTCTCTCTCTCTCCCTCTCTTTCTCTCGCCTTCTGAAACTCTGACTTTTAAACTAAATAAATCTTTCATTAAAAAACCTTACCAATTGGAACCTTACAATCACGTTGTTTTTTTCCTCTTTTACTCCCATGTGCTAATTCAAACCTACAATTCATTATGTCTTGTCAAAATTACCTTAATGTAAATTTCTTCTTTCCACCTCTAGCCTTACCCTCTGTCATCCACACTACAAACAGCTACCAACATCCTAACATAGAATTACAACAGCATCAGTCCTCTTCTAGAAATCCCTTAGTGGATGACCTATCCTATCAGTCAGGGCTCTTGACTGCAAACTCAGAAAACAACCCTAGTTTGCCAGCACTGAAAATTGAATATAATGACAAGCTTAATGGTAGTCTAAAGTAGTAGTTTTGAAAAATGCATATGGGAAGAGGTCAGTTGGGATGGCTTTCCTGGAAATATAATAACTGCATTTCAGCAGGAACTGATTAGCCATGATATCACTGGTGATGCTGAGAGACACCATTAATGCTGGACAAGAGAAGAACCTTTCCCTTTGTCTTCTGTTGTGAGCCGTGCACTGCTTCACGGGGACATTGCCTGCAGTGAGGAACCAGCACTGAATCAGGAGGGAAGTTGGATGCTGGCCAGCTCTTGCAAAAGATGCCTAGCAACTACTGCTACCAATGTCAATGAGTCACACAAATGGGGCTTCAACCTGCTGGATTACACTCAGATCTCTTCCCAAGGTGACTTTATACCACCTTTTCTAAACAATTGCTTCCTGTGGTCATGTCTTCCAACACATCAGCTATGTAATTTCAACTTGGACAGCTACTTCTTCTCTCAAACTGCTTAACTTTCACACCTTCAATGTTGTTCCAGGTTGTTTCCTCCACTTTAGAGATCTCAGCCCTGACACTGTTGATGTCAGGGGTCAGATCATCCTTTGTTGCCAGAGGCTGTCCTTTGATTTAAAGGATATGTAACAGTATCCCTGACCTCTACCTCAAAATATCTCCAGATGCTGTTCAGTATTTCCTAAGGAGTAAACTCACCCCAGCTAGAGGAGGACTCAAAGTGTGACACGGGATCATAGAGAAAGGATGCTTATGAGAAAACCTGTAAAATGCACATACAACCGTAGTTAATAGTATTATATCTATCCTATTGCTTTATATGTTTGAATTCTTTAATCTGAGAAGTCTAGAGTGGGGTGGATGGAGAGAGAGAGGGAGCTGCCATCCACTGGTTCACTCCCCAAATGCTTATAATAGCCAAGACCTGTATGGACCAAAGCTGGAAACCAGAAATTCAATATAGGTGTCACTTAGGTTACAGGGATCCAATGAGTAGTTCCATCAATTTTAGCCTCTCAGGGTCTGTAATAGCAGGAAGCCAGAAGCAAAAGCTTGAGCCCGCTAGGATTGAAGGCAGACACTCTGAAGTGGGATACCAGCATCCTAACCAAAGTCGTAACTGCTAGTCAATTGCTTGCGCCTAATTTGCTAGTTTTGATGGCTCACTGTGGTTCTGTAAGATACTCCTTTAGGATACATTAGATGAGGAATATGCATATGGCCGCTCTATTATTTTTACAATTTTTGGTAGGTTTTCAAAATAAATAGTCTGAATTATCTTCACCAATTCTTCCAACAATATTCTTCATCCTTGTTTATAGTCCTGTAACTCCCTCAACCACTCAATGTCTCTCTTCCTGTGAATTCTGAATGCAATAGACTGTGTTTATGTGCTATATTTGTGTTTTATACACTGAGAAAAGCTTTTTCCTTCTCCGCTAGTCAGAAACTAACATTTTCCTCCTTTAAGAGTGCATTTCTATAGTCAGAAACAGTTAATTTCTTCTATAACCTTACAAACTTCATTGCATTCATTGTTTAATTATGAGAAACTGCCACATTTGACTTAAAAAATACACAAGTGTATATACCTGTATCTTTCCTGCCCTACCCATTAGCTTAAGATCAAAGGTACCATATCCTTTCCCTTATGTCCCTTCTGAAATGACTGATTCCCAAGGCGCCACACAGTTGTCTGAAAACTCGGGTTACATTCAGCTGAGATGACTTGTATGAATCTGGCAAAATATGCAGGAGATCAATTTAAGATAATAAAGTGAGTGAGAGAGCATGCACGTGTGTGAGCAAGAAAGCATATGAGAGCAGGTTTGTAAATAGTAGTGCTTATTTAAATAGTTTTAAACAGTGAGGAATTAGAAGGAAAGACATGTGTATGGATTTGTAATAAATTCATTTACAATGTGGTTTACTGAAAACAGTGTAACATTTCTAGATTAGTAATATAAAAAAAAAGGAGTTACTGACTTTGTGCCTGTGAACAGAATTTTAAAGTCATCTGGGTAAGAGTACTATGTGTGCAACCTACATAGTAAAATGATTTGGCCTCTGTGGGCTAAGAAAAATCACCTGCAGTCCCTGGTTTGCTGTTTCTTCCTCCTCCATGACAGTTATTCAAAGCCCAGTGCTTTTCCTGACAATTTCAGGTGCTAACTGGTATTAAAATTCTTGCTGAGTCTCAGATTAAAACTCAAAGAACCAACAGTTCACATTTCTCTCCTCAACCAGCTGGTCTGACCTTAGCTTAGAAAATTTGCGTGAAAAAGCCACAGCGCCTCCATTAGAGTATCCAAGGGTGAATCAGCCATCTGACTATCTGTTATGCTTCAAGGAATACGTATGGTATACTCTACCCATCTCCACGAAGTCATCACTTAGATTGAGAGAAGCGGAGGGCTTTCCATGCCTGCACCATTGAAGGGGATCTGCACACTGACCCCTCCCTCCAATGAATCCGTAACTGCTGCTATCTTCAATTGCTTTTCATGCTTGCCTTCCTTGTATAGAGGATGGAGGTAGGTGATGGGCTAACGCTGGTAAATACAAGCATTACACCAGTCCTACAGAGATGACAGAGGACTCAATTTAAAACGAGAATGGTATGGACCTTCACATGTATGTTTTTCTGGCCTTAGAAATGATGCAGTTATTGTGGCTGGCGCTATGGTGTAGCAGGTAAAGCTGCCACCTGCAGTGCCGGCATCCTACATGGGTGCTGCTTGGAGTCCCGGCTGCTCCACTTCTGACCCAGCTCTCTGCTATGGCCGGGGAAGGCCGTGGAGGATGGCCCAAGTCCTTAGGCTCCTATACCTGCATGGGAGACCCCAAAGAAGCTCCTGGCTCCTGGCTTTGGATCTGTGCAGCTCCAGCTGTTGAGGCCAATTGGGGAGTGATCCAGCGGATGGAAGACCGAAGACCTCTCTCTGTATCTCTACCTCTCTGTAACTCTTTCAAATAAAATAAAATAAATAATTAAAAATAAATGATGTGGTTATGGAAAAAAATCTACTTATCTGGTTATGTTTGAAAGCATGAATACTATATCTAGCACATACTTGGTATAAGTAAATTCAAGTGCCCTGGATTTCCCACTTCACTTCTTTCTT
Organism: Oryctolagus cuniculus; assembly: GCF_964237555.1. NCBI lineage: Eukaryota > Metazoa > Chordata > Mammalia > Lagomorpha > Leporidae > Oryctolagus > Oryctolagus cuniculus. Next base: position 35,170,998 of record NC_091435.1, read on the forward strand.
TTTATCCTCCCTGAACTATTCCTTTCCTGTTCACCAATTTAATTCTACATGTATCTTCTTCCATAAATGCATCACACTGCAGATTCAGCCATGTTTTTATCAACCAATAATGAAAAAGTGAGTTGGACTTCTGTAAACATCATGAAAGAATGCTAATGAATAAGTATATAGAGACTTGAAAATTATGTCTTCAAAAACAATTAAAAATTACTGTATTGAATATTAGCAGTGATTTCAGTTTGTCCCTCATTTTCCTTAACTGTAATGAGAGATTTGAGCTGTATCATATTATTAATTTATGGTTGAGAACAAAAATATGTCACGGTGGGTGGGGATATGTTCCATCTCCTGAGCTCTCCTGTCTGTCCACTGAGAGGTGTTTTATGAGAATCTCTAACATATTAACAAGGGATATTCACATTTTCTTTCTTCCTTTAAGTATTTCCATGGATATTCATAGATAAGAGACACCAAACTTTCTTGAATCTATTTATAGTTTTAATATATATTTTTAAGATTATTTATTTACTTATTTTTATATGAAAGGCAGAGTGATCCAGAGAAGGAAACAGAGACACACACACACTGCGAGAGAGTGAGAGAGCAAGAGAGAAAGAGAGAGAGAGAGAATCATCTACTTGTTTACTCCCCAAATGCTTGCAAAAGCCAGGACTGGGCCAGGTTGAAGACAGGAGCCTGGAATTCAATCTGGCCCTCCCACATTCATGGCAGGACCCAAGTCTTAGACCTAACAAGGCTGCCACCCAGAGTGCACATTAGCAGGAAGCTGGAAGCAGAGCTGAGCTGGGACTTTAACCCAGGCACCTCTGATTCAGAATTATGATATCTCAAGCAGTGTCTTCACTGCTTCGATAAACCCCTGTCCTTGTTTATAGTTCTATATTCTACTACTTAGAGAATAGCTTGGCTGTCACGGAGGAAAACTTCCCGTTTCTTGAATGAAATCTCTGCTTTAAGGTCCACAGAGTGCCTTTAACCACTAACTCCAAGTCACCAAGCAGCAGGAGCTGAAGTGACCTGAAGGAATATCAGAGCTGCTACGTTGGTGGGGTCTGGGCAGTTGTCAGTCCAAGATCAGATAAGCAAAGTGCATCAATAGAGCCTGCAGTTAGCAGAGGCATAAAGAATGTTCAAAGTCCAGCTCAGCAGTTGGAAATACCTGTCAGGCAGCAAGAGGCACTGAGAAGACTATGTTGGAAGGATGAAAAGGACAGGGACCAGGGGATGGGGAGGAAAGCAAAGAACTTTGAAACAGAGCCAGCTCACTGTCTCGGCCTCCCCCGCCTGTATGCTCCTTTCGCTTGCTTGAGATGCATTTCTGACTGAAGCTGGTTTGGAGGTAAGCCCTTGATAACTGCACACAGGTGTTTGGCTGTCTGAGAGCAGATGCTGGGGTTGCAGACAGACATATTTCTCCAGCTCAGGCAGCTCCCTGACACTGACATCAGTGAACATGCGTCTCCACGCCTTTCATGATTTTATCAACCTTGATCACTGTTGCTTCATCTGTCATTTAAGCTGCCTGAGCGATCCCTTCGCCCTTCCACATGGGAAAGTCCCCCTTTCCCTGCAATAATTTAAGGTGATTATCCCCCAGGCTTTCTTCAACTCTGTTATGTCTGGAGGAGGTCTGCATTTCATTTTCCAGGTGCAGATTCTCCATTATTTAGAACAAGGGTAAAATAGTAATTTCTGTATTCCCAAAATACTTTCTGATCCCAGTGGGCTTTGGTCTCCAAATGCTTATTTAGCAATTGTGTTCATGGATTTATACAGTTCCTCTTTAGTTTCACTCAGGATGATACAGATAGTGGCAATAAATTCAACTACCTCACTGCTCTAGCAAATTGCTATTGTCAGAACCTAAAAATCCTAGTATATGATTACAGAAATAACGAAGTGGCTAACAATCTAATCCTAGTGGGTAACACAGGCCTAAGACTCATTACTCTATCAGAAATCCTAAACTACAATCTAAGGTAAATGAGTTCAAAGTAAGTCACTTCCTGGAGTGCAGGATGGGATAGGAACACAGCTCCTTAAAGCTGGACCTGCTGAGGAGATAATATTGAACTTCACCTAAAGTTGTTTAATAAACTGCATAAGTCCTTAAATCAGAGATTACATCATTACTGTCATTCAGAGAACTCCAGAAGGCTGATTCCGACAGAAAATGTGTCATTGAATCCTTATGTTTCTGTGGCTATGAATTATAATTTTTATTAATAACCATCTCCCAATTAAGATGTGGGAAACTTGCCTGGAGAAAATTTGAACTTCCAACTTCCATTTTATTATAACTGGATCATTTTTGAACCCAATCTCTGCGGCTCTCAGTTATCTGATCTATAAAGAGGGAGTTCAGAGTTCTATTGAATGCTATAAAACAGCAAAAATGTGTCATTGAACAATTCTCTATGTAATATAGCAAGCACTGAAAAAATATTAGAAAAATGTCATTAGAAAGATAAATGACATTGCTTTTGAATGTATTTAAATTGCTTCTCTTTATAGAAAGCTGGAATTAAAGCCATCTCTTCTCTCTAGAAATGCTATTACTGCTTATTTATTGGGTCACATTTTTATTGCATACTATAACATGCACTTTCTTCTAGAGTGAATTTTTGCTTATACATTAAAAATAGATCATTTTTACATATACAGTCTGTGATTGGTTGAAAGTATTTCCTTGTCACATAAGGATCCTTAAAAGTGAATTATGTTTATATCACTTGTGTAGTTCTTTTTAACAATGTAAATATCACCTTGTCTTATTGCTACCTATTTTTAGATATATTACTTTTAGTTACACCAAGTATCAAGTAACATTTGTTAGCCTACTTCAGTAGAGATACCTTAAAATGTCAACCAAGCAGATGTTCTACTATAAATATGAATAAAATGAGGGCATAGTAATATTTTATCATGCTAATATTAATGTTATTTAAAATTCAGTAGTGACAAAATTTTATTAATTAATGCAAATGACAAGAAAATACCAAAGTTCATGATTTCCAAAAAAAAAAGGTCTGAGGGCTTTCACTTTGAGAAGTGCATTATTAATTTTTTCTTATAATTCATATGTTGATTTGTATTTATTTGAAAGAGCTATTAGAGACCAAAGAGAGAGAAGGGGGGGGGGAGGAAGAAAGAGAAAGAGGCGGGGGGAGAGAGAGAGAGAGAGAGGTGCTCAATCTAGGTTCCCCACATGGGTGGCAGGGACCCAAGTACTTGGGTCATCACCTCCTGCCTTCTGGGGTGTGCACTAGCAAGAAGCAAGAATGGAGAGCAGAGCCAAAATTAAAATTCAGGCATGCTGATATGGAATGTGGGCGTCCTAAGCATTGGCTTAATCACTGGAACACACATCTGGCCCTTGATTTTTTAAAATAGCAAGAGTACAGGAGGGCTGGTATTGTGGTACAGCAGATGAAGACGCTGCCTATGACACCTGCATTCCTTTGAGTACTGGTTCCAGTTCAGGTTGCTCCGCTTCCTATCCAGCTCCCTTCTAATATGCCTGGGCAAGCAGAAGAAGATGGTCCAAGTACTTGGGCCTCTGCCACACATAGGGCAGATTGCCTGGGATTCTAGGCTCTTGGCTTCAGTGTTTCCCAGCCACATCTGTTGCAGCCATTTGGGGGAGTGAATCAGTGGATAGAAGATCTCTCTTTTTGTTTCTGTAACTCTGCCTTTCTAATAAATAAATCAACTTAAAACATTATAGGAATAAAGTTACAGAGATATGGGTTGCAATATTATTCTGATGATTTTTGATTCTGCTTTGAGTGTTATTCTGATGCCGCTAATCTCAGTACCATCTCAAGTTCAACATTCAAGTGGTTGTCATATATGGTTACATGAACAAGAGTGCTTCAGAAAGGTCATTGATTCCTGCCTAGGACTTCTGATTCTAACTTCCTGTCAATGTAGATTATAGGAGGCAGTGGTGATGATTCAGCTAGTTGGGTTCATGTCACTTACATGGGAAAACTAGATTGAGTTCCAGACTCCTGGCTTTGGCCCCTCCCAGCCTTGGCTATTGCAGGCACTTTAGGACTTAATCAATGAAGCTCTGTCTGTCTCTCAAATACATTAAAAGAGAAAAAGTTTTAAAAATTCATGGAACAATAGAATTAAAAGATAAGCTTATTTTGGATGATGAATTTTGAAATGCATGCATTGTTCTTTGCTTAGAGCTCATGACAATTTTGAATACCCCTCATACAAATCTCTTAGCACTACCTATATATATCATGATATGCAAATGAGTGTGTTTATCAAGTATAATAAAAAGTAGAAAGGAGGAAAACTCATGCTATCTAAGAAAAGAACAAACAAATGCCATTTCCCCCTGTTTTGTATAGATCAAACACCTACCTAAATATTTTTAATTTTTAAACTATGCCACTAGGTTTTTAACAATAAACTAAATATTTTTAGCTAAGTATCACATTAAACAAATTGCTTCTTTAAAAACTGTGATTCTTTGGGGTTGTGTTAAAAATGTGTGTGTGTGTAAACATAGTCTTATTCTTATATCTATGTAGCTTTGTATATAATATTTTGGCTCTTTCCAAATGATAACATTAATAATAATGGTATGATAACATAATGAAGCTACAAATTTATACTTTAATACAACAGTTTTCATTTTTTGAATGCCTGCTAAGTATTGAGGATGTGGGAGTGAGCCTTACATATTTGATCTTACTTAATATGTCTTAAATGAAAACCAAACTGATAACAATTTTATCTTAAGCAGAATTTTTTCTGATTCAAGGGAGAAGATAAAGTGTTTAGATTTTAAATTTCATTGTATATGTACAGATAATTCAGAGGCATAAGAGCAGCAACTCTAGCACTTTTAATAACATGCATTCCCATGAGTATTCATTATGAGCTAAATATAGCCTTTGTATATATACATGTGGGGCTTTCTTCAAACTGAAGAACACGTACATCCACGGAAAAAAAATCCATTTGTTTCAGAGAATGTCTCAGAGTCTCAGCCTAGTTCTTTAAAAATACAGTATATAATTATTTCCCAGTGGTGACTATTCAAAGGAGTTATTGGGTGATTCTTACTTCAAGTAAATATTAATTCCGTAATCTATTTTGCAGGTAGGGCCGGGAAGTTAACACTTAAGCCCCTGCACCTTCATGGAAGACCCTGCTGAGGCTCCTGGTTTTAGCATGGCCCAGCCCCCACCATTGCTGCCATGTGATGAGTAACACAACAGATGGAAGATTCTTTCTTTCTCTCTCTCTCTCTCTCTCTCTCTCTCTTTCTCTCTGTAACTCCAACTTTCAAATGAATAAATTTTTTTCAAAAAAGAAAAATTCTGCTAGAACCCTTTTTGACAAATTTTCAATGAAATCACCATCTTCTATTATTTATTGTTTATAAAAGCCATCAAATATAAGCATAAGATCATTAAAAGTTTTAAAGCTTGCTCGCTGATTACTAAATGCTGCTATAACAAACTGCCACAAAATCAGTGGCTTAAAATGAAACATAAACATTGCCCTATGGTCATGAAGGCAGAATTCCAGACCAGCCTCCCCTGGTGGATGGAGAAGAATCTTGCCATAGATGGAATAAGCCTAGACCTTCACCTGGGTCCAATTTATGTGACTTAACTAATGAGAAATGAGATCTTTGAGCTGATGTGATTTATGAGATTTTTTATATTGGAATTGATGCTTCATTGCTTGAAAATTTTTAAGATGTTTGCATAGGATGAGTGTATTTTTCATGTGGAATGGATACAAACCTTCGTGTGTCACAGTATGTATTCTGCTGAGATGCCTAAGGGAATCCACGAGTCTCACACCTAATCACAGCCATAGCACTCTGTGACTAAATCATTTTACATTTTGATCCTTACAAGGTACTAGCAAAAAGATTATACAATCACTCCTGTGGCTTTGCCTCTACAGCCAAACCACTTCCTGTCAGTAAATCCCTAATTTTTACTGTCTTTTGAACACCTACGTAATGAGAATTTCACCAATTATGAAATCGTGTGTTTTTTTTTTGCTTAATATTTATCCTAATTTATTTGTATCCGACCACAGTTTACTACAAGTAGCAAGAATAATCCAAGATGCACATCCAACACATTCTTAGAAATCTCCTCAGCTAAATATTGATGTTCATCACTTACAAAGTCTGGCTTCTACAAAACTATAGACTACATTTCTCCTAATTAAATTTTTCCCTAGTATGTAATAAGTATACTCATTCCTCAAGCCTTCCAATAGCACATTCCTCATTATCTTATGAGATCTTACAAGCAGTGCTTTGACAATCCATATTTCTAACAATGGTATATTTATTAAAATTTAGGTATTCTCATAATAGACAATAACAACCATATTTCCATTTATTGTGTCTTCACAGTAATTTAAGCTATTTTTACACGCGCGCGTACACACACACACACACACACACATCATAATTCTTCCACTTCTTTTCATTAGCTAATTCCAATACCTCTACACTTTTGGGTATTTCTTACAGTATCATCCTACTTACAGATATAAAAGTACATACTAGTTTCCTACTGATGTTCTAAAATTTACTACAAACTGATTGGCTTAAAGCAACACAAATGTACCCTTTCATAGCTCTGAATTTAAGAAGTTTAAAAATAATCTTTCTTAGCTAAAATCAAGAAGTCAGCCAAACAGGTTCCTTCCACAGGGTATAGGAGAGAATCTGTTGTTTGCTTCTTCCAACATCTAGAGCCAGCAAGAGTCATTTTACTCCTATTTCTGCTTTTGTTGTCACATAACCTCTATAGTCAGATACCTTTCTGCCTCCTCTATGTAAGAATATTTGTGACTGCATTGGGCATACCCTATAATCCAGGATAATTTTACTGTCTAAAAATCCCTGATTTAGTCACACCAGGAAAGATTCGTTTGCTGTAAAAATATTTACAAATTCTAGGTAGCCAATCACAGTTTCACATGGTCCACTGTTAATTTTTATGTTTTAGTTAAACACATACTTAATACCATGCTTACCACTGACTATTTAAACTTTGTGCTGTTTTTTGGTAATGCAATTTATATGTATAATACAGATGATTTGGAGTTTACCAAACTATAATTAATATCATGCAGAAAACATTTCTATCTTGGCAAAAAATGTGAAATTATCATGTTAACAATGATTCATTGTGCTCTTTTTGCAAGTACTATCTGTTGGAATATACTATGTTTTGTTAGACAAGGAAGAAGAAATAAGATGGGGCCAGAAAGTACCTGTGAGAAATGAGTTACTTGTTCATTGTTTATCATTGACATTAGCTAAGAAAGATAGTGCCATTGTGTACTCAAGCTTAATTTTTCACGCATTTGGAAATTGCACTTCTTATGTAAGCCTATATTGATAGGAAATATATGTTACACATTTAAAAAGAGATTTTGCACTCTCAGAACAAAGTGATTTTCTTACACATAAAGTCACAAAGTTATGAGTCTAGCTGGTTTTGTGGACCTGTAATATATGTAATTTTCAAAAGTTTTCATCACTCTTAATGACATACTTACTAGGCAAGGAGTAGAAATGCAGTATTTTGGAAAAGGAAACTTACTAGAGATGTTAAATAACATTTCCTTGGTCTATGTTTAAGCAACAGAACCTGGACATATTTAACTCTTCACTATACTTCCTAACTTTCTATAGTTTGTGAATTACTAAATCATTGTGTTTTTATTTATTATGGTACTTAGCATAATCCTCAGTTAGTGGCTCCTAGGGGGAAAAATCATGTCTATATCCCAAGTATATAATTGTATCTGGCATACAGTTAGGTTTCCAATGCTTGTTGTTTGAACAAACATTTTGAGAATTGGTTTCTCTGAATGACAGTGTGGCCAGAAAACAGTGATTTGTGTATTCAGGTATGTAAAGGTACATAAATAAAAGGATCAAAATGAACAAGGAGGACCCAAGTGCTAAGTCCATCACTTATAAAATGTAGATACAATAGGTCCTATAGTGGTTAACTGTTTCTTCCTGGATTTTCTATTTTCTATTCTATAAATATCAACAGAGAAGCAACCACTATGCCTTGAGGAGGTAGTGTGATTCAGTTTTGACATAGAGAGCTGACGAAACTTATATTAACACATTTTTGCAGTCAATGTGTATGTGTGTAAGTGTACAAAGATAAAAATAATAATTACCAATATTTATAGAATCAATTTGAGATAAAAACCAACCAATTGAAAATATAAATAGTGCAAATTGGCCTTATTGATAAATTTCTCCAAGAGGAAAACGTATTTCAAGTAGTTGGTAAGGACAAAATAGGTCATCAATGCATCCAGGGGAAAAGAAGTTAGCTCTCAAAGAATTTGTGGGGAAACAGACAAAATAGAAGGCAGAGTAGGAAGAATTATGCTATGTCTTGATTTTTCTTTGGCTTTTTTGTGGAGGGGGAAGGTACTGAGGCAATGAAGTGAGTGAAGAACACAATGACTTTATCTAAAAAAGGTTAACATTTCATTAAGGTTTTTTCTTTGTGATTTATGCATCCTTTCTGGTTTATAGTTACAGGGTGAACACTTTATGAAAAATGGCATCACAGTGAGAATTAAAATAAAGGAAGCAAATTATAATTAACAGTAGAGCTGTATATTTTCTAGTTAGTTCTGCCTTTGTTGAAGGTCTGGAGAGGATCTGGGGTGAGTTTTCATTGTGGATTGCATTTTACTCTTTACAAAAGGGCTCTTTTTACCTACTTGCTCGAACATTTTACCAGGTACAGTACCTACCTGATGTACCATTGCTAGAATTAGGTATAGAAAATTAATCATGTAGTTGCCCACCAAATATCGTGTCTCCTATTCTACATACTTGATTCTTTCCCTAAAAGGAATTTGGGTTTAGAAAATAGGCGGAGTCTCATTCTCCCTACATTTCATCAAGGTGGTATGTGATGGGATAACTACAAAGGCCAGTGTTGCCACGCTTTAAAGCCAGCAACCTTCCAGATGGTGGTGGTTCTTTGGGACTTGACATTATTCGAAAAGGTCACCATAGGCAAATTATAACAGGCCCCTCCTTCTTATCAGAGATGAAACATCTGTGAACTTGCTCTTGTGTGGAATCATCAGAGGAGCAATGCCCCATGGCAGCTATAAGCTGCCTTTCTGGGTAAACTGTTTATTTTTCCTATTACGAACTGTCGCATACTTTCTAAAGACAGTCCCACAATGATCCTAAAATATGAGGTGAGAGATATCGGATTTTTAACTTAGAAGCATGCACTAGATTTACAGTAACATGAACAGTTAGGAAATATTCCTATATAAGATGAATCTCCTTTCCTGTAGTGTCACTACAACCCAGGAAACCTACACTGTTTATTCTTGCGTCTCAAGGCACTGTATATGCAGATAATAAATAAGTAGATAAGTAAATATGAATATATATATACACATATACATAAAACCAGAAGTTTAAATTGTATGTTTGAGAAGCACCTTTCTTACCTCAGTATTAGCCAGTAAACTACATGGAACACATTTAAGTTGCATACTCTCTCCTGTTATTTCCTGATGCTCTCATCCACAGATATGTAGATCTATTTCATTTCCTGTTTTCTACAGGCATTTATTACATGTATATTCTTTGGGAAGAGTAAGGTTGGGGAATGGCAAGTTATCTTTTATTTTATCACCTTGACGTGTTTATTATTACTTTGCTAAGCCAATAAAAATCCTCATATTGAAGATTCAAGGGTCATTAATTATGAATGAAAAAAATTATATTCAGCATACTTTTGCATATAATGAATGTTATACTAATTTTCATACTTCTATACACCTGCTTGAGTAATTACAAAAAACCCAAGTCTGGCTTCTTTGCTTGGCATGTACAAATTAGCTCTCCTACCATTTATGAAGAGATGCCTTGTATTACTTAGGCTCTTATCTTGTTAACATATTTCCTTGGTATAGGAAGCTCACCTACTTGACTTTCAAGGATAACTCATGTTGTAGAGACTATTTGGAATAACTTCTATAAAATTAAAAGTTAGATGCCTCCAATATCTTCTGTTGTTTTTTGTTTAAAACTGAGTTGAGAATACCTTATCTGTAAGAAATTTTCATAAGATACAGGTTATTTTAAAAAAAGTACTAGACAAATAACCGGCACTTGTTTATGTAGATAAAAACTAATAAAAATGTACATTATTTATGTCAAATCATGTGTATTTCATGTCTTGTTATTACAAATTTTAGCTTTTATGTCTGTTTACCACAAAGAAAGTAATTTTTCTATAGTACTGAAAATATTTTCATTGCTAAAAATATATTTTTAAGAATATGTTTGAAATCAGAAGTTTAGTTCACAAAAATGCAATCTGTAGGAAACATGTTTGCTTATTTTAAATTACTTTTAGCAAATAATTTGAATTTCCTCAACATGATTGAATTGAATAACCTGTGAACCACAACTTCATTGAAAACCATTCTATTAAGAAAAGATACTAAACTAATTTTAAATCATATTCTTAAAATCATGATCTTTCTTCTTTTCCTTTGGAATGGCACAAACTATGAAATTCTGTCTAAGGACTATTTTTTTTCTAAGATTTATTTTTTATTTATTCAAAAGGCAGAGTTACAGAGAGCAGAGGCAGAGGCAGAGTGAGAGAGTGAGAGAGTCAGAGGGAGAGAGGGAGAGTGAGAGAGAGAGGTCTTCCATCTGCTGGTTCACTCCCCAGATGGCTGCAGTGGCCAGAGCTGCACTAATCCGAAGCCAGGAGCCAGGAGCTTCTTCTGGGTCTCCTACATAGGTACAGGGACTCAAGGACTTTGGCCATCTTCTGCTTTCCCAGGCCACACTCTCATTTACATGTACTTTTATTTTACATTCATGGTTTACTCAATCATTGATATATATATGACCCTAGCTAGTCAATCCAGTTTTTTTTTTTTAAGCTTGGAATTGGGGCTCTGAGACATTAATGCATCACTGAGACCATTTAAATATAAAAGATATGTCCTGGGCATGGAGAAGCAAGAAAACTGTTCTTGGGAATACAGAAGAGACCACAAAGAAAGCAGAGATAAACTATCATTTGGCACTAAGAAAGAAAAAGGAGAGTGTTACCCCAAATCCTTGTTTCTTTCTGGTTCATAACAAAGCCCAGGCACTTACCCTCTTCCTTTTGTTTTATGAGATATGTTCTGATTTTTCTACTGGGTTGTCTGCTTTTAGTTAAGGTACTTTGAATGCAATTCTATTTCCTGCAAATTATGACTCTGAATTTGCAAATATTTCTGATCACCTATCTTGCCTCTCTGGAACCAATGCTGCTTGATGCTAATTATTTCTGGAAATGTTACTGAGGTTTTGTGTCTCTTTTTTTTTTTTAACTTTTATTTAATGCATATAAATTTCCAAAGTACGACTTATGGATTACAATGGCTTCCCCCCCATAACGTCCCTCCCACCCACAACCCTCCCCTTTCCCACTCCCTCTCCCCTTCCATTCACATCAAGATTCATTTTCGATTATCTTAATATACAGAAGATCAGCTTAGTATACATTAAGTATGGATTTCAACAGTTTGCTCCCACACAGAAACATAAAGTGAAAAATAATAGATGATTTTTTTAAATGATGATGAAATCAGAGCAGACCTATTGTCATGTTTAATCCCAGTGAGAGTCAAGTTGTGAATTGATAATTTCTTTCTTTTTTTTTTTTTACAGAGGATCAGTTTAGTATGCATTAAGTAAGGATTTCAACAGTTTGCACCCCCATAGAAACACAAAGTGAAATATATTGTTTGAGTACTCGTTATAGCATTAAATCTCAATGTACAGCACATTAAGGATAGAGATCCTACATGAGGAGTAAGTGCATAGTGACTCCTGTTGTTGACTTTACCAATTGACACTCCTGTCTATGGCATCAGTAATCTCCCTATGCTCCAGTCATGAGTTTCCAAGGCTATGGAAGCCCTCTGAGTTCTCCGACTCTTATCTTGTTTAGACAAGGTCATAGTCAAAGTGGAGGTTCTCTCCTCCCTTCAGAGAAAGGTACCTCCTTCTTTGATGACCTGTTCTTTCCACTGGGATCTCACTCGCAGAGATCTTTTGCCAGAGTGTCTTGGCTTTCCATGCCTGAAATACTCTCATGAGCTTTTCAGCCAGCTCCGAATGCCTTTAGGGCTGATTCTGAGGCCAGAGTGCTATTTAGGACATCTGCCATTCTATGAGTCTGCTGAGTATCTCACTTCCCATGTTGGATCACTCTCCCCTTTATTTACTCCATCAGTTAGCGTTAGCAGGTACTAGACTTGTCTATGTGCTCCCTTTGACTCCCAGTCCCTTCACCATGACCAACTGTGAACTGAAACTGATCACCTGGAACAGTGAGATGGCATTGGTACATGCCACCTCGATGGGATTGAATTGGAATCCCCTGGTATGCTTCCAACTCCACCACTTGGGTTTTGTGTCTCTTAAAACTTATCTCAGGTAAATAAAAAAAGTTGACTTAATATCACCAGTTGTTCTCACTTTCTCTATTCCTTTACTACCCTAGTATTTGATAATGAGCCTAGATTGGGTTCCCTGCTGCTCTCAGTTGCATTACATTGCAACATTACATTTCCTCAAATATGCTGTATCATGACCATTCTCTGTACTTCTTTGCAGATTCTCATGGTTTGTTTTATATTAACGTTACTAGGATCAATTCAATGTCTGTAGCAAAGAGTGCAGTTTGGAATCAACTGGATATGTCGTAGAAAAATTTGGATGACATGCAATTCATCTTTGTTAATAGAACCTAAAATGTACTGTAATTTGAGAACCAACACCTACTACTGGAAAGTAAGATCTTCAAAAGGACACACAAATACATGCAACCCTTGGTGATATTACTGTCTTTCTACCTCCCCATTCATAAGTTCATCTTCAAGACCTCAGTGATACATTATACAGCTTTCATAGTAAGGAATCAGGCTATCTATCTCAATCATCAGGTGAGCACTGTTTTCTGTTTAGACATTTATCTTTCTCTCTTAGAATCTTTAGAAGTAATTAGGTATAATCTCCAATTTCAGAAGGGACCTTCTAACCACAATTAACTTAGAGACTTTGAAGGAAGATCTGGAAGAATTACAAGAGATACAGATACAGAAGGAAGGAAAAAGCTAACTTGGTTAAATTAGGTCTTCTTTGAATGTAGTGGAAAAATACTGTTATCTTCCCTTTTGGAAGGGACTTTAAAAAGTTCATGAAAAATGTAAAAGATAAAAAGAAAAAACATGGACTTTATTTCCACCATGAATCTATCACATTTAATAACATTGTTATAAGCAATGAAACCAATCACTGAGTCCGCCCCTAAAGAAATGAAGTTTCCAAGAATTTCACCATGTCAATGTCTTTTTTTTATATTATGGACTGAAGAAAAATGGGTTTCCTTTCAATGGTTTAAAGGATCCAATGGTTTACAAGCAAAAATAAGTCAGAGGGAGCTAGATCAGGACAGTAAGGTAGATGTTTATTAATTTCCTTTGCAAGTTTCCCTTGTTGTATGAGAGAAATGAGCAGGAGCAGTGTGATAGAGAAGGATTCCCTGACAAGGATTTTTTAGGAAGTTTTTCTTTCCTGATTTTGCTAATTCTCTCAAAACACTATCCTGATAAGCAGACCTTGTCAACAAGCAAAATCCTTTGAGAATCTCAAAAAACAGTTGTCATGGCCCTTGGTCTTCATGGTTCTGCTTTTGCTTTGACTTCCGCCTCAAGGTAGCTGTTGGTTTGATTGTGTTTTGTCTCCTGGATCATAGCAATAAAGCCATGTTTCATTCCCTTTTCCAACTCTTAAAAGAAATGCTTCAGGGTCTTGAGACCATTTGCTGAAATTTCCATTGAAAACTGCTCTTGTCTGAAGTTGATTTGGGTGTATGGTTTTGGTACCCATGGAGTAGAATGCATGCTCCATCTTAATTTTTCAAGCAGAACCATGTAAGTTGAACCATCTGAGATGTCTGTTTTGTTGACTTGCTCCTGCTGCTAATGGCTGATCATCTTCATATAGGGCGTGAGCCAAGATTAGTTTTTCTCTCACAAAGTTATGTGGATGATCTGCCGCTGTGGCTTTCATTTTCAACACTCTTTAGTTGTGTTCTTCGTTTTCAACATTTTCTAGTTCTCTCTTAAAATGGCTTCTTCATTTATAAGCTGCTGATTTCTTTGGACCATCGTACATATAAACTTTCGTTAAAGGAACAATGTTTTACCATTCTTCCTTTCAAGAGTCACCATAAATTGGATTTTTGTTTTTTTGCTTCAATTTTAGTAGAATTCACATTGCTCTAATAGACACTACTTCAAATGAATGCCTCAGCCTCCTTAATGCCTAAACTAGAACCTGTTCAAACCTGTCATAACATGGTAATACATATTTTTGTTGGTACAAATAAATTTTGAAATTTATGCAGTTTTTTCATATTATGCATTTTTCCATGAGCTCTGTGAAGAATACTTGTATTTGTGGTTAAACCTACAAGTTTTTTAAAAAAAGTTTTAATTAAGTAACTAATCAATTTAAAATTCAGATTTCAAGAGAGAGGGAGTGACAGAGAATGAGAAATCTTCCATTCACTGGTTTACCCCTCAAATGACTGCAATGGCCAGGGCTGGGCCAGGCTGAAGCCAGGAGCCTCATCCTGGACTCCCACGTGGGTGGCAGGGGACTAAACCCTCGGGCTATCTTCCACTGCTCTTCCCATGCTATTAGCAGGGAGTTGGATTGGAAGTGGAACAGCTGGAACATGAACTGGTGCCCATTGGCTATGGCACAATGCTGGCCCTCAAATTCACTGTTTATTAACGTAGTGAAGTTTAGAGGGCAAAATATGTTAGGGAGAAGAATGTTAGTTTCTTTCTCCTCCAATACAAGTTCACAAATGTCTAAACCCAGTTTGCTACAGAAGGAAGTACAAAGAAATTTCAAGGCAAATCATGGCCAATAACCAAGTTTTTCCAAAGTGTCTTCCATATAATAATTACCTGTTGGGAATTGTCTACATCTTTATAGTAGCACAATGATCTCAAGAATTTGAGATTCAATCGTCTTTATTTTTGTTAATTAGACATTCATCTAATATCTACCATACTACCTTATACTTCTGCCTATACTTTTTCTGATTGTATGAAAATTTTTTTTCTATATTAAGTCGTTGTGTGTAATGTTCTTGAACTTTTAAAAAATGATTCAATTCACTGAAAAAAAACTGGAGTCATACTTCTCTAATTGGGCTCATCCTCTCTGTAAGTTGCAGACAGGTAAGCTTCTGCGTACAGCTTATGATGGTGACACACATTGTAAATCCCTTTTAGTGTTTGGCGTCTATCCTACTATATTTTTTAATGTGATTAAAAATAGAAAAACATGGAAGCTAGATAACTGCATGTATAGCTTAATCTGTTTGGGAAGTTTGGCCACAGCATTCATAAAAAGATATCTGATAATCTAGCAGAGTTCAGATTCTTGGTTGAAAACAGTCATAGTTTGTGTCCATGTATTAGTAAATCCGTTGTTCAAAGACAAAACATGACTCACCATTGTGTGTAATTGGTACACAGATGGGAAGGGAATTTATGCCCTTCTACTTTTTTGGTTTATTTGTTTTCCTTTTAAGGAAGAAAACGATCTTTTTCTTTTCCCAAATTAAGGTGGTAGAAAGCTGTGTAACTGATGTGGGCAGTTTTATCTCTTGGAATATTATTTTTTGGAATATGAAAGATGGAACAAAAATCTTTACACAAATATTATCCTCATTCTATGCAGATCATTGCTAGAATTTAAAACAAAATATATTTCAAGAACTCCAAAAGAATTTGACTATTTAAGAATGTGATCTTACAAGTATGCAAAAACTGTGTAAACACGAAATTCAAAATATATCAATAGGTTTTATTGAAGACAAAAGCTCTGTGATCAAAAAAATTTGGGGGGAAATTGGTTTAAACAAGTCAAATTTCTTTACTGCAGTATTTCATAGACCCTTTACAATGCAATGTGGACTGTGACAGTCCTATATATGAGGGGCCTTGAAAAGCTTGCAGAAGATTTACATTATCTTTTAATTTTATTTTTCCTCCATCTTTTGAAGTATATACATTATATATAAGTATATATATTCTAATATATATATTCTAATATATATATTCTCCCTAACATATTTTGCCCTCTAAACTTCACTATGTTAATAAACAGTGAATTTGAGGGCCAGCATTGGGGCATGGCCAATTCTATTAGACCCGTATTTAAATGCAGAATGATTTTTATCTCCTTAGAGCATCTTAGGGAGTAAGGTTCTATAGAAATATCTTTGGATATGGAAATCAATATTTCCCACTGGTCACTCTTGAATACTCAGTAAGTCTTCAAGTTAGTGATTATGGATTGATATTTACTAATGAGTAGACCACAAGGTATTTAACTGGTCTGATAATGTTAAAACATCTCAAATAAATTGACTATTACTGATTTCTATCTATATAATGGTTAACTTTTCCTTTTTGTCTAATACATTGAAAAAGTTCATTATTAAAATGTGCTGCATTTTTAACTCAGAAATCTTTGTTGGCAGAGGGTAAAATGTGCTCTATTTTTCTTAAAATTAGACCAGTCTGTAACTCTAGTTAATAAAATACTTAAACTTTGATGAAACAAATCAGTGTAATAGTATTTATCATCATTATTAATTCTTCAGAAAGAGAATTGGCTTCTGGGTATTCTTAGACTGATTCCATCTGCCACCACAAAATTTGGACTTTGAAGCATATACATTATCTCTTTCCTGGATCACATCCTTAGATAATGAAGCACTTCATTAAATATAGAAAACTCTCTATGGCCTCTGTCTCCCACTGGTTTAATATATACAGTTTTTTCTTCTAGATTCAGAAATCATATTTACATTTTCAAATTCACAAAATTTGATAGCATATTGTGTGAGAGAGACCAAAGGTCACTCCAGCAAGTAGATGACAAGGGCTAATGTTTGGATTTGACTTCCTTATTTGCCTGATTTCAATGAAAAAGAAATAACAGCAATAATAAAAATGACATAAATCACATCAGAGAGTATTCAAGTAATGACAGCTTGCAACTGCTGCAAGAAAGCTGAGCTCTTCCAAATGAATGTACAATACCAGCAGCTCCAATGTTCTTTCACTTCTATCCAAAGTAGAGATGAGAAAGCCATCTTAAAAAGGATTTCCTCAAATATGAATCATAAACCTATGTAAATCTGCTATGGAAAATTACCTGCTTGTAAAAAGTAGTAATCTATAAATATGAATTAAGGTAGAAAGTCAAGTCAAGCAATCTGCTCTTCTGACTGCCTGGAAGTGCAGCCTTAATTAAAAGTCTGAGAATTAAGGCCAAGGAAACAGGCAGCCACCTATCACAAAACACTTGGCTTGACAATGGTGCATATTTTTCTGTGTATCCTTCAGTGGTATCTTTGAAATTGCCTTTTGTAACTTTTCTAATAATCTATGTTAACTGAGCATGTCTCATGATCCATTAAAAAAAGTATATACCTTAGGAAGTTTCCATTAAAGAATCTGCAAATTTGGCACAGAGCATATATATTGAACTGTATCAAGTTGATGATATAGTATTGTTTTGACCCCCAAAATTTCAGTTTTAAATTGTTTAAAATAATACTTGCAGAACAAAAATTAAGTTTTTTGATGGAAACTACCACAAACTGAAATTGCATGTTATTTATTTCTCCTTTTCTGAATCTTAGTACATGCTACTAAAAAAAGTCAGTTTACTTTATTGGCTCTCAACCTGAAAGTTTCCTTTCAGATCCAAGCAGTATTTAGTTTGGCTAGCATTTAATTATGAAATTGAAAAAGTAATTCCTCAACACAACAACAACAAAAAACCTTCATGGACATATTTTGATAAACTGTATTGCATTTAATTAAAGGCATCTTTTCACTTTTTGTTTGTTAGCTCTTTATTTGGTGGAGCCTGTAGGCTTTTCACTATACTGTAAATTGAAAATATATTATCTCAAAAACTAAATAATTTTTAAAATGTGTAAAAAATTAAAGGTATATGTTTATCAAGATAGCTATAAACAAAGTTAAGAGATAAATGATAGAGCTAGAGAATATTTTTTTGTAATGGGTACAAGCATACTTTTAAAAATTCATGGACATGTGCATTGAAGAGTTTAGTTTCGTTTGATGGGAAAAATTGAGATGTATGCACAGCATTTTCATAATGCTCAATTTTTTCATGAGCTTTTTGCAGGTACCCTGTACATTAGAGATAACAAAAGGGATTCTTACACAAAATAAAAAAAGCATTACCAATGAATAAAAATTCAACAACCTGATAGAAAAATGAACAAAATGATGTGAACAGGTAAGTAAAACCAATGCCATCTCACTATTCCAAGTGATCAATTTCAGTTCACAATTGATCATAATGAAAGGACTAAGAGTCAAAGGGAGCACATAAACAAGTCTAGTACCTGCTAACACTAACCGATAGAATAAATAAAGGGGAGAGTGATCCAACATGGGAAGTGAGATACTCAGCAGACTCATAGAATGGCAGATGTCCTAAATAGCACTCTGGCCTCAGAATCAGCCCTAAAGGCATTCAGATCTGGCTGAAAAGCCCATGAGAGTATTTCAGGCATGGAAAGCCAAGACACTCTGGCAAAAGATCTCTGTGAGTGAGATCCCAGTGGAAAGAACAGGTCATCAAAGAAGGAGGTACCTTTCTCTGAAGGGAGGAGAGAACCTCCACTTTGACTATGACCTTGTCTAAACAAGATAAGAATCGGAGAACTCAGAGGGCTTCCATAGCCTTGGAAACTCATGACTGGAGCATAGGGAGATTACTGATGCCATAGACAGGAGTGTCAATTGGTAAAGTCAACAACAGGAGTCACTGTGCACTTACTCCTCATGTAGGATCTCTATCCTTAATGTGCTGTACATTGAGATTTAATGCTATAACGAGTACTCAAACAATATATTTCACTTTGTGTTTCTATGGGGGTGCAAACTGTTGAAATCCTTACTTAATGCATACTAAACTGATCCTCTGTAAAAAAAAAAAAAAAAAAAAAGAAATTATCAACTCCCAACTTGACTCTCACTGGGATTAAACATGACAATAGGTCTGATCTGATTTCATCATCATTTAAAAAAAATCATCTATTATTTTTTACTTTATGTTTCTGTGTGGGAGCAAACTGTTGAAATCCTTACTCAATGTATACTAAGCTGATCTTCTGTATATTAAGATAATCGAAAATGAATCTTGATGTGAATGGAAGGGGAGAGGGAGTGGGAAAGGGGAGGGTTGTGGGTGGGAGGGACGGTATTGGGGGGAAGCCATTGTAATCCATAAATCGTACTTCGGAAATTTATATTCATTAAATAAAAGTTAAAAAAAATAAATAAATAAATACTAATGCCAAACTTTTACAGTTGCCATAAAAATTACCACAAACTTAATGGATTAAACCATATACATTTATTAGCTGACAGTTCTGGAGGTCAGAATACACAAAAACAAGTTGTCAGTAGGCTATATTCCTTACTAGAAGCTCTAAAGGAGTATCTGATTCTACTCATTTGGTTTGTTGGCAGAATTCCTGGAGGTTGCAATACTGATATCCTAGTTTCCTTGTAGGCTGAAACGGGGAGTCATTCACAGCTTCTAGAGGATGCTACATCCCTTGGTCATCTATCTTCAGCATCAGAAATGGTAGATAAAGTTCTTCTCACATTGAATCCCTGTCATCTTTATGCTTTTAAGAGCTCATTAATTGGATTGGAAAAACTCAGATAGTACTGGGTTGTCTCTCTGTCTCAAGACCTTTAATTCTAACCTCATTTGCAAAATATGTTTTAATCTATAAAATAATGTATCTGTATGTTCTGGTGATGAGGACATGGACATCTCGATGGAGGGAGTGTTGGAGAAGGTGCGGAGAATGTGGCATAATTCTGTCAATAGCTTATAGTTAGTTTATACTTGTCTATAATCTAAAAATACAGATTTAAACAATGACATTGTAGGAATGAAAAGATATTAAAGTGGAAATAATTAAAATTGAATTATGTTTCTTCCACTGAATTGACAAAGATTAAATATATGACGACATCAAATGTCAACTAGGATGTGAGACAAACTATTTTATACATTACTGGTATGGGTATATATTGATTTAGGTAAGAAAAAGCAAATGAATAACAGATGGTCATGGCCACATATATCAGTATAATTAAACATATTATAAATATACTATAGATATATTTATATTCATAAAAATATGTATCTTGAATACTTTTAAAGTCCTAAAGTATACTCATTAAAAGTCACTACAATGATTACCAAAGAGACTAACTTTGTTTAGGAATTTTGGCTTTATTTCATTTGTAGTTTTTTCTGCCTTTTTTAACCTAGATTTAATATATATATAATGACAAGATACCAATTTGTATTTATTGTGACAAGTGAGATTCAGGATTGGTTTTTATCTATCTGGATTTTTTTAAACTTTTGTTTTAAAACAAGAAAAAAAAGTGATCTGTTTAGATTACAGACATAGAGTCATCAAAGTATTATCTAGAATTTATTTACTAGAGAAGTTGCCAGGGGGTGGTAATTGTGTGAGGGGTACAAATATGCTGGATACCAGCTGATATAATTTATGTATATTGGACAACAGCCATTGTTAACATATTGACTATGGCTGCTTTCCCAATACAATGGCAGAGTTGGGACACTGCAACAGAGACCATATGGCCCACAAAGCCTAAAATATTTACTATTTGGTCTTTTTTGTGCTTTTTGTTTGGAAAGGATTTCTCATTAGAGCTGACCAGAGGTTGTGTGACTCCAGCTCATTGTCTAAACATGGTTATATTTCTACGGGTTACATAATTATTTAGCATCAAGTAACCAGGCAGCTCCCTAAGAGCAAAGATGATCCTGGTGTTTTGGTTGAGAATCAGTCCTAAGGAATTAAATGTATAATCACATCTTTATATTCAGCCCCAGATGGTTCTGCTTAAAGGTATACATCAGAGGACAGATTTTTGTTTTGCTCCTGGCTGGAGACAGCTACTAAGTCAAATAATTTCCCATTGTGTTTGTGCACAGCCTCTACCCAAGTCTTGCGAATATATTATCCTTACTTCTTTCCATATACTTATACTTACTTACTTCTTTTAAATCTCAAGTGTGATTTTAGTGTTTCTGTTTTATAGCAGAGGGTATAGAGGTTCTGAGAAATTGGGTAAAATTATTTGCTTAGAACATGACAAAGAGGGAGTAGAACCTTCAGTTATTTTTACCCTGTGTGCATTTCCAAGTCTAGAAAATGCTTTCTCTTCTCTTGAATGAGGTCATACAATGAATATTTGATGAATATACACTGTTGCTTCTTTGAAAGATGAAGAAACCTATGTAATATGTGACGGAGACTGAGAAAATGGCAAATTTGGAAATCACATACATATCCTTGGTAAACCAAATCTCCTCAGCCCTCCAATTGTGCCTCCCATTGGCACACTTAGATAATCTTTGTGTTACTGCCACAGTTTTACTAATTTCACCCCCT
Organism: Oryctolagus cuniculus; assembly: GCF_964237555.1. Lineage (NCBI taxonomy): Eukaryota > Metazoa > Chordata > Mammalia > Lagomorpha > Leporidae > Oryctolagus > Oryctolagus cuniculus. The sequence goes on from NC_091435.1 coordinate 35,192,687, forward strand.
ATTTGGACACATGGGAGTCCCAGTCCCCATCACAGATCCCTGCTAGTATTGCTGGTTTCTCCACATTGATCACAAACAAATCTAAGCTTATATGCACCATGGCCTTTTTTTTTTTTTTTTTAATTTGACAGGCAGAGTTAGACAGTGAAAGAGAGAGAGAGAGAGAGAGAGAGAGGTCTTCCTTCTGTTGGTTCACCCCCCAAATGGCTGCTACGGCCAGTGCGCTGTGCTGATCCAAAGCCAGGAGCCAGAAGCCTCCTCCTGGTCTCCCATGTGGGTGCAGGGCCCAAGCACTTGGGCCATCCTCCACTGCCTTCCTGGGCTACAGCAGAGAGCTGGTCTGAAAGAGGAGCAACTGGACAGAACCGGTGCCCCGACTGGGACTAGAACCCGGGGTGCTGGCGCCGCAGGCGGAGGATTAGCCAAGTGAGCCACGGCATCGGCCCCACCATGGCCTTCTACACATAGAATCTCCCTGGTCTTTTGGGCACTAGTAAGTCTTTGATTGCTCCATTGTTCTACTCTCCTCTGAGCCCTATCAACACTGCTAGCTTCAAATTTCCACTTCCAATTCTGACACAGCCTGGTGATCTCTTGAGAAGTGGTAAAAACATGTCTGGCTTTCTTCTTGTGTTCTTGTAGTAGGGTTTCTGAGATACCCAAATAAAAGAGTTCTTTGTATTCGCCTCCCTGGTCGCTTTCTCCCCAGCACTTGCACATGCTATCAGATTATCAGATTGCAATAGATTATTATGTCTCCCACTTCATTCTCTTATGAATTCACCATTCGCTGCTAAGTGCCTAAGCCTCATAGGTAAGTTGGTTGATAGCATAGGCTCTTATTTCTCTTTAGATAATTTTCTCCTTAGGCCCTTCTGGATCTTTTTTTGAAATGTTGCTTCTGTTTTCTCCAAGCTGAGAGTCCTAATAAATACCTATACCATAATAATAGACGTGGGTGTAAACTATCTTTTTAAACTCAGGAAATGACACAAAATAACTTCCCTACCACCTCTAAACTGAGAGTGAACCTCTATAAAAAGGCGAATCAGTGAATACAGATAGATACTGGCATAGGAAAACATTCTAAGTAATTATGTCAAAGTATCCTAACCCTGTTCCTCGATTCTACATAGATATAGCACTGGGAGGATGTGATGTTTAATTTTACATGTGAGCTAGCAGGATACTGTGTCCAGATGCTTGTCCAGCCATTACACTAAATGTTTCTGCAACACAGAACATTGCATGGCAAGAGAAAGGAAACATGTCTCTCAGTCTCTGACCTTATAAAGCCACTAGGATCCAATCATGGGCATTCTACATAATGACCTAATCCAATCTCATTACTTGCCAAAGGCCCTATCTCAATTAAGTTTCCACATTTTTTAAAGATTTTTTTTATTTATTTGACAGTCAGAGTTACACACAGAGAGGAGGGGCAGAGAAAGAGAGAGAGGTCTTCCATCTGCTGGTTCACTACCCAATTGTCTGTAACAGTTGGGGCTGAGCCAATCTGAAGCCAGGAGCCAGGAACTTCTTCTGGGTCTCCCACTAGGTTGCGGGGGCCCAAGGACTTGGGCCATCTTCTACTGGTTTCTCAAGCCATAGCAGAGAGCTGGATTGGAAGTGGAGCAGCCGGGACTTGAACTGGTGCCTATATGGGGTGCTGGCACTACAGGTGGTGGCCTTACCTGCTATGCCACAGCACAGGCCTCAAGTTTCTACCTTCTTACTTCATTTAGCATAAGAAATTGAAGCCTATATTGCATGAGTTGGGGTCTAAATTATATTGGTATTCAAACTATACTATTCTGCCTCTGGCTCCCCTATGGTTAATCCACTCCCATAGTTTCAAAGCTTTAACTCAGTTGAACATTAATTCAAACATCTGAGGTCCAGGAGGTAGTATATGGTACAGTGGGTTAAGCCACCAGCTGCAACACTGGCATCTCATATGGGTGGCTATTTAATTCCTGGCTCCTAGATTTCTCATCCAGCTCCCTGCTAATGGGCTTGGGAGGGCATCAGAGGATAGTCCAGGTACTTGGATCCCTGCCACCCATATTCAAGACCCAGATGAAACTCCTGGCTTCTGGTTTCAGTCTAACCCAGCCTCAGCCATAGTGGCCATTTGGGGAGTAAATTGGCAGATGAAAAATTTCTTTATTTCTCTTCCTCTAACTCTACCTTTCAAATAAAGTGAATAATTTTTTTAAAAAATCTTAAGTCCAAAATATCTGAAACTCAAAGCAAAATCTTCCAACTACAAAAAGCCAAGTTACATACTTCCAAGATACAATTATGGGAAAGGCACAAGTATATACTTCCATTTCAAAAGGGGGCAGACTAGGAAGCAGACCATAGGAATAACTGGCCAAAGCAAATCTGAAACCCAGCAGAGCAAACATTAAATCTTAAAGCTCCGTGTCCAGCATCCAGGTCACACATAGAAAATGCCAAGGTCTGCCAGCCGTGTGGATTGTGTCTGAATTTGCTTGAGACACAGACTAAAAGCAGGGAAATTAACCTCTCCAGGTATCCTAGGAAAGCCCATGGAAAGAACTCCAGGTTCTCATGAAATAGTTCCACCCTTCTAGGATTCAAGGCCTATGCTGAGTTGCTTTTGAGGCCTTTTTTGCTATTGTATTGTCCATTGGCACATGGTTGTCTTTTACCTGTGCTAACAGCAAGTGGTTTCCTAAACACACTTTCCTGTCCTAAACAGATATTTTCTTTGTTCCCTTTTGGGTCAGGCTGCAAAATTTCCAAATCTTTCCACTCTGCTCCTTTTGGCCCCTGATTAGGTCTGTAAAACTTACTAAAAGTACCCAATAACAGCCATGCTACAGCCTGAATCATCTGCTGTTTTCAAATTTGCTAAATAAACTAGGTTATCACTTTTAAATTCTGCCTTTCACAAAGTCTCAGGGCATGGATACAATAACGCCAGAGGTTCTTCTCATCACAAGGATGGCCTTTAACCTGATTCCTGATAGCGTCTTCATGTTCTGAAATCTCACATCAGCATGGCCTTTGCTGTCCACATTTCTATCAGCACTCAGGTCTTTTGAGTCTTTATCAGCATCACCCATACCACTCTACTTTATAGCATTCTAGACTTTGTCCAGCCTGTTCCTTCAAACTCTTCCAACATCTTTACATTAACCAATTCCAAAGACACTTAAGCAGCTTCAGGAATAGTTATTTTAACAATCCTCTGCTTTTGGTTAATAATGAAATATCTAGGGCAAATTGCTTATAAAACAAGAATGTTCATGTGGCTCATAGTTTTGCAAGTTCAAGTCCAAGATTGAGCAGCCACATTTGTTTGGTTTTGGTGTTGGCATTCCTGTTGGCCGAGTCCTAAGGCAGCAGATAGTATCACACAGTAAGAGACAGGGAGCACACATGTCTGTTTATCTCCTTCAATAATAGCAAATCCAGGGGCCAGCATTGTGGCACAGTGGATAATGCCACCACCTGCAATGCTGGCATCCCATGTAGGTGCCAGTTTGTTTTCTGACTATTCCACTTCCTATCCAGATCCCTGCTAACAGACTGGGAAAAACAGCAAAAGATGGCTAAAGCCCTCTGCCACTCACATGGCAGACCTGATGAAACTCCTGGCTCCTGGTTTTTGCCTGGCTAATGCCTCAAGGTTGTGGCCATTTTGGGAATTAAACTATAGATGGATGACTCTCTCTTTCTCTGCTTCCTCCCCCAACTCAGACAAATAAATGAATCTTCCAACAATCTTTCAAAGGAAAGCCTGGTAGGCCAGGCAGAGTTGTACCTAAGGGTGGAGCCCCTGCAAGGACTGTGTGATCTCATGCCCCTACCTGACCCCACCTGAATGCCCACCTGATAGACTACTAACCACTCCCCTTTGGGAATGAATGAAATGCCTGGAGAACCATGGGCGCTTCCCTTGTTGCGCACCCTTCTTGTGCCCTTGTTGCCCCATGACTTCGGGGCACATAGCCCACTGGCGTCTGTCCTGCCTCTGCTTTCCTGTTCCTGGCCTACTCTCTGCCTGGTATGGCCCCAACTTAGCTTCTGGACTTCTTTCTCCCTTACCTAATTAAAGCCCTCACTTTCCTGTGCATTTCTTTCACTGAATAAAATCCATAAAAATCTTACCATGTTGTCTGGTCTATTTGAGCCAGTATTCAGAAATCTTTTTCTGAATACATGGCAAGAACTGACAGGATTATTAATATTGAAAATTATTTATAAGGATGGACAATATCAAAATGGCAACCCAGATGGGACCCTCAGTAACGGAGGGATTCCCCAGGGACTATTAATATTTGTTTGATTGGTTTAAAAGAAAAAAAAAATGGCTACATGGTAAGAAACTGTTTCCCTTGGTTTCTAACTTTGCTCATCTTTCTACAGTCCACTCCCTCCCCTACCTGTGCTTGCGGCTTTCCCTTAGATCAGGGAGTACACACTCACCCTGTGCGTCTAACCATAGCTGAATGCCATGGCTGAAGGAGCGTTCCATGGGTTCACATTCTTCAGGGGGTTGCACTTTCTCACTGCTCCCTTGCTACAGCCCTAAGCAGCCCAGCTGCCAGGGTGGGTGCGTTTCTGGGGGAGGGGTGGGAGCCAAGGCAGAGAAGGTGGGAACTGAAGCCATGATCCCTCTTGCCACTGCCATAGGTGCATATACATGTGTGCTGTTTGTGTGGGGTCTGGGCCACCCCTAAAACAGCTGCCAGCAAAGTCGCACCCATACAAACAGTGGTAACATGCTGGTGCCGCCTGCCCCAGTAGGCGCCACAGCAGCAGCGTAGCTCGTGCATAGCGCCATGACTCTAGCTAGCGCCATTCAGCCACAGCCCCTCGGCTGGTGTTTTCATTCAAAACCAGCAAAGGACAGAGCTTAGGAAGCTTTTCTTTGAGTTTCAGTGCTTGTGGTTTCTGGAAAATGCATGGATTGGTTTCTTCTTGCTGTTTCTTGCTTTGAAAATGTGCTGCCAGTGCTAATGGAATTTGGGCAGAGAGATAAGGATTTTCAGAGTGGGCTAGTTTTTGAGAACTTGTGAAAGCTTTTCAAGTTATAAAATTTCTAAGTTGTTTGTAATGTGTTTTAAAGACAATTTATTTTATAGGGTTAAAATTTAAAAGGCTATTTTATTTTATGGACTAGTTTAAATAGTAACAAAAATTCTGCTTTGCTTTGGGTCTTTGATTTTTCAAATCAAGCATGCTTTCAATTGTTAATTTCGAGCTGGGAACTGGTTTGGTTGCCTAGTAACCTGATAGCCTTAAACATGGTCAAGGCTCCACTTTGTGTCACAGAGGGTGGGACTTCCGTTCCAAGACAATGGTCTCCCATGGGAACTTCCACCCTTACTGGAAGATGGGCAACATATTCTATCCAAAGATGGAGGCCCTCTTGGCCTGCCACATACCTGATTGATAGAGTATTTACTTAGTTTTTAAAGTATAGCCTATTATTATGGCCTCTGCACTGGTCTTTATTGTTTTAGCTTACCCTGGCAGCTTCCACACTGGTCTTTCTTGTTTTGGCTTATGCTGACAGCTTTAATGCTTGTCTTTATTTTAATTTTTTCTTTTAATTATTTGTTTTGCTTTACAAAACAGCATTTAAAAAGACAGTAATAAAAAGGAAACAATTTTGTAAACCCTCTCACCCAGGCTTGGTAAAATAATGGACCCCATTTGGTACATAGAGACTCTAAGGTATCAGAATTGCAATTAATACAATGCATGCAAGTCACATGCTTAAGAAATGATAACTCATGCAGTGTATCCATGTCACATGCTCAAGGATAATTAAGTTTGTGAAGAGCTGTGTCTGTTTTTATCTTCTCAGGTCCTACAGAGAAACTGTAAGCCTGTATAGTTCTGCATACATTCCCACAGACTTAACTTCTAAGGGTACAGTTTAAGAACTTGCCATGGGATCCCAAACCCCTTGAGCTACATGATAAAAGTAACATCTTGAGTGTTAAAGTGATCATATAAATAGGACTGAGTGTCTGGTAATAATAATAAAATGGATTAAAGAGGAATAAATGCTCCAACATGGAGAGCAGTCCATATAGCAAACTCATGGAATGAAAATCGCTGTAAGTAATGCTCAGTGACCTGAGTCAGCCCTAAAGGCATTGTGGTCTGGCTGAAAATCCCACAACAGTATTTCAGACATGGAAAGCCAGGACACTTGTGCAAAAAGTTTCCCATCATGGAGGAATTCATGGGCAAGACCCCAGTGGAAAGAACTGGTCATCAAAGAAGGATGTACTTTTCTGCAAAGGGAAGAACGAACTTCTACTTTGCACATGGCCTTGTCTGAATACTCACAGAGTTTGTGGATTTAAAAGGCTTCCATAACCTAGGTTGCTCATATCAAGAGCCTTGGGTGATCACTGATGTCATACGTAAGAGAGTGAATTGTTAAATCAGCAACAAGAGTCCCTGTGTACTAATGCCCCATGCAGAACCTCTGTCCTCAAAGAGTATCAGAATAAGTGGTGGGCCGGCGCTGCGGCTCACTGGGCTAATCCTCCGCCTTGCGGCGCCGGCACACCGGGTTCTAGTCCCGGTCGGGGCACTGGATTCTGTCCTGGTTGCCCCTCTTCCAGTCCAGCTCTCTGCTGTGGCCCCGGGAGTGCAGTGGAGGATGGCCCAAGTGCTTGGGCCCTGCACCCCATGGGAGACCAGGATAAGTACCTGGCTCCTGCCATCGGATCAGCGCGGTGTGCTGGCCGCGGCGGCCATTGGAGGGTGAACCAACGGCAAAAAGGAAGACCTTTCTCTCTGTCTGTCTCTCTCACTGTCCACTCTGCCTGTTAAAAAAAAAAAAAAAAAGAATAAGTGGTAAAACATGTTCCCAAAGATTTACTTTGTTCTAGTGAGTTATATTCTCATGTATCATAAGTTTTAGTTATGCCTAAGTGTCCAACTCCATTGCCTGTATTCTTAAGTGTTTCTTTAAAGTTAACTAAGTGTCTCAAACATGGACTCTGAAGTCTATGTCTGCCTGTGATACTCATATCTCACATGTTTTAATATACAGTCAAATGAAAAGTACAGAATGGTTCAAAGCCTCAAGGCTACTAATGGGACAGTTGTTTCAATGCAAATTATTGTGTGTCAAACCCAAGGGATAATTTCTTCTGCATCCCATTAAACCCAGAATCTGGTAAAGTGAGGATACAAAGTTTCCTAAACCAAAGTTCAGGTTTCTAAACAAGAAGTAGATTACCTGGGATATGTTCTAACCCCAGAAGAGCATGCTCTTTCTTTTTGGTCATCACAGACCAAAAAGCAGCTAAGGACATTTCTGGGAATGGCAGGATCCTGTGGAATATGGATTCCAGGATTTGGATTCTAAGCTTTTGTATAGAGCTTTAAAACGCCCTGACACAGACACACTGTGCTGGACAGAGGAGCTACAAAAGGTGTTCCAAAGAATTAAAGAGCTTTTAACAGAAGCTCCAACATTACACATTCCTGAGGAAGCCATTCATAGAAAGACTTCTTCAGATCAGTTTCAGCTACTGAGCATGACCACCTCAGTAAAATTAAGGTTAAACTTCTACCTCTTAAGGCTTCACACATGAACTCAAAAGACATGCTCGATTATTCCTGCAAGCCAATCAAAGATCTTAAATATCTCTTCAAAAATAAAAGATAAGTAAAGCTTTTGCTTTTGTCACATCAAGACTGCTGTACTTTCAGGCAGGCATGCTGTATCTGCTGTATCTGCCTCTTTTGATTCTCTCTGGGAGATGTTATTGACAATAAAACTCCTTAATGGGTTCTTCTATTATAATTCTCTAAGTTTAGGCTAACTGGTTTTATTATCTGCGTAAGTGTAGCCTATTGCCACTCACTATCTGGGAGATGGTGAAATATTTCCATCTTAAGGGGCACTCCACTCACAGCTGATTTTTTTCCAGTTTTGCTTATGCCAATTGACAAACTTATATGTTGTAGAACTCAACGACTTCTAAGCATAATTGACCATACAGAGGTCACAGCCATTGATAGGGACCAAAAATTCTCCAGCTCATAAAGTAAGTTGTTAGATGAGATAGACCAGAGACCTTCAGACCCAGGATAGGCAGGGCTTGTGCTACGCCCAATAAGCAGGAAGCAGCTATAGAAGATATGATGATTCTATGCCCTTCAGCGTCCCTTAAGACGAAGGTCTGGAATCTCTGCTGGGGGGATGATATAGATAGGTAGATAGGATAAAATAAATCAGATTTGTGAGCTGGAGACATCGTCCCCTGTGTTGCCACGCCCCTTCCTGACCCTACATGTATGCCCAGCTGCCAATCAAACTACATTACCACTCCCCTTTGGGAGTGAATAAAAGGCCTAGAGAACCATGGGCCTTGCCCATGTTGTGCACCCTTGCTGCCCTTGTTGTGCCCTTGTTGCCCCGTGTCTTTGGGGAACCTGGCCTTATGGTCTCCACCCTACCTCTGCTTTCCTGTCCGCATGCTCGCTCCACGTGCACCAGGCCTGCTTTCTGCCTGGCCTGGTATGGACTAGCTTAGCTTCTAGACTTCTTTCTCCCCTAATTAAAGCCCTCACTTTCCTGTGCATTTCTCTCACTAAATAAAATTCTTAAAAATGTACCATGTTATCTGGTCTATCTGAGCCAGTATTCAGAATTCTTATCTGAATAGATGGCAAGAACCCACATATTGAAAGTTATTAATAAGTCTGGATGATAGCACAAGAACTGATTTCTTCAAATCTCTGTCTCACTCTTCACACATGACACATAAATATATCCTATTCATTTTGTTTTTCTGGATAACATCTACTAGCACATATAACTCAAAGTATGTCACTAATGAAGTATATTTACATTTACAAATTGACAGCACACGGGCATCCAATAAGATGTTAGGATACAGTATTTAATAAGAAATATGCTATGTTTTATCTGGGAACATTTCAACCATTTAAAGCCAGACTTCCAGGTGAATCCCAATGATTCCAGATTCCCAAAGGTATACTTTTATGTAATTCTTCCATGTCATGCCAGGGTTAGTTTACATGATTGACACAACCTAACAAAATGATATGAACACAGAGGTCATATCACTAAACAGGAGCTTTAAGAAGCTTAAGGACATTGTCCTGCAGCAGTTTTAATTGAAGCCTAAATGAGGGAAGGAATTATCTTAGAGCAATTTGTGCGTATAGCTTTATTTAACATAATGAACCCCCAAAAAGATTCAAAGAGACTAAAATTTTTTTATAGAAAACCAAATTTCAAGAATCATAGAAAGGGAAAAAGAGTAGGAAAGGAAGAGTTTTGGATTTTCAAATTTCTGCAAGTAAGAAGTAGGGGCAAACATGTTTCATTTTGTGAAAAAGTGTAACTCAACGAAGAACCTAGATTTTGAAGCGTAGAGCCTAGAACTATGCTTGTCATTTGCAGGCAAGAGTTGGACTGAGTCCTAAACAAGGTACTTTCACAAACATGTCTGGATAAGATTTCAGACCTGGGCCACTGCACATGTCTTCTGTTTTCTCCCTTTTTAAATAGGAAGTGCTCTAGCAGTTATGCTAATCCTGCCCCAGCACTGTTATTTTATGTGTGTTGTGAGGAGGGTTGGGGAGAAAGCCTCTTGTCTCTAGCTCACAAGTCTCCAAATTGAGAGGATCGGACTCAAGGTGCTTTCCTTAAGGCATTAACGAAAAAACTCCTGTGTACCTGGACTTCATGTGGATGACGACATTCTGGATGTGTGGATTCTGGAAGCTTTCATAAAGTGAGATTTTGGTGTTTTTAGTTGAAGAGAGTAAGCTATTTTGCCTATGGAACAGATATGAATTATGGGTTAGAAAGAGGGCCAAATGCAGGAGCCAGCCCCCAAGACAATTGTCAATCATCCCCAAGTCTTAGAATTCAGTCTCTTTTGTAGTCTCTTCCCATACTGTAACTATTCTATTTGCTCTGTGACAAATAGATTATATTAGAGGTGATGGCATTTCATTTCTGAGATGGATTAGAAAAGTTATTGACTTTCATTTTGGTGCTGTCAGTTCTTGTTCTCTCTCTGTCCCCCTCCCACCTTCCTCCCCACACTGTCTCCCTCCTCTCTTCCTTTACAGCACCTACTCTGACACAAGTCAGCTGTTATAAGCATCAGAAAAAAGAGGTCCATATATTGAAGAACTGGGGCCTGTGATCTATGACCAGTAAGAAACTGAAAGCTACCGTCAATAGGCACACATGGGCAATGGGCAATGGGTCCTCCATTCTCAGCCAAGCTTTCTACAGGCTTCATCCAAAACCTGGACTGTGGAGTGGGTGAGTAGTGCGGTGGTTAAGTCACCACTTGGAATGCCCACAGCCTATACCTGTTTTGTTCAAGTTTCTTGTTAGTGGGCACCTTGGGGAGGTAGCAGAGATGGTTCAAGGACTTGGGTCCTTGCCACCTATGTGGGAGACCCAGATGGAGTTCCAGGCTCCTGGCTTTACCCAGTCCAGCCCTAGCTGTAGCAGAATTTGGGAAATCAATCAGCAAATGGGAGATCTCTGTCCCCTTCTGAATTTCTCTCTGCCTTTCAAATAAATACAAAATGACGTATTTTTTAAAGCTCTACAGCAGAATGAGCAAGATAGTACGAAAAACCCAACAGCAGTCACTGCTGCTGCTACTGATGCATGTTGGTCTAAACCTTTGGTCAGATGGAGAATGGAAATGGAAATGTTATCATACAAAACCTGCATATGGCTCCAACACTATAATCAAAGATGTGCAAAAAGCTAAGAAAAATTAAAAAGTCTGTGCCTCATTCCTACATCCTAATTCTGCACATAAATCTATTTAGTAAAGCGTGGGTCTCTTTTGAAATCTCAGTGGCAGAGAAGGATTGGAACATTTTTAGCTTTCAAATTTCTTCCATTAGAAAGGAAGTAGGATGGAGGTTGAGAGCCAATTCTCATTCTCCTCCATAATGTGTGCTCACAAGGAGTTTGCAAGCTGAATGGAATGACAAGATTAACAGAGTATGACAAGATTAGAGGTAGGCATGTGTTAAATCGACTGTTACAGCTTAAGCTCAACAGAAGATCAGAGAAAAGGATTAGTGTGTGATGGCATACAGGGTTTCATGGAAGGAGCTGGCTTTCAGTAGGGACTTGGAAAGATGGTATTCAATGCAAGTGGATGAGAAGAGTAGAGTAAAGGAAGGGATGAATGCAGGATGAGTGCAGGTAACGGCACAGAGAATAATGAAGCACACAGCAGGTTGGGAAGGGTGGTGATAATAATGAACTGTGAAACATGTAGGATTATAAAAATTCATGTAACATTTAAATACATTGCATGTGGGTATATATGTACTGAATGTTCACAATGTACTTTTACATACTTATGTAAGATTACATGGCTTATGATCATTCAACAGATTTGATTTTCTTTCCTAGCTACTGATGGTTTTAGGCTATCCTACATGAAATACATACCCAGAGATATCTCAACGTTTCCTTTTCCCAGTCCTGGTCATATTTATATACGATGAAAGAACTTAGGCTTGATTTTCTGATTCGTTCTTTGGATCTCTTACTACAAAAATCTTTCTCTAAGGTCCCTAATTGTTGTCACTTTCTTCTTTCTTGAGAGATTAGACCCATTTCGTATCTTCCTAGTTATGGCTTCTGGTCTTGCTTTTCAATGAAAAATGTTGCTCATTGTCATGTGGACTTGTCTAATTTTAAGGATAAGATGTACCTGGAAATTGCCTGCTATTATGCCTCCTCATTAAGAGCAATAACCTCATCCATTTGATATATTAATAATTACTTTATTGAATTGTGTTATATTCCAGGAAATGTACTAAGTACCTTCCAAATGATTTTCTAAATCCAAATATGTGTTTTTATGCCCATTTCATAGATAAGGGAACTAAGGAGATTTATTGAACCCAGAGCCTGTATTCTTTCCAATATATCACAAAAATCAAAACATAAAACATTACCTTTTAAGATAGTATCACAGATCTCACAGCTAACAAAGTTTTGCTCTTGTTCACAGTTTCATTTAATCCTAAGAATCAGCAATGAAGTAAGAATGCTAGGGAAATACTTTGTCCTTTTTATAGATTAGTTAGGAGAAACAATTAACTTCTAACTTATCTGCCATAGCAAGTTGATGTCATTACACTTTGACAGTCTTATTTGAAGAAACTCTTAATTCCACATGTTAGATAGATAGACACATAAATAGGCAGAGTCTCATCAGAATTTGAAAACTAGAGAATTACGTTTTGAAAACCTCCTATTTTACAAAGAATATGTGTTTTCGCCACACCACAAACTGGTAAAATACAGTTATGACTCTAACGATTTTTCTGATGATTGTTCTTTTTAATTGGAATATTTATTTGATTTATTTACTTAAGTAGAACACAGAATAGAGTGAACTAGAAAATATCACAATACACTCCACATAGCAAGGGTAAATATTGCACGAAATCTTTGCTTCAATTCTGTGTGTGCACACGTGCGCGTGTGTGTGTGTGTGTATGTCATGAAATAAATGTATTTCTTACCACACTCACCCTGAAGATTTAAAGCTCAGGACCATAGACATACTATGCAGAAAAAATGGTAAGATCACATACTATGAGTGGAGATGATTACTTTTTTTTCATTTTATTATTATTATTATTTTTGACAGGCAGAATTTTAACGCCACAGCCAACACCCACAATCATAGATTGCTCCTTCATACAACTTGATCTTTGGGACTAGATTTTGTACAGAGTCACTAATGTTCAGAAGCTTATGACCAGCATGTGCAATGCTCCTGCTTCTAGCACGGGACAGGAACAAGACTCCCAAAGTACCTCTTTATTCTTAAATAACAAGCTTATTTAGCTTTAGCCTCAAAAATGTTTTAATCCCAAATCCTGTATTATTTTCAAGGGGTGTGCTCTTCACCTTGGGTCAGTTGAGACACCGAGTCTGTCCTTTTCACTCCTTCAGATAGTACTAATCCATATTATGTACAACTAGGTTTTTGTGGGCAGGGAACTCATATGACAGAGAACCATGTTGGTGGTACTGCACAGGATCATGCTTCTGTGCTGGATTTTAGTCCTGCTTCATGGATCCAGATGCCCACAATATCTAGATTTTGGGTGGTTAAGCCACACATGGTGATCCTTCTATTTGGCAACAGGTAGATGTGCTTTTTGTTAATTAAATATTCAACCTGATTGGGGTTTGCTCTGGTGAAGTTGAACATGCCAATTTGCTCAGTGATGTACATTCAGGTCCTAAGAATCCTGAGGGCTTCCAACTGTGCTCTGAGTTCAGAACTCACAGTCAGATGGGATCAGCCATTGTCTTCCCAGAATGTGTCCCATTCCTTAAAGAGCTCAAGGATAGAGAGAGAACAGGCCATGGTGAAAGCTCCCTGGGCAGGGGCATTGCACCAAGCAATCTGAACAACTTTCTCCATCTGGAACAGGGCCCACAGGATGCTGTCGGATCCTTTTCCTACCATGGTCAGATTCCCCACTCACTTGTTGTAGAGCCTGAATTAGGACTGCGAGCAGAAGCCACTGGAGTCAAAAGAGTAAGCGGCTCAGGCATCTTTCTCTAGTTCTCCAGACGCAAAGGCCCAAGACGCTGAACAAAAACTTATGCTTCATGACAGAAGTAACCTGCTGCTGCTGCTCCAAAGTTGGGGAAGTCCCAACTGGGTTGTGTGCACAGGCATGCAGGTCAAATGACAGATAACTCAAGGACATTCTCCAGATATTCTGGAAATCATAGAGGTCCAATCCTCTTTTCTTTGCAGCCCAGTAGTAAAAAGCTAAAATGTCCTTAAAATGAGTGGCACAAAATACAGCATGAGTATTCTCCCAGGTCGATGAGGATACAGGGATAGGTGTATCCTTATTTATGTCATTGTACCGTCATGCTGAGAACTCAACTCCAAATCAAAGTGCTCTTATCCCTCCCAAATATTGCACATATCCTACCACTTCTCCTGGAGAGCTGGGCTATCATGTCTAAGGGCAAGGTGAGAAACACAGGTCTGGAACTCTGCCAGGCCCAGGGTGGGCAGGTACACATCTTGAGGCCATTCTTATTAGCAATCATCTGCTTGACCTTCAGCATTAATGATAAAGCCCGGGTCTGGCAATCAAACCAAGCAGGCTTTGCAGGGATCTGGATCCTCCTGAAAGTCAGCAAGGAAGTTAAAGACCAGGAATGGCTGGGCCTGGGAACCTCAGCAAACAGTGGAAGAGCCGTAGCAAAAGACTGGGAATCTGCTCAGAGTCTTCGCCCAGTGTCTGGAACTGCCTGGCACCCACCGATTCCATCTTGATAGCAGTTAAGCGTGATCTGCAGGGTCACACAATTAGGTTTTTCACTTGGGACAAGGTAAATGAATCAAATATTTGTGATCTTTTTGAGTCTCTAACCAAATCTTCAATGCCTTCTGCTAATCAATGCATCATTTTAATAGAATATTGAAAGAACTATTTTTTAGATTTACTTTTATTTCTTATTTTCCTATTCTTTACTGCTGTAGACCTCCAGGTATTCTCTCTGGCCAACTTTCACATGCAGTGAAAACATGGATGTGCTATTGGGGTTCACTATCCATGTGTTCACTATACCATGTGTTAGAGAGTGTTAATGCATAAGCTAACCTCGGAAAATAAAGTTTAACCTCAAATTTTTAAAAAATGGAACTTTAGTTATTTGTCAGGATGTGGGAAAGAATTATAACTTCAGAATGACTCCAGTTCTTAAATTCCATCTTTCAGCAATTAGACCTCAACCAGCCTGCCCTTTTCCTGATCTAGAAACAAAAATTTATGCCTATGTAGCATCAAAAATTCCTTGGTTATAATCAAGAGGAACATAAAGGTGAACATTTTCATTAGTGCCTGTCATGAACATTGTAGAGAAAAGAATTATAACCCACCCTAGTCCAATCCATCTTTCCTGAGGAGTCGTTTAAAGGAAAAAAAAAAATCCTTGATTTTCCAGTTACTCTAACTCCTTGAAATAAGTTTTCAAGTTGCACAGGAAGAGTTCTCAAGGAGTAGCAAAGGCTGTTTGATCTTAGCTGGAGCCATAGGGGAAATTCGCGAGTTGGGGACTAATGATTCTATGTCAGAAATAATGATTCAGTTCTAAAATCAGAGATATTGATTGAAATCCAAAATGCAATTCTTAAGACTGTGGAAAAAGAGTTAATACATTTTTTCATATATTTAATTAATCAACCATTACAAGAAAAAGAATGAAAGACAAATGCATTGTTTTGGGCTTATTGAAAACTTCACAATTGCATGAAATCTATATGAGAATTCAAATATTTCACTTTCAGACCACAGAGAAAGAAGTTTGTAGCTCAAGACAAAAATTTAAAAGTGAATGGAAAAAATCAATAATTGGCTGTATAGTAATAAATAATTATTCTTGTAAGACCACAAAATCACCTTTGAGACTAATAGATTTATTAATACATGTCCAAGTTGCTACTGTTATTTACCTAAAGTAGTAAAATTTCAAACTGTAAACTTCTAAACATGCCACAAGCAATCACATTTTTACATAGGGCATGCTATTTCAGATCAATATTTGCTTATGTATGCTGATAGGTCCACCAACATTCCTATATTCATGTTATGGTAAAAATATATGTTTTGCACTATGCCAGGATAATATTGAAAAGCTTAGAAATGTCATATTTTTGGAGCCAGCATTGTGCTGCATGCAACACCATTATCCCATATCAGTGCTGGTTCAAGTCCTGGCTGTCCACTGGGATCCAGCTCCCTGCTAATGGCCTGGGAAAAGTAGCAGAAGATGGCCCAAGTGTTTGGGCCCCTATAACCCCCATGGGAGACCTGGAAGAAGCTTCTGGTTCCTGGGTTTCGCCTTGCCCAGACCTGGCCATTGTGGTCATTTGGGGAATGCAACAGTAAGTGGAAGATTTCTTTTTCTGTGTCTCTGATTCTGTCATTCTGCCTTACAAAAAATATTTTTAAAAAAGTGATGTTCTATTCAAGCTTCCAACATTTTGTTATGAATATACAGTAGTCTACCTTTTTCTGTAGGGCATTTGTCCCACGTTCCTAATGGATGCCTGAAAACTTGAACAGTACTGAATCCCACATATACCATAATTTTTCTATACATACATGCCTATGATAAAGCTTAATATATAAATTAGTCATAGTAAGAGATTAACAAGTATAATAAAATGGAAAAATTATAAAAGTGAATGTGTGTGTGCTCCCTCTAAAAATATCCCATTGTACTGTACTCACTCTTTTTTTCTAGCAATGATATGAGATCATACAATGCCCACATGACAAGATGAAGGGAGGTGAGTGCTGAGGCAATGTGACATAGCACTGGTTCCTACTGACCTTACTGACCTTCTGACAGTACATCACAAGGATGATGATCAAGCCATGAAGATGCTCTTTGACTACAGAGACTTGAAACCAAGGAAACTGATACCTTGCATGAGGTCAGAAGGGGGGACTAGGAGTAAGTTTACTGATTAACTCTGTGTTAGGCACAGTTCACAACAGCCTCATTTAACCCTGATAACTGCCAAATAATTTTATATGGTAGCCATCACCTAGCTAGAATTTGGCTGGATAACCAGTTTCTCTCAGTCCAATTTCTGGCTTTTGGTAGGTTGCATAGCTGACTTAAAATTTTCACATCTCCCTGAGTTCACTCCCCATGTAGTGCCCTCTCACTATTGCTTGGTAACATGAGTTTACTCATGGGACTTTTGTTGACCAAAGTCTTTATAGGTATGACATAAGAAAAAGCATGAATGGAGTTTGCATAATGGGAGTTGGTCTGTTGTACCTCTGTCATTGTCCTGAGAAGCAGCAGCCTCCTGATTCCAGGGGAAGAAGAAAAACATGTTGAACGGAGCCTCCTAAGATAAGCTGTTCAAAGCAAGTTGGTAAAGAACAGAACTCCCTCTAGCCAGAAAACAAGATGAGCACATTTCAGACAAGACCAGCTAAGTTCAACCCAGACCAATCAGGTCTAAAGATTTTCCACGTATATAAGCTGAAATGGTAAATGTTTTTTAAGTGGCACAGTGGCTTGATATACAGGTGACAACCAATACAGAATCAGAGGCTCTTTCCCCTGCATTTTGAAGATAATGAAATGAAATATAATGCCTGACAGGAGACACTTAGGGAAGTATTAGGGTATCTTTGCTGTCCTTAGATAATGAAAGTTCAACATTGATGATGAGAGGCAGGAAAGAATGGGAGTAGATAGTATATTATTTTTTCTATTCAAAAATGGTGCTTTGTGACCTCTATTAGCTTAAGGTAAAAGAGAAGTACCAGAAGGGGGAAAAAAAGAGCATACTATGCTTTGATGTAAGGTACAGTCTCACCAGTATACTCCTGAATGTATGTACTCGTGTATCAATAGCAGGTGCTCCTGACTCACTCTTGTACTCTCTGTGTAAGCACTGATGGAAGAGCTATGATTACAGGTAAGATTCACTTCATAGTTAAAGCAACCATGGGGAGTTTGAATGTTTCATCAGGGATTGGCAAACCATAGCCCATGGACCAATGCTACTCTTTGCTTGTTTTAGCAAGTTAAATTATATTGAACACCTCAATATTTATTCAATATTGTCTATTGCTGCTTTTTCTTTGTAATACCAGTGCTGAGAGAGATGATACAACTTTCAAAACAACATATTTGATATCTGGTAAAGTTTAAAAAAATCACTAAGGTGTTATAGGATGATCTGATTAGAAGATGCCAAACCAGATTAGGAAGGTACAGGTAACTGCTCTCAGGTGAAGATGGTGAACATATTCATAATTACAGTGATCACAGTTAACAAAAGGAGGACGGAGACATAATTTCCAGGAATTCTCACTGGGGCTCGCCGTGAAGATTTGAGGTCAATGCTTCTGTCATTTGCTTGTTGCAGGAAAATATTTTGTGCCTTAGCTACTTCAATAAGATTTTATTGTGATGCAGATTTACACTATTCATAACAGATTTGGCTCATAATTTTAGGTGGAAATCCGAGCCAAATGAGACTCCCTTGAAAAGTAGCCACATTCAGCTGCATTCTCTATAAAGCATCTAGCATGTGTGTTTAAACATGTGCATGTATGTTTAAACATATTTCTCAGACCTTGTTGCAAAAATAAAGATTTTGCTCTAGGATAAAGCATATGCACTAATGCAAGGCAAATGTTATCTGACTATATTTTTGGGCACTGTTTATTTGTTGTGCACATCCTCCTTCCCCTCCATGCCTGACAGATCCTGAAGGACCAAATAATTACTATACTCCTCTCTACTTCTAAGTTCCTCTGAGTTCTTGCTGTTGAGATTACCTTGGCGGCTGCTTTCCCCCTTTCCATTTGCTTGTCCTTTGTCTGTTTTCACAGTCCTCCTGGCTGTGTAATCACTCATTCTCTCTCATTTATCACAGCCTTTCCTGGGCCTGACTATGCTATCTCCCCATTTTTGTCACGGTGCACTGGTACATTACAAATACAATTAAACCTCTTACGATACAGCAGCTTTTGGCCAACACATCCCAGCTTCAAGGTTGAAAGATTTCTGATATTACCTCCGATATCAGCGCTTTCCCATTTATCGGCAGTGTCCGGACTAATGCAGTAGTGTTGCATTAATTAAAGGAAGCATCTTGTAGTACTGCTGTTTTTGCCAGTCTGACACTGACTCAGGAGTCTGATGCCTGCTCATGTTTTAAGAACCATTTATCACCCATGTCATCCCAAAGCAGCCAGCTGTCGGAGCCAAGGCTCATTTGCCTTTCATCAACCACGGGCTCTCTTTCTCTATCTCACTCTCAAGGCTTTGTATAGCAGCTTTAATTTTTTTTAAAGCACATTTTTCAAAGAAGGAGCCTAGCTAAAATTAGTATGCTACATAGAAAGATGGTTTGAATACCAGACACAAGTCTCCTTACTGACTATGGCCCAAATAAGTAACAGAGATTTTTTCTTGGATCTGTTCTTTCACTTTGGTGAGGTTGTGGGGAGGTGAGGAGAGCTGTAATCATGACCCTACTCCCCAACATTGCCATGTGATCATCATCAATATTCTTACTCGACAATGAACAGAGATTCAATTTCATTTTCTGATTGTGAAAACAGATTATTGTTGTAAGAAGTGAAAGGTATTTTATTCTATTTCATCCTTCATTTTGCATGGGGCCAACTGTTCTCCTTACTCTGTCCAGTCCCAAATTTCATAACCTTCTGTATTTACCAACACTTTTAGACATATCTGGGACAATGAAAATTTCCCAAACCAGAGAAAAATGAAATGGTGCACCTTGTGTTAAACTATGTTTTATATTTGTCTTGATAATTTCAACACTTATGTAATTAATGCACATGTTTTCCTTTCATATTTAGGTCTTTTATCTATCACCTACTTCTTATTTATCTAAGTCTTAATGCATCTTGAGACATTTTAATTTTTCCTTTCCAAAGCAGAAATAATCTTTCCCCCATTCCCTTGAAACATTTTCATGATAAATGCCGGTTCATGAAGCCTAAATGTGTGGGGCAGTGAGGGGTATCGGTGAGGGTAGGGCAGTGGAACTTGTATGGAGGGAGGGAGGGAGGGAGGGAGGGAGGGAAGAAGGGAGGGGGAGGGGGAGGGGGAGGGGGAGAGAGAGAGATTATGTTAACTCATTGCACCATGGACTTGTCTGCCCTGATTGCTTTATCTAAACAAAATCTCTGGAGTTCTTTTTAGTGTTAATCACACCCTTTTATGTTCTTGCATCTTAACCCAGATGGTCAGTAACACTGTCCACCTGTCTTCCACTGAGGTCATTTGATAAAGGTAATTTAATAGCCTTTTCTGATAATACTCTGTAGTCACTGTGGGGCTGGTTTCAGATTCCATTCAGTGACCTAGAAACTTAAAAGTCGTGTATCCATAACTAATCCCTCAGGGTTTCTAGTCTTCAATAGGTAATTATTTCAACAAGTTTCTCTAAAAGAAAGTAATCTTTTGGAATTCCTGCTAAATAGGAAAATAAGAAGTCTGTGTATATTAAATTTAGTTTGCAGTCAAAGCACATTTTAAGATTAATATCATTTAAATTTTAATCAGCCATATATCATTTAAAGAAAATGAACAAATACTTTTCTAATAAGCTCTGTAAAATAGTTTAATTTGATTTTTAGGATAAGTGTTTGTGATTTATGAGTATGTGTTTTATAATCTCCCTAATCCGTTATCAAACACCTTGCAATTTTAAAGATGCATAATATGTTTCTTTTTTTTAAAAAAAGGTATGCTCTTTGATTCAACCAGGATGCCATAAGTTATAAACAGCATGAGTTTTTTTTTCTATTGACTTGAACATGTCATGTTGATACATTTGATCTCAGATCATTTTTCCAACAATAAAGTAGTTTTGTAGAGTTTGATAATGCTATATATAAAAAAGATTCATGGAGGCTGGCGCCGTGGCTCCCTAGGCTAATCCTCCGCCTTGTGGCGCCGGCACACCGGGTTCTAGTCCCAGTCGGGGCGCCGGATTCTGTCCCGGTTGCCCCTCTTACAGGCCAGCTCTCTGCTGTGGCCCCGGGAGTGCAGTGGAGGATGGCCCAAGTGCTTGGGCCCTGCACCCCATGGGAGACCAGGATAAGTACCTGGCTCCTGGTTTCGGATCAGTGCAGTGTGCCGTCCACAGCGTGCCGGTCGCGGCGGCCATTGGAGGGTGAACCAACGGCAAAGGAAGACCTTTCTCTCTATGTCTCTCTCTCATTTTTCACTCTGCCTGTCAAAAAAAAAAAAAAAAAGATTCATGGAGAGATATTAATCCCACACAACTTTTCACTGTTTTCCCAATGCCTTTATTTTCTATTTCCCTTCATATTTTTGAGCTAAGACTTTAATGCTTGAAGGTAAAACTTTTTTGCTCAGCTTTGATGCACATAAATCTCTTATCACATTATAATTATTCCTGCTATGTTCCAGGTTATTAAAATATGCTCACATTGTGTGGGGAGCAACTCGGACTAGACTGTTACTGGAATTAAGACTTATTCTATGCATCTGCTCTCCCACAATATGGCGCTGAGAAGGGAGTAACAACTTCTACACAGCTGCCTCTCGCCAACTTGAGTGATGACCTGCAGGAGCTGATCCTGCTCCTGATTGGAGGAGAGCAGCGTACTCGGTGTGTGGGTAGCAGAGTTGGGATTGGTGGAAGGGGATTATAAAGGAGGAGAGAGACAACATGCACCAGGAACATCTAAGGGGAACACCTGAGCAGCCCCCGAGAGAGCCGGCCGGCGGTGTGCCGCTCCTCCGCGGAAGTGGGGAAAGTGGCTAGGGGGAACCGCCCTTCCACGGAGGTGGAGGGACGGTAGCCAACCCAGGAAGAACCAGCAGCAAACCCGGGAAGGGCCAAGCAGACGAAAGAACAACGCAGGGTCCTGTGTCGTTCCTTCGCGAAGAGGGGGAGCGACATAATGGTGCCGTGACTCGGATAGGAAACCTAGGCAGGGTTTAGTGTTGTTCCTCCATGAAGAGGGGGAGCGACAACATTGGTGTAGATGGATTGTTTTCTTAGTAATGCTTTTGTAAACATCCTCCCTTTTTCTATTGTAATTTACTCTTCTGGTTTTTCACAAACCTTACAAAATTATGAATTTTTAAAAGATGGTATTAGGGCTCCCGATATTAAGAAGCATGGAGGCTGGCGCCGCGGCTCACCAGGCTAATCCTCTGCCTTGCGGCGCCGGCACACCGGGTTCTAGTCCCGGTCGGGGTGCCAGATTCTATCCCAGTTGCCCCCCTTCCAGGCCAGCTCTCTGCTATGGCCCGGGAGTGCAGTGGAGGATGGCCCAAGTGCTTGGGCCCTGCACCCCATGGGAGACCAGGAGAAGCACCTGGCTCCTGCTATCGGATCATCATGGTACGCCAGCCGCAGTGTGCTGGCTGCGGCAGCCGGTGGAGGGTGAACCAATGGCAAAAGGAAGACCTTTCTCTCTGTCTCTCTCTCTCACTGTCCACTCTGCCTATAAAAAAAAAAAAAAAAAAAAAAAAAAAACACACACACAAAAACAAAATAACAACAACAAAAAAAAAACAACAAAAAAACCATGGATTAACAAAGGTGCATGCAGACTGAAAGGAAAAGGTTGGAAAAAGACATTCCATGCCAATAGAAACCAAAAAAGAACTTGTGTAGACATCTTAATATCAGACAAAATAGACTTTAACACAAAAACTGTTAAAAGAAACAAAGAAGGGCACTATGTAATGATTAAGGGATCAATTCAACAGGAAGATGTAACTATTATAAATGTATATGCACCTAATTACAAGGCACATGGCTATTTAAAAGATATGTTAAGGGATTTAAATGGAGACTTAGACTCCAATACAATAGTATTGGGGGACTTCAATACTCCACTTTCAGCAATGGACAGATCCATCAGAAAGAAAATCAACAAGGAAAGAGCAGACTTAATTGATACTATACACCAAATGGATCTAACAGATATCCATAGAACTTCCCATCCTACAGTTGCAGAATACACATTCTTCTCAGCAGTACATGGAACTTTCTCTAGGACTGATCACATACTAGGCCATAAAGAAAGTCTCAGCAAATTCAAAAAAACAAAATCATACCATGCATCTTCTTGGGCCACAATGGAACAATGGAATGAAGCTGGAAATTAGTAACTTAGGAATC
Organism: Oryctolagus cuniculus; assembly: GCF_964237555.1. Lineage (NCBI taxonomy): Eukaryota > Metazoa > Chordata > Mammalia > Lagomorpha > Leporidae > Oryctolagus > Oryctolagus cuniculus. Next base: position 35,215,444 of record NC_091435.1, read on the forward strand.
CCTAGAGCATATGCAAACACATGGAGACTGAACAACATGTTCCTGAATGAACAGTGGGTCATAAAAGAAATAAAAAGAGAATTCAAAAACTTTCTGGAAGCAAATGAAGATAACACAACATATCAACACTTATGGGATACAGCAAAAGCAATGTTAAGAGGAAAATTTATAGCAATAGGTGCCTACATCAAGACATTGGAAAGGCACCAAATAAATGAGCTATCAATGCATCTCAAGGATCTAGAAAAACTTCAGCAAGCCAAACCCAAAACTAGCAGAAGAAATAGCTAAATTTAGAGAAGAAATCAACAAAATAGAATCCAAAAAATTAGAGAAGATCAGCAAACAAAGAGTTGGTTTTTTAAAAAGTAAACAAAATTGACACACCATAGGCCCAACTAATGCAAAAAAGGATAGAGAAGCCCCAAATCAATAAAATTAGAGACGAAAAAGGGAATATAACAACAGACACCACAGAAATAAAAAGAGTCATCTAAAATTAATACAAAGAGTTGTATGCCAACAAACTGGGAAATCTAGCAAAAATGGATAGATTCCTGGACACAAACAACCTATTTAAATTGAACCATGAAGACATAGAAAACCTAAACAGACCCATAACCAAGACTGAAATTTAATCCATAGTAAAGGCCCTCCCAACAAAGAAAAGCCCAGGACTGGATGACTTCCCTGCTGAATTCTATCAGGCATTTAAAGAATGAACTCTAATTCTTCTCAAGATATTCAAAACAATTGAAAGAGAGGGAATCCTTAAAAATTCTTTCACTTTAATTCCTAAACCCGAAAAAGATGCAGCAGAGAAAGAGAATTACAGACCAATTTCCCTGATGAACATAAAAGCAAAAATCCCCAGTAATTTCTAGCCAATAGAATCCAACAACACATAAGAAAGATCTTCCACCCAGAGTGGAATTTATCCCTGGTATGCAGGGATGGTTCAACATTTGTGAATCAATGTGATGCATCACATTAACAAACTGCAGAAGAAAAATCATATGATTATCTCAATAGATGCATAGAAAGCATTTGATAAAATGCAACACCCTTTCATGATGAAAACTCTAAGCAAACTGGGTACAGAAGGAACACTCTTCAGCACAATCAAGGCAATTTATGACAAATCAATGGCCAGCATCATATTGAATGGGGAAAAGCTGGAAGCATTCACATTGAGATCTGGTACCAGACAGGGATGCCCACTCTCACCATTGCTACTGAATATAGCACTGGAATTTTTAGTCAGAGCCATCAGGTAACAAAAAGAAATCAAAGGGATACAAACTGGGAAGGAAGAAGTTAAACTATCTCTATTTGCAGACAACATGATTCTTTATTTAAGGGATCCAAAGACCCTCACTAAGAGACTATTGGAACTCATAGAAGAGTTTGGTAAAATAGCAGGATATAAAATCAATACATAAGAATAATAGTCTTTTTTATACACAGACAATGCCACGGCTGAGAAAGAACTGCTAAGATCAATCCCATTCACAATATCTACCAAAAAAAAAAAAAATCAAACACCTTGGAATAAACTTTACCAAGGATCTAAGGATGTCAAAGATCTCTATGATGAGAATTATAAAACTTTAAAGAAAGAAATAGAAGAAGATGCAAAAGAAAGGAAAGATCTTTCATGTTCATGGATTGGAAGAATCAATATCATCAGAATGCCCATTTTTCCAAAAGTAATTTACAGGTTCAATGTAATACCAATTAAAATACCAGACATTCTTCTCATATCTGGAACAAGATAATGCTGAAATTCATATGAAGGAATAAGAGGCCTCGAAAAGCTAAAGCAATCTTATACAAAACAACAACAACAACAACAACAAAACAGAACAGAGGCATCACAATACCAGGTTTCAAGACATACTACAAGGTGGTAATAATCAAAACAACTTAGTACTGGTACAAAAACAGACAGATCAATGGAACAGAATAGAAACACCAGAAATCAATCCAAACATCTACAACCAACTTATATATTTGATCAAGGAGCTAAAATCAATTCCTGGAGCACGGACAGTCTATTCAACAAATGGTGCTGGGAAAACTGGATTTCCACATGCAGAAGTATGGGGCAAGACCCCTACCTTACACCTAACACAAAAATCAACTCAACATGGATTAAATATCTAAATATATGACGTGACACCATCAAATTATTAGAGTACATCAGAGAAACACATCAAGATATTGGTAAAGGCAAGGAATTCTTGGAATAGACACCAGAGGCACAGATAGCCAAAGCCAAAATTAACAATTGGGATTACATCAAATCGAGAAGTTTCTATACTGCAAAGAAACAAACAGAATAGTGATGAGGCAACCAAATGAATGGGAGAATATATTTGCAAATTATGAAACTGATAAAGGATCAATAACCAGAATCTAAAAAGAGATCATGAAACTCCACCACAACAAAACAAGCAACCTACTTAAGAGATGGACCAAGGACCTAAACAGACATTTCTCAAAAGAGGAAATCCAAATGGCCAACAGACACATGAAAAAATGTTCAGGATCACTAGCCATAAGGGAAATGCAAATCAAAACCACAATGAGGTTTTGCCTGCTTAGAATGGCTTTCATACAGAAACCAACAAACAGATGCTGGCAAGGATGTGGGGAAAAAGACACATTAATCCACTGTTGGTGGGAATGCAAACCGATAAAGCCACTATTGAAGACAGTTTGGAGATATCTCAAAAATCTGAATATAGCCCTACCATATGACCCAGCCATCCCACTCCTTGGAATTTAACCAAAGGAAATTAAATTGGCAAATAAAAGAGCTGTCTGCACCTAAGTGTTTATTGCAGCTCAATTCATAATAGCTAAGCCATGGATTCAACCTAAATGGCCATCAACAGTAGACTGGATAAAGAAATTATGGGATATGTACTCTACGGAATACTACATAGCAATAAAGAAAAATTAAATCTGGTCATTTGCAACAAAATGGAGGTATCTGGAAAACATCATGCTGAGTGAAATAAGCCAGTCCCAAAGGGACAAATACCATATGTTCTCCCTGCTCTGTGACAACTGAGCACCTAAAAAGAAATACTAGAAGTAAAACTGACACTATGAGAAGAAATGACTTAATCAGCCCTAATCCTGACTGTCAAGGAAGAGCTTAGTATTTTATTTTATTTTTTTGTATTTTCTTTTTCTACTTAATACCACTGGTTGAACTCTTTACTTAACACAGAATTAATCTTAGGTGTTTTAATCCAATTGAAAATCAATCCAATTGAAAATTCATTAATTAAATTAATCTTATTAGAAATAAGAGTGGGAATAAGAGAGAGGAGATGTGCAGTTTGGCACACATTCCCTTGGACTTAACCCTAATGGTAAAGCTATAATCTTGCCATGGGACTCCAAGTCCTATTAAGTTGGCAGGTACCGATGCCATCTTACTAGTTAAAATGATCAGTTTAAGTTCATAGCTGATCATAAGATAGGATTAAGTGTCAAAGGGATCACATTAATAAGACCGAGTGTCTGCTAATAATAATAGATAGGAGAGAATGGTCCAACATGGGAAGCAGGACACACAGCAGACTCATAGAATGACAAATGCCCTAAACAGCACTCTTGTCTCAGTATCAGCCCTTAACGCATTTGGATCTGGCTAAAAAGCCCATGAGAGCATTTCAGGCATGGAAAGCCAAGACACTGTGGCAAAAAGTGACCCAATTGAAAGATCTCTGTAAGTGAGATCCCAGTAGAAAGAAGGGGCCATCAATGAAGGAGGCACCTTTCTCTGAAGGGAGGAGAGAGCTTCCACTTTGATTATGGCCTTGTCTAAATAATGTCAGAGTTTGTGGACTCAAGAGGCTTCCATAGTCTTTGCAGCTCATGATAAGAGCTTTGGGTGATTACTGACATCATAAATAAGAGTGCTAATTGTTAAATCAACAACAGGAGTCACTGTGCATCTGCTCCCCATGTAGCAACTTTGTCTTTGATGTGTTTTACTATGAGAATTAATGGTAAAACTAGTCTTCAAACATTATTTTGTACTTTGTGTGTCTGTGTGGGGGCAAACTGTTGAAATCTTTACTTAGTATAGAGTCGATCTTCTGTATATAGAGATAATTAAAAAACAAACCTTAATGAAGAATTGGATGGAAGAGGGAGTAGGAGGTGGGATGGTTTGTGGGTGGGAGGGCGGGTATGTGGGGGAGAACTGCTATAATCCAAAAGTTGTACTTCTGAAATTTATATTTATTAAATAAAAGCTTTATATAAAAAAGCATGGATTTAATAAAACAAATTCATATGGTATCTGAATAAATTATGTATATAATTGTGACTGAATTCTTCATATTTTTGGTGAAAATAAGTGTCTTGTTTTAAATTTTCATTTATTTATTTTCATTTTAAAATATTTTTAAAGATTTATTATTTATTTTTAAGGCAGGGTTACTGACAAAGAGAGACAGAGCGAGAGAGAAAAAGACAGAGAGAGAGGAGAGAGTGAGAGGAGAGGGAGACAGAGGAGAGGGAGGGGGGAGGGGTATAGGGAGAGAGAGGGAGAGAGAGGGAGGGGTGGGGAGAGAGAGAGAGAGAGAGAGAGAGAGAGAGAATCTTCCATCTGTTGGTTCATTTTCCAGATGGCCACAGCCTCCAGGACTGGGCCAAACTGAAGCCAAGAGATAGAACTTTTTCTGGGTCTCCCATGTGTATACAGGGGCCCAAACATTGACCATCATGACCATCATCCACTGCTTTCCCAGGCATATTAGCAGGGAGCTGGATCAGAAGTAGAGCAGCTGGCCCCTTGTTTTCATTTTTATCTGTAGGACAGAGATTTTCTTTTACTCCCCAAATGTTCCCAATAGCCAGGGCTAGACCAGGCTAAAGAGAAGAACCCAGAACTCAATCTAAATCTCCTACATAGGTGGCAGAGACCCAAGTACTTGAGCTATAATTTGTTCAAGTGTGCATTAGCAAGAAACTGGTTCTTACGTGTAGTGGAGACTCCAGCTGGGCAGACTGACATGAGATGCAGACATCCTAAGTCACAACTTAATGACTATGCAAATGATGGCCTCAGTTACGGAGTTTTGATCTTCAAAGTTTTGTTTTACCATTTTCAAAACAGTGCAAGATTATTGTGGAATAAAAACTTAAAATTTCTGATAAAACATGGAAATAATTTTTCTAGTACTTTGTGAGTGCAACTACTATGCATTGTGCATGAGCAAAATCTAACGTGAGTGAACAAATCTTTAAGCTTCCTACTGTTCTTAGATTTGTACCATAAAGCCTCAGAGAAAGGATTTGCTTATTTTTTCACTTGTCTTTGAAGAAGTATGAGAGGAAAAGGAAATTAAAAGAAACCAAAACAAAAGTTTTAAAGGGCTGAGTTTTGATAATGGCATCAGACAACGATGCAAACGTTTTGAAGAACAGTTATAATAGTAAGTCAGAAAGTTGGTGTGCCAAGAGGAAGGATTTATTTTTAGGCAGAGATTTGATAGCCATTCAAACATTTTTCCAATATAAAGAATTCATAAATTATGCATTGGAGATTAAGATTTTTAAAGAAATTCAATATGTAGTCTACCCCAGGATAAATGTTATAATTTGCACAGATGCCTAGTTGAACATGTCTTTGTGCTTTTTCATTTCATAACAAAGGGAATAGAAGTAATTAGAGTCTGCATGAAGCATTGTGCTAATGACAATATTCCTGGTAAGAGCAGGGAAGTGATTACTTATAAACAAAACTGAGTGTAACCAAACTTTGGGTGAGCTTATTCATATTCAGATTTTATAGTTATAAAAACAGTTTATATCATTGAAATTTCTATAGTTTTAAAAAAACTTATTTGGGAATTGGTGGTTGTTACAGCAGTTATGATGCTGGTTGGGATACCACATCCCTCATGGAAGTGCCTGGTTTGGTTGCTGGCTCTGCTTCTGATCCAGCTTATTGCTAATGCACACCCTATGAGGTCACATATGATGCCTCAAGTATTTGTGTCCCTGCCACCCACATGGGAGACCCAACTGAGTTTCAGCTTCTTGGTTCCAGCCTGGTCCAGCCCTGACTGTTTGTGGGCATTTGGGATGTGAAGCAGCAGATGAAAATCCCTGTTTCTCAATCATCAAATAAAGTGAGAAGAAATAAATAAAAATTTAAAGAAAAGTGCATTTGTTACTACAACTCCAAATTTCTCTAGACTACAAATTCTTTTGATATAGTTGACTTAATGTAAATATTGACTTTTTTTTGACAACTGGGTCAACATCTTGCAAATAGGAATGAGGGTGCCCTGATCAAGCTGTAGTATGAGATTCTTTTATGTATTTGTCTTTTCTGTCTTTCCTTGGGCTATTATCTTACAAACCATATGAATTCCTTCTATCTTCTCACTAGAAAACTGCTTATTTAATGTCCACAAACCTCAGATACAGAATGTTAAATTCCTACTGTTGTAAAGTAGTGTAAGTTTATTCAACACCAGAAAGAATTTCAGGAACAGCAGGAACTCATTGATGGATCAAATTATTATTTGAAGGGCATTATAAGAATTGAGGATTTTATCAAGTTTATATGATATTGTGTTAGTGCACATACGCAACCTACAGTATTAGTTTGATCTGCACATTACTGAATAAATGAAAGAATAAAGTGAGGTAATAGTAACCATCACAGGGTACCCCTCACACTTTATAATTTTTAAGACATTTGTCTCTTCATTATTCCATGTGTGTATGATGAATGATCAGGACTTCAGGTGTAATACAGAGGAGAGACGCTGTACCCCATCTTGCCATTAGTTTTATGTTCCTTTGCCTTCTCCCACTACTTAAAATTTCTGATCTTTGTTATTTCCAAAATATTTATTTATTTGAAAAGTAGAGTGACAGAGCAAGAGAGTGAGATTGGGGGGGGGGGCGAGGGGGAGGGAGAGAGAGTCTTCAACACACTAATTCAGTCCTCAAAGGGCTTCAATGACCAGGGATGGGCCAGGCAGAAGCTAGGAACCAGGAGCTCCATCTGGGAGTTCCATGTGGGTATCACGAGCCTAAGTAATTGGACCACCTTCTGCAGCTTTCCTGGGCCCATTAGTAGAAATCTGGATCAGAAGCAGAGCAGCTTGAAGTGCCGTGTGATAGGGGATGCTAGTATGGCAGGTAGTGGCTTAAGCTACTGTGTCAAAATACTGGATCCCTAATCTTGAGTTTTAAAATCATACATGATTTTACTCATGTATAGTTTTACCTGGAAACCAACTAAGTAAATTCATTCCACAAGGACATTTCAAAAAGTTTTGAGGAAAACTGAAATGAAAAGATAAGTTTATTTTGATGGAAAACATTTAAAATCCATGCATAGCTTTATCATAATTTGCACTTTTCATGAAATTGTTGATTATTCTTTGTATTCATATTGGAGGTATGAAAGGATATATAAAAAAACCATTAAAACTGCTTATCTCGGTGCAAGTGGGCTCGAAAGAGACAGAAGATAAGATTTCAAACAACCTTATATTATTTGTGCTAATATAAGGCTCAAATATTACTCGCAATTAAACACTCGAAGATTCTTAAACACATGTGCATTCTATTTACTGTTAGAGAAAAATAAAACCACAAATGCAAAAATTTATTTTATTCCTCAGATTATTGGCCTTGATAAATGTAAAACCACTTAAAACTTGCATGCAGATATTTAAACTAAAACAAATGAGAAAAAAGAAACAAGTTGAATGTATTTTTCTTCATTATGTAATCATTGCTGATAGATGGAAGGCATCCAGTTTACAACTCTTGAATTAAATTTGATCTTTTCTTGGAGAAGAGTGAGCAATAGTGAGGATGGATAGGGAATAGAGTGTGTTTTGAAAGATAAAAAATTCAGAGAAGCCTAATTTTAAAGCTCTTGTGTGTCAAATAGCTATTAAATATAATTTTCAAGAGTTTAATGTAAGTGGATCTGAACTAGCATATGGGCAAAGTTTCTTTTAAGTTGCACATGGATTTAAAATGCAGAGGGAAGAGATCACTTGGCAAATGTGTTTTCGGTTTTTGAAAAACTTCCAAATGTTTAAAAGTAGTTTCAAATCAACCACATCCATATGCATCCAGGTTTTCTCATCCTTGCTATTGAAGGATGAAAAGACCAAGAATTGGGGCAAAATGGATAGCGATATGATACATATGCTGCAAAACTAAAAATCAGTTCAGGCTCCAGAAACTGGGTAAAAAATAAATCTGGTCCTTATGGCAACTTAACCCAAAGAATCTAACACTTTTATTCTTAGCGATTTAGAATCATGAATGATATTAATCTGTCACAAAATGATCCTATGACCATTTCCAGAAATGGAAAATGAAGAAATAGAAAATTTATATAAGATTGCTATTTTGTTTTGGCCCAAGACCTGCTACTGTCTTCGGAAAGCAATGTGTTCCAACAGAAGGAACATTTTGATGAATTTTGACATGAAATCGTTTTCAAAGCTTTATGCATAGCTAAATTGATAATAATGGAAACATTTTGGCATCTGGCTTCCAGATACAATGATGATTCCCTCATAACATCTAAAAATAAATACATGTGTAGTTTTTAAAATTATAAAGACATTAAATAAGTCAAAAAAAAGAAAAAAATAAGTCATTCTTAAAATAAGTGTCTTTATAACCCAAAATTTTAAAATAGGAAACTATATTGGAACAATTAATTACCAATCATTTTCCAAATAATGCACACACAACCACCCACCCACAACACACACACATATCTGTACATATGTAGTTTGTTTTTTAGGTTAATTTCAATATGTATGTGCAAAACAGATCAAACATTTCTACAAAGACAATATGTGTGGTGTTAATAATTCCCAAACATTGAACAATATTCAATGAACTTCCTTCTACTCAGGAATTTGGTGGTCCATTAAAAGTTAACTTATAGGGGCCCGTGCTGTGGCACAGCGAGTAAAGCTGTCGCCTGTAGTGCCAGCATCCAATATGGATGCTAGTTTGAGTCCCGGCTGCTCCACTTGTGATCCAGCTCTCTGCTATGGCCTGGGAAAGCAGAAGAAGACAGCCCAAGTTCTTGGGCCCCAGCACCCATGTGGGAGACCTGGAGGAAACTCCTGGCTCCTGGCTTCGAATTGGCCCAGCTCCCGTCGTGCAGAATTTGGGGAATGAATCAACAGATGGAAAACTTTCTCCCTCTCTCTCTCTCTCTCTCCCTGCCTCTCCTTCTCCCTCCGTGTAACTCTGACTTTTAAATAAATAAATATTAATAAAAATGTTACTTATAATGAATTTTGGATGAGACTCAGAAATGAGCACAGAATTTTTCCCATCTTTCATTTTTTTTTCTCTTTTCTCTATGTGGGTTAATTAATAGTTAAGCATGACTGCAAATTTTCAGTTATTGTACCAAATTTTCAACAAATCTCTTTTCTGCTATTCTAGCCATGTAAAAATTTTCAAACTGAATGAATATGGATCCTATGTAATCCTATTTGGAAATGAAAAATTTTTGTATGTTACTCATTTGACATCAAATATGCTGTCTTGTAGGTTTAATGAAGAAGATAATGTTTTAGAATGAGAATGAAAAGTCCATGAGGCAACGTAACATTTTATAGCATTCACATTTATAATCCAAATATTACTGTACCCTAATTGCCCTTTCCTCTTAGGAGAGTATGAACACTAGTTTCCACTTCATGCATTTTTATTCATCATAACTTTAACAGAACAATGCACATACACATACCCTGTAATATACTACAGAAAAAAAAAGCAAGCACACAAAACCAATATGCAGGTAGTACCTGAGGAGGAGAGGAATCAAATATAGGATGACTTTAACTATTGACTTTACATGCACACCAAAGTTGTGCCTTTAGAAACAAGGAAAAGTGATGTAGATCCTCAGTTTTTTATTAAGACGTGGATCCATCTTTGAAAGAGAGGTAAAAGGTACAGGATTTCTGCTGAAGTTGAAGGGATGTAGTTGACCCACATAGAAGTCTAACTTTCCTAAAAATATATTGCCTTCTGTTACATTCATTTACCCTTGTAAATTTATCTGTTCCACAAAGAGATACTGAGTTCCTATTATGTACCAGATATTATACTGGGAAGCTGGACATATGCATTAACAAAACGTATCATCTCTGCTTTTATAAAGATGGTGAGCATATCCCTCACTCCTATTTTACTTTTCCTTTCCCTTTGCTCTGGGCTTCTTGAGTCTTGGTAAATCTACTCTTAGTGTTGTTCTTTCCCAACTGACCCTAAATACCTGCATCCCCTTCACCATCCTGAAGCATGCTTTTCCACTTAGGATTTCCACAGATTACATTTACATCTAAAAATCCTTATAAATTTAGATATTTTATCTTCTCCTCATTATCAATAGAATCCCTAACTGACTTACTTTTCTTACCTCTCTTTACCACAGTTCCCAAACTTCTCTATTTCCAGCTATACTCACTACCCTGTACATTCCAGCAACATAGGGTTTATATTTATCAGTTTATCACCTATGTAGTATGCAGTGAGCATGATAGAGTCCTGATATGTAGATTACAGTTCTGTTTCCCTGACCTTAAAACAAAATGCCCCCAAAATGCTTAATGCTTAAAAAAAGCAAAATTTTACTCCTGAATCAGCATTCAGCAGTGGAAATGGGTCAACAATAGCTGGCATTGTAGCACAGCAGGTAGAAGCCATCATAGACTGTAATGCTGGGATCTATTATATGTTCTAGTCCCGCCTGCTCCACTTCTGATTCCAGATCCCTGTGAATGTGCTTGGGAAAGTAGTGGAAGATGGCCCAAGTGCTTGGGCCCTTGAACCCATACAGGAGACCCAAATGGAGTTTGACTCCTGATTTCAACTTGACCTAGCCCTGGATATTATGGGCATTTGGGGAGTACATCATAATAATAAATATTAATATTTCTGTGTGTGTCTTTCTGCCTTTCAAGTAAATAAATAAGTCTTTAAAAATCAAAAAAAGAAAATCAATAGAGTTGGTTCATCTCTATTCCATGCTGGTACAATTATAAACTGGAGCTCTAAGAAGAATGCCCAAGTTGGTTAGCCTACATGGCTAGTATCACTTGAGTTATTCTCTTTTTTTTTTTCCCCACAAGAGCTCCTCCACATTGTTGCTTTGGTATCCCCGCAGTACGAGATGTGGTTTAAGGGCAAGTAGTCCAAGAGATGGAAGGGCCGACTCCCAGTCTCTTAAAAAATGAGTGTAATATAATTTATGCTATATTCTATTAATCAAAGCAGTGGCTATTATTGGTTATAGCCCTTGCCTATACTCCTGGGGAACAATGGTTTTTCTACTCACTAATTGCTGAATTCTTTTTTAGTAGAGGGTTAAGCTTATGGTTATGAAGTAAATTGAAAGTATGCAAAAACTAATAGAAAAATAAGAAAGTAAGGAGAGGGATGGTGGGAGTGAGGGAGGGAGAACAGGTAGAGTGAGAAGTACCATCATGCTCTTAAAACTGTATATATGAAATACCTGGAATTTGTTCATTCATATAAATAAAAATTATTAAAATAGTCTATTAACGCTGGCGCTGTGGCTCAACAGGCTAATCCTCCGCCTAGCGGGGCTGGCACACCGGGTTCTAGTCCTGGTCGGGGCGCCGGATTCTGTCCTGATTGCCCCTCTTCCAGGTCAGCTCTCTGCTATGGCCCGGGAGTGCAGTGGAGGATGGCCCAAGTGCTTGGGCCCTGCACCCGCATGGGAGACCAGGAGAAGCACCTGGCTCCTGCCTTCGGATCAGCGAGGTGCGCCGGCTGGAAGTGTGCCAGCCACGGCAGCCATTGTAGGGTGAACCAAGGGCAAAGGAAGACCGTTCTCTCTGTCTTTCTCTCTCACTGTCCACTCTGCCTGTCAAAAAAAAATAGTCTATTAGCAAAGGCAGGGGTTCCTAAATTCAGAAGAAAAGTATCAAACTCTTTGTATCCATCTTTAATCTGTCAAAGGATTGCTTAAAATTTATTGAGTGAATGATTATTTAATGTCTTCAAATACTTCTTGCATTTCCCACATTGTTGTGTCTCTGATCTTTGATTTCTCCTTCTAGATCTGACTATACCTTTCTTAACCCTTCAAAGAATATCATTCTATCAACTCTGTATGCCAAAGTCCTATGTGTGATTATTCCCACTATGATATGGGTTATATTATTTTATTCCCTTATATTCTTATTGCTAATAACTATCTACATTGCTAAGTTTTGCATATGTACTGCACATGTACTCATCTCTCCCAGTAGATTCTGGATTTCCTGAGGTTAGGAACCGTGTTTCATTATGTAGGTATGCTTAAATTATTGGAAAGTCAAAGCTTCAAGCAGAATAGTTGATCAAATTCTGTTTTGTCCAAGGAAAAGGAAGATTTGTCCCACAGCAAATGGCCAAGGTGGCTTTTTAACCTGTAAGGCAACAATTCCAACAGTCACTTGGCACAATCGACCATTTATAGACAATCATTTCCACATCATTATTATATAAACTGCTGGACTGGGAGAGTCTAGATCTTTCTGAGAGATCTAAGGACATGCGGTGGAGATTAGGTTAGATCATGGTTGGTGCAGGGATGGGGACTAAAAAGACTCACAGAAAAAACTACTTTCGTCATGTGTTAAATATAAAGTAACTGTTTTAATTGTACAATTGAGGTGGAATTCTCCCTGAACATTAATAGCAGCAAAAATGTTTTGGGAAAAAAAAATTAAAGAGCTAGCAGCTATCCCTTTGATTTCTCTCCCTCCCTTTCTCTCTTTCTCCTTTCCTTCCTTTCTCCCTCCCTCCCTCCCTTCCTCCCTTCCTCTTTTTCTCTTTCTCTTTCTCTTTTTTCTCTTTTTTTCCTCCTTCTCTTTCTCTCCCTCTTTCTTTCCATCCAACTATCATCTAAAAAACAGAGAAGAAAAATAGAGAGAAGAAAATTGGAGCAATTTTATTCACTTCCTAAAATATGTAGACACAGTTGAGACTTTGCAGCAAATGGTCTATGAAATCAAAGTCTTTGCACAAGCTGGTGAGCTCTACAGGAGCTGACACTGATACTTCACTCTGCAACTCTGCACTTTATATATGGAGATCCTGGGTTTCTAACTAAAAAGAAAAAGACAGTTGCATTATTTGCATTTCTAAATTTCAGTCTTTACTCTAGAAGGATGTGCTGGCTCACGGGCATTAATCTAGGGTTTGAAAATTGTGCCTGACCTTCCTTTGGATGTCTTGGATGCCATACAAACAATATTTAAACCACAAATTCTCAAATAAATAGTAAATGTTTAAAAAAAAAAGAAGAAATAAGTCCCTTTGACAGTAACTTGAAACAAAACAAACTTGTTGATGGTGAAACTGGGGTGGAAGAGTCTTGAAATCATTGACACTTAATGAAAAGCTTATATAGAGACAGAGCTCCAAAAAAATCAGTTTACAATGAATAACCAATTTTAAAAAGGAACAAGATGATATCAAACACAGACCTGCAGTGACAGATCATCTGAATTAATTTATGAGGAAAAAATTAATCTCTCTCATATCCCAACTGAAGAGGACTAGCAATTAGCAGCAGAAACAACAGCCAGCACCGTAGACATTTCTATTGGTTCAGTTTTTATAACTAACTGAAAAAGTGCACCAAATTCCTGCTCTGTGGGTGCCAAAACTGTTGCATCTAAATCAGCTGCAGACAAGAGCAGAATTTTCAATGGGAATTTTCAACAAGTTGTATCAAGAACCTGGAATGTTTTTCCAAGAATCATAGAAGAGATGTAATATGACTTTACTGGTGGCATTCCTGAAGACAAAGCACTAAGAAATGATGACAGACAGGTGGAATGGCTCTGCCAGAGTGAAAGCAGACCCATCAGAGCAAAGGCCATGGCAAGAGTTTGGGGGATGCTGGAGACATTTTGCTGGAGAATTTTCTGGAGGACTGAGGGACACTAACAGTGCTAAGTCAGAGTGTGTTGAGAAAGTTAACCAAAACTTTAACAGAAAAATGCTTGGGATAGCATCATCAGAGAGTTATTTCTCACCAGGACAATGGTTCTGATCATTTCTGTGATCAAACAAAGGCAATTTGTTTCAACAGCATCACATTAGGCATCCAGCGATGCCTAGTCCTGATTTGTCTTCTTCTGACATCTTTTCTCCTAATTTAAAAAATCTTTAAAAGTACACGTTTTTGCACAGTCAACAACATCGAAAAAGATGACACTGACCTGGTAGAATTCTTTGGATCTCAGTTTCTTTAGGGATGGGCTATCATCAAGAGTGTACTAACTTGGTGGGGCTTACCTTGAGAAAAGTGTACATATTTTTAAAAACCTTTCATCATTCTTGTTAGTTAGAAAGGCAGAGAAAGAGATTCTTCTGCTGGTTCACTCCCCAAATGCCTGCAATAGCTAGGGCTGAGTCAGACTGAAGTCAGTATCCCACAACTCCATCCAGGTCTCCCACATCAGTGGCAGGGAGCCATACTTGAGCCCACTACCTCCCAGGGTGTACATTAGCAGAAAACTATAATCAGAAACTGAGATAGGCCTCAAACCCAGCCACTCCAATGTTGTTGAAGGCAACATTTTAACCACTGTGTAAAATGCCTGCCCCCTATATTTCTTATCCTTTAATTTCATGATTCTATTAACTTTTTTAAAATGATTTATTCAATTATTTGAAAGTCGGAGTTACAGAGAGAGAAGGGTGGAGCTAGGAACTTCATCTGAGTCTCCTACATAAGTAGTTGGGGTCCAAACATATGGGTAATCTTCTGCTGCTTTTTCCAGGCTATTAGTAGGGAGCTAGATCAGAAGTGGAACAGCTGGGAAATGAACTAGTGCCAATATGGGATGCGGGCATTGTGGGTGGCAGCTTTACCAGCTAGGCCACAATGCTGGCCTCGATAAACTTTCTCAAGTGTCCTCATATATACTTCCTTACTGCATGAATGCCTATGTTCCCAAGATCTGTCTACCGAGAAGACCTAGTGATAGTGATACATGTACAACATGAACCTGGGCCTACCTTATTATGGCAGAATATGATGACATGCTTATAGAAAAATAAAAATAAAAACACCAAAATTAACTAAAGGGGCAGATGGTAAATATTATAGGCTTTGTAGGCCAAACGAGAGCTCTGCTGAACTACTCAATTTTGTTTTTGTAATGTGAAGACAGCCACAAGAAAGAAAGGAAATGGTGTGACTAGGTTCCAAAAAAACTTTATTCATAGGGGTTGGTGCTGTGGAGTGGTGGGTGGAGCTGCTACCTGCTGTGCCCACATCCCATATGGTTGCCGGTGCGAGTCCTGGCTGCTCCACTTCCCATCCAGCTCTCTGCTGTGGCCTGGGAGGGCAGTGGAGGATGGCCCAAGTCCTAGGGGCCCTACACCCACATGGGAGGCCTGGAAGAAGCTCCTGGTTCCTATCTTCAAATAAATACAGCTCTGGCCATTGTGGCCATCTGGGGAGTAGACCAGAAGATGAAAGATGAAAGAAGACCTCTCTCTCTCTCTCTCTCTGCCTCTGTTACTCTGCCGTTGAAATAAATAAGCCTTTAAAAAAAAAAAAACTCATAAATACTAAAATTTCAACTTTATCTCGCAAAGTAGTTATATTCTTTTAATTTTTTCCCCACTACCTAAAAATAAAAACAAAACTTAGAATCTAAGCCCTACGAAAATAGTTCCTAGTGTGCCAAACCCTGCCCTCTAGACACAAAAGCTAGTCCTGGAAGTCAGAATGGTGTTATGGAGGTGGAAAAGAATCACAAGAAATCTGGCTCAAGTCAACCATTTTTAGTGCTTCAGTATTTTAACTGTTGAAATAAATGAGCACCAGTCTCTTCTCGCAATAACTTTTCTTTTATTCCTTGTATTACTAATCACTATTTGAGTTCTAGTATTCGCAAAGATCTCTTCTTCAGACAAAAATGTTTTACATCCCTTGGGTGTGGAAGTTCCTCCTTTCAGGCTCTTTAGGAAATTGGTGTCCCAGTGATCTCATTGATTCCTTGCTGGAAAATCCCTGAGATGGCTCCTTTCAAGTGTTGCATCATGGCCTAAGGACTGACAGGAGTTTGTTTCTAAGTGAAAGCCATTCTTTAGTGGCGGGTGAAAACTCTCACCCATAACATTTTATCTCATTCATGCCAGGAGATTTTTCTGAGACACCAGGTGCAATGGGATTTGGCTTTGTAATGGGGAACACACACTTCTTGTGGAGACAGCTTTCCATACACTGCATTAGGTCAATGAGAGTGTAGATTCCAACTTCCTATCTAAATATTTTAAAGGCAATTTCAAATTCATATATTTAGCAAGCAACTATTGGAAAACATAACCCTCCTCTCTTTCAGGAAATAATGTAGGTGTTGGCCAATATAATTTTTAATGTCAGTTCTGTAAAATAGAGAGCATTGTCTGGTCACAAACCAGAAAAATACTAAACTGATATAGATTTTGTTTCTACATGGCCATAGTAAGCTGTCCCATTCCACTCCCACATCAAGCTTTGGAATCAGTTACTGACTCCCCTCAAATCTGGCCTCACTAGTGAATGGCTTTGATCAACAGAATGCAGTGGAGATGACACTGTTAACCTTTAAAGCCACGTCTTGTCTGAAGCTTCCAATTTCCTTCTCTTTGAGTCCTTTGCTACCCTATTTAAGGGATGACAGGAAAAGGAGGGGGAATGAGGTAGCAAGGGATAGAGGGAGGAGAGGGGAAGGGAGAGATAGAGGGAGAAAGATAGGCAGGGGGAAGGGGAGGAAAAATGGGAGGAAAAGGTAGAGGGAGAGACACCATAGAGGAGAATGAATGCTTTCCACCAGTTAGCCCAGTGCCCCAGTGAACACCTCCAGCTGGTAACCTTGCTGAGAAACTCAAGGAAACGCTAGAAGGAATAAAGAAATGCCCACCAAAGCACACCAGCCTCCTGCATTCCTGATCTATAGTGTCTTCCACAAATGGCACAATTCTGGTTTTAAGCCACTAAATCTAGTTTGCGGAGCATAAATAACAAAAACATACTCGACACTAATTAAGTCTTGTAACCATCACTTATACCACGCCTACACTTTAGGTGATCCATGCACAACTTCTCATCAGCTAGCTACTCTATGCTGTGATCTGTAATAGTCACCCTATTGGCCTTCCTTCTCTTAAGCATCCATCATTCTTGAGACAATCTTTCTTGTTGGTTAATATAATTAATTAAAAGTGAAATATAATTAATAAGGAAGTAGCATACATAAAATCCAAAATTATCTGCAATAATTCTAACATGAACTAATTATGTTTTATAATGATTCGATTCAGCTATTTGATCATGCCAGAATACACACAATTACAATATTCTGTACAATATAAAAATATATTTTTAAAAATAATTGGTGAATCAGAGAAAGATGGAAATGTTTTAATCCATATGCTACTGGAATTAAAAGAATTTTTCTTACTGTAGGAGTAAAGTTATTCTGTATAAAAACTAAAATGGTGTGGTTTTTTTTTTGGTTTTAATTATAGTTTATTTGAGGTAGGTCTAGTGTTTGGGTGATGCTTACTCTTCAAGACAAAAGAGAGAATAACTACTTAAATGGTGACACAAATTAATATTTATAAATTAGTCCATTCATAAAAGGACCCCTGATCTTACTGCTAACAGCACTCCATTCTGTGCAGCATTTTGGCCTTTACAGGGCACACTGATAAGTGCCTGTATTCAAATCCAGTCCTATGCCCTTTGTGTTCTTATCTTCGCCTGGCCAGCAGACAATCCTGCTTTTCACTAACCTTTGGCACTCCACCATCAGCAATAAGCTGAGAGTGCCTTCGCAGTCCCTGAGCTTCCTTAATTAGCATCACCTGTGGTATGTTCCATTTGGAACAGCCCCATCAGCAGCGCGCACCTGCTCTAGTGCCTACAGGTAGAACAAGACTCAGTTTCCCAGGGCTCTGGGGAGTCCATCTGGATGCCCTCAAGCCATAACTAAATCCCCATCATCTCCAATGAGTTTACTAATCCTGGCAATTGTGCCTCTGTTCTATCAGGGTGAAATGATAAACAACCCCCTGGACAGATCCACAATACAGTAGTCCAACAACTGGAGTAAAATGCTCCCTGTCTTCAAAAGGAAAGATGTTAGTCTCTACCCCAAAATAGAGTGAGATCTTGTTCTACTCTTTGCATATGAAAAATGTTTGCTTTTATATTTTGATTTGCTCCAAATCTTCTCTCACAAGCCCCAGAAGTTGCAAACATTTTTTTCCCCAATATGTGTGTTATAGTGTATGGATAAGCATAAATGTTTAAGTAAGTCTCTGAAATGCTCAAAGTCATGTTTTCCCTTAAAACATCTTAATTATATAAAGCATCTCACACATATATGAGAAGGGTAAAAGTGACACATGCTTAAAATTTTAAAATTATACCAATGAGTCATAAAATATGTAGTGAATGTCTTTTTTACTGAATAATGAAGGAAAAACGAGCAGTTAAACCAAAGGAATTTTAAGAGGCTTACTTTGCCTGCTTCTCATGAAATCACACTTCTCTTTTTCATACCTTTTTTCCTTGCCAAGAAGAATTGAGCTGTGACACTTAATGGGTATATTGTGTTGAAGCTAAGTTCTTTTAGTGTCAAGCTATTATATCTTCTATATATGGAGGAGAGACGGTGCCAAGATCTCTAACAAGTAGGTACACATTCTTCTTTAAGCAAAAAGGCACTAAAAATGCATTGTGTTGGTAGATTGATGTGTTGAAAGATATACAACGCAATTTCAAATCTATTAGATTAATGACTGCTTTTTTGGGAGAAGCTTATAGATTAATGCTCATGCTAAAAACACAATAAAAAGTCTCTCTCTCCTTCCCCAATTTGTAATAAGCCCATGTTATTTACCTACAATAATTGGGCTAGGAAAGTAATATTGCCTTAATTGTATTGGATCTTACTAAACTGATTTATCATATTATCGTCTTCTCCTGCTTATCTATTTTTAGGTTAAGAAAAAGGAAATAAAAGTTTATTATTAACTGACTTATATTTGCAGTAAGAATGGTTCATGTATGTAACAAAGAAATATCTACCATAACTTAATCCTTGTATAGTTCTGATTTCCCCCCTGTGCTCAGAATATATGGATCACACACTCTCCACCTTATATAGCAGCAACTTAGGCCCTGAAAGTGATGTCCTAAGGTTACACTGTTCTTAGTGATGAAAATATGGTTCCCAGATTCTCAGTCTAATGCTCTTTCCAGTACAATGTCACCTTCTATCACTGACCTTGAGTATCTGAATATTGAATAATGTATATTTTAATAACTGCCTGTCTTATGATATTTTGATAACAGGGAAAGCTGTGTGTGGGGTATATGAGAAATCTTTGTACAACTTCCTAATTTTTGTTTTGTAAATTTAAACTATTCAAAATTGATCTAATATATAACCTACCCACCCACTCCTGGAATGAAATGAAATCAATGAAATTAACATATAAAAGTTATCTGCACCCACACATTTACTGAAGCTTAATTCACAAATCAACCCAGATGTCCTTCAACAGACGACAGGTAAAGAAAATGTGGAATATGTATACTACAGAATATTACTCAGCTATCAAAAGGAATGAAATCTTTTCTTTTGCAACAAATTGGATATAACTAGAAACCATTATACTTAGTGAAGTTAGTCCCAAAAAGATGAATACAATATGTTTATTCTGATCTATGGTAAAGGAGAAAAAAAGGCAATGTGTAATTATTTGCATTGTAAACTACATAAAATTATTCCTATGCATAAACTATTGGGAGGAAATGGTTTAAAGCCTAAATGAACTTAATCATTATCTTGTAATCACATAGGAAATACTTAGATGTTACATTGTCATTGGTTCTATTTCATTGGAAGAAATTATGACTGACAAAAATGGGTGAAATGGTCATTTTTCCCAATCAATTATCATTTATAGGCATTGTCTACCTTCCCACTAAACTAGGGTCTTTTTGCTCTTGTTAAAATTCTCATTTGGTAAAGTATTGAACATTTTTACTGCAATGTAAATTTAAAATATTATTTAAAAAACTAAAAAACAAAAGAAAAAGACCTATCATGTTCTTAAACTTTTATCTACAAATCATTGAATTTGTTAAGATTAATTAAAATTAAAAAACCAATTCTGAAATATAACGTGAAAAGAAAATAGCTACCAGCCTAAATTGAACTTGAAAACTGCATATATTTTTACGATTTGCTGAGGGATGTGTTTCTCTAAGGAAATGATCAGGAAATAATCCAGAGTTCCACATTGCTTAGCATAATCAATGCAGTCAGACTTCCAAGCGAGTTGGACTTTCTTCCACCTATGTCATTTTAATTACCAATGATCATCAGCCTGTTTTGATTTTCAGATAAAGAGGCAACTTAGACAATAGTCTAATGCTATAAAGCTGCAGAATGAAACAAGCAAATATCTAAACAAAGTGATATGCGTAGATCATAGCATCACACTGTATCATAATGATGAAAATAATGGTTAAAATATAAAATCAATCAAAGATTCACATGTGAGCAACATTAGGCTGGTATTTACGTTTTACATTTTTCACCATGTGGATTACAGAATCTAAGTTGCTCAAGGTATTAATTGGTTTTGTGTGAACACACAAGTTTCCCATTTAAATATACCTCAGAAAGTTGCATGCAATACCCTTGATATTTACTACGCATGTGATGATCTGAAAGTTTCTGCAAAATGATACAATAAGGAAATCTTTTAACTTTGATTCCCCAAGTGTTTCCCAAACTCATCTGAGCAATCACTCTCTTTCACATACCAGCATTTTATAAAACATAATGAGAATCACTGACTTACTGTGTGGCTTGTGTTCTGAGAAGCCAACGGGGAGTTCTATTATCTGTTCTCTGGTAGAAGTATCTCAAATCTCTTTCCTGAGGATAAAAAGTACACAGAATATCATCTTATAATTGGCATCACTCCTTTGGTTTCACTTTTTCTGAGTCAAAAATTTTTAAACATTAAAAACTCACAAAAGATTTAAAAAAAAAAAAGCAAACCTAACATCAAATGTGGCTCCTTCAGTCTGTGAAAGTATGAAAAGTACATCTTTGTTTCCTTTCAATGTAAAGTTCACTGCATCCATCATGAGGACCAATCACTTTAAGGACAATTGTGGGCTGGTCCCCACTCCTCTTCTCCTTCCTCCTCCCCCTCCCTCCCCCTCTTCTCCCTCTCCCTCCCTATCCCTTCCTCCCCCTCCCTCTCCCACTCCCTCCCCACCCCAACACACACATACACAAACACACACACACACACTTTTTATGGTGATATAAAATTAAATTGTGGCAGGAATGGAGAGAGGTAGGTTCCTGAAATGTCATCAGGGTACTTTTTTGCAGTTTTATTTCACTTTCTGCCCTTGCCTCTGATGAATATGGAAAGAGAACAGATTCTTCACCTAAAAGTTAAGGACCAGGAGCAAAATCAAAACAACCTAACACAACAGGGGGCCTGAGGAACAGACATTTTCATATGAAGAAGATAAAGCAGAACCTGGCACAAGGAATCTTTACGTTGGCTTTAAAGGCTGGCCTCGTTAAACTTGTTAATCTTGCTACTAACAATTCTTACCCCTTGCTTAATGTGAGACCTTGACTAGTAGGACCTAAGAATTTAGCCTTACTCCATATAGGGTTATGTGAGGATGGATAAAGTAGGGTGGGTGAGAATTTTTCTTTCTTTGACAAGCCGAAGGTGGGGACTCCTGTTAACACAGAACATGATAGGCAGGAGAGGTAAAATTTGCTGTATATTTCTTCACATGCTAATTTAGTCTGTTCAAACCTAATATTGACCCATAAAGACACATGGAGTGACCTTAGAAATATGACTGGAGCAAGCACTCCCAAATAATTTACTGTCACCTCAGTACTGATGTACAAGATTCGAAGTCAACCAAATCTTAATGATCAAACCCATCAACAGTTTCTTTCCTCATCTGTATATATTTACATTCTCGGCAGTTCACTGGGCACAGAGCTTTGTTTACTGCAAAATCTGGCCACGTGAAAACTATGGGCACTGAAGTGGAAAATGTTTTTGCATTCTTCCATGCCGGTGTCGCCCTTTTCTGTCAGCTTGCACAAGCACGTGTCCACAAGGGGACCAATATTTACAAGCTGCATTTTATCTCGTTCTAGGGAAGGACCAGCTCCTCTTCCGCAGAAGAGAATTCCCTTGGCACCCTTGCTTGCCATTCAGTCCTGCTGGTTCGTTTGTCCTATTGTATATCCTGCAGAGTGATACATTGCTGCATCGCTGCCCGCTGTAGCTGAAGTGGAGTCATCCATCATGGCAATCACAGGAACTGAGGGCCTTATGGACTGGGAGTAAATGATGAAGCGATGAGGAAGGTGATCATTTTTGCAGAAACAGCTATTTTATGTTCCTATTCTTGATACCATCCTTCCCTTCTTGTTTGGGATAATGAAAGAGTGAGAGCCACAGGACCAGTTTTTGTTCCTTGGATGCATGCTGAAGAAAGAAAATAGAATCAATAAAAATGCACTTAACAAGCCTAAGATCGACTGGTCTTTTTTTCTTGTTTATTTTGAATTTCAGATGCGATTCTCTGTTGACCTGCTGCTAATGCTCTGGAGCTGCAGATTTCTCAAGTTTAAGTGTCTTATAAATGGATAAACTTCACCATGTGGGATGATTTAAACTAACCGATTTGAGATGTAGGCTGGCACTACAAAGGGAAAGTTGTCAATTTTCTTTAGTGAATTTCAGTCATGTAGTCTCAAACTGGCTAACTGATTCCTTTCCTACTCTCTCATCCCTCTCTCTCTTCTGCAGTGGAAGCATCAATTAAAGTCAGAAAATACAGTCTAAATTCATAAGCTACTTGGAAACATAATTTTGCATCACATAGTTTACATAAATCTTCTTTTAGTGAGTTCAGAATCATTTAGCATTCATAATATGGGAAAATATGGTTGATAATTTCAAGAAAGGATGACTTACTCCCAAAATATTAAAGAAGATAGAAATTGAAAATTAAATCATAACACTTAATAATTCTAATACATGTCCAATTCAGCTGAATGCTTGTTGGTCCTTCAGTTATTCTGCAATTACACAGCTCGATGTTTAAAAATCAACCACTACCGATTTGCTTGGGTTTATCTTTTTGCATAAATATTTATTACTTTCTAGTAAGAGTAACTATATTGTTATCATGAACACTTACTACTTCTTAAATATAGTAACATTTTCAAATCAAAGAAGTATTGATTTTCTTTTTTAGGGAGGGCTAAATAGCCTCACTATGCGGACTTTCTTTCATAATAAACATAATGACTTCAATATTGTTGCCTAGAAATGATTAAATAGTGAAATTATTTGACACATAAATCAACAACACAGTACATGGAATCTAAATTAATATTTTATATTTAGAGGTGTATTTTTTATGGACCACAACACATTAAAGGAAACATTCTAATTAAATGCTAAATGCTGGGAGGAGACTTCACTTAAGCTGCATCTGGTTGCTGGACATGATGAATAAATATTTAACACAAATTTAACTATTATTTTTGAAACAAATATTTACTTTAAGATGACCACACACATTTTTTTTGTACTCTAACTACTGAATGTTCATGCAAACTGCAAACAGAGAGAGTAGTTACAAAATACAGTGGAAATCAATGTTGAGAAAGGATTAATTTTTCTTTGTGTGGGAAAGTTTTTTTTTAATATGAACCATGGCAAAATCAAGCTAATCATAGCAAGTTTTTGATATCTTTTCACTTGAAGCAAAGCAAGTTAATCTTACTATGTTTCAATGCAGATTCTATTGAGAAAAATCAAAGGCAAAGGCAGGCATAGTAGTTTATTCTAGTTTTAACTCCTTTATTGATTTCATCTGCAGTTTTTGAATGAAATCTCTTATATTTAACTGGCAGCAGCGTATGCTCAGCCTGTCACTATGAACAGAATGTTTACCATCCTGAATAAGCCTACTACAATCCTACCTTGTAAAGTTAGGTGCAAAATGAAATGGTTACTCTGTGTAAAAAAAAATGTAGATTTTTAGTTAAAAGTCCAGAAATTTTGGTGTTTTTGGAATTACAGGAGCACTAAATATAGATGGCTCTTGAAACACATTTAAATGTTTCACCCATAATTTTCAGCTGAGTGGAGAAAGCTGTCCAACCAACAGTAGGCTGGATGGGATACATCAAGAATTTCTACAATGAGCTAAATTCAGGTCTTAGATAGAGCAACGTTCTAAGATTTCACAAGGCCTTGCAATGAAATATGGTGACTCCTATTTCAAAGATAGATTTATAGGCTTGTATGTAAGCTAGGTTGCTCAAATTTCACATGTATATCCCAAACCAGATTAAATTCGTATGGCTTTCTGTATGAGATACAAATCAACTTTGGGTGTACCACCTACATGTGTCTGCTTTTACTAAAAAAGCTTAAGCTGCATAATTTGTAGTTAGTGACCTCTGTTGCTCAGTAAGTGCCTTTACAGTTTCTTGTAAGACAATTACTGGTTATACAATATAATTTAAAAACCATTTATATAATTGACAGTGCAAAAAAGAGTCACATGTCATCCCTTTAACAATCATTTGGCTGACAAGTAGTCTAACATGAGTAAACTCTTTTGTAGCATATTAATTTGCTGTATAAAAAAATAATAATATTCACTGTGAACTAGTCCCAATTAGAGAGACAAGTTAATCTCATCTTTCGCTCACACACATTTAATGTGTATGGATTACAAAGTATGGAATGTTAGGCAGATAATGTAATATTCTTGAATATCACTGGGTATCATTCATTGAGAACTTAATTTCCACATGCAAACTAATTAAAAAGTTATACAAACTTGACAGGAAATACATGCCACATTCACAACAGAAGTATAAAAGACCAAATCCCAAAAATACCGCTACTCAATACTGTTTGAACTCTACTGCTTCCTGCTCAAAGTCCAGAAGCTTCACATAGTAGGTTTCTGTGCTGCAGAGCCCTATAATGTAACTCAACTCTGATATAAATCACAGAAGCACACATGGCTCTTCTTTCATCAACTCATTTGGAAAAGTCTTCACAAAAATAGCCTTTAACTGTTACAAAACTTGGTTTTTATGTTCCCAAGAGGAACCTCATTTTCTGTTTGAAGAACACCAGGATTGTTATTTCATAGGCAGTGCCTTTAGCACCTGTGACTGATTTTCTCCATTTACATGTTCCTACACATTGTTAATCCATCCCTTGTGCACTAAAAAAGGCATCTGGCATTAGTCACTAGTGGAGTAAATACCTTTTGTTTGCTTCAAAGATAACTTTAAGATTCAATATCTATGAAATAGAAAATACATGAATCTTCAAGTAAATTACATAGCAGGCTCTAAAAATGAAGTTGTTTTTCAAAATTGAACCATTAAAATATAAATGTAAGCTAGGAAAAGAAAAATAACTTTTACATAGCTATATAATATCAAAAGATTCCTATCAGCAGCTAGTTGAAATAATGCTCAACAAAATATATATATACAAAACCCAAGAATGGTGCTTGTTTTGGGATCCTGGGCAACAATCATATAGAAATCGGAATGTCAGAAGGTTAGAAATATCTTCAGGACATCTCTGGATGATAAAGAAGTTTCCAAATACTCACTGTTCATTGGAATACAAGACTCCTCATTTTGACCAAGTAATTCACAGTGCTTAGAATCTCAAGCTCTATTTCCCCTGAATATTTCTTGAACTTTCTATGTGATCTTAGCTCTATTAATTTTTATATGCCCAATAATGGTAAAGCAGATAAACTCTCGGGAGTCAAAGGTTAAATGAGAGCTTATTTAGTTTTAATTCCTGAATAGTAAGTTTTGCACCTCCTAGAACTGGAAACAGTGTAAAATTGCAGTAGATATTCTCAGATGTTTGTAAAACATATGACAAGAAGTCATAATCAGGTCAGCACAAAAGTACAATGAACTTAAAGGTTGAGAGATGTAATCATAAAAAAATCAAGAACCCAATAATCTTTGTCTTAAAGCAAGATATGCGTAGAGCAACCATTAGAATTTAAGTTCTATAAAAGCAGCTCTATGTGTTTATAGAACGTCAGTTCTTACAGGGAAGATATTTTCATCTGCTTTCTTCACTGCTGGAAACAGAATGGAACCTTAGTTGGCACCCAGTAGACACTTCTTTAATGAATGGATGAATCAATAATAGATACAATGTAAGAACAAAAGGTAGAGCTGATAAAAGAAAGGAGAAGAGCTGAAAGTCATATTAATAAAATATATATGCAGGAGCCACCAAGAAAAGCAGCAAAAAACCCTTGAACTATAAGGGAAGACAGGTAATAAAGAAACAAGTTAAAATAAAGTTGTTTTTTTTTTAGCACTTACTGTATTAGAGATAATGTGCATGTTTTACATATACCAGTGTATTCGTACAAGTTTGTGGAAAATGAAATTCAAAGACAAGTTTATTTGGTCACAAAAATTTTAGAAATCCATATATGTGATGCTTTTCAAAAAGCTTGTGGAAAGTGAATAGTTAAAAATTCACAGATGTAGTATTTCTAAGTACCCTCAGATTACCTGTTTTTGTTCTTCACATTGTCATCACACTAAAGATAGGGAAATAAGTCACAGGAATGTTAAACCTAGATAAAGGTATTGACTTTAGAAAGTGGTGGAAAAAAAACTCATCTGAATTGGATCATCTGTATTTTGCTGTATTGCCTCCTCTCAGACTCCCTAGGTAACAAATATTGGGTGAAGAAGCAGAATGGGTGCCCCCAACATTAGGCAGAACACCTGATTCTGAGCCAAATATCTAGGGCAGCCAGGAAAATGAATAAACTGCATTCCTGTTTGGTCAGACAGCAACCTGAGGCTGAACTGACCCAGGACTTCATATTGGAACAGCATGTGGGAACAACATAGCAAGGTATGAGCAGGTTATGACTGTAGAATGTTTGTGCCTTTAATGTTCCTAGTTCAACAATTCTCATTATTTTTAATGTCAAAATCCTTGGAATTATCAAATATTAATAGTTTAGTACCTTATCTCTTGTTTGATGAAGTATGCCTGAGAAAATGTAACTAAAGGGATGAGTATTTGGAACAGCAGTTAAGATACGACATCCCATATCCGAATGTCTGAATTGAGATCCAGCTCTGTTTTGAATTCCAGATTTCTGCTAATGTACATTTTGGGAGACAGTAAGTGTTTCTCAAATACTTGGGTTCCTGCCACCTACATCACAGACCCAGATTAAGTTCTGGGCTCGTGGCTTTAACCTGACCCAGCTCTACTTGGAGAGTGAACCAGTAAATGGAAGTTATCTCTGTCTCTTGCTCTCTCTCTCATTCTCTCCCTCTTCCTCTGCTGCTCTTTCTCTGCTTTTCAAATACATAAAATTTTAAAAAACAAAAATTCCTAAAATAGAGTAATATTTATCTAAGCATT
Source organism: Oryctolagus cuniculus (assembly GCF_964237555.1). Taxonomy (NCBI): domain Eukaryota; kingdom Metazoa; phylum Chordata; class Mammalia; order Lagomorpha; family Leporidae; genus Oryctolagus; species Oryctolagus cuniculus. Next base: position 35,243,047 of record NC_091435.1, read on the forward strand.
GGCATTTTATTTATTATCCAAAAAATAGAAAATAATACATCTGAAATATATTCTTTAATTAATTAAAAGCTATGTTCCTGTGAATTTAGATTGCACTCAGACAGCCACAGAAATGTAATCTGAAATGTAGACTTTAACATGAATTAAAAACCGTTTATTAAATTCTTATTGTAGGACAGGTTTTCTCAACCCAGCACTGATACTTTGAAGGGGCTAAATCTTTGTTGTGGGAGACTGAATTGTAGGCTGTTTAACAGCATCCTTGGCCTATACTAGATGCTACTAGTGAGGACCTTACAGGGACAGAATGTAATGCTCTTTTAGGATTTACCTCATGGCACCCTAATCCCAGCATAGACTGGTATGTCCAATGCACCTCAGTAGGTTAGAGCAATACTAACAGTTTCAGCATGTACATTATTAAATGTAAAAATGGGCTCAGTAATATATAAGCTTATTTCTCAAATAATAGTCCAAATGTATAGTACTTGCTATGAAAGACATTTTTCATATGACCTTTCAGGAATCTAGGAGGATTTTTTTTTTTTCCCACACATTTTATCTCCAGCATCTCCTAGAACCTCTTATTCTGTGATCAGTCAGTAGAAAGAGAACACATGGTAAGTGGAAAACGGAACTGAAAGCTGTGGCACAGACATGGCTGACTTTGTCCCACCTACCATTGGCTGACATTCAGTCACATGGCTATGTTGAGGAAATCTGGGAAATATAGTCTAGTTGTGTGCTCAGTACAGAGGAAATGTATATTTAATTACCAGTTTGTAAATACTCCCTGGAGAACATATAAGCAATGTGTATGTGAATGTGTGAGAGGAAACTATGCCAACCCCAATTGAAAATAATTCAAAAGCACATTGGCAAGAAAATGAATAAAGAAACTGAAGGGCATTCACACAATTGAATACACACAAGAGGAAAAAAGAAATGAACTATAGCTGAACATGACAGCAGCGATGAATCTTTGGAAATATATGAGCGCAAAATAACAAATCCTAGATGATCTCACACAACATTATATCTGAATACAGAACATGAAGAAAACCAACACCATACATTATGTTTATAATAAATAGAAAAATCCAGGAAGCTGAGATCACACAATGGAAAATAATGGTTGTGTGTAAAGGAGACAAAGCAGGAGCAGGATAGAATTGTGTAGAAGCAGAAGCAAGGTTTTGGAAATGGTTGTGTTTTAGAGTTGGGCAATCAGTTCCTTTTTGGTGTATTTGCATTTATTATTGAACAATATATAATTACTAGTTTGTTAGTATCAAATTTAACTATATTGTTCCAGCTTTAGCAATTGCACTGCCAGATATTTTAAAACCCTTCTTAAGTAATGATAAAAATGCCATTACACTACTGTGAGTTTCTGGTACCAGAATTCATTTTTGCTTTAAATACTGTTATTTTGTGATTTACCTGAATTACAACACATTAGCTTTAATATTAAGATCTGTTAGTTCACGATTTTGAATAACTTGAAGAAAATTATTTCTACCATGCATTTGAAAATGTGATTGTATTATTCCAAAGAAGTTTTTTTGATATTTTAAATTTGTAATGAGATCCAAGAGCAAAACACACAAGTATGTTTTATGAATAACTCCATAAGTATAATCTATTTCATTAGATGAAGAATACTAAAAAGAAACTCAAAATATCTTTTGAATGTGCTGTTAAAACAGCTTGTCTATATAATAGAAAGTTAACTTATATTGGAATGATAAATCCAGAAATTATCTTTCTGACTGTTAGTGAAGAGAAATAGCAATCATTTATCAAGATCAATATTGTTTCTGAGGTCAGCACTGTGGCTCACTTGGCTAATCCTCTGCCTGTGGCACCGGCACCCCGTGTTCTAGTCCTGGTTGGGCTGCCAGGTAATAGTCCCGGCTGCTCCTCTTCCAGTCCAACTCTCTGCTGTGGCCGGGGAGGGCAGCGGACGATGGCCCAAGTGCTTGGGTCCCTGCACCCGCATGGGAGACTGGGAGGAAGCACCTGGCTCCTGGCTTCGGATTGGCACAGAGAGCCAGCTGTAGCGGCCATTAGGGGAACGAACCAACGGAAGGAAGACCATTCTGACTGTTTCTAACTCTACCTGTCAAATAAAAAAAAAAAAGAAAAAAGATTTAATATTGTTTTTCTGTGGTACAATTAGTGGACAAATCCTTTTTACATACAAATACTCTCAACTTAGTTATAAAATCAGAGTGTGGACTTTGATGATGTCCAAATTTAGGACTTCTGTCACCTGTCAGGTCCCTGTGCCATGTATTCTTTGGCCTTTAATCTAGAATTATCAGATTTGGATCATAAATACTCAAATTTTAGAGCCCAGGGGGAGGAAAAAAGCAGCTTAAGAAATTCACTTAAAACTTCCTTCTCTCTTTCGTTTCTCAAGATCACAAGATGAATGCTTGTAGGCATTCATTTAAAGTACAGCATCAGAGAAAAACAATCTCATTATCTAATCAGCAATGGATGACTGGTGAAACTGTATTAAGGACTTAATGTATGTGAAGATATTTTTAAAAGGATTTAACAGGAAGCCAAAAATACTCACTTAAATTCAGTTTCATTGTTGTCATTTCTGTTTGCACACTCCTAGATAGGCATATTGTTCAAACATCTTATTTTTGTAAAGGCACTTACAAAATATCAAGCAAATAAATTTTCACAGGGTGGTCATGATATTTTGACAAGTTTAGGATGGCTAAAAGTAAAACTGACACAAACTGTGATGTCTGACAGACGCTGGTGTTTGGTGCATTATTGTCATGGAAATTGAGTACAAAAATAAATTTGACAAGCTTTTGTTATGTTTGGTGCAATTGAAAAAAGTTGTTTGTGTAATTCCTTTGAAGATTAACTGACTAGAGTTTTAATGATGCCATTGAAGAGAAAAACAATGAAGCATCATTCCTACCAACTGGTAGCCAGCAGCACAGACAATGATTCACATTTGGCAAATTTACCTTGAATACAGCTGTTGGGTGAACACAAAAATTTGAATAGTTGAAAGAAAAACGATATAGAGGCTGGCATTTATAATGAATTATCCGCTGTGAATAATTGTACTCAGTTGAACCAAAACACAGAACTTTTTGGAGCTGACTCATCATTTTAATAATTTCCTTTTAAAAGCTCTTTTATGCATAATAAACCCTTTTAACACCCAACTGCTTTGGAACACAAAGTGGTGTTTCTTTCATTAGATGAAGAAGGAGTGGCCTTAAATGTTTTCTCTTTAAAGAACTTATTTGTTCATAATTTAGGGATTATTACACTAATTCTGACTGTGTTTATGATCTGACTTGACCTGGTGATAACTGTGTAATTTACTCAGGCAATTATTCAGACAAAACTTTGCTTACAGAATCAAGAAATTGATCGAAGATGAAGGATGGAGAGTGGACAGAGGGAAATTTTTGATTTCACTTGATAAATGCACTAGTTTTTTAAGGCCATGACCCACAGCCTAGAATCTCTAACTTAAATTCAGGTGTTGTGGAGGGCATCATGGAATTTGATCTTACTACATTCAGAGGAGAAGCAAATGAACACTATGTAAAGAATAAGTGGTATTAGCAGTTACTGACTCTTTACAGAATTTACAGTAAGCCACTAGAATCTTATTTGATGTGACTTTTAGATTTTCTATTTTCAAAATTTCATAATTTTGATTTCTTCTTCATGCATAGTATTTACTGGAACAACCATGTTCCATTAAGTAGGAAGGAGGATTTTTTATAAATTGAGACTCACACACTCTTACATCTTAGTTTGCTTTCCAGGAATGTAGAGAAATAGAATAAAATAGTACATAAGAACTGGAAATCTTTGGGTGAATAGTATAGTAGGTATAGTATAGTATACTCACAGTATAGTAGGCTGTGAGGCATTTTGGATTTTCAGGGACACTAGGAAGTTGTGGCTGGTATCAAGGGACATGACTATTTATTGGTAAACAACAGCCCAGTAAATGTAGGTCTTTGGAGCTTTGTCAAATTCATGCTTGTAATTGTTTTCATTTTACAAGTTTCACTGTATATGTTTCTATGCTTAATAGATATTTTGCTGTTATGCATGTTTCAAATGCATATAAATGAGATCATACCATAAATATTCCTCAGAAACAAGCCTTTTGAACTCACTGACTCTGGAAATAAAGCAAAATAATAGCAGAATAAGAAACTCCAGTGATTATCTCCTAACAGAATTATCAATCTGAACAGCCATTCATGTATGAAACTACTTGTATAGGAGCAACATAATAGGAAAAGATGCATTGAAAAAGGAGAAGCGGCCAGCGCCATGGCTCAATAGACTAATCCTCCGTCTGCAGCGCCGGCACACCGGGTTCTAGTCCCGGTTGCCCCTCTTCCAGTCCAGCTCTCTGCTATAGCCCGGGAAAGCAGTGGAGGATGGCCCAAGTCCTTGGGCCTGCACCCGCATGGGAGACCAGGAGGAAGGACCTGGCTCCTGGCTTCGGATCAGTGCGGTGCACCGGCCGCAGCGCGCTGGCCGCGGCGGCCATTGGAGGGTGAACCAACGGTAAAGGAATACCTTTCTCTCTGTCTCTCTCTCTCTGTACACTCTGCCTATCAAAAAAATAAATAAATAAGAAAAAAAAAGAAAAAGGAGAAGAAAAGATTGACCCACGTCATCTTTTCCCCCAACTCTCTATACTGTAGTGTGAAGAGAGATACCTCTTGCTTGGAGGAGAAAAGGAAATCAGGACCCTGCCCCCAGACCATACATATGGATGGAATCCCTGGTACTGCATTAGCAATGTGACCAAAGAACTGCTTCTCCCAATCTTCCTCCATCTTCAGCAAAGCACAGAGAAAGACTATCCTTTATGGTTTCAGTCTAGGAAGTAATCAAAGGATATGGCCTTGAAACTCAAGGCCAGGCCTCCCATGGTGAAAATCAACAGTGGCATAACTCAACAGTTCCTTCCTTGAGGCCAGTGTCTGTAGAAAGATCCTTTTGGACCTACCCTAGCAGCACACAGAAATATGAATCCCTATTATATAGTTTTATAGTCTAGTCAGCATCAGTACCAATTGATGTCAACAGTCTTGATCCATGAATATACCATAGACAAGGTAGAGCAATGTAGAAATTTGTCCTCCCCTGTGCTGCACTGTTCTTAGTGGACTTCAGATGATAAAACTGCTGTGGTCATGGAACTAACTACATAATCCATACGCCAACCTCAAATGGCACAACAGGGAGTCACCATATACATGGTGGTGGGGCAAGAGCAAGACATACTCATTGCTTATTTTACACCTGGCACCTGTGATGTACGATCCAGTGCTGTCCAGAATCTACAAGCTGGTAACCATAGATTAGGCATCTGTGCCTAGCCCAGCCCAGGAAAGATGATTGGATCAATTTTAGGCACTCCCCTCAACCACTGTGACTAATATACCAGTTGTGGATTTGCAACAAACCTGGGCTTGGGGTGGTTTCTAGTACCAAAATAGTGTCAGCACACCAACTGCAAACTTGTGGCGAATGCCGACAAAGGGTGCCATCTAGTGCTGAAATTATAATGATTACCAGCTTAGAGAAAACTAACTCCTAGTTCGGAATTTCTCAAACAATGGGCACAAAGTCAGATTATGAGGATTGGAATAAATATCTATTTTTTCAGTGTGCAGACATTGTTCTATGTATGTCATCAAGTATCAAAGGCATTCATGGAATTATAACCTCACCTAACAAACAAAAAAACACATATGAAACAATGTAAAGCAACTAATGTGTGTTAATTCATAGAGAATTCACAGTAACTGTTTTAAGGAAATGCAGAAAACTTCAAGAAAGTACAAAGAAACCATTCAATAATTTACCAGAGAAACAGGGAAATTTAAGTGATTTTTAAAATGAAATAAAATTTGAAACTGAAAAATACACTAATCAAAATGAAAAATACCAAGGTATTGATAGGCTTGATCAAACAGAAGCATCAGTGAACTCAATAACAAACTATATGAACATAGAGGGAAAAAAAAGAATAAAGAGGAATAAAGAAAATTTATGGAAAAATAAAACAAAAAGCAAATATTCATTTTCAGGGCTCAAGAGGGACTTGTGACTATAAAAGGAATAAAAAAAGCTTAACAGAGATTAAAATAGGTAAGTTCCCAAACCTAGGGAAGTATACAAATTTCCGGAAACAACGGTGGCCAAGTTCCAGTCAGATTCAACTCTACACCAAGACATTTCATTATCAATCTCTCAAAGCTTAAAGGGGCCAATGCTGTGGCTTAGTGGGCTAAAGCTCTGCCTGCAGCTCTAATTTCCATTCTTCTCCCTGCTAATGCACCTGGGAAAGCAGCAGAGGACTGCCCAAGTGTTTGGGCCCCTGCACCAGGGTGAGAAACCTGGAAGGAGCTCCTGACCCTTGACTGTAGATCAGCTCAGCTCTGGCCATTGCGGCCATTTGGGGAGTGAACCAGGAGATTGGAAAACCCTTCTCTCCGTCTCTCCTCTCTCTGTAACTCTGCCTGTGAAATAAATAAATCTTTAACAGCAACCTCAAAGACAAAACAAAACAAAAACACTTTGAGAAAAAAAGGATTCTCAAGGAGAAAGAAATGACCTATAAGGCTGTTAGAATTTGCCAGCTGACAGGCTTCACAGCAGAACACTTACAGACTTCTGATGCACAAGTTCTGTTATTCCAATTCTTTTTCTCTGTAGGGCTCATGTCTCCTGTCCTCAAAGAATGAAGAGCATGGACAAGGAAGACTGTGCAAAGCAGACGTAGCTTATTGAAAGAAAGCAAAATAAAACATAAAGCTCCCAGCAGTGCGGAGGAGGATCCCTGAAGAACTGAGCTGTTGAAGGCTGATTAGGGTTTTTATAGGCTGTAGAAAGAAACGTTCTAGTGATTGGTCTGGGAGATGGACAGTTTTGATTGGTGAATTGGATGAATGTTCCAATCAAGGCTCAATAAAGACAACAGAAAACACATGAAACATCTCCCCAAGACACATTAAAATTCTCATTACTTAGTTAACAACAGCACAGAGATACCTTGATTACAAGGACTAGCACCTGTCATCAACATTCTTTACAGAAACTAGATTCTTCTCAGGTCTGAGACTCATCTCCAGATGGGGGGAAGAGTCCCCTGATCACTACCTGCCAAGCCAGGAGTCTCACTCTTTATCTCCAGTGCTATTTTCAGCAAAGCCATTCTTTACAAGTGAAGGACAGATACAGACATTTCCAAACAAAAAAAAAGCCAGCTTTGTAGTAAAGAGCGCTCTTCAAACTGAAAAGACCCTAGTGAGTAACAAAAATAAAATAGTGTATGGTATAAAACTCACTGTAAGAGAAACTTTATGAACAAATTCAGAATGCTCTATTACTGTAAATAGTATATAAGCTATGCATATGTTTAGTATGATTAAACAATAAAACAATTAAAATAGTAACTACATTAATATAAATATAGCAGTATGAGGATGTAAAATGGTTTACAAAATGAAGGGGGAATGGAATATAAGTGCACAGAGTTTTTTATTGTTAGTATTGTCTATCTCTAAATTTTTTCTCCTATCTTTTTTTGATCTTTAACATTTTTATTTCTATTTTTTCTTTTTCTTTTTTTTAAAACTTTTATTTAATGAATATAAATTTCCAAAGTACAGCTTATGGATTACAATGGCTTCCACCCCATAACGTCCCTCCCACCTGCAACCCTCCCCTTTCCCACTCCCTCTCCCCTTCCATTCACATCAAGATTCATTTTCGATTCTCTTTATATACAGAAGATCAGTTTAGCATACATTAAGCAAAGATTTCAACAGTTTGCTCCCACACAGAAACATAAAGTGAAAAATACTGTTTGAGTACTAGTTATAGCATTAAATCTCAATGTACAGCACACTAAGGACAGAGATCCTACATGAGGAGTAAGTGCACAGTGACTCCTGTTGTTGACTTCACAAATTGACACTCTTGTTTATGGCATCAGTAATCACCCTAGGCTCTTGTCATGAGCTGCCAAGGCTATGGAAGCCCCCTGAGTTCACTGACTCTGATAATTTTAGACAAGGCCATGGTCAAAGTGGAAGTTCTCTCCTCCCTTCAGAGAAAGGAACCTCCTTCTTTGATGACCCGTTCTTTCCACTGGGATCTCACTTGCGGAGATCTTTCATTTAGGTTTTTTTTTTTCTTCCCCAGAGTGTCTTGGCTTTCCATGCCTGAAATACTCTCATGGGCTTTTCAGCCAGATCCGCATGCCTTAAGGGCTGATTCTGAGGCCAGAGTGCTGTTTAGGACATCTGCCATTCTATGGGTCTGCTGTGTATCTCACTTCCCATGTTGGATCATTCTCTCCCTTTTTGATTCGATCAGCTAGTATTTGCAGACACTATTCTTGTTTATGTGATCCCTTTGGCTCTTAGTCCTATCATTATGATCAATTGTGAACAGAAATTGATCACTGGGACTAGTGAGATGGCATTGGTACATGCCACCTGGATGGGATTGAATTGGAATCCCCTGGTATGTTTCTAACTCTACTGTTTGAGGTAAGTCAGCTTGAGCATGTCCCGAATTGCACATCTCTTCCCTCTCTTATTCCCACTCTTATATTTAACAGTGATCACTTTTCAGTTAAGTTTCAGCACTTAAGAAGAATTGTGTATTGATTACAGTATTCAACCAAAAGTATTAAGTAGAACAAACAAAAAAAAATACTAACAGGGATAACATTCAAGTTGCTCATCAACAGTCAGGGTGATGGCTGATCAAGTCACCGTTTCTCATAGTGTTCATTTCACTTTAACAGGTTTCCTTTTTGGTGCTCAGTTAGTTGTCACCTATCAAGGAGAACAAGTGGTATTTGTCCCTTTGGGATTGGCTTATTTCACGCAGCATAATGTTTTTTGTCCTATCTTTATGATTAATGTTAAGTTGTTATTTCAAAATTTCTTGTTATTAGGCCGGCGCCACAGCTCAACAGGCTAATCCTCCACCTGCAGCACCAGCACACAGGGTTCTAGTCCCAGTTGGGGTGCCGGATCCTGTCCCGGTTGCCCCTCTTCCAGTTCAGCTCTCTGCTGTGGCCCGGGAGTGCGGTGGAGGATGGCCCAAGTGCTTGGGCCCTGCACCTGCATGGGAGACCAGGAGGAAGCACTTGGCTCCTGGCTTCAGATTAGTGTGGTGCGCCGGCTGCAACGTGCTGCCCGCAGCGGCCGTTGGAGGGTGAACCAACGGAAAAGGAAGACTTTCTGTCTCCCTCTCTCACTGTCCACTCTGCCTGTCAAAAAAAAAATTCCTTGTTATTATCAAAAGAAGTTTTTTTGAAAGCTTCATGGTCAGCACAAAGCATAAATCAATCTTAGGTACACCAAAAAATAATAGGCTGAAAATCAAAATGTATTACTAGAAAAATCTTGTAAGCATAAAGGAAGACCATAAGATAAGGAGAAAGTACCTGCACAAATGTTAAAAACCAACAAAATGGTAAAATTATAAGCTTATCTATCAATAATAAGCCTTAAAGACATGTGGACTAAATTATCAGTTAAAATACATACAACGGCAAGGTGAATTAAAAAACAAGATTCAACCATATTTTATGTGCAAGAAACTCACTTCACCTCTAAGGCCGTGAATAGACTGAATGTGAAGGGATGAAAAAAGATGCCATGCAAAAGAATCCAAAAGGAGGAGTACTCATAATTACATCAGATAAAATAGACTTCAGGTCAAGAGAGGTAAAACAAACAAACAAAAAAAGGTCATTATAGAATGATACAGGGGTCATTTCATAATGAAGAAATGACAATCATAATTTATATGCACCTAATATCAGAGTTCCCAAATATATAAAACAAATATTAATAGACTTAAAGAGAGAGAGATTTTAATGCAACAATAGTAGGGAATTTACTAGCCTACTTTCAGCAATGGACAGATGATCTCCTTAGAAAATGAGCAAAGAAACAACACTACATGCTAAATTAAATGGTCCAAACAGACTTCTACAGAATATTCCAGTAACAGCAGAATATGCATTCTGTGGGAGAGATCATGCTGCAGGCCATTTAGTAGGTCTCAATAATTTTTTTAAAAACTGAAATCATATAAAGTATGCTTTTTACCACAATGCAATATAACTAAAAATCAATAGCAAGGAAAACATTAGAAATATGAATACATGGAAATTAACATATTTCTGAATAATGGGTCAATGAAGAAATTGAAAAGAAAATTTAAAATTTCATGAAACTAATTACAATATACCAAGATTTATAAGATTGCAGGAAAGCAAAAAGTAGTAAAAGAGGGAATTTTATAGTAAACAATACCTACACCAAAAATGCAGAAATATCTCGAATGAACAACCCATTGCTACACATCAAGGAACTAGAAAACAAGAACAAACCAACCCCAAAATAGGGGGAGCTGGGTGTGATTCATTAATCGTGACAAATGTCAAATGAGATGTTAATGGGGAAATGTGGGGAAAGATATATAGGAACTTGCTGCTTATTACCTCACAAGTTTTATTTTGTAAATTTAAAATTATTAATAAATAACAATTTATATAAAAATTAGTAGAAGAAAATGAGATCAGAGCAAAAATAAATGAAATATAGACCACAAAAAAAATTCAAAAGATCAACAAAAGGAAATAACGGTTTTTGAAAAAAGAAAATGGATAAAATCCTTACCTAGATTAAGAAAAAAGAAGATAAAGAAGTACAATCAAGATGAGAAAGGTAATATTCCAACTGATACTGCAGAAATAGAAAATATCATTAGCCTATTATCAACAATTACATATAAAAATTGTTGGACACATTTATATTAATAAGACTGAAACATGAAGAAACAGAAACTTAAACAGAACAATAATGGCTAACAAAATTAAATCAATATTAAGAAATCTTTCATCAAAGAAAAATATAAGACAAGATGGATTCACTGCTGAATTTTAAATACATTTAAGGAAGAATTAATATCAATTGTTTTGAAACTACTCCAAAAGAATTGAAGAAGAGTTTATTCTTCTAAACTTTTTTTACAAGTCCAGCATTACTTTGAAACAAGGCAAAAACACAACAGAAAAGACAATTTAGGGGAAATCTCTTTGATAAATATGGCTGCTAAAATCATCACCAAAACCACTAGCAAACAAACAAGGGCACATTAAAATGATAACTCATTATAGCCATGAAGGATTCACCCTAGGAATGCAAGGATACATATGCAGATCACTAATGTGATAATATCACACTAAGAAAATGAAGGACAAAATTTCATTAAATGCAAGAAAAGTATTTGATATAACTCAACAAGCCCATGCCTTCTTGATAAAAGCTGTGCACAAATTATGTATAGAAGGGATTTCCTCAAAATAATAAAGGCTATCTTAACAAGCCCAGGATGGCTAACATACTGAAAGAGGAAAAGCTGAAATGTTTTTCTCTTAAGTCTGGACCAAATAAGGATGCTCTCTTTTACCACTGTAACTCCGCATGGTACTTGGCATCCCAAGAAGGAAAAAAGACAAGAGGAAAAATAAAAGGCATCCAAGTTGAAAGTGAGGAAGTCAAATTGTCATTGTTTGCAGGTGACATAATCTTATGTAAGTAGATTTCAAAAAGCTCACAGAGAAATGGGGTTAAAACATAAGTTCCTATTATTGCAAAAAATTGAAGCAGTTGAATAATATTCTTGTAATACACTTTTTCCATGAACTATTTAAAGATTTCTTTTACATAGTAAAAGCTTAAACATTTCACCAAAAACTATTAGAACTAAGAAACAAATTAAGCAAAGTTGCAGGATATAAAATCAACATATAAAATCAAAGGCAAATTATCGGAAAAAAAAATCATGAAGAGAAACCCATTTACAATGTCCACAATAAATAAAATTTCTACTTAAAATTTTGTCAAGGAATTGAAAATCTTCAGAATGAAAACTATAAAATATTGATGAAACAAATCATACAGGACACAAAAATGTTAAAAAGACATTTCATGTTCATGGATTGGAAGAAATAATATAGTTAAAATGTCTGTACAACCCAAAGTGCTGTATATATTAAAAGTAATTCATATCAATATACTGATGACATTCTTCACAGATCTAGACAAAACAATTCTAAAATTCATGTGGAACCACATAAACCTTTGAATAGCTAAACCAATTTTGAACAAAAAGCAAAACAAAACAACATAAAATGCAGGAGATGTTGCACTAACTTCAAATATATAATACCAAGTTGTAACAATCAAAATAGAATGGTAGTGGCATAATAAAAGACACATAAAACAATGAGACAGAATAAAGAGCCCAGTATTAAACTAATATATTTGTAGTCAACTTATCTTTGATATAGATGTTAAAAGCATACATAGGATAAAGTACAAATGGAACCATGAAAAATGTATGTTTGCATGCCGAAGAATGAAAGTAAACCAGTGCATCTCATCTTATACAGCATTATGCAATTTGAGAAAGATTAAAGGCTTAAATATAAGACCTATAACTATAATACTTGTGGAAGAAAATCTATAGCAACCCAACAGGACATTGGAAAGAGCAAGTGATTTTTAGATAAGAACACAAAAGCATAGGAGACTAGAACAAATATACACAGATGGGAGTCTATCAAACTGAAAAGCTTCTTGCATAAAAGGAAATACTCAACTAAGAGACAACCTACCCAATAGGTAAAAATACTTGCAAACAATACATGTGATAAAAGACTAACATCAAAATATATAAGACTCTCAAACAATTTAACAGCAGATAATCTGATTTTAAAAGGGCAGTAGGCCTCAACAGGAATTGCTCAGAAGACATGTAAATGGCCAATAAGGATAAACAAAAGTGCTCAATGTTAATTATCAGAACCACAATGCAATATCACCTCACTCCAGTTAGAGTGGCCATTATCAAGAAGACAAAAGAAGGCAAGTTCTGTAGCGGATAGGAGGAAAGGGAAACCTTAACAATGTTGGTGGGAATGTAAACTACTTCAATCCTTGTGGGCCATTTGGATTTACTCTTTTGAGAAATGTCTGTTTAAGTTCTTTGCCCACCTCTTAACTGAGTTGTTTGTTTTATTGTTGTAGAGTTTCATGATCTCTTTGTAGATTCAGTTTATTAATCATTTATCAGTCACATAGTTTGCAAATAATTTCTCCCATTCTGTCAGCTGCCACTTCACTTTCCTGAGTGTTTCTTTTGCAGTAAGGAAACTTCTCAATTTGATGTAATCCCATTTGTTAATTTTGACTTTGACCGCCTGTGCTCTGGAGTCTTTTCTAAGAACACTTTGGCCCAAACAGACAACACACACATGAAAAAATGTTCAGGATCATTAGCCGTAAGGGAGATGCAAATCAAAACCACAATGAGATTTTACCTCACTATAGTTAGAATGGCTTCCATACAAACAACAAATGCTGGTGAGGATGTTGGGGAAAAGGTACCCTAATCTATTGTTGATGGGAATGTAAACTGGTGCAGCCACTGTGGAAGGCAGTATGGAGATACCTTAGAAATCTGAATATAGATCTACCATGTGATTCAACCAGGCCACTCCTAGAAATTTACCCAAATGAAAATAAATCAGCTTATGAAAGCATTATCTGTATCCCCCTGTTTATTGCCACTTTAATGAATATAAATTTCCAAAGTACAGCTTATGGATTACAATGGCTTCCCCCCCATAACGTCCCTCCCACCTGCAACCCTCCCCTTTCCCACTCCCTCTCCCCTTCCATTCACATCAAGATTCATTTTCGATTCTCTTTATATACAGAAGATCAGTTTAGCATACATTAAGCAAAGATTTCAACAGTTTGCTCCCACACAGAAACATAAAGTGAAAAATACTGTTTGAGTACTGTCGCTCCCCCTCTTCGTGGAGGAGCAACACTGAACCCTGCGCTGTTCTTTCGTCTGCTCGGCCCTCCCCGGGTTTGCTGCTGGTTCTTCCCGGGTTGGCTACTATCCCTTCCACCTCCGTGGAAGGGCAGTTCCCCCTGGCCACATTCCCCACTTCCGCAGGGGAGCGGCACACCGCCGGCCGGCTCTTCTCGGGGGCTGCACAGGTGTTCCTTCAGCTAGATGTTCCCCTTAGATGTTCCCTCGTGCATGCCGTCTCTCTCCTCCTTTATAGTCCTCCTCCGCCAATCCTAACTCGGCTGCCCACACGCCGAGTACGCTGCTCTCCTCCAATCAGGAGCAAGTCCTACAGTTTATTAGCTGAACTGGAGGCAGCTGTGCGGAAGCTGTTTACTTCTCTCCCAGCGCCATATTGTGGGAGAGCAGATGCATAGAATAAGTCTTAATTCCAGTAACTCAGTCTAGTCCGGTTTGCTCCCCACAAGTACTAGTTATAGCATTAAATCTCAATGTACAACACACTAAGGACAGAGATCCTACATGAGGAGTAAGTGCACAGTGACTCCTGTTGTTGACTTCACAAATTGACACTCTTGTTTATGGCATCAGTAATCACCCTAGGCTCTTGTCATGAGCTGACAAGGCTATGGAAGCCCCCTGAGTTCACTGACTCTGATAATTTTAGACAAGGCCATGGTCAAAGTGGAAGTTCTCTCCTCCCTTCAGAGAAAGGTACCTCCTTCTTTGATGACCCGTTCTTTCCACTGGGATCTCACTCACAGAGATCTTTCATTTAGGTTATTTTTTTTTTCCCCCAGAGTGTCTTGGCTTTCCATGCCTGAAATACTCTCATGGGCTTTTCAGCCGGATCCGCATGCCTTAAGGGCTGATTCTGAGGCCAGAGTGCTGTTTAGGGCATCTGCCATTCTATGGGTCTGCTGTGTATCTCACTTCCCATGTAGGATCGTTCTCTCCCTTTTTGATTCTATCAGCTAGTATTTGCAGACACTATTCTTGTTTATGTGATCCCTTTGGTTCTTAGTCCTATCATTATGATCAATTGTGAACAGAAATTGATCACTGGGACTAGTGAGATGGCATTGGTACATGCCACCTGGATGGGATTGAATTGGAATCCCCTGGTATGTTTCTAACTCTACCGTTTGAGGTAAGTCAGCTTGAGCATGTCCCAAATTGCACATCTCTTGCCTCTCTTATTCTCACTCTTTGTATTTTTTTTATTTTTTTATTTTTTTTAACTTTTATTTAATAAATATAAATTTCCAAAGTACAGCTTTTGGATTATAGCAGCTAATAGCGAAGATAGGAAATCAACCCAGATGTCCATCAACTAAAGACTGGATAAAGAAATTGTGTTATATGTACACTGACGAATACTACACAGCAGTAAAAACAAAATATGAAATCACGTCGTTTGTAACACAATGGATGTGACTAGAAGCCATTGTACTTAGTGAAATAAGCCAGTCTCAAAAAAACAAATACCATACATTCCTTCTTATATGTGGTAATTAATAGAGTACTGAAAAGATAAACTATGGAATGAAACTGATACTTGAGATGTAATGATTTTGAACAATCTTTTTCTTGACTGTTGAGGAACAGTGTTTTATTTTTTCCACCTTCATATTATCTGTTGAACTTGTCACTTAATCTTATGAGTGTAATATTAACTGAAAATATATCGTTGTAAAAAATAAGAATGGAAAGAGGAGAGGGAGGAGGAAAAAGCGTGGGAGTATGGGTGGGAGGGAGAATAGTGTGGGAAGAATCACTATGTTCCTAAACTTGTATATATAAAATGCATGAATATTGTATGCCTTAAATAAAAAGTTTCTAGGTTAAAAAATTATTAATTGCCTTTGAGATTTATCCACATTGTTCCATTGAGTTGTTATTCACTGATTGTTTTTGCTGCTTGCTATTTCATTAATTTTATATAATACAATTGCTTTACTTTCTCCTGCATATGAATATTTAAATGTGTCCCTTTTCTTGTAATGTGAACACTGCTATTTGAATGTTATTGTGCTTTTCTATTGGTTCACATGGATGTTTTTCCAGGGAAGTGATAATAAATAATGTCTGACCATGACACAAAACAAGCCATTTTAAAACTTTCTTTTATGTAGTAACTGAATAAATATCAAAATTATCATTGTGTGGTACAGTCTCATATTTTCTATTCTACTCTGTTATACTTTAGTCTATCTACATTATTTTAATTTGTAAATTCGATCATCTTCTAATGTTCACAACAACAAGGCCAATTGAATTAAAGTTCAAATACATCTAAAACTTAACGAGTGAAGTCAGTGGGAGGCTACTGCAATGTTACACCAATCTCTTTGAGAGGTTCCTCTTTTTCTGAGTTTTGGTCCTTATAGAATTCCGTGCAGACAGATATTAAAGTCCATTTCTGGGTGTTGTGTGTGTGTGTACACATATGGGTATGTACATGAAGATCTGTCAATTTTCGCAAGAGTTTTTGGTATGTAGTATTTCAGGTTGCTAGAAATGGAAATCTTTTCCTTTTTGGTTATCTTAAAAATTGAGATAGAGGCCAGCGCCGCGACTCAATAGGCTAATCCTCCACCCAGCGGCACCGGCACACCGGGTTCTAGTCCCGGTTGGGGCGCCGGATTCTGTCCCAGTTGCCCCTCTTCCAGGCCAGCTCTCTGCTGTGGCCCAGGAGTGCAGTGGAGGATGGCCCAAGTGCTTGGGCCCTGCACCCCATGGGAGACCAGGAGAAGCACCTGGCTCCTGCCTTCAGATCAGCGTGATGTGCCGGCCACAGCGCACCAGCTGTGGCGGCCATTGGAGGGTGAACCAACGGCAAAAGGAAGACCTTTCTCTCTGTCTCTCTCTCTCTCACTACCCACTCTGCCTGTCAAAAAATAATGAGACAGACACTGTATTGTGTTTTTCTATTCTCAGCAAGAGTTGACTGCTGTGCTAATCAAATATAAATGTACAGATAAATGGAAATGAATATTGATCATATAGATCAATGATAATAAAGTATTACAGCAATATAAAAATTTCATGGCAAGGATATCACAAAAGACAAGAAGAAATAAATGGAGCTAAAGTGATGCAAAGTCATATTTTTTCAGAATTTGTAATAGTATTAATTTATATGACATTAATATTAGAACAAATGTTGAAATCAGTAGAATGGGCATTAAATATATATTTAAAATATGAATAGTTTAATGGCTAAATGGGAAATATGGAATTTAAAGGATGAATAATTTACAAGCTGAATGGTAAATATGGAACTACACTAAGTGTCATGGTTTTTGGTAAAATAATAAAATGCTTTCCTCATTAATTTGAGAACAAATAAGGATTTTCTTTATCCCTACTTCTTTCTAACCTTGTGTTCACTGTATTCAGCATTGTAGTGGAGGTTCTAGACAATGTACAACAGAGACAAAAGATATAGAAATGAAAAGGAAGTAAACTGTTATTTAAAAGTGACACAATTGTGTATGTAACAGATCTAAATGAATTCATATATGAACATAGAATTAAAAAGTATGTTTAGCAAGATCAGTCAGTGAATGCAAGAGAAATATATAAAAATTAATTATACCTCTATATTACCAACAATGAACAAATGAAAAAAGCTTTTAAAAATTATACCATTTAGAATGTCATAAAATGATATACAGAGACATTGAATGAATACCCACCAATATGACTTAGATGTAAAATATTGACAATACTATCAGAAAAGATGTAGAGCAAGTTGGATTCTTCTATCCAGTAGCAAATCCATTATTAGTATATACATAAAAGGGATGATTATAATAGCTTACCAAGAGTTTACAGCAGTATTACTTCTAATAGCCTCAAGCAGAAAATATTCATCCATTAGTATATGAAGAATAAGAAATAAATATGGCATGTTCCTAAAATGCGATACTAAGCAGCAATGGAAATAAATATACTAGTTTTTCCTGTAACAATATTTATTAATCTCACAAAAACTTGTTAAAATAAAGACCCATAACAGAAAAAAATATAGACTCTGTGATTCAATTTTATAAAGGCCCCCAAAATTAATATATTCCAATAGATGCCAGGATAATGGTTAATCATCAGGAGGAAGTTTGGAAGTAAGGCATTAGTGAAATTGTTTTTTAATCCAGGTAAATATGGGAAAAACTGAAGGTAAATTATCACTAATATTCTCTATTTTATTTGCTCCCCTAACTACATCCTTTTGTCAAGTTACTTTACAATTTTTCTTATAAAAGTCAGATTATGTCCACTGATATGATTCATATGACTTCCTTTGATTAATAAAATAATGCATAAAAGAATGTGTACCAGTGCTAAGCCTGTGTTTCAAGGCCTTCATGCATTTCTACTTGCTTTGATTTCTGTATCCATTGTGAAACATGAGACATGCCTGTGTTACCCTCCCAAAACAAGTATGAATGGAATGAGAAGTGGAGGCAGAACAAATAACTTGCCCCAGTTGATACCCCAACAGCCTTTTGTATTGTGAACACATGATAAATCAGCTAAACCACAGACACAGGACAGACTGCAAGCATGAGCTCTGGTATAGGTTCATTTATCTGGGGAGGTTCTGTTCCGAGTATTTCTCATTCTCCTCCACAGACTAATAGACTGGATCAGGCATGGCCTTCTTATGATGACATCAACATATACAGACAAACAGATATACAGGAATTGAGAGTCCTTGAGTTGCAAGTATCTTTCTACCACTCTGCATCATTCTATTGGCCAAAGCACATTAGGTGGTCAAATTCAAACTCAAGGAAAAGAGAAATATCTCCTTTTTTTGAGGAAGCAAATGCAAAATCATGAGGTAAAAAATTTGGTTAGAAGGAGTGTGAAATATCAAGCTCATTAATACAATCTACAACTGCTAGAAGGATATTAGACAGTAAAGGAATAATTCTATGTATAACTCATTAATCAAAATTGTATAAATTATTATGAAAAAGTGATACGGTGTGCTAAGAAGAGAGAAAACAAATGCTGTCTGTCCTCATTATCAGTGGAGGCCACCTTCCCCCTGTCAAATACCCAAATCTGAGGATGCTCAAGTTCCTTTAGTAAGATCACGTATTACTTGCATATGATCTATGCAATCCTCCTCCATATATTAAATCATCTCACGTCACTTAAATTCCTATACATCATTTTATTCATGTAGATTGAGTGTAGTATTTATTGTGTGGAAAATCTACATTTTGCTCTTCAAAACTTTCCACTATATTTTTTTTCCAGTACTTTCTAGCAGAGTGGGCTTGAATCCATGGATGTGGAGCCAACAACTACAGTGGGACAATGGTATATAGTTAAGCATTTCTATTTTAGGAGTGCAACTTACTGGGGCTGGTGCTGTGGCATAGCAGGTAGAACCAGTGCTTGAAGTACTAGAATCTCTTATGGTGCCAGTTTGAGTTCCAACTGCTCCACTTCCAATCCAGTTCCCTGGTAATGTATCTGGGAAAGCAGTGGAGGATGGCCCAAGTCCTTGGGCCCCTACTACCCACATAGGAAGATCTGGAAGAAGCTCTTAGATCCTGGCTTTAGTTCGGCCCAGTCCCAGCCGTTGTAGTTATCTGGGTTGTGAACCAGCAGATGATGCAAGATCTCTTCCTCTGTCTCAGCCTCTCTCTCTCTCTGTAACTCTTTCAAGTAAATAAATAAATTTGTTTAAAGAAAAAGAATGCAACCGAGATCATTACAATATTGGCCATCAAGTAACTACAGTAAAAGCCAATTAATAATGCACCTACATTCTATTCTATATTTTGATAAACGTCCAGAGATAGACATTAAGTAAAATATAGCGAATAATATCCTGGTTATGTATATATTTGGTTATTTTTCTATTTAACTTGGAGATCCAAGTAAGCCAGGCTATTTCTGTCTCCTCTGATTTTGAAAAAAAAATATACTGATTGGAATTATATCCTATCTGGTAGTCATCTTAAGGTTTTGAAATGCACACATATGGGTAAAGGTTCACAAAGGAGTGATAAAGGAAGCCATTGTGAAAAAGTCTTTCTTTCCAGATGTCTTTGCCTTTGTGGATATCTTGTGGAAGACATTTTCACCCACCTCTCTGCTGTGCAATCCCCTTACTTGTGGAAGGAGGAGTTAGCTTCTAATCTGTCAACTATATCAGTTGGTGTCTGAAAAGCTCTCTCCCCTGCCTCACTTGCTTTCCAGCAGACTGGATGATTTCTTTCGCCATGTAGTGTTTTAAATTTTCTGTGTTCTCTGTTAGGAATTTGGAAAACATTATGCTGAGTGAAATAAGCCAATCCCAAAGGGACATATACCACTTGTTCTCCCTGATAGGTGACAACTAACTGAGCACCAAAAAGGAAACCTGTTAAAGTGAAATGAACACTAGGAGAAACGGTGACTTGATCAGCCCTCACCTTGACTGTTGATGAGCAGCTTAATATGTTTTCCCTCTTAGTATTTTTTTTGTTTGTTCTACTTAATACTTTTGGTTGAATACTGTAATCAATACACAATTCTTCTTAAGTGCTGAAACTTAACTAAAAAGTGATTACTGTTAAATATAAGGGTGGGAATAAGAGAGGGAAGAGATGTGCAATTCGGGACATGCTCAAGCTGACTTACCTCAAACGGTAGAGTTAGAAACATACCAGGGGATTCGAATTCAATCCCATCAAGGTGGCATGTACCAATGCCATCTCACTAGTCCCAGTGATCAATTTCTGTTCACAATTGATCATAATGATAGGGCTAAGAACCAAAGGGATCACATAAACAAGAATAGTGTCTGCAAATACTAGCTGATAGAATCAAAAAGGGAGAGAATGATCCAACATGGGAAGTGAGATACACAGCAGACCCATAGAATGGCAGATGTCCTAAACAGCACTCTGGCCTCAGAATCAGCCCTTAAGGCATGCGGATCTGGCTGAAAAGCCCATGAGAGTATTTCAGGCATGGAAAGCCAAGACACTCTGGGGAAAAAAAAAAAAAAAAAAAAAAAAAAAAACTAAATGAAAGATCTCCGCAAGTGAGATCCCAGTGGAAAGAACGGGTCATCAAAGAAGGAGGTACCTTTCTCTGAAGGGAGGAGAGAACTTCCACTTTGACCATGGCCTTGTCTAAAATTATCAGAGTCAGTGAACTCAGGGGGCTTCCATAGCCTTGTCAGCTCATGACAAGAGCCTAGGGTGATTACTGATGCCATAAACAAGAGTGTCAATTTGTGAAGTCAACAACAGGAGTCACTGTGCACTTACTCCTCATGTAGGATCTTTGTCCTTAGTGTGCTATACATTGAGATTTAATGCTATAACGAGTACTCAAACAGTATTTTTCACTTTATGTTTCTGTGTGGGAGCAAACTGTTGAAATCTTTACTTAATGTATGCTAAACTGATTTTCTGTATATAAAGAGAAATGAAAATGAATCTTGATGTGAATGGAAGGGGAGAGGGAGTGGGAAAGGGGAGGGTTGCGTGTGGGAGGGACGTTATGGGGTGGAAGCCATTGTAATCCATAAGCTGTACTTTGGAAATTTATATTCATTAAATAAAAGCTAAAAAAAAATTTCTGTGTTCTTGACTCCCTGACATCAAAGTGGATAGACAGAGATGAGATTGTTCTAGGTTGGCAAATTCAAATAAAAATGGGAAGCAGCATATCCCTGCTGTATTTTCTATCTAGTTTCACCAATAATATGTATTTGGATTTTCATTTGGCTTCTATGTGCCATTTCAGTTCATTGGATTTGAGATGATTGCAAAGTCCCTGACATTCCTTCCATTGAGACATATAGTCTTTATCCCCTCCTCTCTACATTGAGTAAGGAAGTGATGCTATATAACCTATAAGCCTAGGATATTAAATTCCCATTAACTTCTACTTCTCTCTCTATGAACACTTACTTGCTTGTGTATGTCTCAGATCATAGATGTCAGATTGGAAGAAACCAAAACCACCTAAGAAGGTCATGTGAGGGTATCCTGCTAAGAATTCCAGCTGAGGCCAGGATTAAGTCATCCTACACCAGCAACCAGAAGTGTGATTGAAGGAGCCTCCAGATAAAACTATCCCCAAAGTATGTGGCTCACCCCCACTCATTTTGACCTATTCAGTTGTGCCTCCAGAATCATGGAAGAGACATTAGCTATCTTTGCAGGGCTCTATCTGAATCCCTACCTCACAGATTCTGTGAATACAATAAGCGGTGTTCGTAAACACCCACAAGTTAGGGATGGTTTGTTATGTAGCAATGACTGGAAGAGTAGAGAAAGGAAAGTGGATAAATAGAAACCAAAAAATGATTTTGCAAGTCTTCAATATGGCTAAGCAACTAGTGAGTCATAGAAAGGGAAAAAGATAATCCTTGGAAAGAGAATTCTCAGAAATGAAAATCATTTTAGGAGTTAAGGCTCAGCTGGGTCTAAATGGCCGGAATAAATTGTTTTCAAGAAAACCCCTACATTTCTTTCATTTTTGAAGAGAATTTTTAAAATTTATTTCATTTATTTGAAAGGCAAAGTTACAGAGAGAGAGAGAGAGTGACAGAGAGAGAGATCCTCCATCCACAGGTTTACTCCCCAAATGACTGCAACAGCAGGAGCTGGGCCACTCTGAAGCCAGGAGCCAGGAGATTCTTCCAGGTGTCCTACACGGGTGCAGGGCCCAAGCACTTGGGCCATTAGCAGAGAGATGGTTCAGAAGCAGAGCAGCTGGGACTCAAACTTCTGCCCATATGGGATGCCCGTGCTACATGTGGAGGATTAACTTACTAAGCCACAGCACTGGCCCCTCAAGTGCTGCTTTAATTCCTGTGTTCAAATGCCTAACTCCAGCCTCCACTTTTCAAAAGCAGCTATTGGTGGGAGCTTGGAAGAGCTTTGAGATTTTGGGATGACTGAGGTCCATTGTAATAGATTACCTACCTGGCCAGTCCTGTGTCTGAGTCCTAGAAAGTAAATATCTATCTATTGATTGATAGATACACTACTCTAATTATAGAAAAGTTTAGCATATCTGTGTCTTTTTTAAACTTTTATTTAATGAATATAAATTTCCAAAGTACAGCTTATGGATTACAATGGCTTCCACCCCATAACGTCCCTCCCACACGCAACCCTCCCCTTTCCCATTCACATCAAGATTCATTTTCCATTCTCTTTATATACAGAAGATCAGTTTAGCATACATTAAGCAAAGATTTCAACAGTTTGCTCCCACACAGAAACATAAAGTGAAAAATACTGTTTGAGTACTAGTTATAGCATTAAATCTCAATGTATAGCACACTAAGGACAGAGATCCTACATGAGGAGTAAGTGCACAGTGACTCCTGTTGTTGACTTCACAAATTGACACTCTTGTTTATGGCATCAGTAATCACCCTAGCTCTTGTCATGAGCTGACAAGGCTATGGAAGCCCCCTGAGATCACCAACTCTGATTATATTTAGACAAGGCCATGGTCAAAATGGAAGTTCTCTCCTCCCTTCAGAGAAAGGTACCTCCTTCTTTGATGACCCGTTCTTTCCACTGGGATCTCACTCGCAGAGATCTTTCATTTAGGCTTTTTTTTTTCCCAGAGTGTCTTGGCTTTCCATGCCTGAAATACTCTCATGGGCTTTTCAGCCAGATCCGCATGCCTTAAGGGCTGATTCTGAGGCCAGAGTGCTGTTTAGGACATCTGCCATTCTATGGGTCTGCTGTGTATCTCACTTCCCATGTTGGATCATTCTCTCCCTTTTTGATTCTATCAGCTAGTATTTGCAGACACTATTCTTGTTTATGTGATCCCTTTGGTTCTTAGCCCTATCATTATGATCAATTGTGAACAGAAATTGATCACTTGGACTAGTAGCCACCTAGCAACTTAATATGTTATCCCTCTTCGTATTTTTGTTTGTTTGTTCTACTTAATACTTTTGGTTGAATACTGTAATCAATACACAATTATTCTTAAGTGCTGAAACTTAACTGAAAAGTGATCACTGTTAAAAAAAGAGTGGGAATAAGAGAGGAAAGAGATGTGCAATTTGGGACATGCTCAAGCTGACTTACCTCAAACGGTAGAGTTAGAAGCATATCTGTGTCTTAAGAAAAAAATATGGGACAGTGCTGCAGTGAAGCAGTTTAAGCCAGCATCTGCAGTGACAGCATCCCATTTGGACAGTGGTTTGAGTCTAGGCTGCTCCACTTCTAATCCAGCTCCCTGCCAATGTGCCTCGGAAAGCAGCAGAAGATTGCCCACATACTTGGGTCCTGCATCCATGTGTGATACCCAGAAGAGGCTTCTAGCTTCTGGTGTCAGCCTGGCTCAGTCCCAGCCATAAAGCCATCTGGGGAGTGAACCTACGGATGGAAGCTCTCTTGTTCTGCTTCTCTTGTCTCTTGCTGTAACTCTGCCTTTCAAATAAATCTTAAAAAAAAGAAAAGAAAAAAATAACAAATGACCAGAAAATAAATTGATATCAGAGTTTGGGTTCTGTAGTACATGTGCATTTTCAAATATTATATATAAATATATATATATATCATAGCTATATGAACCTTGCACTATCTCTCATATTGTTTATATTTGTATCTATATTTCAAACAATGGTAGTTGATATTTATTCAAATCAAAGATTCTGGGAAATGAAATATTTTCTTTAATATATATCACCAAGAAAAAAGTATGTTAAGAAATCAAAATTTGAATACCAAAGATAAAACAAAAGTAAGCATTTTTTAGGCCATTGAAAAATAAAATTAATAAAGTTAATGTCGAGGTGACAGAAACCATGTTAATCCCAGAATTTAATAATCAAAGCCACTCTGTCTTTTATAACTGTAAGAAGGTTGCAAAATTACATAATTTATGACATTTTAGTGCCCAATAGCAACTGTCTTGATTCAGGAAGTAGAAAGTTTTCATAAGTCTTTGTATCTGCTTCAGGTTATCCCCTGCCAATGATCAGCGTATTCTACTTTTCCTGGCCACGCAGTAAACCAGCACCACCACCAACACATAGTTTCATCATTGCTGATGAAACCCCGAGTTGACATGTTGCACCCCAGAGCTGGCTTTTCTTTTTCAGTTCCAATTTCAAATTCTTCATGAGGGAACCATCTACAGCTTAGGCTAAGTGCTCACCTTGGAGTAATGAAATCAGATGGTCCAGGTTGGCCTGGCTTTGCCAAAGGACAGAGTTGTGTTGTCCCAAAGAGCTGCCCAGACTGACTACTGCCATCCTGTGGCACAACAGCGGTCCCCAAACCAAGGTGTCATGCAGAGACTAGGGGAATAATTTCCCACGTGGAAACGATGATGAATATAAATACTGTATTTGGAAACTCAAAAATTGTATTGAGAAGGCAGAGAGCTTAAAGATTCTTGCTGTGTTCACAAATGTGCGTTCTGTACTGGAATGTATTAAAGCTATCAGTTACATTGATCCCTGTGAGAAGCCTCAAAATAACTGCCAGATTAGCACTTATCTTGCCAAGTTCTGTTCCCTTTCCACAGGCTACATGGTTGGTTTCCAAGAGTTCACTGCTCACCAGTCAATGAGGTAAACACAGGAGGACATTCTATGACCAGAGATGTACTTTGCTGCAAAGTGGTGACCAACTCATCAATGTATCATTTCCAAGGTAGATTTGAATTGAAATCAATCACCCCATGCTAGAGTCAACACATGTGTAGCAGGTTCAGCACAGCAGCCAGGTATTGATTGGCAGACAAATTTCTGTAGACACCAGGCAACACCAGCTTCTGCAGAAATGACCACCAGAGGTGCTTCTGAATGAATCAAAGTAGAGTCAGACCAACAGAATTAGGGTTGTGTGCAGTGATTTTGGGAAATTACATTAAAGATATGGAGGGACTTCTGAAATCATTTCTTATTTTAACTTGCTTCTTCATATAAGGTTAAAATAAGCTCCTGTCACCTGAGCAACACCGGGTGTAGTTTTGTATTATGGAACCCACCAGATTCTAACCAACATACTCTTCGGGATACACTTCGTAACATTGAGAGTGAATGAGATTGAAATGACGTTCAGGGTAACACAAATAATTTTGAAGCTTTTTATTAACAGTAATAATGCCAGCAAAATGTACTAGTAATGGCAATGCCAATGATACAGCTACTTTTTATTGAACGGTTACTATGCACCAGAGAAATGCACTTGACAGTTTTTATTGTGATCTAAGCAGCAGCATGGTCCTATGGGGTTAACTTCATTGTTATCATCCTCATTCTACAAATAAAGAAACTGAGGTGGAGGGAAATTACGTTTCCCAAGATTCCATAGCAAGGAAATGACAGAGCCAAAAATATGACACAGAGTCTGAGTTCGTAACCACTTTGCTGAAATTCTTCTCGTGTGGGATTTTTAAAAATATGGAGTATTGGGAACAGATCTAACTTACATTTTGAGAAATGAAGTATAATATCAATACACTTCCATAGAGGACCCCCAGTAGCAAATGTGTGGTTACCTTTCCACATATTTGCTGAAATATTTGTCCTTAGATACTAATCCTAAATTATTTCAACATCTGCTTCAAATTTGGTATTTTGCTTTATCTATAAAACTGCAAAACGTTATGTCATTAGCACTAAGCAAACATGTGTTCTTCATTAAGCTTTATTCTATTCGTATTGAAATAGTTATTAAAGCAACATGGCACAGTTTCTCTATTTTCTGTATTTACTGGTTCTATTTTAGTAGCAAATAAAATGTTTTATTGTTAGCATAAGGATCCATATTGAAATTTTGGGGAATTTTATTATTGTGTGCTGTTTTTGCACATCATCCACTGTGATAAAATATAAAAATGTTGTAACCCAGAATTTATTAAAAATAGCTGTCACTCTCATAAATCTGTACTTCTAAATGTAATTGATTATTTCTTAAGAGAAATTGGAAAGCCCTTTTCAAATAACTTGTATCTACTCTTCATTTTAGAGTCCTTAACTCTGCAGACCTTCTTTTTCTAAACAAACTTCTCTTTTTGATTTCTTTGATGTTTTGTTGTAGTCCATTTACCCCTTTGATTTCTCCACTCCTTCCTTCTACTTGAATATAGATGTCTTTCAAAGTACTGTCATTACTCCAGGGTTTTGGATATCTCATACTCATCCAGGAAAGCAAAAAGTATGGCTTATGATTGTCGTAATGATTGGATGTGTTCAAAAACAGCTTGGATCTGGACTTGGACTAGTATCTCTTGAGTTACTAGACATGAGACATTGGTTAGAAACCTAATGTCAGAGCCAGCGCTGTGGCGTAGCGGGTGAAGCTGCCTCCTGCAGTGCTGGCAACCTGTATTGTGCCATTATGAATCCTGGCTGCTCTACTTCTGATCCAGCTCTCTGCTATGGCCTGGAAAGCAGTAGAAGATGGCTCAAGTCCTTGGGCACCTGCATCTGCATGAGAGATCTGGAAGACGCTCCTGGCTCCTGGCTTCAGATTGGCTCAGCTCCAGCATTGCGGCCATCTGGGGAGTAAACCAATGGATGGAAGACCTCTGTTTCTCTCTCTGCCTCTGCCTCTCTCTAACTCCGCCTTTCAAGTAAATAAAATAAATCTTTAAAAAATAAAAAAAACCCAATGTCACTAAATAGCAGTTTCCTTATAGGTAAAATTTTGCAAATCATAATGCCTTGCCCTTAGGGACATTGTGAGCCTGGAGATAGGAATATCTGTCAGATGGCTGTTAGAGAAATTTGGGCATGAAATGGGGGAGGTAGGCAGAGTCTGAGTTAAGAAATGATAGGAGCCATAGGTAGACAGGTGTTTTGGAAATCAAGTTACATGACTTTAAGATGGATTGTATGTACAGGACAAGGGACAATAAGTAAGTGGTGTGACTTCCAGTGACTGAATTACTAAATTAATTGCTTGGAAGCTCAATATAGAAAATAGGGGTTGTGGAGGATTACAGTGAGAGGATAATGAAACAGTCGATAAGTTCAGTTTGACATCCTGGATGTCTTCAAGAAATTTAGTTAGATCTTTTTTTTTTTTTTTTTTTTATTTATTTATTTTTTTTTTGGACAGGCAGAGTGGACAGTGAGAGAGAGAGACAGAGAGAGAAAGGTCTTCCTTTTGCCGCTGGTTCACCCTCCAATGGCCGCCGCTGCAGCCGGCCCACCGCGCTGATCCTGGCAGGAGCCAGGAGCCAGGTGCTTTTTCCTGGTCTCCCATGGGGTGCAGGGCCCAAGCACCTGGGCCATCCTCCACTGCACTCCCTGGCCATAGCAGAGAGCTGGCCTGGAAGAGGGGCAACCGGGACAGAATCCGGCGCCCCAACCGGGACTAGAACCCGGTGTGCCGGCGCCGCAAGGTGGAGGATTAGCCTATTGAGCCACGGCGCCGGCTTTAGTTAGATCTATCCAAATGCTTATATATGTACACAGAGTGGTGTAAAACTTAATAAAAGGTATATGGGCTATAGATATACATTTATGGATTATTAATACATGGGTATGCATACAATCAGTTAAGGAGAGTTTGGAGACTAAGAAGGAAATTAACCCAAGGAAAGAATGCTATGCAACATCAGCTGTAATTGACATATGGAAGAAGAACCCAGAGAAGTAACAGAGAAGGAATGTCTATAAATATAGGAGAAAAAGCTTAAAACATTAGTTTAATGAGACACGAGTGTCAGTCAAGGATTCACACATTTTTAAGAGTCAGAATGTGAGGCAATCTAACAGCACTAAATGCTATCAACAGACGAGTCCAACTTGAAAATGTTCCTGTGATTCTAGAACACTTGAAAGACTCTTGAAATTCTCTAAGAGCATTATTCACTTGAACAGTTGAATTGGAAGCCATACTGCTTTGAACAGAAAAGCAATGGGAACAGGAATAGGAATTGGAAATTAGAAGAAGAAAATATCATTTGGAATCCTGGCTGTGAAGGACAAAGATGATGAAGCCATAACAGATTACAGAAACAGAAAGGCCAAGCAAAAATGATTAGAATGATAATGTGGTTTTTGAGGTGGTGTAATGTGGAGATGTTTACTTTCTGATAGATGTTTTGTGTCGCAGATGAGGTAATGGATGGCCTGTGCAGCAAGAATCATGACAATGGAGGAGATGCAAATCTCCCACCCCTCAAAGGCCAAGCATTAGGTTTTGAGATCACCTGACTGATGCCTGCAAATGAAGGAGGGAAGACAAGAATGATCAATACAAATACACATAAATGTATTGACTGTGACAAGGAGACAGTGAGAAGTGAAAACCTCTCTTCTAATATATCACTCCTCTTCCTCCTAAATGGGGACTTCAAATGGTTTATGGAAAACCGAATTTAAAAATAAATAAAATTTTTTTCTCAACATAGGCTCCATCACATTCAAGACACTGCTGTGAACACTGATACCAGCCATTTAGTCCATTCCTAAAGCAGTACCAGTGGAGGGATTTTTGTACATAATTTACTGAAGAACAATGGGCTTTCTTTAAAGATTTTTTTAAAGATTTATTTATTTATTTGAGAGCTAGAATTACTGACAGAGAGGGAGAGACAGAAAGAAAGGTCTTCCACCCACTGGTTTACTCCCCAGATGGCTGCAGCCAGAACTAGGCCAATCTGAGGCCTGGAGCCAGGAGCTTCTGGGTCTCCCATGTGGATACAAGGACCTACTCACTTGAGCTGCCTTCTACTGTTTTCCCAGGCCATGGCAAAGAGCTGGTACAGAAATGTAGTAGCTGGGACTTGAACCAGTTCCCATAAGGGATGCCAGCACCACAGGCAGAGTCTTAGCCCACTATGCCATAGCATAAGTCCCTTAAGATGTTTTTAAGATTAGGAAACCAAAAGAAGTCAGATGTCACCAAATGAAGAAAATATAAGATGGGTGTTTAATGATTTACCATCAAACTCTGTTTTCTTTTTCTTTCCCCTCTACCTTCTCCTTCATGTTATTTTACTTCTTCTTGCTCTCTTCCTCCTCTTTAATAGTTTACTCTTGAAAACTATCTAAAATTCTTGGCATCCAAACACAAACAGCATGTTGCTGAGAATACAAAGTTATCAATTTGGTTTCCAGGTTGAACAGTAAAATAATTTTCTGTGTGTGTTGTTATGGCAAAACTCATTAAACTACCAACTACAATGCCAGCATCCCATATGAGCCCTGGTTTGCATCCAGGGTGCTCCATTTCTAATCCAGTTTCCTGCTAATGCTCCTGGGAAAGCAGCAGCAGATGGTCCAACTACCTGGGCCCCTGCCAACCACATGGGAGACCCGGATGGAATTATATGCTCCTGGCTTCAGCCTGGTCCAACCCTGGCCTTTGTGGCTATTTGGGTAGTGAAACAGAAGATGGAAAACCAATCTCTCTTTCTTTTCTCTCTCTCTCTCTTCCTCCCTCCCTCTCTCTCTCACTCTTCCTTTTCAATCAAAAATAATTTTCTATTATTTTTGAAATGTCAAGAGAAAGTAAGATAGTGAATCAACGGTAGACTGGATAAAGAAATTATGGGATATGTACTCTTTAGAATACTATACCGCAGTAAGAAACAACGAAATCCAGTCATTTGCAACAAAATGGAGGAATCTGGAACACATCATGCTGAGTGAAATAAGCCAGTCCCAAAGGGACAAATACCATATGTTCTCCCTGATCGGTGACAACTGACTGAACACCAAAAAGGAAACCTGTTGAAGTGAAATGGACACTATGGGAAACGGTGACTTGATCAGCATAGCCCTGACTGTTAATGAACAACTTAATACATCATCCCTCTTAGTCGTTTTTTTGTCTGCTCTACTTAATATGACTGGTTTAATTCTGTAATTAATACACAGTTATTCTTAAGTGTTGAAATTTAACTGAAATGTGATCCCTGTTAAACATAAGAGTAGGAATAAGAGAGGGAAGAGATGTACAATTTGGGACATGCTCAAGCTGACTTGCCCCAAATGGTAGAGTTAGAAACATACCAGGGGACTCCAATTTAATCCCATCAAGGTGGCATGTACCAATGCCATCTCACTATTCCAAGTGATCAATTTCAGTTCACAATTGATCATAATGAAAGGACTAAGAGTCAAAGGAAGCACATAAACAAGTCTAGTACCTGCTAATACTAACTGATAGAATAAATAAAGGGGAGAGTGATCCAACATGGGAAGCGAGATACTCAGCAGACTCATAGAATGGCGGATGTCCTAAACAGCACTCTGGCCTCAGAATCAGCCCTAGAGGCATTCCAATCTGGCTGAAAAGCCCATGAGAGTATTTCAGGCATGGAAAGCCAAGACACTCTGGCAAAAAAACCCAAACAAACAAACAAACAAAAAAACCCTAAATGAAAGATCTCTGTGAGTGAGATCCCAGTGGAAAGAACAGGTCTTCAAAGAAGGAGGTACCTTTCTCTGAAGGGAGGAGAGAACCTCCACTTTGACTATGACCTTGTCTAAACAAGATAAGAGTTGGAGAACTCAAGGGGCTTCCATAGCCTCGGAAACTCATGACTGGTGCATAGGGAGATTACTGATGCCATAAACAGGAGTGTCAATTTGTAAAGTCAACAACAGGAGTCACTGTGCACTTACTCCTCATGTAGGATCTCTGTCCTTAATGTGCTGTACATTGAGACTTAATGCTATAATGAGTACTCAAACAGTATATTTCACTTTGTGTTCCTATGGGGGTGCAAACTGTTGAAATCTTTACTTAATGTATGCTAAACTGATCTTCTGTATATAAAGAGAATCGAAAATGAAAAAAAAAAGATAGTGAATCAGACTGGATTGAAGAAATCTTTGCAAAAAGAATTGTTAAACATATATTATCTTGTCCATATTATATTTTCTTCCATTATATGAAAGTTTAAAAAATACTAAAAATCCGTTGGCTCCATCTTGACATAGAAGGGCTTATATCCCTGAATATGAATAGCTTCACCTAGGATTTAAAATCTGGACTCTGGGTTAAATGGGTCTGTTGGATACCCATTCTTTCTAAAGTTTATTTCGAAAGTTTATTTCTTTATTTCTTTTTTTTTTTTTGACAGGCAGAGTGGACAGTGAGAGAGACAGAGAAAAAGGTCTTCCTTTTGATCTATCCAACAGGAAGACATTACTATTATAAATATATACACACCTAATTACAGGGCGCCTGGCTACTTGCAAGAATTACTAAAGGATTTAAAGGGAGATATAGATTCAAATACAATAGTAATAGGGGACTTCAACACCCCAGTCTCACCAATGGACAGATAAACAAGACAGAAATTCAACAAGGAAACAACAGAGCTAATTGACGCTATTGACCAAACAGACCTAATAGATATCTTCAGAACTTTCCACCCCACAGCCACAGAGTTCATGTATTTCTCCCCAGTACATGGAACATTCTCTAGGATTGACCATATACTAGGCCATAAAGGGAGCCTCAACAAATTCAAAAAAATTGAAACTATACCATGCAGCTTCTCAGACCATAGTGCAGTGAAACTCGAAATCAATAACCCAAGAATCTCTACACCATATGCAAACATATGGAGAATGGAAAACATGATCCTGAATGAACAGTGGGTCATCGAAGAAATTAAAAGAGAAATCAAAAGATTTCTAGAAACAAATGAAAATGATAACACAACCTATCAAAACCTGTGGGACACAGCAAAAGCAGGGCTAAGAGGAAAGTTTATAGCAATTGGTGCCTACATCAAGAAGCTGGAAAGGAACCAAACAAATGAACTCTCCATGCACCTCAAGGATTTAGAAAAACAGCAACAAATCAAGCCCAAACCCAGCAGGAGGAAAGAAATACTAAAGAGAAGAGAAGAAATAAACAGAATTGAAACCAAAAAAACACAAAAGATCAGCAAAACCAGGAGCTGGTTCTTTGAAAAAATAAACAAAATCGACACACCATTGGCCCAACTAACTAAAAAAGGGAGAGAGAAGACCCAAATCTGTAAAATCAAAGATAGTAATGGAAATGTAACAACAGACACAACAGAAATAAAAAGAATCATCAGAAACCACTACAAAGAGATGTATGCTAACAAATTGGGGAACCTGGAAGAAATGGATAGATTCCTGGACATATACAACCTTCCTAAACTGAGCCCTGAAGATATATAAAATCTAAACAGACCCATAACCATGGAAGAAATTGAATCAGTAATAAACGCACTACCGAAAAAGAAGAGCCCAGGACCAGATGGCTTCACCGCTGAATTTTACCAGACATTTAAAGAACAACTAACCCCAGTTCTTCTCAAATTATTCAAAACAATTGAAAGGGATGGAATCCTCCCAAATTCTTTCTATGAAGCCAATATCACCTTAATTCCTAAGCCCGGAAAAGACACAACAGAGAAAGAAAACTACAGACCTATCTGCCTGATGAACATAGATGCAAAAATACTCAACAAAATTCTGACAAACCGAATCCAACTGCACATCAGAAAGATCATTCACCCGGACCAAGTGGGATTTATCCCTGGTATGCAGGGATGATTCAATATTCGAAAGTCAATCAATGTAATACATCACATTAATAAATTGAGAAAAATCATATGATTATCTCAATAGATGCAGAGAAAGCATTTGACAAAATACAACGCCCTTTCATGATGAAAACCCTAAGCAAATTGGGGTTAGAAGGAACATTCCTCAACACAATTAAGGCAATTTATGACAAACTAATGGCCAGCATCATATTGAATGGGGAAAAGTTGGAGGCATTTCCATTGAAAACTGGCACCAGACAGGGATGCCCACTCTCACCATTGCTATTCAATATAGTCTTAGAAGTGTTAGCCAGGGCCATCAGGCAAGAAAAAGAAATTAAAGGGATACAAATGTGAAAGGAGGAAGTTAAACTATCCCTATTTGCAGATGGCATGATACTATATATAAGCGACCCAATAAATTCCTATAAGAGACTATTGGAACTCATAGAAGAGTTTGGTAAAGTAGCAGGATACAAAGTCAACACTCAGAAATCAACAGCCTTTGTATACACAGATAATGCCGTGGCCAAGGAAGAACTTCTAAGATCAATCCCATTCACGATAGCCACAAAAACAATAAAGTACCTTGGAATAAATTTAACCAAGGATGCCAAAGACCTCTATGATGAAAATTACAAAACACTAAAGAAAGAAATAGAAGACGACACAAACAATGGAAAAACCTGCCATGCTCATGGATTGGAAGAATCAATATCATCAAAATGTCCATTCTCCCAAAAGCAATTTACAGTTCAATGCAATACCAATCAAAACACCAAAGTCATTCTTCAAAGACCTAGAAAAAACGATGCTGAAATTCATATGGAGAAACAGGAGACCCAGAATAGCTAAAGCAACCCTTTATAATAAAAACAAAGCTGGAGGCATCACAATTCCAGACTGCAAGACATACTACAGGGCAGTTATAATCAAAACAGCCTGGTACTGGTACAAAAACAAATCGATAGACCAATGGAACAGAAATGAAACACTGGAGATCAATCCAAACATCTATAACCAACTCATATTCGACAAAGGACCTAAAACCATCCCCTGGAACAAGGACAGCCTCTTCAACAAATGGTGCTGGGAAAACTGGATGTCCACATGTCGCAGTATGAAGCAAGACCCCTACCTTACACCTTATACAAAAATCCACTCAACATGGATCAAAGAACTAGAGATGTGCCACGACACCATGAAACTAATTGAGAGCATAGGGGAAACCCTCCAAGATGTTGGAACAGGCGAAGAATTCCTGGAGAAGACCCCACAGGCACGGGTAATCAAAGATAAAATAAACAAATGGGATTACCTCAAATTGAAGAGTTTCTTTACAGCAAAGGAAACAGTCAGGAAAGTGAAGAGGCAACCAACTGAATGGGAGACGTTATTCGCAAACTACACAACAGATAAAGGATTAACAACTAGAATCTATAAATGATCAAGAAACACCACAGAATCAAAACAAACAACCCAATAAAAAGATGGGCCAAGGACCTTAACAGACATTTTTCAATAGAGGAAATCCAAATGGCCAACAAACACACGAAAAAATGCTCAGGATCCCTAGCCATCAGGGAAATGCAGATCAAAACCACAATGAGGTTTCACCTCACCCCGGTTAGAATGGCTCACATCCAGAAATCTACCAACAACAGATGCTGGTGAGGATGTGGGGAAAAAGGGACACTGATCCACTGTTGGTGGGAATGCAAACTGGTAAAGCCATTATGAAAGACAGTTTGGAGAGTCCTCAGAAATGTGAATGTAGCACTACCACAGGACCCAGCCATACCACTCCTTGGAATTTACCCAAATGGAATTAAAGGGGAGAAAAAAAGAGCCATTTGTACCTCAATATTTGTTGCAGCTCAATTCACAATAGCTAAAACATGGAAGCAACCTAAATGTCCATCAACGGATGACTGGATAAAGAAACTATGGGATATGTACTCTATGGAACACTATACAGCAGTAAAAAACAATGAAATCCGGGCATTTACAACAAAATGGAGGAAGCTGGAAAATATCATGCTGAGTGAAATAAGCCAGTCCAAAAGGGACAAATATCGTATGTTCTCCCTGATCGATGGCAACTAAATGAGCATCTAAAATGATACCCATTGAGGTGAAATGGTCACTATCAGAGACAATGACATGATTAGTCCTTGTCTAGACTGTTGAGGAACAACTTACTATTTTATTCCTTTTAGTATTTTTTTTGCTGTTGTTGTTGTTGTTGCTCGGTTTGTTCTACTTAATACCACTGGTTGAACTCTGTAATCAATACACAATCATTCTTAGGCATTTAAAAATTAACAGAAAGTGATCTGTGTTAAACATAGGAGTAGGAATAAGAGAGGGAGGAGATATATAGCTCGGCACAGGCCCACTCGGACTTACCTCCAATGGTGGAACTAGAAATGTGCCAGGGGATTTCAACTCATTCTTATCAAGAGACATGTACCAATGTCAGCGCACTTGATAAAATGATAAGTATAAGTACACAACCGATCAAAAAAGATAGGGTAAGTGTCGAAGAGATTTTACAAACAAGACCAGTGTAAGCAAATAATGAAGGATAGAATTAAAAGGGAGAGAATGATCCTGTGGGGGAAGCAGGACACACAGCAGACTCATAGAATGGCAAACGCCCAAAACGGCACTCTGGCCTCAGAATCAACCCTTGGGGCATTCAGATCTGGCTAAAAGACCCATGAGAGTCTCACAGGCATGGAAAGCCATGACACAGTGGCAAAAACAATCTAAATGAAAGATCCTGGTGAACAACACCCCAGCGGAAGGAACAGGCCATCAAGGAGGGAGGCGCCTTTCTCCGAAGGGAGGAAGGAACCTCCACTGTGATATGACCTTGACTAATCAAGTCCAGAGTTGGTGAACTCAAGGGGCTTCCATAGCCTAGACAGCTCATGGCAAGAGTCTCGGGTGATTGCTGACGTCATAAATAAAAGTACCAATTGTTAAATCAACAACAGGAGTCACTGGTACAGGCTCCCCACGTAGGATCTCTGTCCTTAATGTGTTTTACTATGAAACTTAAAAACAACACTACTAGTCAAACAATACCCTATACCTTGTGCGGTTGTGTGAGTGCAGCCTGTTGAAATCCTTGCTTAGTGTATACTAAGTTGATCTTCTGTATATGAAGGTAATTGAAAATGAAACTCAATGAAGGGCAGGATGGGAGAGGGAGTGGGAGAGAGGAGGGCCGCGGGAGGGAGGGAGGTTGGGGGGGGGGAAGCCACAACAATACAAAAGTTGCACTTTGAAAATTCACATTTATTAAATAATAATAATAATAAAAGGTCTTCCTTTTGCCATTGGTTTACCCTCCAATGGCCGCCGCGGCCGGCGTGCTGCAGCCAGCGTACTGCGGCCGGCACACTGCGCTGAATCGAAGGCAGGAGCCAGGTGCTTCTCCTGGTCTCCCATGGGGTGCAGGGCCCAAGCACCTGGGCCATCCTCCACTGCACTCCCTGGCCACAGCAGAGAGCTGGCCTGGAAGAGGGGCAACCGGGACAGAATCTGGCACCCCGACCAGGACTAGAACCCAGTGTGCCAGCGCCGCAGGTGGAGGGTTAGCCTATTGAGCCGCAGCGCCGGCCACGGAAGTTTATTTCTTAATAAAAATTTGTAACTGTAGTTTGTTTTGATTCTTGCTATTTTGGGGATTATTCTAAAAATTAGATAACCTGGAATGTTTTCATTTTAGTTTGGATAAGAAAAAAGAGAATGATCATCATGATGGATATGTTCTTTGAAATTCTAAATTACTTAGTTTTATCTAGTGTGCTTTGAGGATAGTAAAGATAAATTAAAAAACTAAAGATAACTTACACACAGTGGAAAAAGAGTCAGTCCACCAGTTTTGGGTTCATGTAATATCCTTTCATAATTTTTTAATCTGAATACATTTCAGGCCAAGTCCCTTTAACCAAAAGGTTAATTTCATTATCATTAATTGAAGAACTGAAGAGAATTATACTGTTTTTTGTATATTTGAGGTTTTTTTGTCCTGCTCTTTGCAAATGTTCTTTTAATTTTTGAAGTTTCCATATTCTAAATAGGTCAAGAAAGGACATAACTGAAGGCAAACAAACTTCACATATATCCTAGGACACCTTTCCTGGAAGCATGAATTTGTCAGATAACTTTTGTACCCAAAGTTAAATCCTTACTTAGGCAACAGTTAGCAGACCAAATAAAATGCATTTTATTTTTACATGAAATGTTAGATTTTAGAAAATTGCACAATATTTCTAAAATTCTGTATTTAATCCATCTAAAGTTTATATGTATATATATACATATATAAAGTATTATCTATGTACATTGTATTGCTCTTTTGGAAATATTATGATTCATCAAATTATTTGGTTACTTTTGCTACTGGGAATCATATAAATCTTTCTTCAGATAATTTTTCAAAAATATTCCAGGATGAAATAATCACACAAATTAAAATGCGATGTTGTGAGAGTTCTATGAACTGAGTTGACATTCACTTCAATCTCATTATAATGAAGTTTCCTATACTGAAAAAGTTGGTAAATTAAAAAATAAATTAGGAAGTCTTGGATGGATAGATGGATGGACAGATGGATGGATGTGTAAACAGACGGATAAACAGTCTCCGATTCCCTTGCAGATAGTTGTTCTAAGTGAGCAAAGAGAAGAAGGAAGTAAATTGAGTAACATTGGCCTTTCTTGGAAGTATGATGGCAGAGTTCAAGGGGTTGTATGCTGTATTCAGCTCTGCTAGAAATTCTGTTACACAATCTAATCATCCTGAGTGACTTGTAACCATAAGTAGTATTGGAGTGTTCCTTCCTTAGAAAAGACTTAAATACGACTGAGCATTTTCCTAATTTTTATTGTTGCTGGATTTCTTACAAATTCTTCCAGCTTTCTAAAGCTCTCTAATAAATATCCTTCCACTTAAGATAACCAGACAAAGATAAGCTAATTACAGATACCAGTAATGAAAGAGGAACTTATTTAGTTTAAAACTACAATCAAGTTAAAGAAGTATCCCAGGGACTGGCACTGTGGCATAGTAGGGTAAAACTCTGCCCATGGTGTCGGCATCCAATAGCAATGCCAGTTTCTGATCCAGATCTCTGCTTATGGCCTGAAAAAGCAGTGGAAGATGGCCCAAATGCTTGGGCCCCTGCATCCATGTGGGAGACCCAGATGAAGCTCCTGGCTCCTGGCTTTGGATCGGCCCAGATCTGGCCATTGCAGCCATTTGGGGAGTGAACCAGTGGAAGGAAGACCTCTCTCTCTGTCTCTCCCTCTCTCTGTCTGTAACTCTACCTCTCAAATAAATAAATGAATCTTTAAAAATAAAGAAAGAAGTATTCCAAATTAGTACCTAGAGACATGGTGGTAACACGTAGGATAGATAGAGATGCAGAGCTAGAGGCAGAGGTAGAGGTAGCAGTAGAGGTGTAGGTGGTGGGGTGGAAAGAGGAGAAAGAGAAAGACTGGTGAGAAGCAAAAAGGGGTGCACATAATAGGAACCATTCTAAAGATATCATTGGAATTTTCCAAATCATTAGCACTGGCTGCTGCAATTGACAAAAGCAGACTGGCTTGAAATAGTGTCATACGCTATTAGATATTACCGTGTCCACAGATGCCAACTGTATTACTTGTATTTTCCAAAGATGTCCAAAGTCCAGCCTCTGTACCTAGCTCACTAATATCCACATTTAGTGTCCCACTACTTCCCAAGAATGCTTATTCTCATTTGAACAACAAAAATTCAGGTAGAGTCAAATATTCATCTTAGATAGTATACGCCTTCAGTGTTTTTAATGTGTACAAAACAGAAGTTGTGAGGTAGTATAACAAGGAGTTTCAGTCTATCCCTTACCTGATCTCTCCTATTAACATCTCATATTACTATATTTGCAATAATTAATATTTTAACCATTTTATTTAAATCCTTTAAACATTTGTATCTTTGCAAATTATTTACAGGTGCATATCTCATTCTGCCTTCTTTTTTCTTCATGAGATACCTTGCATTCATGTCTACTCTACCCTGTGGTGGTATCACTGTCTCTTTGGCAAGGTTTGCCATTTCCTTCCAGCTGCTTTAGGTGTCTGTCCCTCATATGGTTGTCTCTAAAGATCCATCTCCTCTGAAAAGACTTACAAGGTAACTCCAGAAGGGAATCTTCATATGCAGTTGAATTGTCCTGGAGTACTGATTGCCTGACCCACCTTACTTTTTATATAAAAATAGAGCACTTTTGTATTTTGACCACTTCATTTTTAACAAAGAATTCATCATCTCATCAAACAGACTTTGAGCTCCTTAATGGCAGAGATAAACAATACTTTTACTTTCTTTCAGGTTACCAACTTCAAAAGTAATGGTCACAATGAAAAAAATAACTCACCTAAATGGCAACTCACCATGATGACTGGAAACAAGCCATGATGATCTACTTGGCTGTAACCAAGAGATCCTGGACCTAATGCCCCACGCAAAGACTGTACAAGGACTCAGTGTTGTTTCTTTTGAGGAATGATTCTATGTTTCCATCCCCATATGGAGAAAAAATGTGTGCACTAATGTTTGGGTGGACAAAATGATTTTTAATGTCTTTTTAAAAATTTTTAAATGTATAGAGTTTTTCCTTCTGAATGTTCTGAAACATTGTTTTCACTCAATTACTTTTTCCAGTTCTCACAGGTGTAAATCTGTGTTCTTGAGCATAACTGAGTTTGATGTTAGAGGAGGGGCAACATATTTCCCAGAAGATTGCAGGAAAGTAAAAAGAATTATCTTACATTATCTGTTAGTTAAATATTATTCATAAACACATTTTCTATCAAATAGCTTTTGTGTTAAAGCTCTTCTGTGGTGCAATGCAAAAGTAGTGTTTAAATCTCAGGAATATTCTAGTATTGCACTTAAAATTTAAAACAGTAACAAAGACAATAAAACTCCCCTGTAGCTAAAAGTACAGAGATCTCAAAGAGATAAGCCAACAATAATAAAAGTAAACAAACAAATAAGAGTCCACAAAATCAACGTACGTAATGAATAAGTTTAAGTGAATGAAGGGGCAGGTGGCTGAGACACTGAACCTTGTGGTAGAAGCAAGGATTGCCAAGCTCATTGTTAACTTAAGGCTAAGATGGTCAATCAGAGTTTGCTTTACTGAACTGCAGATACATACTCTCAGTTTCTCCCATTGTCCCTTTAGAGTAGAAATTGACTTTCCGGGAATCTTTCAATAAAATCTATGTTGCTCCCTCTATAATATGGTAGCAATCAGTAATTTGTTTTTTCAAGTATATTTCTGCATTTTCATTTAATTTGTAATGCAGTTTTTTTAATTTATGCAATTTTTTCTTTAAATAAATGCCTTTAGTTTCACAACAGTCTAAAAGATGTTGTAGCCATGTTCCAATAATATAGTCTATATTTGAACTACCTGTGTTCATTGATAACATTTAAAGAAAATTTTATACAAAGAGCATGCCTTATTTTGTGAAACACTCGATAGAACTTGAAAATGTGTGGGAAAAATGAAATGCAAAATAGCCCCCAAAATGGCTTAGATTTTTGGAAGATATAAAGGTCAAACTGTAATGACATGCCAATATATTTTGTAAAGATACTGAGGTGTACTGAATTTAGAAAAGATAATTTGCATGACTAAAATTGTGACAAGAACACAAAGTTGGCGTAAAAATCAATACATTCATGTGGCACACATTGAAATAAATAACAGAAAAGAATTGGATGAATTAAGGCCAACTTTATTATAAATTAAAGTGATAATATTATGTTATTGGCTAAGAGCAGCATGTTCATGCAAATGCAGAAAATGACAAACTGTACTTTAAGTAACGTTAGTACTTAATCATTCTCAAAGATAACAACTGAAAAATGCTTTTGACCTTCACTTTTATATGTGAGATTCCTGACCAGCATGGATCTACATATGGGCTAGTTTTTCCATAACATGAGAATAATTGGGTTACATTGTGCATAATGAGGATGCACTCAGCGTGTACATCACACTTCATCAAGAAAACCAAATTGCAGCTCTGTCCCATGGGACAGGCTTTATTTTCATACTACATTTCACAAATAAGGAAACTGAGGCATGAAACAATTAACCTACTTGGTGTAGGTCACAAGGGAAATGTGCTGTAGGTATCAGATTATGATTCCTGGCTGCTAGAAGGAGGATTCAAGACCAATCAGTCTTTTAACTTGTACTTCCTGGGTCATGTCACTATGGAGATAATTGCTGATGTACGTAGGCTAAGGGATTTTCTGTCAGAGTCCTTTTACCAATTTTCAGAGGTTGCAGCTATGAAAACTAGCTTCAGTTCCCAGAATAGCATTTCAAGGGCTTAGGGACATATGGGTATGTCCACAAATGTATGCATGGACATTTTTCAAAGTTAAAGGAAATTAAGTGTGTGAAAAAGAAAGCCCACACAGAAACCTAGAAAAGCAGACTTTCTTCTATGTATAGCTATGAGGTCGCTCTGACCTTGTCCAGGGTCATCCTTGTAGTTGGAACATGTAATCAACCATAGAAATAGCTATTGTATGTTTTGAATTGTCAGTATAACCCTATTATATGAATATAAAGAATATATAAAGAAAATAAAGAATATCATTATATTCTTTAGAAAATAGTTCATTACACATGAAAGCATATGTGGCATCTTAAAATTTAAATATCTTTATGAAGTTTTCCTTTTGCATGAATCTATTAATAATAGCTTTCATAGAAATTATGACTAAATTTTACGTTTATTGTTAATGGTAAGAACTGAAGCCATGGAAATTGCATATTATGTTTTCAAAACTCCCAACTATATTTAAATTGCTTTGAGTAAAATCAAGACACAGTCTTGGATTAAAATTATAGACACCTAAAAAGCAATTTAAAGGGTATGTGAGTGGAATGGAGAAAAGATTACCTTGGTAATTCTGTCATGGGATATTTTGTGATATTTTAATTTAACAGTAGCTATCTCATAGTGTATGGTATCAGAGATAATGGGTCATGAATATTTCTGGATCAGGGCATTCAATGCAATATAAGTTATGAAAATGGCATCTTATATTTGAAAAATAATCTAGGAACACTTTTGTTATTATTGGAAATTAAAATTTAGACAAATATAAACATATTTATAAAATCAGGTATGTATATAATTTCCAAGACGTGTCTATAGATAGATACAGAAAAATACAATTTAAAAAGAGACATTTTCATATATACTTACATATTAGGACACATACGTAAAACCTTATTTTCAGTTGGCATTTGGTGTACAGTAATTACACTTTGAGATTTGTATTCTTTCATTTGGTGCATTTAACTAAATCGTAATAATGCTGCTGCTAAATGCCACTCAAGCTGAGGCAAGCGCATGAAGGAAGAAAGACAGAAGCTTGTTGGCAAGAATTGCTCTCTGTTTCCTAACAACAGCTTGCTCCGTTTAATTCCCAACAAGGTCATCATCTAATCGTCAGTCCATTTGAAGTCTTGACGCTTTTAAGAGTCAGGCGCAGATGTGATGTGCTAACTGCAAACTTGCTCGCTTTGTGACTTGCCAGACTAAGGCTGAATTATTTATGCATCTATTAATAATTTAATTAAATAGAGCCTTTTCTTTTACACTTGGTCAGTTACCACTCCTGCCTCCCCTGTTGCTGTGAGGTGGTGTTTACAGTGAAACACCACTTGGCACCATGAAGAGCATGGGCAGCAGCAGCCAGGGAGACCCAGTTAGATCCATTCTTTGAGACCCAGTTAGATCCATTCTTTAGCTCCAACAAAAGGATCTCCCTGTCTGGCTTAGTTTTATTTATTTATTTTTATTTATTGTATTTATGTATTTGAAAGGCAGAGTTACTTAGAAAGAGAGGTGACTCACAGAGAAAGAGAGAGATCTTTCATCTGCTGGTTCACTTCCAAAGTGGCTGCAATAACCAGGTCTGGGCCAAGCTGAAGCCAGGAGCCATCCAGGTCTCCTTCATAGATGGCAAGGGCCTAAGTTCTTGAAACATCTTCCACTGCTTTCCCAGGCACATTAGCAGGGAACTAAATTGGAAGCAGAGCAGCCGAGCTGCAAACAGGAGCTCAGATGGCCCTGCAAGCAGAGGTTTGACTGTGCCTCAGTGCTGGCCCTCAGTTTTATTAATAAAAAGAACATTGTCAAAATAGACAGGCAGGCTGATCAGTGCTCTCCTCCCATTATCTCTTCTCTTCTCTTTCCACCTCCTTTTCCCCATCCTTTTCTGTGATGAGTCCCTGGGGTTCACAGAAACCCTAATGGGCCCCAATAGGAACTGTGCTAAAGAGGTGGCCAGGGCTGAAGCACAACGCACAATTCAGGAGGTCGCCATCTGCTTCCCTGCCCTGACTCCCATTCACCTGCACTGTGCAGCCTCTCTCTAGCATCTCTTTTTTCCTCTTTAGGGATCATAATATTTCTTTCCTTCATATTGGATCTTATAAGCTTTTTAAGAATACAATCCTTGGATTTTTTTTCCCCTCAGTAAAAATCCACTTCTTTCTCTTCTCTCTCCTATATTTTGTGTTTCCATCTTTCAAGTCTGAGGTCAACTATTCCCTTTAGCCAATCTGAATTGACAGACTCCTCCATGAATTCTGGAATCCATGAATATTAGGTTTCAATAAAATGTACTATTTTGTACTATATATTACTTTGCATTAGCTTAAGGTGCCAGATGCAAGTTTGGTATTTTGCTAAAGTAATGCACAGTTGGGAAAAAACTAGAGGCTACTGTTTAGCAAACACTGGATTTTTTTTTTATAATTCTGTGTCCTTTAAAAATGAATATAGGGCCCAGTGCTGTGGCATAGTTGTCTAAGCCTTTGACTGCACTGGTGGCATCCCATATGGGTGCTGGTTCTAGTCCCAGCTGCTCCTCTTCCAATCCAGCTCTCTGCTATGGCCTGAGAAAGCAGCACCCACGTGGGAGACCCAGAGGAAACTCCTGGCTCCTGGCTTTGGATAGGTCCAGCTCTGGCCATTGCAGCCATTTGTGACATGAACCACAGGATGGAAGACTTTTCTTTCTGTCTCATCCTCTGTAACTCTACCTCTCAAATAAACAAATAAAATATTTTATTAAAAATGAATATGTAAAATGATGGTGAAGAAAATATGTTGAATCTTAGTTTAATGCAATGCACTTCATATCTTCATACTGGAAAGTTTTGCTCCAGGTTGTTTTTTGATATTTATCACATCAGGAATCACGGAACCTCAGTTCTCATTTTATACTTCTCCACAGCTTTACCACATTTGGACATGTGATTGTGTTGTGTGCAAACCTTGACAAAGGGTTTGGCCTTGGGACTTGCTTCCGAATGTGAGCAGCTGTGATTTGTAAGGTATAAAGACGAATTGGGACTGAA
The DNA here is from genome assembly GCF_964237555.1 of Oryctolagus cuniculus. NCBI lineage: Eukaryota > Metazoa > Chordata > Mammalia > Lagomorpha > Leporidae > Oryctolagus > Oryctolagus cuniculus. The sequence continues at coordinate 35,287,959 of NC_091435.1, forward strand.
TCTGCCAGGGTGTCTTCTTTGGGATGCTTTTACAAGCTTTTGTCAGCCTGAATCTTCAAATAAACACCGTGAGTGAAGTCCCCTATAAGCCAAATGGGACAGTGGGTCACATGAGAAAGAGATATGACCTTTTGTGGGATCAAACCACTGGTAATATTTGAAGACTAAAATAAATATCCTAGCAGTCAAAAATAAGTATTCATGCTAGACATGCAATAAATGCTTAATGAATGTATTTTCTCATTTATCATTCAAACAACATATGTTATTCCAAAGCTAAGGAGAATTTAGATACCAATTCTCAGTCCTAAATCCTTTTATATAATATAAAATGGGCAAAAACATATTTTAACTTACATTTTAATAGCTTCCACAAACAAATCTCAATATTGTAATGTTAAAACATTGAGAGAATAATGTCTAACTAGAATTCCAGTGATTTTACTTTAGACAACTTGACTCTGGTGTTTTCTTATCCACAAAGAGAGAAGGGATTGTTGTGTAAGACCCCTAGCAGAAATCTGCATGTGTTTTCCATTTCTATTTCCTCTGCAAGAAGCAAAATATTTTCCTCCTTGCCTGTCACCTACATCATACTCATATACGTTTTCAACAACAGCTAAAACTAATTCATCCCTTAAATATCAGTTCAGATATTAATTATTCAAATTTTGTCGTAATCAGATCACACCAATTCAGAGAGTTTCGTATTGTCTTTTTTCCCACAATACCTTGCGATACAGGTCCTTCAGTATTTGTCACAATAAAGTTGCCATTGATTTTCCTTTCTTTCATTTTTTAAACTGGGTTCTTTGCTCCTCTGAGAGCAAAAAGATATGTGTCTAACACATTATCTAGCAAACAGTAAACATATAATAGATGCCACTTAAATGAATACATATTTTTCAATTGTCATCTGTTGCCTTTCAAGTTCCTTTCAAATCATCGAATCACTTGACATTAAATTGCTTGAATACTGACTATCTGCAAAGCTTGGAGAAAGAGAATCCGGAAAATTAATTTGGATTAAAATATATACCTGGCATTAATTTTCATATTCTATCAAGTACCATTAGTTGAGTCTCTCTATGTAGAGGACCCTTTTTGAAACAGAAAAAAAAGTAAAAGAAAAAAGAAAGAGAAGCAATGCTCCAATGAGTGCATAGCAGGCATGATGAAATTCTTAATAATTGGATTTCTATTGTAACTCATGGTCATAGATGAAGAATTTCCCTTCTCTCTAGTTATTGTCTGGGGCTATGTTAACATTTTAATAGTTATACTCAAGTAGCTAGTGTTCAGTCCTCAAATAGAGAGGGTCTGTCCCTATGGTTCAAGTCTGACTTTGATGGACCAGTTCTCAATTAATCAGGCACCCGTGAGTTCCATTCTTATGCTTTAAAGTGTTGGCAGCCTTCCAAGATTGGAATAGATAGAGTCCCCATTAGGCTGGTGGATAAGAATTTCTTCCAAGCTGTTGATAAAATGTATGAAAATACTGGGCCTTAGAACTGACACTAGGACAGCTCTCAATATGTGACCCTCATGTGTCACATAATCACCTGTGGGTATGACCTCCCCACCAGTTACACATTGACTGTACCAAAAAAAATCCCAAATTTCTTGGTGAAGATGGCATTTGAGTCTGTATCAGAGGCCTTACTAAAGCCAAGATACACTAAATGTTTTGCTTTTTCTTAGTCTTTACTGTTAGGTGAAAGTTTAAATTGTTCTAGGATGATTAACTTCCATAAAATAACATTAAGTTATGATGAAACAATTGTGCTTTTCTAGGTATTTGTTAGTAATAAATGCAGGAATACAGCGAGTAAGAATCCAAATATCCAGAGGAGGCTGGCTAACCTCTATTTAGGATAATCTATTTATTTTATTAATTTATTATATTTGAAGTCTTATTATTTACTTAATTCAGAGAATGTGCATGCAGGAGAAAAACATAGAGGGAACCATCCCATATGCTCGTTCACTCCTCAAATACCCCCAACAGCTGGAGCTAGGTCAGACTGAAGCCAAGAACTGGGAACTCAATGTGGATGGCGGAACCCAATCAATTGAGCCTCTGCTACTGCCATCTGGGGTTTTCATTAGCTGGAATCAGATGTGGTACTGGGTACTGAACCCTGGTACTCTGATATAAGACAAAAGGCATTCTACATGTGTCTTAACCAGTAGGCCAGACACCCATCGTATATATTTCTCTTTCACTTGCAACACATTCATCGCGTATCCTCCTACTTCCTAAGCCACAGGCTTCCTCTTCCTGCCCTTGCTAATAGCTTCTCTCCAGTACTGTTTCCCTCCTTGATCACAACTAGGACAACTCTACTATCAAGCTCATTTGGTTATCGAGTGTTCCTTCATTTGCACCCCTTGGCAATCCTTGTTATTTTGAGCATGGAAACACTTGTATGCTCATAATGCCTAAAATTTAGTGTAGGCACTGCATCAGTAAATACATAGCGAGAAAATTTATTTGACATTTCCTTATATATCACTTCAATTTTTTTTCTCCCAAAGTTTTTATCTGGCTGCTTAACATGCTTCTCAGAAACCCACAGTGACTGGGAACATTTGCACATTCCTTTCTCCTTCCAAGTGGCCATTTCACCCTCTTATTCTTTTCATCAACTCATATATTGGCAGGATTTGCTTTCTATTTTTTAATACAGCCATTTACTCAGTTACCCAGACACTCTTTCTCTTTCCTTTGGGATTTCCACACCTTGTCTACCTTTTTGTTCTCTGTAAAGTTTACGCCTATATTGCATAATTCAATCAGTATCATCATCTTCAACCTTCTTGACTCTAGTAATTTTTGCCAGCCATAGGTACAACTATATAACCTTCCAAGTTCATGAATACAGATATTTCATTCTTCATATATGATGCATTCTTTTTCTTTTTAAGATTTATTTATTTATTTGAAAGAGTTACACAGAGAGCGATGAGAGGCAGAGAGAGAGGTCTTCCATCCAATGGTTCACTCCCCAATTGGCTGCAATGGCCGGAGCTGCACCGATCTAAAGCCAGGAGCTTCTTCCAGGTCTCCCACGTGGGTGGGTGCAGGGGCCCAAGGACTTGCGCCATTTTCTACTGCTTTCCCAAGCCATAGCAGAGAGCTGGATTCGAATGGGAGCAGCCAGGTCTCAAACCAGCATGCATATGGGATGCCAGCGCTTCAGGCCTGGGTGTTAACCCACTGCCCTGCAGCATCGACCCCATATCTGATACATTCTTACTCTGTATCTACCCATGCTGATATAAATATTACTATAATAGAAATTTAGGAGATACTCTAACACGAAGAGTGTCCAAAGAGGGCTTAGATGGTCCTATGCCGGTAGAAAGGCTGAGTGGAGAGATTTGACCAGAAAGACCTTAACAGTGGTTCCCATGCTAGTGAGAGCTTTATAGATGCCTTTTGTTTTATCTGAATCTTTTCCCAACTCCCACTTTAACCCAAGGAATGTAACATTATTTCCCTGAGATTTAATTTAATTTTACACATATTTATTTAGCATCTTTGAGTTTTGAACTACAGTTCTAGGAACTTGCCATAAATCATCGACCTAAATAGCTAAAGTTGCCTGCCCTTTTGGTACTTAGATCCTTGATACATTGAGGATGTCTCATTTTGCTGTTTTGTGTTGTATCAATTGTCTATAATATTATGGGTTGCTGAGTCAGCAGCCTCCTAGAAACAAAGAAGCCCTTTCATTTCTAACATCAATCACATCTCTCTTAGTTTCTTCTTTTATGATGAGAGCACCTAACCTCATAGTCTTGTTTGTGAACAGAGATAAGATTTAGAGGGTAATGAATGATGTCTAACACAGTTTTCAATTTTTTTGCTATTAGTATTTATATTTTAGAAATTTCAGTAATAGTACTGTACTTAAAATTACAAGTGCTCAATAAATTATAGTATTTTGGTGTCAGTATTTTTGCATAGACCTCTTTACCGAATAATAATCTTAAAGTCACACGCTCTGCCTTTCAGTGACCTCTTGCGGGTGGCACATCTGCTGTGTTGAATTTAATTTTAAAGCTATAATTTCATTTTTTAAAGATTTTTAAAGATTTTTATTTATTTATTTGAGAGGCAGAGTTACAGACAGAGACAGCCAGAGACTGAAAGGTCTTCCATCTGCTGTTCACTCCCCAGTTGGCCACAATGGCTGGAGCTGTGCCAATCTAAAGCCAGGAGCCAGGAGCTTCTTCTGGGTCTCCCACATGCGTACAGGGGCCTAAGCACTTGGGCCATCCTCCACTGCTCTCTGAGGCCATAAGCAGAGAGCTGGATTGGAAGAGGAGCAGCCAGGACTCAAACCAGTGCCCATATGGCATCCTGAACCAAGGCAGAGGCTTAGTCGACTATAACACAGTGCCAGCCACCTGTAATTTTGTTTTAATTAGCTTCCATGTTTTAATTTGTTCTTATTCTTGCCCAGAGTATTCTGTTTTTATGCCTATAAGTTCCTTTAAAAACCAGAAAAGCAAATTATAAAACATAATGGATCTAAAATGTTAGCAGATTAAGAAAAGTATTTCAGAGGGGTGGCACACTGGCCCAGCAGTTAAGCCACCACTTACAATGCTGGTATTACATATTAGAGTACTAGTTTGAGTCCCAGCTGTTCTGCTTCCAATCCAGTTCCCATCTAAGGTGGTTTGGAAGGAAATGAAGATGACCCAAGTATCTGTGCCCCAGCACCCAATCTGGGAGCCCTGGAGGGGTCTCAGACTCCTGACTTTAGGCTGGTCCACTCCTAGTTGTTGTGACCATTTGGGGAGTGAACCAGCAGCTGAAGATCTCTCTATCTCGCCCCCTCTCTCTAACACCTGGCATTTCAAATAAGTAAATCAACATTTTTTAAAAAGAAAGAAATTTCAAATTACACTGATATAAAGTTCTAATTGACTTTTATATCATAATTAAAATTTATGTTTATGATACACATGAAAGTTTCAGTTTTGTTCATTGCATGGAGTGTGGAATATCCTGTTGTCTAGACCTAGATTGTCACTGATGGAGAGGAGGCAAAAGAATAGTTTGTTTTTTTTTTTAATACAAATCATCCAGTTTGAGGACAATGCAATAAATCTAGCTTCCAACCTTTCTAAAGCCTGGATTTTCCATATTTGGAATGCTAATTATTAATCAAATCACAATCAGTACGCATTTTAAATCACAATGCAAATGCTGAACTTCATTTGGTGATATAAACACATGCTAATAATTATGTAAATTTCCTTGGGTGAAAGGCAGCAAATATTAGTACAACTAATATGGTGCTTATTTGTTAGGTTCCAACTGCCTCAAACTGATACATACCTGCTAAGAAAACTGACATCACTCTCTTATTCTTTCATTCCCATTGTTAAAAACCTGGAATAGAACATTATTCATTGTACTACTACTTTTACAGTCTGTCACAATTTAGCTTACTTTTTGTAAATAACTTTACAATAACTATGCAGCTCTATGTCTTAAACCATCTTGTCTTGCTAGATCATCAATATGAATATTCAGAAGCATCTTACACATGGATAACAAGGCAACTGAGTGAACGAAGGAAGAATCCGATGGTCACTGTTGTCTGGGAACATTCCATTGTTGTATGGGACCATTCCTTAGAATTTTTCAAATGTGTGGTGAATGAGCTGTTCTTTTAGAAAGTGCAGAATTTATCCTGCAATGCTGACTGATGATGGCTGTGTCAGAAGGGGTTAAATCTGCCTGCAAAGGAGGTTAGTGTTTTATCTCTGAAACAGCCAAATGTGGCATGGTCTTCCACCTATGATTAAAGGTGGGCAAGATAATCCTATCAATAGTTCAAAGCAAATCCATCTTCAGATGGATTTCAACTTAGGAGATAGTAGTATACACTGCAGAGTGTTCTCCCATGCATTATTTCAAATTATTTCCACAATTTGATAAAGTAGATTAGACATTTGTGAGATTGGAAAACTGAAAGATACACAGTTAAATTGCCTTGGTTATTGGCCTTGACAGAAAAAGTCTCAAATTGTTCCATTTATGTTTGAGACAGAAAACTAATTTTTCTTAAGAAATTATATTAATATACAGCAATATGTTCAATAAATATGTATAATAAATATATAACAAAGGAATAAAATCACCTTCTCATTTCAAGAATTGATTTTACTTTATTTTCTTCAAACTTCTTTCTATGCATATTTTCTATTTTTTCATTTTCTTACTATTAACAAAATACAAAACTAACTGGATTCTATTCTTTATATGCTATGAAAATTTGTTTTCTCCTGTTGTAATAATTTGATTATGCTTATAAAAATGTTTTCAGATTATTTTCTATTTTAATAACAGTAATAAAAGGTTGCAATAAACATTGTGCAATGCACATTCATTTCAAAGACGTGGACAAATGATTTCCAGGAAGTATTATTTATCACAACATCAGGCTTTGTTAGAATAAAACACAGTATTCAAAGGAAACTTAACCCCACCATTATAAGTTAGGAGCAATTAACCTTGGGTATCTTTTGAAGGAAAGGCATTGAAAATGTTCTTTTTTTCTTTTTTTTCAAATATTTATTTATTTATTTGAAAAGCAGAGTTACAGAGATACAGAGGCAGAGAGAGAGAGAGAGAGAGACAGACAGACAGACTGATTTTCATCCCCTGATTCACACCTTAAATGGCCTCAATAGTTGGAGCTGGGCTGATCTGAAGCCAGGAGCTTCTTTTGGGTCTCCTACATGGGTGCAGGGGTCCAAGCACTTGGTCCATCTTCCACTGCTTTCTCAGGCCATAGCAAAGAGCTGGACTGGAAGAGGAGCAGCTGAGACTTGAACTGTTGCCCATATAAGATGCAGCAGCGGCTTTACCTGCTATGCCACAGTGCCGGCCCCTGAATGTTCTTAAACGAAGGGAGAGTCACATGCATCTGCTTGTGACTAAATTAAATAACCTTCAGTTGTTCTTCCCTTGCATGACTTTTGGGAAATGCAACTAGACATAGGAAGCAATGGCATCAATGCTTTGTTAAAATTTGCCTGGGCCTGCTTCTTCTAGCAGGATGAAATATTAGCCTTGAATGTATCCATTTTAAGCAAGGAGTTTATCCTGGCCACGTGTGGGCATCTTTGGTGTATTGTCAAGCCCACAACCATCAGGACTCATTGAGATTTCAATATGAACTCTTTTCACCCCTTCCAACATAGATGACAATTCTGGAATGGGGCAACATCATCAGGTTGTTTGTTTGTTTTTATGGGAACTGATCCAAGAAATAGGTACATAGGACACTGTTTAAATGGCAATGATCTCTTTCCCTTTCTTTTGTTCTTTACACATTTTCACTTGAAAAATCTGCCAGTCATAAGGCTTCCAAGTGAACACAGGAAGCAATGGGCAAGGTAAAGAAAAGAGATCGTGCTATAATCTGTAAAGCATTTAGCACACATTTGACTGGTTCAAGTAGAAATTTAATTTAAAAAGGATATAAAAGGATTCTAATAAACCAATTTCATGTTACACTGTAGTAAAGGAAGTCACTATGAACTTAGTATATTACTAAAGTATGTGTTAGAAAATATCTTTGTCCTTGGGGGAAAAATAGTCCTTGCTTCTCAGGAGGTCATTTTGTTAGGCTCAGGAATTTTAAAATAAGTTGCTTGAAATTATGATGTAAGTTGTGTATTACAAGTTCCAGTGTTATCAAATTAATTGATGGAAAAAGAATGCTTCTTTGAACTGATATAATAACAGTCTGTTAGTTTTATCTTTGAAAAGAATTTCATCCAGGGGGATTTTGCATACACAGAGTAGAATGAATGTTTAAAGATGCCATTAAAACTGAGGGATGGTCATCTGAGCTCTTGCAGCTTTTTGTCTCGCAGCAGACCTCTCTGAGAACGTGCAGAGAAAGCCATCAAGTGTCCATTCCAAATTGACTATGTTCCAGGGTCACCTGACAGTCCAGGTTGGTTCTTTCTATTAAGGTCTTGGGTCGTCCCCAGCCACCACCTCTCTTTCAGCCACCAACAATCACCCAGTGCCTGAGGTCTCAGAAACCCAGAACACTTTCTCTAATCTTTACATCCTGTTGAAGTGACATCCAGGAATAAACGTGTGAAGAAATGTGCAATGTGCCCCAAATCTTCACTGCTCTCTGGAGGATCCTGGGGTTATGGGTGGTAAGTAGCAGAGAAATAAATGCATGTGCTTGAAAATCAAGGCAGCTTATTATAGACAACGCCCTACAGTGACAAAGCAGACAGCAGCAGAGACATGGATTTTAACATTCAAGAAACTTCTGCATCCATTTGTCTCCTGGAGGACTGCCTTATATAACTGTGCAACCACATGGTCAGAAACTTGTGAACTGAAGTCGGAACACTTTAAATAGACAACATTGGCATTGTTCCAACAATTCTGGGATGGGGACCTTCTTGAAGCAATGTAATATTATGGGCTGTAGTTACCAATGCACGCAAGCAATATATATCTGGTCTTCCCTAAGCCTCAATTTGATAAAGAGAAATGGTCTCTTACTACTTACTTCTTTCTGCTTTATCAATTAATTTAAAATTACTTAATTATCAGAAATATAAATTAATAACATCATTATTATAAGTACAATAGAATTCAATTTAATTTTAATGCCATTTTACCCAGTTAGCTAAAATCATGATTAAAGAAGGGTTTGGTAAGATATTCAACAGCTCGGGTATAAAACAGACTGAGAAATAAGTTAAGAAATAAGTTGTTTTAAATATCGTTGGTCCTGAAAAGTTTATTTGCTTGCTTATTCACCACCTGTCTAAGAAATTATGATGGGTGGAATAAGACCTTTGTTAAAATGTAGCACCAAATGATACATCATTATTTCTTTGCTATATCAAAATAATGGGAGCATTTCTCTTGGCCAGTGGTTGTACCAATAAGAATGTATTGTTATAAGAGAACTATTAACCAGTATCACTGATGAACATAGATGCAAAAATCCTCACCAAAATAGTAGCCAATTGAATCCTACAACACATCAGAAAGATCATTTACTGGGATCAAGTGGGATTTATCTCTGGTACGCAGGGAGGGTCGAATATTTGAAAATCAATAAATGCAATATACAACATTAACAAAACAAAAAATAAAAACCATATTATTATTTCCAAAGATGAAGAGAAAGCATTTGATAAAATACAACATTGTATTATTAATCAAATTGGGAATGGAAGGAACATTCATCAACATAATCAAGGTAATTTATGACAAACCCACAGCCAACATCTTATTGAATGGGGAAAAGTTGCAAGCATTCCCACTAAGATCTGAAACCAAACAAGGATGCCCACTCTCACCATTGCTAGTCAATACAGTCCTATAAATTTTAGCCAGCGCCATTAGTTAAGAAAAGGAAATCAAAGATGGGGCCATGGGCCAGCGCTGTGGCTCAGCAGGTTAAAGAACCAGCCTGCAGTGCTGGCATCCCATATGGGTGCTGGTTTGAGTCTTGGCTGCTCCACTTCCAATCCAGCTCTCTGCTATGGCCTGGAAAAGTAGTAGAAGATGGCCTAAGTCCTTGGGCCCCTGCACCCACATGGGAGACCTTGAAGAAGTTCCTGGCTCATAGCTATGGCCATAGCAGTCATTTGGGAAGTGAACCAGCAGATGGAAGACCTACGTCTCTCCTCTCTGTCTCTACTTCTCTGTAACTCTGTCTTTCAGATAAATAAAATCTAAAAAAAAAAAAAAAAAAAGAAATCAAAGGAATACAAACTGGAAAGGAGGAAGTCAAACTATTTGTATTTGCAGATGATATGATTCTGTATATAGGGTAACCAGAAGTCTCCACTAAGAGATTACTTATAAAACTTATAACCTGTTGAAGTGAAATGGACACCATGAGAAACGGTGACTTGATCAGCATAGCCCTGACTGTTAATGAACAACTTAATACATTATCCCTCTTAGTAGTTTTTTTTTGTCTGTTCTACTTAATACTACTACTTTAATTCTGTAATTAATACACAGTTATTCTTAAGTGTTGAAATTTAACTGAAATGTGATCCCTGTTAAACATAAGAGTGGGAATAAGAGAGGGAAGAGATGTACAATCTGGGACATGCTCAAGCTGACTTGCCCCAAATGGTAGAGTTAGAAACATACCAGGGACTCCAATTCAATCCCATCAAGGTGGAATGTATCAATGCCATCTCACTAGTCCAAGTGATCAATTTCAGTTCACAATTGATCATAATGAAAGGACTAAGAGTCAAAGGGAGCATATAAACAAGTCTAGTACCTGCTAATACTAACCAATAGAATAAATAAAGGGGAGAGTGATCCAACATGGGAAGCGAGATACTCAGCAGACTCATAGAATGGCAGATGTCCTAAACAGCACTCTGGCCTCAGAATCAGCCCTAAAGGCATTTGGATCTGGCTGAAAAGCCCATGAGAGTATTTCAGGCATGGAAAGCCAAGACACTCTGGGGGAAAAAAAAAAAACACACACACACACAACACCTAAATGAAAGGTCTCTGCAAGTGAGATCGCAGTGGAAAGAACAGGTCTTCAAAGAAGGAGGTACCTTTCTCTGAAGGGAGGAGAGAACCTCCACTTTGGCTATGACCTTATCTAAACAAGATAAGAGTCGGAGAACTCAAAAGGCTTCCATAGCCTTGGCAACTCATGACTGGAGCATAGGGAGATTACTGATGCCATAAACAGGAGTGTCGATTTGTAAAGTCAACAACAGGAGTCACTGTGCACTTACTCCTCATGTAGGATCTCTGTCCTTAATGTGCTGTACATTGAGGCTTAATGCTATAACGAGTACTCAAACAGTATATTTCACTTTGTGTTTCTATGTGGGTGCAAACTGTTGAAATCTTTACTTAATGTATACTAAACTGATATTCTGTAAAAAAAAAAAAGAAATTAAAAAAAACTTATAAAAGAGTTTGGTAAAGTGGCAGGATATAAAATAAACACACAAACATCAATAGCTTTTTTAGACACAGACAATGCCATGGTTGAGAAAGCACTTCAAAGATCAATCTCATTCACAGTGGCTCCAAAATAATTTAAATACCATGGAATGAATTTGCCCAAGGAGGTCAAAGATCTTTTTGATGAAAATTACAAAATATTAAAGGAAGAAATACAAGACAGAAAGAGGCCACAAATAGCTAAAGCAATTTTATACAACAAACACAAAGCTAGAGGAATCTAAGTACCGGATTTCAAGATATACTACAGGGCAGTTATATCAAAACAGCCTTGTACTGCTACAAAAACAGATGGAGAGACCAATGGAACAGAATACAAAGTCCAGAAATCAATCCAGGCATCTGCAACCAATTTATCTTTTTTTTTTAAACTTGTATTTGGTAGATGTAAATTTCCAGAGTACAGTTTATGGGTTACAATGGATCCCACCCCCCATAGCCTCCTTCCCACCCGCAACCGTCCCATCTCCCACTCCCTCTCCCATTCAATTCACATCAAGATTCATTTTCAATTATCTTTATATACAGAAGATCAATTTAGTATATATTAAGTAAAGATGTCAACAGTTTGCACCCACACAGAAACACAAAGTGTAAAGTACTGTTTGAGTAATAGTTATACTATTAATTCACATTGTACAACACATTAAGGACAGAGATCCTACATGAGGAGTAAGTGCACAATGACTCCTGTTGTTGACTTAACAAATTGACACTCTTGCTTAAGGTGTCAGCAATCTCCCCAGGCTCTAGTCATGAGTTGCCAAGGCCATGGAAGCCCCCTGAGCTCACTGACTTTGATCTTATTTAGACAAGGTCATAATCAAAGTGGAAGTTCTCTCCTCCCTTCAGAGAAAGGTACCTCCTTCTTTGATGGCCCATTCTTTCCACTGCGATCTCACTCGCAGAGACCTTTCATTTAGTTTTTTTTTTTTTTTTTTTTTTTTTTTTGCCAGAGTGTCTTGGCTTTCCATGCCATGCCTAAAATACTCTCAAGGGCTCTTCAACCAGATCCAAATGCCTTAAGGGCTGATTCCGAGGCCAGAGTGCTGTTTAGGACATTGGTCATTCTATGAGTCTGCTGTGTATCCCGCTTCCCATGAACCAACTTATCTTTGACAAATGAGCTAAAATAATCCCTGGAGATAGGACAGTCTCATCAACAAATGGTGCTGGGAAACCAGGTCTCCATTTACAGAAGTTGGAACCAAGATTCTTTACACTTTACACCTTACAATTCAATCAAAATGAATCAAGTACCTAAATCTACAACCCAATTCCACCAAATTATGACAGTACTTTGGGGAAACTCTTTAAGACATTGGCATAGGCAAAGACTTCTTGGAAAAAGACCCCAGAAGCACAGGCAACCTAAATTGACAAATGGGATTACATCAAGCTGAGACGCTTCTGTACTACAAAAGTAATGCTCAGCAAAGTGAAGAGGCAACTGACGTAATCAGAGAAAATATTTGCCAACTATGCACTTGATAAAGGATTAATATCCAGAATTTATTAAGAGCTCAATTCAACAATAACAAAATAAACTGCCTAGTTAAGAAGTGGGCAAAGGACTTGAATAGGCATTTTTTCAAAAGAGGAAATTCAAAAGGCCAGCTGGTACATGCAAAAGTGCTCAGGATCACTAGCCATCAGGTGAGTAGGTCATGAGGTCTTGAATGGGATTAGTGTCCTTATAAATGAGATCCCAGAGTACACCCACTCACTTTTCACTATGTAAGGATATAGTGGAAGGAGCCATCTGTGCATCAGGAAGCAGAATCCCACTAAATGTAGATTCTGTCACCACTTTTATCCAGGATTATCCAGGCTCCAGAACTGTGAGAAAAGCATTTCCATTGTTTATAACCCACCTAGTCTACAGAATTGCGGTAGAACAGCCCAGATGGACTCTTTCAAGTATGGGGGAAAAAAAAATAAAATGGAAAGAATCAATAGGCAATGCTGCTTGTAATATGTAAAAATTTATCTAATTTAAAGTATTTCAATTATACTTTCTAAAATTTCCATCATTGAACACTTTTGGTCTATTCCCAGACCCTAAGTTTAGTTCCCATAAAAATACAGATTCTAGGTAAAACACAGATATATTTGTGTAAGAAATTTTAGGATGCAAAGAAATAGATTTTTCACCAATTAAGTCTGTTTCCATGGTGACTACATTAAGTCTGTTTAAAAATTTTTCTTTGTGGCTGAAATTAGAAAGTGCAATTACTGAAGCAAGGCAGATTAAGCCTGCTGCTTGCCATATTAGCATTCCATATCTGAGTGCCAGTACAAGTCCTCACTGCTCTGCTCACAATCCAGCTTCCTGCTAATGTACTTAGGAAGGCAGTGGAAGATGGTTCAAATACTTGGCTCCTGCTAAGCATGTTGGAGATCTATTGGAGTTCTAGGTTCATAGCTTCTGCCTAGCCAAGTACTAAGTGTTGCAGACATTTGAAGAGTGAACAAGTAGATTGAAGACCTCTCTCTCTCTCATCTCTCCATCTTTATTACTCTCTTTTAAATAAATAGTACAATTAGTCATTTTTATATTTCATATTCTGGTCATGATAGTAGATAGTAGGTAATCTATAATAGATAACTTTTATAACTATACCCTATAAAATTATGCTGTGATTTAACAGGCTGATTTTAAATAATGACTACTGTCTATATGTATATGTGTATTTGTGCCTATATATTATACAAAAAGTATACATGGATTTGTGAGTGTATAAATAAATCATTAATAACTAGCCTGGAGATCAATTTTAGGGTACTGGTAAATCAATTTCTATTAAAAATGGTTAGTACATAAAGAAGATGAGGGCATTATTTCTATGGATAGAGAAGATAAAATTAATGAAAACTAATTTAAAACTTATTGAAATTCAGAAAAATGTAATCTGGCGGTTTTTAAGACACAAACTTGAAAAAAGAATAAATTTACTAGCTCAGTGAAAAAGAATTACAATTATTAAAACTATACCGACATACTCAAATGAAATTTGATGTACCATTAAGGTGATATAAAACATTTTAAACCATAACTCCTAATAAAATTGCCACAATGTTTTAATATGTTTTATGCAATTCTTAATATAGCTGAGATTTTAACCTACGTATGTGAATATAAGAAAAGCCATGAATTTTAACTTTTAGCTGTATACTTAATCAAGTTCTTTTCCATTTGGAATTGCTTGCTTGTAATTTTTCATCATGAACTTATAATTCAATGTTGGACATATGTACCATTATATTTAAGACATGCTATGCCTCTTTGGCTACATTTCATTATTAGAGGACTTAGATTTTCATGCACACTGTAGCTTATATTTTCCAGTATGTAGATAGATATGTATTTTAGTCCCTTGAAGTTCTTACAAATGCATCTTGATGATAAATTCTATTTATATTTAGGCCATGCTCATTTCACTCAGAAGTATAAAACAGAATGAAACTGTTATTCAATGTGTGAAAGAGTATTATTACCAAGTGATAAGAAAGGTATTATGTTCTGGTGGCAGAACAATCATTAACATGATGGTGACAATGTGTACAGACAAACAACAATCAGAAGATAGAAATGTATAAATACATAGATGTTCAGCCATGAGGGAATCTCATCATAAACAAACAGAAAACTGGCCAAATGTATTCATCATTAGGGAAGAGGGTAAAAATGATCAGTAAAAGAAGGAAACAATGTACTTTAAATGCAAACACATAAACAATAAGTTAGTTGCAGAAAGAAGAAATTATACCATGCAGACTCTAAACATAAGGGAACTGAATTAGCTAGCTTAGGATCAAAATCAAGTTTGGAAAAGGAACATAACCAGGGATAAAGACAGACATTTTATAAAGATAAAAGGATTAATTCATCAAGAAACCCTAAATAACATGCATGGAAAAACAGCTTTAAAGTACAAGAAACAAAACTTGACAGAGCTGAAAGGAGAAAGAGACATTTCCGTAATTAGAGCCGGAGACTACAGCACTCTGCTCCCTCTGTAATTGACAGAACAAGCAGAAAAAAAATTAGACTCTAGAAGATGTGAACAACATTATTACCTAACACGACCCGACTGCCATTTAGAGACCACTTCATCCAACAACAAACCTGCATCATTTTCAAGAGTAAGTAGAACAGCCACCTTATTAGTTATCTAAGGAGGCCAGAAAACAAACCACAGTGAATTTCTGAACATGTGAATTGCAAGGAATTTATTCTATGGCATAAACATCAAAAGAACACAGATTGGAAAGGATGAAGCAAACTATTATTATTTGCAGAAAACATTATGTGTGCACAAAACTTTTAAGGAATCCAGGCAAAAAGACAACCAGAACAAATATTTGAGTAAAGCAAAGTAACTCAATAGATCAATATGCAAATAGAATTTTCATATTTCAGCAAAGACAGAAAACGAGATACTATGTGCAACAGTATCTTTAAATATATAAATTTTAAAAACCTTGAAAATTCTCCAACTACTTATAAATTAAAAATTGCTGTTCAATAAAAACTCAAAGATAAGAAGATATCTCAAGAAAGATTAGAAAATATTTTACCTTCAGTAATATTGAACAGCATATCAAATTCTGGGATGTAGTTTAAATAGTGCTTAGGTGTTGCTGTGGATTTGTTCTGAGAGGAGGAGAGTGGTGGGGGCAAGAGGTGCAGAGTCACCACACAGACCCCAGGAGGCTGGTGAAAGCAGGCCAGAGGCGAGCAGCCCACAGACTTTTTTTATTTCAGTTGGTACAGCAGCTTAAATAGTCGAGGCAGCCAATCCAGTCAAGGGGCGGTTTATGTCCTAACCAATCACACCCTGTTGCCAGGCAGGCTCCATTGCCAGGTGGATTCCAAAGCCATTCCTGAATAACTGACATAGGCTTGCCAGTGGCCATCTTGGCATGGCCTTCTCATTCCACCACGTACGAAAAGGGGAAATGTGGTGCACCGCTCTTAAGCGCTCAAACATGAGAAAGATACCCTCCTCTCAGACAGTGAAAATAAAATGAAAATGACAGCGAAAATGACATGACAGCAGACAACGTAGCAATGCCTAGTCAGCCACCCCCTAAATATCTGTGGGATGAACTTAGACAACCTCAAGGTGATAACCCATGTGAGGTCATCCCATCCGTACCCAGTAAGGATCTCCATGTTTGTGGCAGTCCCCAGGCACCCCAGGCTCTCAGGGCAGCTGCTAGACCCCATCCCACCCACATGTTTACCTTTAATCTCGAAGTGGACGCAAAATTCAGGCCATGGATTCCAATGCCCATAAAAAAGGCTTCTGCTAACCAAGGGCTGAGGATATGAGTGTGTCTTTCCAGAGAATGCAGGACAGCCCATTTGGGTACCAGCCAGAAACATCAAGCCTATAACTGACAGTGAACCAGAACCAGCTGAACAAGACTGAGAGCCCACCTTGTTAGCAGACACACCTGCCTATCATCCTACCCTGAGAAACTGCCCATAGCCACATCCACTACTGCTTTATACCCCACTTAGGTCTGGTCAAATGGCCCACAGCCTGCGTGCGGTCACGCCATTCCTGATTACCATTATTCCTCATTCCTACCCCCATCTGAAGAAGCACTCCTGTGGTCTCCTGTTTTGAGTGCTGGTTAGTCAATGACAGGTAAGATCCCTTGGGAGACAACCTAAGACAAACACAGCCGTGTATGGAGACCACATGAAAACGGGGTCAACAATGGTATGGCCAAGAATCATGCCTCCCGTTGCTCAAAAATAAATGAAAAGAGGGAAATGTGGTGGAATACGGCCATGCCAAGATGGCCACTGGCAAGCCTATGTCAGTTATTCAGGAATGGCTTTGGAATCCACCTGGCAATGGAGCCTGCCTGATAACAGGCTGTGATTGGTTAGGGCATAAACCGCCCCTTGACTGGATTGGCTGCCTCGACTATTTAAGCTGCTGTACCAACTGAAATAAAAAAGTCTGTGGGCTGCTCGCCTCTGGCCTGCTTTCACCAGCCTCCTGGGGTCTGTGTGGTGACTCTGCGCCTCTTGCCCCCACCACTCCCCTCCACTCAGAACAAATCCACAGCAACACTTAGGGAGAAATTTAAATATTTAAATAGTTATTAGAAAACATAAAATGTCTAATAATGTTCTAAGCTTTCAACTTCCCCTTGCCAAAAAAAAGGGGGGGGTGGGGGGAGTAAAGAAAAAAAAACTACAAGAAGGAGGTACCTTTCTCTGAAGGGAGGAGAGAACCTCCACTTTGACTATGACCTTGTCTAAACAAGGTAAGAGTCAGTGAACTCAAAAGGCTTCCATAGCCTTGGAAACTCATGACTGGTGCATAGGGAGATTACTGATGCCATAAACAGGAGTGTCAATTTGTAAAGTCAACAACAGGAGTCACTGTGCACTTACTCCTCATGTAGGATCTCTGTCCTTAATGTGCTGTACATTGAGACTTAATGCTATAATGAGTACTCAAACAGTATATTTCACTTTGTGTTTCTATGGGGGTGCAAACTGTTGAAATCTTTACTTAATGCATACTAAACTGATCTTCTGTAAAAAAAAAAAAGAAGAAGAAATTATCAATTCCCAACTTGACTCTCACTGGGATTAAACATGACAATAGGTCTGATCTGATTTCATCATCATTTAAAAATCATCTATTATTTTTCACTTTATGTTTGTGTGGGAGCAAACTGTTGAAATCTTTACTTAATGTATGCTAAACTGATCTTCTGTATATAAAGATAATCGAAAATGAATCCTCATGTGAATGGAAGGGGAGAGGGAGTGGGAAAGGGGAGGGATGCGGGTGGGAGAGACGATATGGGGGGGAAGCCATTGTAATCCATAAGCCGTACTTTGGAAATTTATATTCATTAAATAAAAGTTAAAAAAAACAAACAAGCAAACAAAAAAACTACATGAACAAAAAGATAAAATAGTGGCTGTTGTTTTCACTCAATGGAGCCTGCAGTGTCGTTCCCCCTCTCTCTGTAACTCTGCCTTTCAAATAAATGGAAGATCTTAAAAAAAATCTGATATGTAATGATAAATATGGATACAATGAACTCAAAATTTGACAAATAGAAAAAGTTTATTAAACTAAATTTAGCTCTACACAAAAATGAGTAAATTTGACTGTATATACAGAAAAATTAGGACAAATAAAACCTTCTCATGCTTAAATTGGTTTTATGATGATGTGTTTTATAATATCATTATACTGCCTTTCATGAACTATGATGCAACTCAATATTGGAACTTCCACTTCTTTCTAACTTCCCACATTGTCCCATTTAGCACCTAACTCCCACCAGAACATGTTTGTGTCTCAGGCCAACCTCCTCTGCACACCACCATCCCAGTTGGATTCCAGCACAGATCTGGCAGAAAATGACAGCTAGGGCTTTCGTTACTTCTTAAGATGTGTTAAACACTAGTGCTTAGTGAATACAATATTTGTAAAGAATTTGATGGGTTAGTAGTGACAAATGCTTTTGCACATGCGTTTACTGAAATCACATAGGAAACATCATATTATCTCATTTTGTACACAAGAAAAATGGGGCTCAAGAAATTAATGATTTACTCAATGTTGATGAGATAGTAACTAGAGAGCCAATGTAGTTGGTATGTGCAAGCATTCTTCTCTTTCCATTTTACTTAGTGATAAAGTTTAAAGGATCATGAGCATTCTTTTTTTTTTTTTCTTTCAGATGAATTTATTTGAAAGGCAGAGTGACAGAGAAAAGGGTATCTTCCATCTGCTAATTCATTCTCCAGATGGCCAAAACAACTGGGCCTGGGCCAGGCTGAAGCCAGGAGCCAGTAACTTTATCTGGATCTCCCATGTTGGTGACAGAAACAAATACTTGAGCTACCATCTGCTGCTTCCCAGGCATATTGGTAAGGAGCTGTATCAACAGCGGAGTAAGCAGGCACTCAAGCCAGCATTCAGATATGGGATGCGGGTGTGCCAGCACATGACTTAACCCATTGTGATATAATGACAACCTTTCTGATCATCCTTTATGAATCTTTATTGAAAACCAACCAGAGGGCCAGCACCACTGCTCAATAGGCTAATCCTCTGCCTGCAGCGCTGGCACACTGGGTTCTAGTCCTGGTCGGGGCGCCGGATTCTTTCCCGGTTGCCCCTCTTCCAGTCCAGCTCTTGGGCCCTGCACCCGCATGGGAGACCAGGAGAGGCACCTGGCTTCTGGCTTTGGATCAGTGCGGTGTGCCATTAGCAGCGGCCATTGGGGGGTGAACTAACGGAACAGGAAGACCTTTCTCTCTGTCTCTCTCACTGTCCACTCTGCCTGTCAAAAAAAAAAAAAAAAATGGCCAAGACCATGAAGCTTTTACAAGGGAACAGTATTTTCTATTCTTCAGAGTTTCAGATTCCAATTGGATATTTACGCTAAAATCAGTGGAAGGATGGTGGAAAAGAAATATTCATCAAGGACACAGGAAGCCTGGGGGTTATTTTTCATTCATTTGTTTAACTTTTCTCCCTTTCAACAACTTGCACACTATTATGCTAAACAGCATGGCAGAACTTCACAAATGCATTGAGCCAAAGGAGCTAGGCACATAAAATACTTTCTACATGATTCTATTTATAGGTGAATGTTTTTTTTTTTTGTTTGTTTTTTTTTTTTTAACTTTTATTTAATGCATATAATTTTCCAAAGTACGACTTATGGATTACAATGGCTTCCCCCCCATACCGTCCCTCCCACCCACAACCCTCCCCTTTCCCACTCCCTCTCCCCTTCCATTCACATCAAGATTCATTTTCGATTATCTTAATATACAGAAGATCAGCTTAGTATACATTAAGTATGGATTTCAACAGTTTGCTCCCACACAGAAACATAAAGTGAAAAATAATAGATGATTTTTTTAAATGATGATGAAATCAGAGCAGACCTATTGTCATGTTTAATCCCAGTGAGAGTGAAGTTGGGAATTGATAATTTCTTTTTTTTTTTCTTTTCTTTTTTTTTTTTTTTTTTTACAGAGGATCAGTTTAGTATGCATTAAGTAAGGATTTCAACAGTTTGCACCCCCCTGAAAACACAAAGTGAAATATATTGTTTGAGTACTCGTTATAGCATTAAATCTCAATGTACAGCACATTAAGGATAGAGATCCTACATGAGGAGTAAGTGCCCAGTGACTCCTGTTGTTGACTTTACCAATTGACACTCCTGTCTATGGCATCAGTAATCTCCCTATGCTCCAGTCATGAGTTTCCAAGGCTATGGAAGCCCTCTGAGTTCTCCGACTCTTATCTTGTTTAGACAAGCTCATAGTCAAAGTGGAGGTTCTCTCCTCCCTTCAGAGAAAGGTACCTCCTTCTTTGATGACCTGTTCTTTCCACTGGGATCTCACTCACAGAGATCTTTTGCCAGAGTGTCTTGGCTTTCCATGCCTGAAATACTCTCATGAGCTTTTCAGCCAGCTCCGAATGCCTTTAGGGCTGATTCTGAGGCCAGAGTGCTATTTAGGACATCTGCCATTCTATGAGTCTGCTGAGTATCTCACTTCCCATGTTGGATCACTCTCCCCTTTATTTACTCCATCGGTTAGCGTTAGCAGGTACTAGACTTGTCTATGTGTTCCCTTTGACTCCCAGTCCCTTCACCATGACCAACTGTGAACTGAAACTGATCACCTGGAACAGTGAGATGGCATTGGTACATGCCACCTCGATGGGATTGAATTGGAATCCCCTGGAAATAACAGATGTTTGAGGAGATGGATATATTTATCCTCATTTGAACATTACATATTGTACACATGTATTGAAATATCACATGGTATCCTATAAATAATATCTGATTTGCATGAATTAGTTACAATAAAATATATATGTTTATATATACACAAACATATACATGTAAGTACATATATGCATGAATACATAATCTTTCTTTCTGTATTGCAAAGGCAGCGTGATAGGAAAAGGAGTGGAAAAGGGAGAGGGAGGGAGTGTGAGAGAAATAGATGGTGGGGGTGGGAGAGATTGATTGACTTTATCTGCTGTGTTTACTCTCCAAATGCTACGACATCCCACAAGGATGGCAGGAGCCTAAATACTTGGGCCATCACCCTGTGCCTTCCCAGGAACATTAGCAGGAAGCCGGGTAAGATGCAGAGCAGCCTAAACTCAAACTGGTGCTCTGATTCTGGATACTGGTGTTGGAAGCTTAGACTTAACCCTCTACACAACAATGTGTGTGTGTGTGTGTGTATGATTTTAAAAGTTAGAAGTGTGGTTAACACTGGAGAGAATATGGACTGCACAAACATAAAAGGGAGTTTTCTGATTGCTGATGATACTCTGTAAGTCTGAACTGGAATGGTGGTTACAAGAACATATTCATTTGTAAAAAGTTCCCATGGTATATGTTTAAAATTTGTGTATTTGTGTACAATATATGAATGTTATATTTAAATAAAAATGGTCATAAAAATGGTTGTTTTCAATAGATAATAGGCCTGTTGAAACCATAAACAGATTGTTTAAGAAAAAAATATGTGGGGCTGGCACCGTAGCATAGTAGATAAAAGCTGCTGCCTGCAACGCTGGCATTCCATATGGGCACTGGTTCAAGTCCTGGCTGCTCCACTTCTGATCCAGCTCTCTGCTATGACCTGGGAAAGCGGTTGATGGCCCAAGTCCTTGAGTCTCTGCATCCACATGGGAGACCTGGAAGAAGCTCCTGGCTCTTGGCTTTGGATCGGCACAGCCCCGGCCATTGCAGCCATCTGTGAGTGAACCAGCAGATGGAAGACCTCTCTCTGTCTCTGATTCTCTGTAAATCTGCCTTTCTAATAAATAAAAAAATCTTAAAAAATAAACGCAGGTCCTCAGTATCAAGAATTAAAGAGATGTTATCACATGTTTCCAGAAGTCATTAAAAAAATAATAAGGGGATAAATAATATTGGAAAGGGCCATAATTTAATCAAATGTGAGAAGAGATTAAATAGTCATCTTCAAAGTATGAAGAATATATGTATGAATATAAAAATTAACGTTAATTAAAATGCCTTTGAATATCAAAATTAACCAACAATTCATGATACAGCTAATATAAGTGTTTAAATGTAATACCATTCAGAAGAAAATATTGTGGAAAATCTTTGTGATCTTGAGTTGAATAAAGAATCTTTTAAAAGGAAACAAAAATGCATATAACAAAAGGAGGAACCAGAGTTGAATGTTACCAAAATTAATAACTAAAATGAAAAATGAATAAAAGATTGAAGCTATTTTCACTGTACATATATGTAAAAAACTATATACCTAAAATGTATAAGCCATTTATAACTTACAAAAAGAAAAATGATAAGAAAATCTGATTAAAAGTGGACACAATATTCATAAAAGCCCCTTACAAGAGTCAATAGGAAAAGACAAATTAAAAGCAGTTAGATAGCAATAAATATTCACTTTGTTGGTGAAGATGTAGAGCCAAAGGAAGTCTTTGATTTTGCTGCCAGGCTTTTAATTGGTACATTATATTGGAAAAAGTTTTTGCAGTATTTTATAAATTTAAACATATACTTATTAAAAAGCCCCATTAATTTTTCTACCTTGTAGTTCCTCAAGAGAAATGAAAATACAGACTTCGACTCAGTCTTCCTACCACTTTATTCTTAAGAGAAAAAACTGGCTAGCAGTGGATGAATAAATAAATGAAATAACAAATTGACACTCTTGTTTATGGCCTCAGTAATCACCCTAGGCTCTTGTCATGAGCTGCCAAGGCTATGGAAGCCCTCTGAGTTCACCGACTCGGATCATATTTAGACAAGGCCATGGTCAAAGTGGAAGTTCTCTCCTCCCTTCAGAGAAAGGTACCTCCTTTGATGACCCGTTCTTTCCACTGGGATCTCACTCGCGGAGATCTTTCACTTAGGTTTTTTTTCCCCAGAGTGTCTTGGCTTTCCATGCCTGAAATACTCTCATGGGCATTTCAGCTGGATCCGCATGCCTTAAGGGCTGATTCTGAGGCCAGAGTGCTATTTAGGACATCTGGCATTCTATGGGTCTGCTGTGTATCTCACTTCCCATGTTGGATCGTTCTCTCCCTTTTTTATTCTATCAGCTAGTATTTGCAGACACTATTCTAGTTTATGTGATCCCTTTGGCTCTTAGTCCTATCATTATAATCAATTGTGAACAGAAATTGATCACTGGGACTAGTGAGATGGCATTGGTACAAGAGTGTCAATTTGTTAAGTCAACAACAGGAGTCACTGTGCACTTACTCCTCATGTAGGATCTTTGTCCTTAGTGTGCTGTACATTGAGATTTAGTGCTATAACTAGTACTCAAACAGTATTTTTCACTTTATGTTTCTGTGTGGGAGCAAACTGTTGAAATCTTTACTTAATGTATGCTAAACTGATCTTCTGAATATAAAGAGAATCGAAAATGAATCTTGATGTGAATGGAAGGGGAGAGGGAGTGGGAAAGGGGAGGGTTGCGGGTGGGATGGACGTTATGGGGGAGAAGCCATTGTAATCCATAAGCTGTACTTTGGAAATTTATACTCATTAAATAAAAGTTAAAAAAATAAAATACAATAAATGAAATAAAATTCAGATGAAGGCATGATGAAGAATTTTTGTATATGCACATGATGGAATGCAGGGATATCATTCAGCTTTAAAAATAATGTAGCAATGAGGCCGGTGCTGTGGTTCAATAGGCTAATCCTCTGCCTGTGGCGCTGGCACCCTGGGGTTCTAGCCCCATCGGGGCTCAGGATTCTGTCCCGGTTGCTCCTCTTCCAGTCCATCTCTCTTCTTGGGCCTGGGTGTGCAGTGGAGGATGGCCCAAAGTCCTTGTGCCCTGCACCCGCATAGGAGACCAGGAGAAGCTCCTGGCTTTGGATCAGCATTGTGCGCCGGCTGCAGCGTGCCAGCCGCAGCGGCCATTGAGGGGTGAACCAATGGAAAAGGAAGACCTTTCTCTCTGTCTCTCTCTCTCACTGTCCACTCTGTCTGTCAAAAAAAATAATGTAGCAATAACATACATTATGGATGAATATAAAAAAATTTTCTAATTACCCAACAAAATATTATTATTCAGAATATACAAGGAACTCAAAGAAATCAACAATGAAAAGCCACCAATCCAATAATTTGGAAAAAGACCTGAAAAGATATTTTTCAAAGGAAGAAATATAAATTATTAACAAACTCATTAAAAAAATGCTCAACCCCAGTAGCCATCAGTTAAGTTCATATCAAAACCATAATGAGATAACACTTTACCCTGTTAGGTATTGTCAACAAGACAGAAAATAAATATGGAGGAAAGGAAATTCTTATGCACTTTTTGGAATGTAGATAGTGCAGGCACTATGGAATATAGTGTGAATAGTCTTTTAAAGACTAGAAATATAATTGCCACATGATCTACCAACCCACTACTGGGTATATATCCAGAAGACATGAAATCATTATGTCAAAGAGACACCTGCTCTACCATATTCATTGCAGCATTATTCACAAGATTTGGTATCAATCAAGCTGTTTGTCACCAGGTGAATGGATAAAGAATAAGTGGAACTTGTATATAATGGAATAATAATTAGCCATAAATGGAATGAAATCTTCCTATTTGCATCAGGTTAAGTGAAACAAGCCAGACACAGAAAGAAAATTCTCCCTCATATGTGGAAGATAATTAAAAAATGAATCTGAATAGAGATTACTAGAGTTTGGGAGGAGTGAGTGGCAAGAAGAGAGGGAGGTTGGAGAACAAGTACCAAACCAGTTCAATGGGAGAAATGAGCTCCTAGTGTTACCCAGAATAGTGGGGTGACTGTAGTTTATAATAACCTGGTAGATGCTTTATAAGCAAATAGAAGAAGGGAGCTCAAAAGCTCCAACCATAAAGTAGTGTTAAAGAAGGAAAAATATTGATTACCATGATTTGATCAAAACACACTCTACACATGTATGGGTCTTGCACTATTATCCATAAATATGTATAATTGTTGTTAATCAAGTTTAAAATATACTATTCTAAGCAAAAGAAGTCAAATACAAGAAAGTATATACAATATGATATGATTTTTCTAGAAAACATATATCTGACACTGAACTAACTAAATCTTGTTGGCTGGGTGTGAACATGGAACAGGTATGGACTGAAAAGAAATGTGACAGAACAACTTTGGGTAATGGAAGTATTACAGATTGTTGAATGTTGTATAAATTCCTCAATACTCACAGAAGTGTACTCTGAAAATGGATACATTTTATTATTGATAAATTACCCCTTAAGAAAATGTATCTGAATTGTGCAGAAGAAAATGAGATATTAGAGATATATTTGTAGTTTCATTTAAAGGGAAATGAAGTCATATGCCTTTTAATTTAAAAGATAAATTAAGTAAAGTTTTTATTTCTAAATTTTTATTTTACATTTGTTCCATTATATCTGAAAATGTAGTTGACTACTTGTGATTTTTATCTTTATTAAAGGTCATCCAAGAAACTACTTAATCTGTGTTTTAATCACACATGTGAATATTAAGTAATGACCAATAACAATTTTCAGAATGATTTATCTTTGGTAATTTTCAATAGACTTGGAAGATATGAATTTGGTATATGCGTAGGAATTACAGAGATCACTATCTTATGAAAAATATATCCTACCACCCGAAAACTGAATCCAGCAGAGGCAGGCTGAAATCTGCCCTTGTTAAAACAGGTGAGAAAAGGTGTTACATCTAATTCTTCCCATGTTCTTTTCTTTGTTTGCGGACTGCACAGACTCAAGCAACCTGGTGATATCACAGCTATTTCCTGGAAATATAAATTTGCCTGTTACATAATGTAATCATGTTTATAACTTCAGCTTTGTTCTCAAACACAGTTAACTTTACAATAGTTCAGAAGGGTTGGCTTTTGTAGTATCTGTGAACTGGGGAGCAAAACAGGGTGGCTAGAAATTATGGGTTGTGCTAGGCTTGAGAAGTAATTACTTTTAGAAACCCAGTAGAGAAATCAAACAGATCGTATTTCAAACCAAAGCTAACTCCAACCATGAACATGAAAATAGAAGTACTCATTCAAATGTGAATCTTTATTCTCATGAATGCTGGATACAAAGACCTATGGCTCCATTCAATACAATTGGATCACTAAGCTTGATTTTAAAAAATGGAAGTCTTTGTTTCTGTATACCAAATCTGAAGTACAATAGAATTCTTACAGAGAATGGAAAGAAAGAACAGAAAGAGAACCAAGCATTGTAGGAATCAGAGTTAAAAGGAATGACGAGATAACAACTTCATTAACTGGAGTTCCTGATGATAACTAATATAGTTTTAAAACATAGACTATGAGCAGGCACTCAGATGCACTGTCTGTAATTTCACAGTCATCACAGGCAATCTGTGTAACAGAAAATTTTATAATCATCATCCCCAAAGGCACAAAAAGGCTTGAGGTCATATAACTATTCTGATTTATATCTGGGATGGGAATCTTGACGGTGCAGTCCAAAGCCTACATGATTAATATCAGTCTTTATTTTCCTGCATCTTCCTGTGGGACAGTCCTTTGGATGGTACTGGACAAACCTGGTTCTCCATCCTCGCTCACTTACAGTTCTCAAGAATAGCTGTGGAATTTGCTAGGAATAAAGCATCTTGAGATAGGGAGCGGACAGACTGAAACATCTTGGGCTTTGTCACAACCCTGTCCTTGAAAACAGGGTGTTCTGAAGTGCTTTATCCCAACCAGTCATTTAACCATCAGATATAACATCCAGGGCAGGCTGCTTTCCAGGATCCCTCAGCTGTGATTCAAGCATCTCGCTAAGATGATATTCCACCCACTCTCAGCATCTCTCTGAGCCTTGGCATACTGACTCACAATGAGCCCCAGTCTTCAGATGTCAACTGTGGTCTCTCTGTAAACTAAATAGTGAACACTTCTAGGCAACAGGCTCTAGGTGGAGGTATGAATTACCTGTTAAGATCAATATCAGAAAAAAAATATTCATCATAATCCATAAAGATTTACAAGAGGACAATAAAGAGGTCTGTAGTTCTAAACTGACATGACCATGCACATGGGTACTGTGAAGATGTATCCAAAATGGACAGCTAACATAAGCCTTGCTAAGATTTCCCACTATTTATGCTAACTTCATGGGAACAAATTCAGTGTTTCCAGGAGTCAAAGATGCATGCCTAAAGATTTTTGAAGATGTGAATGAGAAAGTAAAACTTTAAAATCCAGAAAGATTTTATAAGGCTATACCAATAGGATCAGTCAAATTCAGCACAATTATTTATAATAACTGATTCATGGTAAGGAAAGAGGTATAACTTCATAGACCTATGGGAGAATACTTTCCCTTGCACATGAGCTTATTTCACTTATATTATAATGACTAGGATATGGTAGCTGAACAAATATGCTATTTAAAACTTGGGCATATTAAGATAGGAATTCACTCTTTCCTAAGATTTAAAGTATAGGAAAAAATGTGGGTGAAGGTATTATGAAATATGAAGGTAATGGATGGGGTATTCCTGGAAGCATTAAGAAAAGTAACACTTACTGAACAATTTCTTGAACCATGGACTCTTCTAAATAATTCACAGAGATTATATTTATAAGATAATCTTCTTATAACTACAGTTATAACTACAATTATCTGTTGGTGAATAACTAATCACTCCAAATTTAGTGACATACACAAAAAACTTTGTTATGCTCATTCACTTTGTTGGACCAAACTTGTATAAGACACAGTGAGTTTGGCCCAAACAGAGCATCAGTTTGGGAGACACAAATATCTGGGGACTGTAGTCATTGAAGGTGTTTGTACCCACTGAGAGAGCTCAATGCCTGGGGACAGTTGGAACTGTCAACTGCAATGCATACCTAAGACCTTTCTCTCAGCATGAACACCTCAGAATTTGTCAGACTTCATAGCTCAAGGACCGAAGAGAGAATGTTCATGAAAACCCAACCATGACCTGCTGTTCAAATCAGTTATATCCCAAATAGGCAACACTCAACAACATTGAAAGATTTCTCTGATATATCTACAATACCTAATCCCAATTCTCATGTTCCAGAGAAAGATAGCCAACAACTTGAAGTAAATCTGGAGAAGGTTCCTCTATCAGTAATTATGGTAGCAAGACCCAGAAAGTCTTTAACTCCTAGATGATTCCAACTACAAATGGAATAAAGTCATGTTGTTTATTTAGAACCTATCTTCAGATATTTATCTTCTCCCATTGTCCTGGCACAAAATTGCACCTTGCCTCCTATAAGATCCTCAATCAATGCTAAATTTCAAAAAGTCTACTACTAAGTTGTATTACTTTTAATGTCACCTCGTAAAAACTTTTCTCAAGTTTTAAATTTTTAAAATATTATTTTTAAATTGATTTGAAAGGTGACTTGATCAGCCCTCACCCTGACTGTTGATGAGCAACTTGATATGTTATCCCTCTTAGTATTTTTTTTGTTTGTTCTACTTAATACTTTTGGTTGAATACTGTAATCAATACACAATTCTTCTTAAGTGCTAAAACTTAACTGAAAAGTGATCACTGTTAAATGTAAGAGTGGGAATAAGAGAGGGAAGAGATGTGCAATTCGGCACATGCTCAATCTGACTTACCTCAAATGGTAGAGTTAGAAACATACCAGGGACTCCAATTCAATCCCATCAAGGTGGCATGTACCAATGCCATCTCACTAGTCCCAGTGATCAATTCTGTTCACAATTGATCATAATGATAGGACTAAGAACCAAAGAGATCACATAAACAAAAATAGTGTCTGCAAATACTAGCTGACAGAATCAAAAAGGGAGAGAATGATCCAACATGGGAAGTGGGATACACAGCAGACCCATAGAATGGCAGATGTCCTAAACAGCACTCTGGCCTCAGAATCAGCCCTTAAGGCATGCGGATCCGGCTGAAAAGCCCATGAGAGTATTTCAGGCATGGAAAGCCAAAACACTCTGGGAAAAAAAAGAAAAAAAAAACCTAAATGAAAGATCTCCACGAGTGAGATCCCAGTGGAAAGAATGGGTCATCAAAGAAGGAGGTACCTTTCTCTGAAGGGAGGAGAGAACTTCCACTTTGACCATGGCCTTGTCTAAATATGATCAGAGTCAGTGAACTCAGGGGGCTTCCATAGCCTTAGCAGCTCATGACAAGAGCCTAGGGTGATTACTGATGCCATAAACAAGAGTGTCAATTTGTTAAGTCAACAACAGGAGTCACTGTGCACTTACTCCTCATGTAGGATCTTTGTCCTTAGTGTGCTGTACATTGAGATTTAATGCTATACCTAGTACTCAAACAGTATTTTTCACTTTATGTTTCTGTGTGGGAGCAAACTGTTGAAATCTTTACTTAATGTATGCTAAACTGATCTTCTGTATATAAAGAGAATGGAAAATGAATCCTCATGTGAATGGAAGGGGAGAGGGAGTGGGAAAGGGGAGGGTTGCGGGTGGGAGGGACGTTATGGGGGGGAAGCCATTGTAATCCATAAGCTGTACTTCGGAAATTTATATTCATTAAATAAAAGTTTGAAAAAAAATTTATTTGAAAGGGAGAGCAAGAGAGAAAGCAGCAGATGGAGAAAGAGGGAGAGATCTTTAATCTGCTGATTTACTCCCCAGATGGTTGCAACAGCCAGGTCTAGTTAGGCTAGACCAAAGTCAGCAGCCAGGAACTCTGTCCTGGGCTCCCACAAGGGTAGTAGTGGCTCAGGTACTTGGGCCATTACCTGCTGCCTTTCTAGGGTATTCGCAACAAAATTAGATCAGTAGTGGAGTAGCTGGGACTTGAACTGGCAATCTGATATGGGATGATGGTGTCACAAGCCATGGTTTAACCTGCTACACAACAATGCCAACCCTACCTGGCAAAAGCTTATACTTCACCAAGCAAAATTCAAATCTCTAAAGTTTATTTTATTTATTTGAAAGGCAGAGAAAAAGAGAAAGAGAACACAAAGAGAAAGAGTCAGACAGGCAGAGCTTCCACACACTGGCTCCCTCCCTAATGCCCACAAGAGCATTGGGCCAGGCCCAAGTTGGGAGCTGGAAACTCAACCCAGGATTCCCCACTGGAGACGGGAGCCACACGCTTGTGCTGCTGCCTCCCAGGATGTGCATTAGCCAGAAGTTGAAATCAGGAGCAGAGTCAGGACTTGAATTCATGCACTCTGGCCTGGAGCGTGGGAATTCCAATTGGTAGCTTAACTGTTAGTCTAAGTGCCTGCCCTGAGGCCCAGTTTAATGTCACTTATTATATGAAATTGCACTCATCCTTGCCAGCAAACACCATCTCTTGAATATATCTTTCTTTTGTGTTTGTGAGCAAGGTAATTTTAAACAATGAAACATTGTTCTTCATCCTTTATTCTCAGGACCAATGGAATGCACCATGTATAGCACATGTTCAAACCTATCCAGCTTATAGTAAAAAGAAATGGAGAAATAAAATACTTTGGAAATGAAAACCAGAAATTCTGAGGAAGAAGATTTAAAAACAGAAAACAGTCTTTGAAAAGGGAATGGGGACCCATATTTCCTTCAGGTTAAATAGGACAAATATTTGATGAGTACTCATGTTATAACCCCTACTGTGTCATGGAATTCACCAGCAAAACTGAGTAAGTCTTTTATTACTGTTGAGGCTGAGGACAATAAGATGTGAGGCAAAATGCATGGAAGATGGTTAGCCAAAAGAGAAGCAGAGAAATCCACAGAGTTAGGAACTTGGTAGACTAAGAGTTGTTGCTGGCAGAGCGCTGTGTTTTCCACTGGCAGACTGCCAGAAATGCAGAACATCAGGTACCACCTCGCACCTGCTGAATCAGAACACGAATTGCAACAAATCCCACGGTAGTTTGTATCCTCATTCACTGTCATTTTATGTTTGACACATTATAATTATGCATATTTATGAGGTCAAGTGTGATTTTTAAACAAAAATCTATTTGAAAGGCAGAGTTAGAAAGAGAGAGAGGGAGGGGGGGAGGGAGAGACAGAGAGACAGAGAGACAGAGAGAGGTATCTTCCATCAGCTGGTTCACTCCCCAAATGGCTGCAACAGCAGGAATTGTGCCAGGCCAAAGTCAGAAGCAAGGGGCTTCATCTGGGTCTCCCACATGGGTGCAGGGGCCAAAGTACTTGGGATGTCTTTTGCTACTTTCTCAGGTGCATTGGTAAGGAGCTGGATGAGAAGTGGGCACTTGAACATGTGCCTATGTGAGGTGCTTGAGTTGCAGGCAGCAATTTAACCCACAAAGTCACAATGCTGGCCCAAAGTGTGCTATTTTGATATAACTTTTATATAGCATATAATGATCAAATTGGTATAATTAGGATATCTACCACCTGAAGCATCTATCATTTCATTGTGGTATAAGAGGATTTGAAGTACTCTCTTCTAGCTACTTTACAATATACAATGAATTACTGTTAGAGACAATCATCTTTCTATAGTCTAATTCACACATGATTTTCAGCTTTTAATGGCTAATGAGAAAATCAAGTAAAGTAGCCAGTTCCACAGATGGCAATAGTTGTCTCAGGCTACAGAGTTCTTAAGATGCTATAGAATCTCATGCTTTGCTTCCTGAAGTTTGATCGATTTGCATACTAGGCTGTCTAGTTTTGACATCTGGTGAAGTTAATCCAAGAGACATTTCCTTAAAAGGATCAGTCTGTTGCCTAAGAGCTATAGACACTGAAGCATAAGTTGTCATTTGCAGCAGGCATAGAATCAGAATTGTGTCTTATTGTCCTCTGTCTGAAATTGTCCTCTGACAGAATTGGTTGGGGGAACACATTCCAGCTGTAACCAAATCATTCCAGACTATGCTTTAAGCAATTATATTTCTTTCCTTTTTTTTTTTTTTTTTTTTTTACAGGCAGAGTGGACAGGGAGAGAGAGAGACAGAGAGAAAGGTCTTCCTTTGCCGTTGGTTCACTATCCAATGGCCACCGCGCTGATCCGATGGCAGGAGCCAGGCGCTTATCCTGGTCTCCCATGGGGTGCAGGGCCCAAGCACTTGGGCCATCCTCCACTGCACTCCCTGGCCACAGCAGAGAGCTGGCCTGGAAGAAGGGCAACCGGGACAGAATCCGGCGCCCCGACCGGGACTAGAACCCGGTGTGCCGGCGCCGCAAGGCGGAGGATTAGCCTAGTGAGCCGTGGCACCGGCCAAGCAATTATATTTCAAAATTTGTGGTAAATCTCACAAACCTGAAAAAAATCCCAAGTTTATGATTGAGAAAATTAATCCTCATGGAAAGTAACTTGCATATTTGTAAAAGTATGCAATTAAATCCCTACCTCACATTTCATATGAAACTTGAGATAGATAAAATTTCTAAATTTAAAACCTGAGACTAGGATTACTAGAAGAAAATGTAGGAAAAAATACTTCAAGACATTGATGTAGATAATAATTTGTTGGATAACACCCCCAAAGTGCAGGCATCAAAAGCAAAACTAAGCAAATGGGATTCTACCAAACTCAGAACCTTCTGCACTGACAAGGAAACAATCAGTAGAAAGAAGATAAATCGTTCAGAATGAGGAAAATTGTTTTTAAGCTACTTATCCAACGAAAGATTAATATCCAGAATATATCAGCAACTCAAAAACTCAACAACAAAAAACAAAATGCGTGAAGGACCTGGTTTTATAGTTCTTAAAAAAGAAGAAATAGAAATGGCCAATATTTTAATAAATGCTCACTATCACTTGCCATGAGTGAAATGCAAACTGAAAACAATGAGATATTACCTCACAACAATCAGTATGGCTGTTATCCAAAGGACAAAGGACAATAAATGCTGGCAAGGAGGTGGAGAAAGGGGAACTCACACTGTTGGTAAGAATGTATTAGTACAGCCACCAAGGCAAGCAGCATGAGATGTCTTTGAAAACTAGAAAAAGACCTGTCATATGATCTAGCAATCTCACTGCTGGTTATGTACCCCAAAGACATGAATTCACTGTGTCAAAGGAATACCCATAGAGCAGCACTGTTCACAATAGCCAAACTATGGAATAAAGAAAATGTGATATATATGTATACACATATAATAAATGCAATTGAATATTATTAAGTTTTTTAAAAAGAGTAAAATTCTTTCATTTGCAATAAAATTATTGGACTTGGGGATTGTCATAATCATTGGAATAATCATAATCCAGTGTTATATTTTTAACTAAAATGGTATCACTCTTAGCATAATTTCATCTATAATAATCCCAAAGCATTTCCTAGTACACCAAATGTATTTAAAAATCATCAATGATATTTGGAAGACATACTAATACTTCCAGGCACCACTGTTAAAATTTATTTTGGAATTGAAGAACTAATATCTAAAAGATTATTCTTTTAGAATAATCACATTCTTAAATTCTCACATTCTTAAATTTCTCTAGAGTAGCTGTTAAAAAGCTAAATTATTATATTTTAATATTGACTCTACCCACAATGCACTTTCTAATTGCCAAATTAGACCTAAATTCTCATAGCATAGGTCTTGCTCTGTGTTATTACATGGTAAACAGATAAACTTGGCTTTACAATCTGTGATGTTGCTCTGTATTTCCCCTTTCCATTTTCTCTCTCCCTGCGTAGGGGGTTTGGTCAGGGGAACGGGATAATGGGATGATTCCAGTGGAGTCTTTATTTCTGCTGAAAGCAGGGCAGATAGCTACAATCAAAAGTCAAGCACTGATATTTCCAGCAACATCACTATTTTCCAACAGTTGACTCAACAGCTCAGCAGGCATTTTTAGTGCCATCTTGCCAGGTATGTGATTTATACTTGATAAGTCATTTGGATCTTGGCCTCCCACTCCACTGCTGTCAGAATGTGGAGACTGCCTAGAGCAGCAGATTGCTCAGATCCTAGAGGGAGAGGAGTGATTCCCATCCTTCAACAGGCCATTAAAGAAGCAGCCCCATCTGGTAGACTCTGTATCTCTCTATGTTCCTGTAGGAAGCAGGATGGGAGGACATTAGCTTGGTAGCAAAATTAATGAGGATTTACTGAGGCAAACGGGCCTTTCAGTGGTAATTGAACATAATTGAACATAATTCAATGACAATTCAACATAACTAGAAATGTGTTCTTTTGCCTCAGAAATACAATAAAATTTTTAAATGAGCCAAAATTACAATAAAATTCTTATCCTTACAACTGAATATGTATGTTTAAAGAATACGTTTATAGCCTTCTCTTCTTTCCTGGCCTCTTCACAGGAGGGGCTGACTGTAGCCCTGTGCCCCAGGAAGCGTGGCCTTCAGGCCACCCGCCCTAGGCTGCCTGGCCTAAATGCTACTCCACATGGCTGGTTCCTGGTGCTCGGTAGGAACCCAGATTTACCTCTCTCTCTTAAATAAAGCTCTCGATCTCCTATGATTTCTCTCACTGAATAAGGCTTAAAATGTAAAAAAAAAAAAAAATGCTTATATTGTATAAATTTTTCTATTGATTTGCATACCAAATGAAACATGTATTATAAAATATATTTAATAATGGATTAGAATCTCCTTCTATATTTGACTACAGAAGGCTATTAGTCAAATGGAAAGATTTCGTAAATGGGATTTTTAAATTATCAAGAATAAAAATAACTCCAGGAGACTCGAGAAAGGGTTAAAATTTCTGAATGCTAACAGAATGCCTAAAAAGTAGGTTAACTTTGCCATGTAAGGATAAAATTAATTATTTTGTCTTATTTTGTGTCTATATTTTTATAATGATGCACCAATTCTTTTCAGAAAGTGTTAGAAAAAGTTGAAAATTAAGAATCTTTCAGGCACCACTGATTAAATTTATTGTTGGGAATGAAGAACAAACATCTGAGAGATTACAAAATTCTCACTTTGTTTTTCATGAGATGGTGCTAAGGGGGAAATAGCTAAATTATTACTATTTATTTTTTTTAACTTTTATTCAATAAATATAAATTTCCAAAGTACAACTTTTGAATTATAGCGGCTTTTCCACCATAAGCCCCCTCCCACCCGCAACCATCCCATCTTCCACTCCCTCTCCCATCCCATTCTTCATCAAGATTCATTTTCAATTATTTTTATATACAGAAGATCAATTTAGTATATACTGAGTAAAGATTTCAACAGACTGCACCCACAAAGACACACAAAGTATAGAGTACTGTTTGGGTAGTAGTTTTACCATTAATTCACATAGTACAACACATTAAGGATAGAGGTCCTACATGGAGAGCAGTTGCACAGTGACTGCCGTTGTTGA
Organism: Oryctolagus cuniculus; assembly: GCF_964237555.1. NCBI lineage: Eukaryota > Metazoa > Chordata > Mammalia > Lagomorpha > Leporidae > Oryctolagus > Oryctolagus cuniculus. Next base: position 35,323,343 of record NC_091435.1, read on the forward strand.
TTTAACAATTGACACTCTTATTTATGACATAGTAATCACTTGAGGCTCTTGTCATGAGCTGCCAAGGCTATGGAAGCTTCTTAAATTCACCAACTGCGATCTTGTTTAGACAAGGCCATATTCAAAGTGGAAGTTCTCTCCTCCCTTCAGAGAAAGGTACTGCCTTCTTTGATGGCCCATTCTTTCCTTGGGATCTCACTCAGAGAGATCTTTCATTTAGGTCATTTTTTTTTTGTCACAGCTTTCCATGCCTGAAATAGTCTCATGGGCTTATTAGCCAATTCCAAATGCCTTAAGGGCTGATTCTGAGGCCAGAGTGCTGTTTAGGGCTTTTGCCATTCTATGAGTCTGCTGTGTATCCTGCTTCCCATGTAGAATCATTCTCTCCTTCTTAATTCTATCAATTATTATTTGCAGACACTGGTCTTATTTATGTAATCCCTTTGACACTTACTCCTATATTTTTAATCAATTATAAACTGAAACTAATCACTTTAACAAGTAAGATGGCATTGGTACATGTCACCTTGATGGGATTGAATTGGAATCCCTGGCACATTTCTAGCTCTACCATTAGGGGTAAGTCTGAGTGAGCATGTGCCGAACTGTACTTCTCCTCCCTCTCTTATTCCGACTCTTATATTTAACAGAGATCATTTTCAGTTAAATTTAAATGCCTAAGAATAACTGTGTACTAATTAAAGAGTTCAACCAATGGTGTTAAGTAGAACAACAAAATACTAAAAGGAATAAAATAGTAAGTTTTTCCTCGACAGCCAGGACAAGGGCTGATCAAGTCATTGAAACTCACAGAAGAGTTTAGAAAAGTAGCAGTATATAAAATCAATGCACAAATTCAACAGCCTTTGTATACATAGGCAATGCCACGGCTGAGAAAGAACTGCTAAGATCAATCCCATTCACAATAGCTACAAAATCAGTCAAAAAAAAAATACCTTGGAATAAACTTAACCAAGGACGTTAAAGATCTCTACGATGAGAATTACAAAATCTTAAAGTAAGAAATAGAAGACGATACCAAAAAATGGAAAAATCGTCCATGCTTATGGATTGGAAGATAAATATCATCAAAATGTCCATTCTCCCAAAAGCAATTTGCAGATTCAATGTTATACCAATCAAAATACCAGATATTCTTTCTCAGAGCTGGAAAAAATGATACTGAAATTCATATGGAGGCACAGGAGACCTCGATGAGCTAAAGCAATCTTGTACAACAAAAACAAAGCTGGAGGCATCACAATACCAGATTTCAGGACATACTTCAGGACAGTTGTAATCAAAACAGCATGGTACTGGTACAGAAACAGATGGATAGACCAATGGGACAAAATAGAAACACCAGAAATCAACCCACACATCTACAGCCAACTTATATTTGATCAAGGATCTAAAACCAATTCCTGGAGCAAGGACAGTCTATTCAACAAATGGTGCTGGGAAACCTGGATTTCTAAATGCAGAAGCATGAAGCAAGACCCCTACCTTACACCTTATATAAAAATCCACTCAACATGGATTAAAGATCTAAATCAATGACCCGACACCATCAAATTATTAGAGAACATTGGAGAAACCCTGCAATATATAGGCACAGGCAAAGACTTCTTGGAAAAGACCCCAGAGGCAAAGGCAATCAAAGCCAGAATTAACAATTGTGATAACATCAAATTGAGAAGTTTCTGTAATGCAAAAAAACAGTCAGGAAAGTGAAGAGGCAACCAACAGAATGGGAAAAAACATTTGCAAATTTTGTAAATTATTACTATTTCTAAAGAAAGCAGCACAGTATTTATTCTACCTTATCATTTCTAGGTTCCAACACAGCTAATATTGAATCAGATGTCAAGCTCCACAGCTCTGTGTTCTGCTGTCCATGTTTGCTGCCTCTTCAACACTGTCTGCTTTGGAAAAATCTCCATTAACTCTTCATGGTATTTATTTTACTAGATTTCAAACCATGAATCATCATTTGACCAGCCTCAGTTGCATTACTGATTTGAGATCTGATTATCTGTTTTCAATCTGGTCCTCTGACATGTTGCATTGACATTGTCACTTACAACTCCATGCTTTTTAACTCCAAGTCTTGTACTCGCCAATCACCCAAGGGAGCTTCTCGGCTAATAGCTTCATATGTGGTAACAGGGAAGAATGTAAAACTCATGCCAGTGTTTTTATTTTGCCTTAATGACTGTGTGAGCAAGTAAATGGGAAAACGATGCTCCTAAAGTCTTGCTTTTAGTAGAAAGTTTAATGCTGTAATATAGGAAGTATCTCAAGGGATGGTCTATGTTTAAGTTAGCAGCAGCAGAAGTATTTCTCTTTCTATCAGACACACAAAAAACTAAAACACCATCATTTCCAGCAGCAAGGAGGAATCCAGTTGTCAGAAGATCACTGTGCAAACATAGTTCAGATCTAGACATGAGCTGCACAGCCCTGTACACCTATAAGGATAAATTAGTGAAATTTAAGATCAGTAAATGTATATCTGGAATGAGTAATAAGGGGACTGATAAAAGACTTTTCAGTAAAGGAGGAGAAGTTCTGAGGCATCAATGACTGATACGCAGTCACTGGAACAAGGACAAACTATATGCAGATTATTTTATACACATTGGCTAAAAGTCCTCTGCCATTTCTCTAATAAATAGCTGCCATGGTTTTGTACCAGAATTCCATAGTACATCTGTTATAAACTTAGTATATAATTATACTTAGATTCATGGCACAGTAAATTGTTGGATTCAACCATCTTCCCTTTTTTAACTTTTATTTAATAAATATAAATTTCCAAAGTACATTTTATGGATTACAATGGCTTTTTCCCCCCATAACTTCCCTCCCACCCACAACCCTCCCATCTCTTGCTCTCTCTCCCATTCCATTCACATCAAGATTCATTTTGAATTCTCTTTATATATAGAAGATCATTTTAGTATATATTAAGTAAAGATTTCAACATTTTGTACCCACACAGAAACACAAAGTGTAAAATACTGTTTGAGTACTAGTTATAGCATTAATTCACATTGTATAACACATTAAGGACAGAGATCCTACATGAGGAGTAAGCACAGTGACTCCTGTTGTTGACTTCACAAATTGATACTCTTGTTTATGGCGTCAGTAATCACCCTAGGCTCTTGTCATGAGTTGCCAAGGCTATGGAAGCATTTTGAGTTCACCAACTCTGATCTTATTTAGACAAAGTCATAGTCAAAGTGGAAGTTCTCTCCTCCCTTCAGAGAAAGGTACCTCCTTTTTTGATGGCCCTGTTCTTTCCACTGGGATCTCACTCGCAGAGATCTTTCATTTAGGTGTTTGTGTGGTTTTTTTTTTTTTTTTTTTTTTTTTTTTTTTTGCCAGAGTGTCTTGGCTTTCCATGCCTAAAATACTCTCATGGGCTCTTCAGCCAGATTCGAATGCCTTAAGGGCTGATTCTGAGGCCAGAGTGCTGTTTAGGGCATTTGCCATTCTATGAGTCGGTTGTGTATCATTGAGATGGGGAGGAGCTTGCTTTTTTTTTTTTTCATCATATTACTATCATTATAGAAAGTAACCAAGAAACCCTAGAAGGCTAAAACACTGTGAACACAGTGATGGTAGCTCCAGGTACACCGTTTGGGTTATGATTTGGGTGGCAAAGAGCTTGGGCATTTGAGTAAGATTTTTGGGGTTAGGACAATGCCCCATTGCTTTGCTTTGTCATTTGTTGGGAAGAATTATCATCTATCATTGCATGTTCTTTTCCTATATATTTTTATAAATACATTGGGGAGATCCAAAATCTACCTCTTTGTAGCTACCATCTCCCTAGATGCTTTTGCTTTTGAAAAAGAGAAATGATGCTAATTAATACATAATATTTGTTATCTCAATAAAATATCATCCTGGTTATTTTAGGAAACCTTTTTGGGAAAGGGGAGGGCAAAGTTTGGAAACCAGATAATGGTGGAGATTTTATGGCAAATACATGTGTGCATGTATGCCTGTGTGCTGCCTTTGAAAGATAAGAGTCTAGAGCCTTCTGCTGAATGAATCACAGGACCTAGGGGATGGCCGTTTTGTGTCTGAGTCCTCAAATCAGCTTTCTCATGGGGCAAAAGCCTAGGTCAAGAAGACCCTGCTGTGCTGAGCCACTTTGTACACAGTGTCCTCTACGGGCACATATACATCACAGTCACAGCCTTTCCTAAATAATGACAGAAGAGGCTCTGTTTTAAACTTGTGAGTTTCTTTATAAGTATGCATGAATTTCAAAAAATTTTATACCAAAATAAACATCTTTCAGTTTCATTTTTCCACAAACTTATGTTGATCTATCAACTTTATAGCTTAGTGTTTCAGTTTCTATATGCAGGTGTCACACATTTTATAATGAAAATGTCCTTAACATAAACTCTAGTTCAGCTAGAAGATAGTCAAATATGAGGCAAAAAAAACCCAAGAAAATTAATATTATTATGCATATGTGGTAAGAGAATATAAAAGACTGATACTGTTATTGGAAGAGCTTATAAAATAAGATATCCAGTAGAATAAATCACCCATAAATGACCGTGTATTTCCAATGCTATGGAGATTTAGATTAGTCTTTTCTTAGTTTTGTTTATCCTTTAAATAGTAATAGAGGTAATTTTCTGTTGAATTAAAATAAGCTGTTGGCACTTCTCCACGGATCATAGTACACTTTAATAATAAGGCCCATTATTGTTAACAGGAGAGAGTGATTCTATCAGATGATAAAACTGATGCCTCCCTTGGTGCTCATTTATAGTGGTTAAATGGGATTTAGTGAATTGTTAACAAACTGAAAATAATATGTATAGATGTATTTTATCACCACTTTTAAAATAAAATATTTTTGTAATTTGAATTTCTAATATTTTAATCCTCTCTAATTTATATATTATCATTTTTTCAGTAATTGATCCAAGAATTAATGAACAAGGTTGAAATGGGGTAGCTTTTGATGAATAAAGAACCTAAAAATGCCTAGCATTATACTAAAGTGGAATGTCACACCAAAACCATGTAGTGAGCTTTTATCAATGGCCTGAAAACAGTGGTAGAAAATGTATTTGTTGTGGGACACATGCTTGATGAAGTAGCTAAGATGCCATAAGGAATGCCTGGAGTACCTTGGTTCAAATCCTGACTTCACATTTGATTCGAATTTCCTGCTAATGCCAACCATGGAGGCAGCAGTAATGGCTCAAGATGGCTCAAATACTAGAGTACCTGTCACTCAATTTGGGAGACCCAGATTGGGTTCTAAGGTTCTGGTATCAGCCTGGCCCAATCTTGAATGTTGCAGACACTTAAGGAGAGAACCAGCAAGTAGGAAGTCTCTGTCTCTTTCTGCCTTTCAAATATAAATAAATAATTTTTCAAAAATATTTTTAGAAATGATTCATGTATCTTAAAGAGACATGAACAAGTTATCTTTTAAAGCATTCCTGGTGAATTTGGAGTGCAATCATTTCATGGCCATGTTTGAATCCACGCCAAGAGAGTATGCCTAAGTTACTGTGGTATAGTTTGTGATGTTGTTATAATGACAAAGTTTTTACTTTTCATGATAAATGTAATGCATGTAAAAAAAGACATTTATTTGGTAAAAAAGCATATAAGCAACAAAAAGGTTATTAAGTAAATAATATTACATGTCCCTCTTCCTCATTCTCATTTTTAGAGGTAGACAGCTTTAACCATTGCTGAATCCATGCAACTGATTGTCTATATTTGTCTATATGTCTGTATTTATTCTTTATAACATTTATGCATTATCGTTTGCTTTTCTGTCAAAAATTATGAAGTATCTTTACTGCTCTCTCCAAATCTTAAATTTCATGTATTATTTTAATATTTGTTTGTTATAATTTGTAACAACATTGAGTTTTTGCTCCATTAATTCAAATTTAATTTAATTTTAAAGATTTATTTATTCATAGGAAAGACAGAATTATAGGGAAAAAGAGGGAAAGACAGGGAGAGAGATCTATCTGCTGGTTCACTCCACAAATGGCCATAACAGCTGGGTCTGGGCCAGGCTTAAGCCAGGAGCCAGGGATTTTTTCCAGGTCTCCCATGTGGGTGACAGGGACACAAGGACTTTGGACATCATCTGCTACTTTCCCAGGCACATTAGCAGGGAGCTGGATTAGAAGTGGAGCAGCTGATACCCAAACCAGTTGTGCATATGGGATGCCAGCATCAGAGGCGATAGCTTAACCTACTACACCACAGCAGTGGCACCTGCTCCATTAATTTTAAACAAACTTTTTTCCCCTACTTTTACACTTAAGTAATCACCTTAACTTTCTTCCTTATACTTCTACACCATCAAAGTTTATAGTAGTCCATTCTGTTCCTGTAATTAATTCTTCCGTTCTTTGCTTATAGATAGTGATAATTAAAATTCAATAAACTCTGATTTCAATTTTATGTTTATTTACATGCCATTCACTGCAACTAAATAGAGTGATTGGATCTGAGGGGAAATCACAGTATCCTGTGTGCATTCAAAGAAAATGCTGCAAGTTTCAAGGTCAGATTTATTTTATCCTTTCAAGTGCGCAAAATCATTCTTGATTTGGGAGATGAAAGTCTCTAACACTCAGTAAAATTAATAACATTTTTCTTTCTCATGGCAGCAAGCAATATTGAAAATGAAAACCACTTATTTAAAAGAAGTCACAGTAAGATCTATTTATTCCCACTCCAGAGAAAATACAATGCATTTTGTAATGAGGAATGAGAAGAATAAAAAAAAAAATGGAGAATTCATGTGAAACATTGTCTTCTTTTCAAACATTAGGCTTGGATTCTTTTTAAATTTTCTACTAAAGAATAGAGAGAGATTTTCACAGTGATACTACCTCAAATGAAGACTGAGAGCTGTTGTTGGGCATCATCATGGCTCATCACTGATGCTCCAAGGAATAATAAAAGAAGTTAAAATAATTGCTCTGTGTTGGCAGAATTGACTGATTGACCTTCCAAAGCTCAGTTTGAAGATGAATATGTTGGTCTCCCTTTAAGACCCAGTGAGCTTTGCCACTTGGTGTTCCTCCTAAACAATGGGTTGTAATGAATACAGATAAGATGATGACTTAACTTGGCATTCGTAGCCCTACCTGTCCAGTTTAGCCTTTTCCAAGTACTTCTTGAGTTTGTTTGACTATGGAACTCAGTGGAATGTGGCTGGAAGTGATGGAACAACTTCTAGGACAGTCCCCTAAAATATCCTGCACATTCTTTTCCATTGTCTGTGCCTCTGTAAAGCAAGGACTCTGAACTTACAGACTCACAGGATGGAAGGGGCACGGTTCTGGGCTGCCCTTCTATTTGCAGTAAAGTACACAGAAGAGCGATTTTCCAGCACTCACATGTGATAAAATGAAGAAAAGGACTTTCACTGTGTTGAAAGTCATGAGATTCTAGGGTTTATTAGAGTGGGAAAAGTTAGCCCATCCTGACTCTTACCCCATTGTTTTATGTCATTGCTGTTTTTGATGTTTTGAAAATCCTATTGCATTGTGTATTTTAAAATAATCAAACTAAGGAATTGCCTCCTCAGGTGACTTAAACTTGATTTTAATGCCAGTATAATTTATTGCACATCTGGGCAAAGTCTTTCTTGTGCAGGATTGTTCTGGAGTCTATAAAAGCTTTTATTTTTTGCTGTTGATAAAATTATATTTTGATTTCTTCACTTTGCAAAGAAAGTCCATTTTCTTAATCATAAAGACTGTTTTGTAGCATTTATTTCATTCCTGTAGACATACTTCCCTCAGCCCTTGATTATAGTTCATAATATTTAACTATAATTTAGGCGATTTACTTCTTAACTTTTCTGTCTGTTGCGTAGCTGTCATTCCAGTTTCCTTTCCAAACATTAGATCCACGATTCCTTACTTATTATGATTTCTTCTTGTGACACTCCTTGTGCATTTTCCAAAATATTATCCTTTAGTTATATTTTAAAAGAAATTCTCAAGAGGGATTGAAGTTTTGACTCATATTTATAAAGCTTTTCATAATTTCTCTTCACAAATTTGAAAGGCTTGCAGAGATACAAAATTCTAGACTCAAAATCATTTCTCTCAGATCTTAGATAGCACTGTTCTGGAATCTCCACTGGTAATCTCTTGCCTATTATATTCTAAGTTTACCTTCTTTTGGATGTAATCTGCTCTTGCTCTCTAAGTTTTCTGATCTCATAAGCGTTAAGTGACATTAAAATTCACGGTGATGTGTTCTTGTTGGATATCTAAAGGTTTACTCTGCTTGGCACTTAGCAAGGTCTTTTGACCTGAAAGCTCATTTCCTCAGCTCTGGAAAATCCTATTTTTCTTGAATCACTTCCTCAATTCCATATTTTCAGTCCCTCTCATAGCCCTAGTACCATCCAGAATATACCCTAAATATGTTCAATATCCTGATATGGCGCCTCATGTCTCATTTTTTTCCTATAAATTCATGTTATTCTTTACAATGTGATATTACCTCCTCAGAAAACGTTTTCTGGGAGGGTAGGAAATGGGTGCAGCAGTGAAGATACCCCTTGGGATTCCCACATTGTCTCTCATGGTCCCTGGGTTTGTGTCCTAGCTTTGCTTCTGATACAACTTCTTGCTAATGTGCTCCTGGTGGGGGCGGGTGGTGGTGGCAGTAGACAAAGGCCTGCTTTGCTAGGTTCCTGCTACCAATGTTGGAGACCTGGACTGAGTTACAGGTTCCTCACTTCAGCTTGGTGTGTCCCTGGTTACTGTGGGCATTTGGAAAGTGAATCAGTAGATAGAAGTTCTCTCTCCCAGTCTGCCTTTCAAATAAATTAAAAAATGAATAAAAATTTAAAAAATCACTTTTCCTCTACAATATTTAAGCCTCTTACTGTAGAGATAAAGCATAAAGACATGTATGCCTGTGGAAAAGGATTATTATATCACTAGGTTATGCATTAGAATATCTTGAAGCTGTACAAACTCTTTTGAGAATTGGTAAAACACCACCAGATGTATCATATAGAGAAAATGGGAAAGCATATAGACCCTTAGATCATCTCTTTCTTCTATAAATCTCATACTGAATATTGATTCTCAAAATATGCCCCCAATATTCAGAGATTTTTAATGAAAAGTTTCTAATCTTACACCTCTGATATGAATATCTCCCAGGTAACAATTTTTCAGTCTTGATATACACCTGCATCTATTAGTTTCTTAATTTTATCTCAAAGATAGACTGTCGCTCCCCCATTCGCGGAGGAATGACACAGGACCCTGCGCTGTTCTTTCCTCTGCTCGGCCCTTCCCAGGTTTGCTGCTGGTCCTTCCTGGGTTGGCTGCTGACCCCTCCACCTCCGTGGAAGGGCGGTTCCCCCTAGCCACTTTCCCCACTTCTGCGGAGGAGCGGCACACCGCTGGCCGGCTCTCTCAGGGGGCCGCTCAGGTGTTATCCGGATGTTCCTTGTGCATGTTGTCTCTCTCCTCCTTTATAGTCCTCTTCCACCAATCCCAACTCTGCTACCCACACGCCAAGCACGCTGCTCTCCTCCAATCAGGAGCAGGATCAGCTCCTGCAGCTTATCAGTCAAATTGGCGAGAGGCAGCTGCGTAGAAGTTTACTCCTCCCCAGCGCCATATTGTGGGAGAGCAGATGCATAGAATAAGTCTTAATTCCAGTAACTTAGTCTAGTCTCAGTTGCTCCCCACAGACAATATGTTTCTATGGGATTGGAAACATGTCTTACCACATTTGTATTTTCCTGTAGACTCCAGTTTCAAACATAGGTGATAGAGCAAGAGTGAGAACGAGAGGAAGAAGGAAGGAAGAAAGAAAGGAAGGGAAGGAAGGAAGGGAAGGGGAGGGGAGGGAAGGGGAGGGGAGGGAAAAGGAGAGGGAGGAAGGGAGGGAGGGAGGAATTAAACAGAACAAACTCTAGGTAACTCTGAGAAAGAAGAACTATTATCCACACTGCATTTCTGCAGCGGGTTTCTACTAAATCAAAAGGTTCTAAACTTTCCCATTATGTTTTAACATAAATGGCTATAGCTACAAAAATTATCAATATTATATCATCGTTGGGTAACGTGAATGATATCATGAACAAAAACTGATTTTTCAGGAATGTCTGCAGCACTGATATTGCACAAAGTTAGTACTTAGCTGTCAGGGTTGTGGTGCAAGCAAGATACATGGGAAACAAAGAAACATTTGCTTTCGGCAGGTGTGTGTGTGTGTGTGTGTGTAGGCACGCACACACGTACATGGGTGAATATATGCTTTCAAATATCTGGCTTCCTCTGATTGAACAAGGGCTGTGATGGAAGGTATATGGATCTTTAATAAACATTTGGAATTGATTAGCTAAGAACACAATTCATCTTCTTTCAAGTCCATATTATAGCCACTTCCAAATTTCAAGATAATATTCTAATGAGTTTCTACATTATGCTTCTGTGAGATAAAATACTGAATCATTAGATAGAAAATAGAAGGATGACATCATTTTCATCAGCCTGGGCTTATATAGAAATTCTATCCAGGTCAAGTTTCTCAGGTTCACAGACTGCAGAAACACCTGTTTATTAACAAGTGTGCAAGTGATATGCAAAATTTAGAAGGCAAACAGACCGAAAAACAATCACAAATTGAAATATTCTTTTTATTAACTGGTATTTAATCAAAAGACAAGCCCTTAGTTTTATAAAGCAAGAACTATTTATACTTATTAGCCACAAAATATGTGTATAATGGCTCTAGAAAAAAGAAACTCAAAAATTCTTATTTACATGCATTATAGATGAGAATATAAAGCCTGTCTATAAATCAGGTTTTGAATTTTACTATAATTGTGCTTTTCAAAGTAGATAATTAAATTGCTATGTCTTTGGGAAAAGGTCAGCCTGTTGGGATAGTACAGATTAATCTCTCTAGGGCATTTGCTCTTAATAACCATGAATCGTTGTTTCATAAGCTTGAAGGCTTGGCGAGATTCCATCCAGCCTAAAATACGTTCAAAATGACAGGGATTCACTAAGAAGCATTCTAATAGTTTTATTTAATCACCAATTAACCTGCATAAGTACCTTTGTGTTATCATCCACTAGTTAACCTATGCTATGATCAGATATTTGGGAAAAAAAATGGGACTACGAATTTGAGTTTCTTTGTTCCTTCCTATATTTAGTTTGGTGTTCGTACTCTGAGCTAGATGTGGAAAACTAAAGACATGAACTCAGGTTCAGACAGAATAAAACTTGTAATTCCTTAAATTATTTTTGAATACCTATCACTTGATTTTATATTTCTATTATAATGTACTTGCTTTTCCTTCCTGGATACTAAGCTTTTTGGCAACATTCTCTGATTTATTTTTTGGGTAGTGGGATTATTTAAGTTTTCTCTTGTCCTGATATTTGAAGACAAGTATCTGTCCCTCATCCTAATGTCTTCAGATTATGAGACTGACGTGCTACCTACTGCGCTAATGAGGCTCCTAAAGTCTTTAATATGTATGATGACATCAACGACTTGGATTTCTAAGGAAAATGTGTTTAGGGTTTGGCATGGCAGCATTTAAGGGGAAGCAGCAGAAATGGAGGCTATTTTCTAGGAGAAAAGTCACAATTTTGTTTTACCTTTGTTTACAAGGTTCATAATAACAAAAACACGCTTGTAACTAGTTTCTTCTTTGGATTACTAAAGACTCTTCTTGGCTATCTCAGTTTGTTTTGGTTGCTATAATAAAATACCATGAAGTAGGTAGCTTCTCAATAACAGATATTTATTCTCACAGTTATGGAGGCTGGGAAATCCAACCTCAAACTACCAGATTTGTGTCCAGTGAGGACTTAATTTCTGCCTCCTAAGTGGCCATTTTCATGGTTCTTCATATGGTGGAAGGGGTGAGGGAACTCCCTGTAATCTCTTTTGCAAGAGCATTAATACCATTATGGGTGCTTTAACTTCATAACCCAATCACTTCCCAATATCACCCCCAGTGGAGTTTAGTATTTCAATATGTCTCTGGTAGAGACATATCCATTCGGCCCATTTTACTGGCAAACAAAATCACACTTTGGCTTTTAAAACAATTTTGTTAATCTTGATTTAATTATCTTTCTCTTGTGCATGAACTGTCAAATGCTATGTGTCATGAAATTTCAAAAATAAAGGGATGACCATTATTGGTAAGTGAATATATCAAAACATGTACTTTTTGGTAAATTATTCCCTAGTAGTACATCTTCTCTGAACCACAAATAAATCATACAACAAGATGTAGATGAATATTTTTTAATAACAATAGTAGTTGAATTCATCACTATTTCATATTTACTCTATTGTGTTCTTATTGTTAACAAGCCATTTTATCACCTGCTGACAGAATAATTTTTAAGTAAATATTTAGTACTTTTAGAAACCATATTCTTATTCATTTGCCAGTACTATACAACTATTCTAACTAAATGTTAAACATTTTAAGCATAAATTTATGACACTAATGGCCAGAAGCTATAGCTCCAAATAAACTGTTCAATTATAGTTTCACCTAGTTAGTATGATCCTGCACACTGCCAGCTACTTTCTTCTTGATGTTTTCTCAGAATTCATATCTTTCCATAATTAGTAAGATATTTGTTCTACATTTTGATTTAGTGACATCTCACAAATTCATCTGTACATGAAAAAATATTTCTAAAGTAAAATCTTGATTGTTTTCCATGGACTACAAAATACACACATATTATAAAACAATATAGTCATTAGTTTTGTCTTTCTATAAAAATATTTGTTTATTTATTTGAGAGGCAGAGGTACAGATAGAGAGAGGGAGAGACAGAAAAGTCTCCCATGTACTGGTTCACTTCCCAAAAGGACACAATGGCTGGAGTTGGGCTGATCCAAAGATAGGGGCCAGGAGATTCTTCCAGGTCTCCCATGTAGGTGCAGGGGCCCAAACACTTGGGCCATCTTCCACTCTTTTCCCAGGACATTAGCAGAGAGCTGGATTGGAAGAGAAGCAGCCAGGACATGGATCGGTGCCCATATGGGATACTGGTGTTGAAGGAGGATTCTTAACCTACTATACCACAGCACCACCCCTGGATGTATCTTGTTAAAATATATAAATGGTATCTAACTTTTAAGAAGGTTTGTAAATTTTTATGATCATCTATGTAATTATGTCTGATTTTAAAGAATTCCTACTTTTGTTTACTGCTTGTTTATTTAATGAGCTGAACAATCTCATTCATGCTAGCCTATCCTGTCTAAAAAGCTATGATACCCCAAGGCTGTTTGGATATGAAAATTAATTTTATTTCCTTGTTAGATCATTTAATACTGAGTCCTTTAAATCTCCCCCACTCTGTTCCAGATCATTTGTTCTTTTTACAATTAATAAAGTTATTAGCTTAGGAGTTATATTGTAAAATGTTTTCATCTGATGAAAGCAAACCACAAAATCATTTGTTGTTGTTATGTCCAAAATTCAGTTATTCTCCCTGAGGTAATCACTCTACCTTTAATTACGCTGCCTACAAAGGCTTACAATAGTTCCAGTTCTGAACAGAACACTCCTTAAAGCAATTCATCTCAAACTATTAAATGAAGAAATTAATGGTTCTGTCTACCATGGCTGTTTCTGGCAGATTACTTGAATAAGATAAAGTTTTGTGTGAAACACATTCTTTTCCTCTCATTCTTGACTTGCAATCTATCATGAAGTTTGATGACCTTTCCCCAACTCATCACTCTGATGAAACTTTCCCACTTGTACATAAAACTCTTGGCATTTGTTGTGATGTGCACAGTAGTTGGTGGATATATGTATGTGTGTGTGTGTGTGTGTGCATGTGTGTCTATAGAAAAGGGAGCTTGTTGCAGTAAATAGTGTCTTCAGGAATCAGATAGCAACACTGAAGTGTAGAGAAGCTAAAGAAATAATAAACTAACTTTTGGTCCCTGGCTATTACCTTGTCTGATACATACTGTGAACCTACTTTGTAGGTTCTTTGTCTTTTTGTCTGCTCCAACCTTGCAGAATGTAATGCTTTATCCATTTTAGTATTTTTTTTTTGTTCTAGTACCATTGGTTGAACTCTGTAATTAACACACAATTATTCTTAGGTGTTTAAATTTTAACTGAAAAGTGATCCCTGTTAGGAATTTGGAAAACATTATGCTGAGTGAAATAAGCCAATCCCAAAGGGACAAATACCACTTGTTCTCCCTGATAGGTGACAACTAACTAAGCACCAAAAAGGAAACCTGTTAAAGTGAAATGAACACTATGAGAAACGGTGACTTGATCAGCCCTCGCCCTGACTGTTGATGAGCAACTTAATATGTTATCCCTCTTAGTATTTTTTTTTGTTTGTTCTATTTAATCCTTTTGGTTGAATGCTGTAATCAATACACAATTCTTCTTAAGTGCTGAAACTTAACTGAAAAGTGATCGCTGTTAAATATAAGAGTGGGAATAAGAGAGGGAAGAGATGTGCAATTCGGGACATGCTCAAGCTGACTTACCTCAAACGGTAGAGTTAGAAAAATACCAGGGACTCCAATTCAATCCCATCAAGGTGGCATGTACCAATGCCATCTCACTAGTCCCAGTGATCAATTTCTGTTCACAATTGATCATAATGATAGGACTAAGAACCAAAGGGATCACATAAACAAGATTAGTGTCTACAAATACTAGCTGATCGAATAAAAAAGGGAGAGAATGCTCCAACATGGGAAGTGAGATACACAGCAGACCCATAGAATGGCAGATGTCCTAAACAGCACTCTGGCCTCAGAATCAGCCCTTAAGGCATGCGGATCTGGCTGAAAAGCCCATGAGACTATTTCAGGCATGGAAAGCCAAGACACTCTGGGGGAAAAAAAAAAAAAAAACCTAAATGAAAGATCTCCGCAAGTGAGATCCCAGTGGAAAGAACGGGTCATCAAAGAAGGAGGTACCTTTCTCTGAAGGGAGGAGAGAACTTGCACTTTGTCCATGGCCTTGTCTAAATATGATCAGAATCGGTGAACTCAAGGGGCTTCCATAGCCTTGGCAGCTCATGACAAGAGCCTAGGGTGATTACTGAGGCCATAAACAAAAGTGTCAATTTGTTAAGTCAACAACAGGGGTCACTGTGCACTTACTCCTCATGTAGGATCTTTGGCCTTAGTGTGCTGTACATGGAGATTTAATGCTATAACTAGTACTCAAACAGTATTTTTCACTTTATATTTGTGTGTGGGAGCAAACTGTTGAAATCTTTACTTAATGTATGCTAAACTGATCTTCTGTATATAAAGAGAATTGAAAATGAATCTTGATGTGAATGGAAGGGGAGAGGGAGTGGGTAAGGGGAGAGTTGCAGGTGGGAGGGACGTTATGGGGGGGAAGCCATTGTAATCCATAAGCTGTACTTTGCAAATTTATATTCATTAAATAAAAGTTAAAAAAAAAGAAAAAAGAAAAAGAAAAAAAAAGAAATTTGACAAATTTATTAACATTGAAATTGATGTAAACTATGAAAAGTTCAAATAATATTAGGGGATAATACTTTCATGTTATATAATTTATTTTTGAAAATGCATCTTTAACTATGGGATATTACATTTGGTTAAGTGGTAGATTCATATTGTTTTTTGTAGGATATTAGCAGTGCTGGCCATAATACATCACTTATTAAATATATGTGTAAGATATAATTATATGCATTGTATATATATTATCCCTTTTATTTTAATAACATTTTAAAGTGGGTAATGTTCTTTTTCATAATTGGCATATATGCATCCTTGTAAGTCTCGCTGAAATTTCTGTTGTCTTAGTGCTGCGGCAATTAGTAAATTCTTCTGTCTGACCTAATCGTTTAAGGGGGAAAAGGGAGTGAGGCTTGCCTTCATAAATAATACTCAGTATTTCAACTGAGAAAAATTCTGTAAAGAATAGATTCATATGATCACAGGCGTATATTAAAATGTTATGATTCCTATAAATTTGGGGTGGGGGACACTACTGTAAGGCACTGGTAAACAAGCAAAAGTTGGTAGAAATGCAATAGGGATATATTCTTGATAAAAATATATTTGGTGAGTCCATCAAACATGTAGTTAGAGTCCCCAAAGGAGAGAAGATAATGAGGGGAATATAAGAAATAATGACAATATTTTCTCCAAGTTGGTGAAAGTCAAATTGCTACAAATAAAGCAAAGAGAAAATTAGAAAATCAGATACATTAAAATCCTGGGCTGGCATTGTGACATAGTGTGTAAAGCTGTCACATGAAATGATGGCATCCTATATGGGTACCAGTTAATGTCCCGGCTGCTCCATTTCCATTCCAGCTCCCTGCTCATGGCCTGGGAAGGCAATAGAAGATGACCTAAGTGCTTGGGCCCCCACTACCCACCTTAGAAAACCCGGATGAATCTCATGGCTTCTGGCTTCAGCTGTTGCAGCAATTTGGGGAGTGAACCTGCAGATACAGGATTCTCATTCTCACTTTCTCTCTCCCATGGATTTTCCAATAAATAAAAAGGTAGTGAGAACAAAATACATGAATTATAGATTTCTCATCTGATAAAATGGAGGGAAAAATAGTAGAAAAACAGTCTAAAATACTGAGCAAAAAAGTGGAAACCTTTTTAAATGTTGAAAATAACCTTCAAGAAGGAAAATGAGATACAGACTTTTACAGACAGCTATAAACTAAGACAATTCATCAGAAGACAGCAGCACTACAAGAAATACTGTAGGAAATTCCTTAGGATACAGATAAATTATACCATATTAAAACCCGTATCTTCATGAGTGAACAAAAAGCACTGGCAATGGTAAATATGAGGGTAAATGTAATATATACTTTTCCTCTGAATTTCTCTCTATATAATTTCATTTAAAAAGAAGAAAACTTGTGCTATGTCATTCATAGAACTTTAACACCTAGGAGAACCAAAGCAAAGAGAATGAAGGAGGCAAAGTAATTGGAACCACACAGCTTCTAATTTCTTAAATTTTACATGAAGTGGTACAACATTAACACAAAGTAAACTGTGAGATGTTAAAGATACATATTTAAACTATTCAAGTAACCACTAGAAAATACTGCAAAGGGGTTTACCTAAACTAAATAGATAAATAAAAACAGAATTCTAAAACAATGCAATAAATATAATATGGTAGAAATCTTAGATTAAATGGATGAATGCTTGGGAAGAATTATTAACATACCAAAACTTATATCAGTAGAGAATTGCTGTTTATGCCACGTGGTAATGATCCTGTTGATGATGCACTGTGTGTGCTATGAATGTCCTATAAGATTATTTCTCCTGGTGACATCAGAATCGTCTTCATTTTTGAAGTAGGTCTACAATGCTCACATAATGATGAAATTGTCTAGAAATGTATTGTCAGAATGTGTCCCTATTTTACAGCCAACATATAATTGTATATAGATATAAAAGTTTTGCATAAAGTAAGCTACAACCAATGATGAATTCACTGTTGAATTCTATCAGTCAAAAGAAATAAAATACAACTCCTACACAAATGTTAACAAAATTAGCTGAAAAACCTTCCAATGTATTTAATAAAACATTAGTTTCCCTAATAACAAAACTGAAATCACTGCAAAGAAGGAAAACTACAAACCAACGTCCCTCATGAATATAGATGCCAAAAACCAAAATATCAGCAAAGGGAATTCAGCCATGTGTGTCAATTCAGTATGATGACTAAATGAGAAGTAATACCAGGATTGCAACGTTGACTTAACATTAAAAAAAGTGTCAATGTAACTTCATCATAACAGAATAGTAGGATCATCTCAATGAAGGAGACTAAAACTATTCAACGTCTACTTACCTGATATCTCTCAGCAAATAGGAACAGAACATCTTCAATTTGATGAAAGGAATATATACCTATAACTCACATATTTAAAGGTCAAAGACTTATTGCTTTTCTCATAAGATCGATGATGAGGCAAGTGGGTTCACCTGTCTCATATATAGACAAAAATATTGGAAGTCTTTCTCAATACAATAATGCAAGACAAAAAATACAAGACAATTAGATTAGAAACAAGATAGTAAAGCACACTTTATCAATGAATTTTATGCAGAACATAATATATCTATAAAACATGTACTGGAATTTAATAAGTGAATAAGCAAAGTCACAGAATACAAATTCAGTATAAAACCTAAGTTTACATTTACTAGCAAAAAATCAAAAATTAAGGTTTGAAATGCAAAAAGTATAGTATCATCAAGCACACACTAAATATTAAAAATACGTTTAACAAAAGTGTATAACTTTACACTGAATACTACAAAATATTTTTGGCAAAATATCAAAGGATGTCTAAACAAAGAAATGATTGTATAATAATAAATGAGATAAAATATTACTGCTCAATAAAAAATGTGAATCTGGTATAAATGGACAAAACATTTGACTTGATATTACATCAAAGAAAGTGCATAAATGTCCTATAAACACATGAAAAACTGCTCAAAATAATTAATCATCAAACAAAAGCAAATTAAAACCACTATGGGCCACTATTGCCAGCCACTGGTATGACAAAAATTCAAAAAAATGAAAAAACATGATTTGTTGAGGCTGATGAGCAGCTAGAAATCTCACACACCATTTGTAGTATTTTAAAAAATGATAACAAATACCTGTGAAGAAGATCTGGCGATTTCTTACAAAGCAAAACATAAAATATGTGATGACCCTTGTCACTAAACCAGGAGAAGCAGTAGGTATATCTCTTGTTACCTATTTCTTATTTAGAATACATTTAAAATCACTGCTTTTAGGCAATGCTTTGCTTTTAAATTTCATGACAGTCCTCACAACACTTATTTCCATAAAACTTCACTGCTAGATGTTCCCTGATGATGTCAATGATGAGTTTGCTCCCTGAGACTCCTCTATGTCTTCCTGCCTAGTGATTTAATTGATGACTTTGATTACCTCTTTGGCATCCTGGCACCATGATTTCTTGACCTTCTTAAAGGGCAATGACCTATAATTAAAGTTGTCAACTGGCTAAGCCCCACCTCAGACCTAGCCTACAATTGGAACTTGAAATATTTCTCTGTGACTTAAAGTTCTTAAATTCTCTCTGCTTTCTGCTTTCATGTCTGCTTGAGGTTTTATTTTTTGACTCTGATCTGTGATCTATGATCCTTTAACATCTGCTCCTTTTCTTTTCTTCAGTAATTGAGGACTAACCAAGCCTGGAAACTGGAGACCTCGCATAATGTTTGTTAAATTGAAGTGAATCTAGTCACCTCTCTGGTTTAGCTGGGATTTGTCATCCAAAGAGTCCCTTTATTATACCCCAGAATCATAAATGCCTTCTGCCTAGATGCTTAATCAAGCATCTGTGGGGTTTCCTCTGCATTCTTTTCTACCTTGATGTTTAAAATCCATACACGTGACTGATTATAAATAATCACTGTAGCTAACCTCAGACAACTCTTCCTGTAACTCAACGGTTATATTTATCTTGTGTTCCTTTCTCACTCTATCATCCGCAATAGCTATTCCAGTTTTTTAATGTCTTCAAACTCTTGTTCCTACCCTTTTCTCTTCAGAGTAAAATATTGATTTTCTGCATTAAAGCATAATATTTTACATGCTTGGACCCTTTTTGGAAATAATATTCTAAATTTCTATCCCCTGGCCTTCCAAATTAAAAAAAAAAAGTTTTATTTTCATTTTTATTTGAAAGGCAGAGAGATAGAGAGAATTCTCTCATCCATGGTTCACTCTCCGGATGTCCAGAGCTGGGCCAGGCTAAAATCAAGAGCCAGAAACTATCTGGTCTCCCACATGGATAATAGGGACTCAAGTACTTGAGCCATCACGTGCTACCTCCCAAGATGTGCATTAGCAGGAATCTGGATTGGTAGTGAAGCCAGAACTTAAATTAGGCACTCTGATAAGGAATGGAGATGTCCCAAAGCTGTATTTCAACTGAATGCCTGCCCCTTGATCCCTTTTTATATTGGCGTCCACAGAAGAACCAGTTTTATCAATAACTCTCCAGAACTTGAAAGCATTTTCAGTATCTTTGGCACTAACTCCATTCTCTCTTTCTGTAAGCTTCCTTGTATCTCCTGTTTTCAAAAACTAAATATTCATTTCTTCCTCAAAAAATAGTTTTCATTGTATTCCTAAGACTATTATCTCTAATGCATTAAAAGGCAAGTCTGCACTCACCATTTCTATTTCTTCAATTGTAAATTCCCAGCCCCCAAGCCCTAAACCACCATAAGTATCACCATGTTTGGTAAATGCTCTCAGAAGAGCACTTGTGTTCTTTCAGAAATACAAAGGCATTTTTTTCCATTTTGAAATGCCAAGATATGAGACACCCTCATTCCCCATTTCAAAGTTTCAGCATTGACATGGTTTCTAGGACCTTGCATTACAATAACTCTAATTCACCTTATATTTTGTCTTTGCATTATCTCTACTGATTTTCTTTTCCTTCCTTACTTCCTTCTCTTTCATATCACTCTTATTTTCGTAAGGGATAAGGGATAGCCACAGCAGCTCAGCTCACCTAATTCTCACACCTCTCTAAAAATAAATGAAATTATTTTCATGAAGAACTTATTTAAAATGCTAATTCAAGACTTATCATATATTTTGTTTTCTGATTGTTAAGATAATATTTCTGTCTATATATGTGATATGTATACACATATGTATATATTTAAAGCTAACAAGTTATTTTGTATGCTTGGCCATAACACTAAGGTAATTCAACTCTACAATATATTTATCTCAGATTGCTACCAGTGAAGTTCATTCTTCCTAACAACTGGGTCCCAGTTCTTCTGTGTCTCCATATTCCCTTATCCTGTTTCCTTTGTTCTACTTTGTTCACTTTTGGGAGATGTGTTAGTTCAAACTCATTGGAAAACATTTTAACTGGAAATTATAGAATCTCAGTGCTTAAAATAGAGCCTTTCCCTCTGTATCTCATGCATGCTTTTCTAGCACCATGGCCATTTCTGTTTATAATTATTACTGAACAACCCAAGAGATTTCTTCACTGTAGTTTTCCATCCCTTCCATCCAAATGTTTAGTAATGGAAACTAAAATATAAAGCTCCTTATTCAAAGCAAAGCTGTGCCACTTTCTCTTTGCTTTCCAACTCTTCTTTGCCAACTGTACATGGGTTAGAACCACATTCAGGTTACCTTCTGTTCAGTGAATTACAATTTCATTGATCCACCACATTAACTCTAAAATCTTCAAAATTTTTAAAATTCCCTATGAACTGGAATCACATTACTTCTCTTATTTTTATTCCTACACACCGTGCTCCTTTTGTCACATTGATATCGCTGTCCTGACACAGCGTGCCACCTTCTGTCAGCACACTTCCTTTAATGGGGTTTACTTCACTTCCATGGCTCTTCCCTTTTATCTCCACCCTTATTAGTTCTGTGTATTATTCATGGCCAAACTCTGGTCCTAATCCATCAGAGAACTGTGACCCAATTACTATATGTTCATATCTTCCCCCTTTCTATTAGCATTTACTAGGGCTATCACTAGGTATTTGAGCACATATTTTATTTTATTCATTCTATTCAACTAAATTTTAAACTGCCTGCTGCAAAGTGCATTATTAAATAAAATGACTTATTGACAGATGGGAAGTAGACTTATATTTTAATTGTACATTTACAGGACTTGAAATAGTATATATTCATTGTTTGCTGAATGCCAGATGCCATCCTAAATTCGTTTAATCCTCACATCCTCACTCTGCAGTTGCTGTTATTAAATCCATTTAATAAATGAGAACTGAGGTTCAAAGAGGTTAAATCTCCAAGGTCATATAGCTAATCAAAACCAGATATGTTTGATTGTAAAGCCCATAATCTGTCCTTTATACCTGGAAGATTCCAAATACTTGTGAAGTGAATCTTTAAATGAAAAGACAACTGAGTTGCTTTTGTATGATGTCAAATATTTATATATAATCCTCTATCTAACTTTTAGTTTGTACTCCTGAAATAATCCTCTTTTCTTCTGCTATTATGTATTGTCAGTGAATATCATTTCTCACCAAAAGTGCCAGAGCAACGTATGGAGTTCCACATAACTGAAGTTCAGTCAGTAAAGAAACCATAAGATTTCATGACTGGTAATAAGAAATTGTCAAGATGTCCTTGAAATTTTTATTTTGTAACAGCAAGCAAAAAGTATAAAAGCAGAAAATCTTGAGAGTTTGGTATTAATACTTGGATGGGATGAATACATTTCTAGTGTTTAGTAAGAAGGTCTTTTTAAAGGAACTGCTGTAATGTTCACCCAGAGAGAACCTTAGGAACAATAGCAAATGGAAATGAGTTTAAAGGAAGTCATGCAAAAACTTCCAATTACATTTGGTGCAAATTAAATGTGTTCCCACGCTTAGATTGAGAAAAAAGTGAGAGGACGTCATATGCCAGGAAAAAAAAAATGTAAGCAGCGAAAACAAAACAGACTGGGTCAGGGACATAGTAGTCTTTTTTGACCGCACAATCAAGAAATATTTATGAGAAAAATACATGAAAATAAACCATGTAGAATATAAGTAGTTTCACCATGGAATTATTAGGTTCAAAACCTTTCAAATCAGATGTCAGTAAATCTGAATGACATTTAACTCCAGACTCCTAAAAGGAAATGCAAAGAATGAACAAAAGAATTCAGAACTTTTTTGAGGCTATATTTGGCTAAGAAACCCCTGTAGGCTCTTTCTTAGAGTGGTTGGTATCATGCATTGCCATTGGAGCTTTATAAAAGAGCAAACTTTCTCTTTCCTTTTAGCTACTTGCCTATTGGGTTATTAGTGATTCTGCTTGAGTTCTCTTTGCTTTACCTTGGTTAAGAGTCTTAAGGTGTCTGGGTGAATACTGTATGTTTGGCTTGGAAACACTCCAGTTCGGAAGGCCTCAGGGGTCTTCTAACACCTGGAACATTTGCCTCACACTCGTGGTACCAGTGCACCTCACCAAATCCCCTCCCGCGTGTTGTTTCCAATGACTTCATGGCAATCAATCCAGACAAGGCGCGCTACTGATACCTATCATCCTCTAACATGGCCATCATTCTGATAATTGCAGTGGACTTTTTTTCTTCAAAAAGAAGAGAGGCTCAAGTTAGAAAGAGAAAAGCAACCTAACTGACATCAAGGGACTTTGAGGCAAACAGGAGCTTTATGAGAATAAGGAAAGAAACATGATAGAGATGACAAAAAGACGTATCTAGCTGTCAACAGTCTTACTTTAGTTCCACTGAGATCCATTAGCAGCTGTGAAGTGTGAAAATTAGGAGCTAAAGTACAGAGGATATTTTAAGACTGAGAATGCAATAAGCCTTCCCATGTCCCTATCACATTCCTTTTTTACTGCATTGAGCATGCTATTCATGGTATTTTTTTTTGAGCAATTTCTCAACAAATTCAGATGTTGCCCCAGAATTCTGATAAGGGACCTGACCTGGTTCAGTGTGATAGCATCAGGGCCCTTTTCCCCAAGAGACAGTTTCAAGGGTACAGGGAAGGAAACAGATGTTTTCCATCAGCCACTGATGCTGGAGAGCTCCCACCACTCCCTTGCTAGCCACATGCTCTAGGCTGTAAGCATACACTCCCTTCTTCTGCTTTCATAGACACGGCAGCAAGTAATAATTCAAATTCTGTCTTGTTGACACAGCTTGCTTCAGCTGTTCACATAGCAAATTGTTTGTTCCCTGAAACCGAAGACACAGCAGCTCTGTGGAGTGACTAAAAGGAGCTGTAGATTCCTGGATGTTTGCAGTCAAGGATGCTGCTGTGTGGGGTTCTAGAAACATGACACAAATTTGCTTACACTTTCAGTCCCAGCTATGTATGGGGTATATCCAGTGCTGAGTTAGCTAAAATGGGGCTCATGCATCGTTTTGTGAAACTTTCCTAAAGCCCCAGATTACTACCAGAGCAACGGATCAAATTCCTCTCTGAACAAAAAAATGCAATTTTTTTTTTTCAAATGAAGGAACAAATATAAAGCAACAAAGATAGTCATTGCTATCATGGGAGACATGAAATCAATCTCGTAGGTAAGTGGCATTGTCTTAACAGAGCCATTCCTAAACAATATATGTTTACATAATAGTAAGGGCCAAGCCATCCAAGTTATTTAGCACCAATTATTTTATTTCAGGTTTTCACCACCTAAAACCTGATTGGCACTGATATGTTCACAGGAGCGAGGGTTAGTGGCCAGAGAATTGACATGGAAAGTCACATGCCTGGTCTCATCACAGCTGCTTGGAAATTATATCACCTGAACAAATTCACTTTAAGGTATAATATATAATTTCCTTATCTACAGAGTAGATCTAAAGTATGTCAAAGACCTACTTAAGTTTTTAAATTCCATTTTATCTAAATTAATGCTCCATAATCAAAGCCACAAATCTGCGTTTGCAATCTAATCATCTTTCCAAATGATTACAAATATTTTTTCAAGCACAAAGTTCATATGCCTAATCTTCTCTGCTCTCTTCAAGGTGATACATGCACCGGGAAAACAGTCTTCTGCAAAATGGGAAATCTTATATAATCAACTCGCTTTCTTCCCAGTCGACTCTGACTGTTCACGTCCAGAACTTTCGACGTATTTCTGTTGGGGTTCTGACCTCAACATATCCATCTGTGCTCCCTCTTCTCCCTAGTCCTTTACAACACAGCTAGGATTAAGTTTAAAAAACTTGTTTTTTCCCTTTTCCTAAATATCATTTAATTCTTTTGTTGCCTATCAAGTCAACCTTAAGTTTTATCTACCTTGGGATGTTGCTGTGGCATAGCAAGTAAAGCTGCTGCCTCTCGCCCTGGCATTCCATATGTGTGCTGGTGTGAACCCCGACTGCTCCACTTCAGATCCAGCTCCTTGCTAATGCACCTGGGAAAGCAGCAGAAGGTGGCCCAAGTCCTTGGGCCTCTGTACCCAAGTCTTAGACCTGGAAGAAGCTCCTGGCTCCTGGCTCCTGGCTTGAGCCTGGCCCAGCCCCAACTGTTGCAGACGTCTGGAGAGTGAACCAGCATAACGAAGACCTCTCTCGCTGTCTCTCCCCCCACCTTTCTCTATTACTCTATCTTTCAAGTAAATAAATAAATATTTAAAAATAAATAAATAGGGGCCGGTGCTGTGGCGCAGTGGGTTAACGTCCTGACCTGAAGCACCGGCATCCTATAGGGACACCAGTTCTAGTTCTGCCTGGGCCTCTTCTGATCCAGCTCTCTGCTGTGGCCTGGGAAAGCAGTGGAAGATGGACCGAGTCCTTGGGCCCCTGCACCCGCATGGGAGACCCGGAAGAAGCTCCTGGCTCCTGGCTTCGAATCCACGCAGCTCCGGCCATTGCGGCCATCTGGGGTGTGAACCAGCAGATGGAAGACCTCTCTCTCTCTGTCTCTACCTCTCTCTCTAACTCTGACTTTCAAATAAATAAAACAATGTTTTAAACATAAATAAGGCCTTCACGTCCATGTGATCAAAGTAAATGTCCCAGAATGGTCCACTAGGGCCAGGTCAATTTCCTCACTGACTAGGATATACAGAGTGAATATCCCTTATGCCAAATTCTTAAATTCAGAAGCGTTTTGGGATAGGATCCAAGATGGTTGAGTAAGGTGCAGCCACACTGACTTCAGCTGCCCTGGGATATGAAAATAAAGTGGGGCTGACATTTCTGGGGTCTGACAGAAGTTTCCAGTGGAGAAGTGACAAAGAAATGAAGACTCCATGAGACACTAAGAAGGCAGGGCAGGGTCAGCGCTGTGGTCATCCACTCTGTACAGCAGCTGCCGGCCTGAGAAGCCTTCTTGCCAAAGGCAGGAAGAACTCGCCATGCACTGTGCACCCACAGTTTCAGGGGAGAGAATTCCACAGCAACCCACCGACTTTTACTCCAGGGTGGGGAGTTGACTGGGGTTTGAGCAATGGAATGGCTCTGAGAAGCAGAGCCACGTGGCCTCCCTCCCAATCCCATCCACGCAGAACACTGGACTCTGAATAGTTGTAGAGCAGATCTCTGCAATATTGCTACCAGAAATGAACAGAGCCGGAGTCAGGACAAATTGCAGAGCAGATAAATCCCGTACATCCTGAAACCGAGGGAGTTTGGGGGCATTAGCCCTGGAGCTGCATGATTCAGGGGAGCTTCCCCTTAGCTCCTGGGGAGTACCATCAGCAGCAGTCCATAAAAAATCTACCCCCACCCTGAGAGATCTGGGCAATGACCTACCCTGCAGCCTACACCACCAGAACTGTAACCATCAGTTCCAGCTTCCTCTATCCCTCTATACTCTGTCCGGGGGACCTAGGGAAGAACCTAGCTGCACTCCACCATTCAGGACTCATACCTGCCAGAGCAAAATCCCCTGTGTACCTTGTGGCCACCCAGTAGCACTGGAGCAGGGTTCATTTCATATCCCCCAGTACTGGCTGGGACTAGGGATGTTGGTGTTACAAGCCACAGTGCTAGCTGCTGTCTCCTGGTAGGATCTGAAGAAGAGCCCGTCAGCAACACATTGTCCTAGATTCTCAAGAACTGGTGTCCAGAGCACCAGCATCATGTAGGCTTACCAGTAAGATCAGGGGACAGCCACGTTTATTTCTCTTAGCACTAAGAGCTAGATCATAATCCCTATGGTAACTGACACTTAACTCTGTGGACAGAAGATCTACACCCTAGGAAACCCACATTCATTTCAGAGCCACACTCTATCCTTATGAAATGCAGCAAACTAGACCACTGAGTCACTTTGTCACTGTGTCACATTGATTAAAGCAAAATAATTCACCCACAGACCACACTTCAGGGCTCACCTAGAACCAAAAACAAAGAAACAAGCCAATTAACACCCAACATTCCATTGAATGTTCTAATGTTCCATTAGAAAACTCTTTTCTAATAAACCCTGCTATATAAAGAAGGGACTATTACTCCAGATATTCAGATGTGAACTTAGAGACACAGGAGACACAAAGAAGCAAGGTAGAATGACATCTCCAGAAGAACACAAAGATTCTCCAGATTTAAACACTGAACTGAAAGAAATCTATGAAATTCCAGAAACACAATTCGAAATAATAACTGTAAAGAATCTCAATGCAATGCAAGAGTTTACAAATAGATTAAGGAAATGAGGAAATCAACAAGTGACATGAGTGAAAATATTACTAAGGAGACAGATATCATTAAGAAGAACCAAATAGAAATTCTAGAGAGGAAATCTTCAATCAGTAAAATAAAAATATGATTGAGAGCTTTAACAACAGAACAGACTAACTAGGAGAAAGAATTTCTGACCTCAAGGACAAGACTTTTGAAATAACTCAATCAGGGGCTTGTGCTGTAGTATGGATGGTTAAAGCTTCTGTCTGCAGTGCTGGCAACCCATATAGGCACTGGTTCAAGTCCTAGTTGTACCACTTCTTATCCAGCTCCCTGGTAATGTGCCTGGGGAAGCAGCCGAAGATGGCCTACATCCTTGGGCCCCTGCACTCAACTGGCAGACCCAGAAGAAGCTGCAGGCACCTGGCTTTGGCCTGGTCCAGCCATGGACATTGAGGTCATTTGGGGAGTGTACCAGCAATTGGAAGTTCCCTACCCTTCCTCTCTCCTCCACTCCCCTCAATACTCTCCCCTCCCCTCTTTCTCCTTCCTTCCCTCCCTTTACTTTCTCCTCCCTTCCCTTCCCCCACCCTATTCTATATCTCTTTTCAAATAAATCAATCAATGTTAAAAAGAGAAATAACCCAATCACACGAAAATAAAGATAAAAGAATTAAAAAAGGAAGAAAGACTATGTTGAATGTGGCACACCATTAAATGACCAAATATTCATATTATATATAGGTTTTCCTGAAGGAGAGGAAAAGGAAAAAGTGATCTATTATGAAATTGGCTCATGTGATTTTAGATTTTGTACATTTAACATTTGTAATCCCAATTGTTCATTGGTGAGAGAAATTTGATTTTTTAAAAATATTAAGTTTATATACTGCAACTTTGTTAAACTCACTTAATTCTAGTTCTTCTCTGTAGGCTATTTGGGACTACACACATAAACAATTAAACTGTCTTTGAGTAGAGAATGGTATGATTTTCTTTTCTGATCTGGATGACTTTATTTTCATTGGCAGCCTTATTGCATAATCTGGGACACCCAGTATGATATTGGGTGGGAGTGAAGAGAGCAAATTTCCTTGTCTTGTTCCTCTTCATAGGTAAGAAGAGTAAGTCTTCATGTATCATACTGGCTATAGGTCCCTTGTCGTAACATTTGATCAGAATGAGGATATCATGCCTATTCCTAGTTTGTTGAGAGATTTTTCCACTTTTGAAACATGGGAATCTTTCAAATACTTTTTCTGCCTTTTCTGAAATAATCATGTTGCTTTTACTTCTGCTAATAGAATGACATTCATTGATTGATACTCAAATATTAAACCAGTGTTTCATTCACAGAATACACCCTACTTATTTGTGAAATATTACATATATTTCACTAATGTGTTGCTGAAATTAGTTTTACAATATATTAGTTTACAATATATATTGTGTGTGTGTATGTGTGTGAGTGTGTAGAAATAATACTGATCTAGGGCCAGCGCCGTGGCTCAATAGGCTAATCCTCTGCCTTGTGGCGCTGGCACACCGGGTTCTAGTCCCAGTCGGGGCACCGGATTCTCTCCCGGTTGCCCCTCTTCCAGGCCAGCTCTCTGCTGTGGCCAGGGACTGCAGTGGAGGATGGCCCAAGTGCTTGGGCCCTGCACCCCATGGGAGACCGGAATAAGCACCTGGCTCCTGCCTTCGGATCCGTGTGGGTCACCACTCTGTCAAAAAAATATAAAAAAGAAAAAAAAGAAAAAAAAATAAATAATACTGATCTATAATGTTGATTCTTCTAATGTCCTTGGTTTTGATATAAATGTAAATATGGCCTCCTAAAACAATGTAATTTAAGAAGTATTCTCGGGGCCAGCACTGTAGTACAGCAGGTTACTGCCCAGGCCTGAAGCGCCGGCATCCCATATGGGCACCAGTTCAAGACCCGGCTGCTCCACTTCTGATCCAGCTCTCTGCTATGGCCTGGGAAATCCGTGGAAGATGACCTAAGTACTTAGGCCCCTGCACCCGCATGGGAGACCTGGAAGAAGCTCCTGGTTCCTGGCTTTGGATTGGCGTAGCTTCAGCCGTTGCGGTCAGTTGGGGAGTGAACCATCGGATGGAAGACCTCTCTCTCTCTCTCTCTCTGCCTCTCCTCTCTCTATGTAACTCTGACTTTCAAATAAACAAATAAATAAATCTTTTTGTTTTTTAAAAAAAGAAGTATTCTCTTCTATTTTCAGACAAGATAGTGTAGAATTTGATTTTTTCTTGGAGTCTTTGGAAGATTTTACCAGTGAAACACTTTTACCTGTAATTTTCTTACATTGGAAGATTTGAAACTATTACTCCAAATATTTCAGCATTGTAGCAGTCTTTGGGTTATCTTTTTTCTTGGGTGAGCTCTGGCATTTCACATCTGCTTTGGTCAGTTTAGGCTGCTGCAACATGGTACTACAGACTAGGTGGCTTGTAAAGAACAGAAATTTCTTTTTTTTCCCCAAAGACTTATTTACTTATTTGAAATGTAGAGTTACAGAGAGGGGGTAGACACAGAGATATCTTCCATCCTCTGGTTCATTCCCCAAAGGCTACAAAACCAGGAGCCTGGAACTCCATCTGGAGCTCCCACGTGAGCAGTACGGGGTTAAGCACTTGGGCCATCTTCTGCAGACTTCCCAGGTGCATTATCAAGTATCTGAAAAGGAAGTGGGTCATCTTGTGCTCAACCTAGTGCTGCAATATCAGATAGTGGCATCATAAACAGTGCCTCAAACTGCTATGTCAGCTCTGAAAGTTATTTCTTTTTTTTTGTCTTTTCTTTTTTTTTTTTTTAGGATTGTTTATTTGAAAGAGTTACACAGAGAGAGGAGAGGCTGAGAGAGAGAGAGAGAGAGAGAGAGAGGTTCACTCTCCAGTTGGCCCAACGGCTGGAGCTGCATCAATCTGAAGCCAGGAGCCAGGAGCTTCTTCCAGGTCTCCCATGTGGGTGCAGGGGCCCAAGGACCGGGGCCATCATCCACTGCTTTCCCAGGCCAAAGCATAGAGCTGGATCGTAAGAGGCCAGAAATCTAGTTAGGCTGCCAGGATGGTTGGATTCCGGGGAGGTACTAATCCTATTCATGAGGATCCTACCCTTATGAACTAGGCTGCACTTCTAAATATCATAACATTAAATTAGGATTTAACACATGAATGAGTTTTAGGGGGATGCAAATATTCAGTTCAATTCAGTGTCTTTCCAAGAACTGATTTATTTCATCTAGCATTCTTCTTGCTGATCCCTTATTATCAGGTTAATGTCCAGAAACTCGGTCAGACAACTTCTTCTTCATTCCTAATGTTGGCATATATGACTTTCCCCTTTTTTGATCCATCACTCTAGAGGTTATGGTTACTATTACTTTCATGGAAGTTTTTGGTTGACTTTCTCTTCTTTTTGTTTTAAATGTATTTAATTCTGTCTTTAGCTTCTTTACTTCTTTCCTCCATTTAGTTATTATTTGCTTTTACTGTGTTTTTTCTGGTTTCTCGTAGAGTATATTTTTTTAAAGATTTATTTATTTATTTAACAGACAGTGAGAGGGAGAGACAGAGAGAAAGGTCTTCCATCTGCTGGTTCACTCCCCAAATAGCCTCAATGGCCGGAGCTGTGCCAATCCAAAGCCAGGAGCCAGGAGCTCTTCTTCTGGGTCTCCCACATGGGTGCAGGGGCCCAAGGACTTGGGCCATCTTCCACTGCTTTCCCAGGCCATAGCAGAGAGCTGGATCAAAAATGGAGCAGCCATGTCTTGAACTGGTGCCCATATGGGATGCCGGCGCTTCAGGCCTGGGAGTTAACCCGCTGTGCTATAGTGCTGACCCCCAGCATGCAATATTATAAATTACTCTTTGAGCACTGCTTTGAGTACATTCCACACATTTAGATATAGCTTTACTTTCACTCAGTTCATAATACTTTTAAACTTTACCTGGGAATTTTCACTTTGACCCATAGTAGTATGAATTATCTATTCATTTTTAGTTATTTGAAAGGCTGGGGTGGAGGAGGGAGGGAGGAAGGGAGGGAGGGAAACTCTCTTATCAACTGGTTCACGTTCCAAATGCCAACAGCAGGTGGGGCTGTGCCAAGTTAAAGCAGGAGCTTGGAATTCAATCTAGATCTCCATTTGGCTGGAGGGGCCCAAGTACTTTCTGCCTCCCAGGGTGTGCCTTAGCAGAAGGTTGAAATTAGAAACAGAGGCAATCAGAACACAAACCCTGTTACTCCAAAATGGGATATGGGCATCACAAACAATGTCTTCATTTCTACACCAAATGCCTGCTCCAGGAGTGCAAGTTTTGAAAATTGCAAATATTTGGGAACTTTTCAGACATCTTTCTGCTCTTGATTTCTAGTTTAATAACGTTATGGACAATTGAGTTCAGTTATGACCAGAAAATATACTTTGCATGGTATCTATATTTTTAATGCTTATTAGGATATGTTTTATGACCCTTAATATATGGGTTTTGGTGATATTCCAAATACACAAAATAAATACACATTTTACTGTTGTTACATGGGATATGATCAATGTTGTGATGATTGATAGAGCTGTTAAGATCTATAGCCTTGCAGACATTCCTCTATTCCTTGTGGAATGTACTTTTATGTCTACTTGTACTATCTATTGAAACAGGAATACTGAAGTCTTTTATTGTCTTTGTTATTTGGATACATTCTCCTTTCAGTTCTATGAGCTTTTATGTGTTTTGAAATTATATTGTGAAGTGAATACACATTTAGGATATGTTTTGTTGGAAATCTGGCTACGTTATTGTGCAATAAGCCTTTTCCCTCTTTAAATCTATTTTGTCTGACTTGAATATAGTTACTCCAATTTTATTTTCAATTGTGTTTTATAATACATATTTTCCCATGATTTTAGTTTTTTAGATTTATTTATTTATTAGACAGGCAGAGTTACAGGCAGAGAGAGAGAGAGAGAGAGAGAGAGAGAGAGAGAGGTCTTCATTTGCTGGTTCACTCCCTAAATTGCTGTAAGGCCCTAGCTGGTCCGATCTGAAGCCATTAGCCAGAAGCTTCCTTCTGGTCTCCTGCATCTATGCAGGGGCCAAAGCACATGGGCTGTCCTCCACTGCTCCCCACTCCCAGGCCATGAGCATAGAGCCAAATAGGAAGAGGAGCAGCCTGGACACAAATTGGTGCCCATATGGAATGCTGGCACTGCAGGCGGAGGCTTTAAATTATTATGCCACAGTGCCAGTCTCCATAATTTTATTTTTAACCTATCTGAACCTCCATTCAACCCAAATTCTTTGTAGATAGTATACATTTGTGTCTTACTTTTTAGATCAGTCTTACAACTTGTGACCTGTAAGTGATGTTTTATAGCACTAACACTTAATGTAATTACAGATGTATTTAGAATAAAATTACTATTCACTAGTTAGCTATTCAATTCAATCTTTGTTTCATTTTCTCACCTTTCTGCTGCTTTTAATGATAACTGAGCAGTTTTTGTGGCTCAGTATTAGCTCCTTTAGTTGCCTATTTAAATAATTTAGTGGCTGTCTTAAACATTCTACATTATCATTTATGTAGAGTCTATTCTCAAATAATTTAAAAACAACATATTTTTTCCTCTCCTATACTTTGTATTATTTAATATATTTAATTTTGCATGTACTATAAATATAAAAATTATAGTTATTTTTTATATAATTATCCTTAAGAACAAGAAAATTAAGCAAAATTAATTTTCTATTTATCTTTCAATACTATATATTTTTATGTAGATTATGGTTACTGTCAGGTATTACATTCTATTTATCTGGAAAATATCCTTTAATTTTCTGTTTTGTCTTAAAAGCATTATTTCTCTCTCAATTATGATATTTTCCTTAATATATATTTTTAGCTTCTTAGTCTTATCTTTCAGATTTATTGATTTTTCTGACTTGCATGGCTGCTGACAAAAAAGGTCTTTAAGTCCTAATTTTTCCTGTTTCATGTAGTAAGAAAATTCCCCTCCCAGCATTCTTCAAAATTTTTTACTTGTTTCTTTTTTTTCTTTTTTTTTAAAATTTTTTCCTTGTCTCTTGTATTCGGCCATTAGAATATGTTTTGCACAAATGTACTGAGCTTATTTTACAATTTGATTGCTATTATTAATTTTGCACAATTGTTGGCCATTGTCTTCTTCATGTATTTCTCCTGCTCTATTTTTTCTTCTTCTACTTTTGGGAGTCTACATATATTGATGCTAGATCATTTGATGTTATTTCTCAATTTTTGGATTTTTCTATTCTGTGTGGGTTTTTTCCACAATTTTCCTGTGCTTCAGTTTGGGTTATTTCTACAGACCTTTTTCAAGGATATATTTCTCAGCTGTTTTGAGCTTGCTCATTTCCAGGTAAAGGAATTATTCATCTCTTTATTGCATTTGTAATTTTCATCTGTTCTATAGCTTCCGTAAGTCAGTTGAAAATACCATCCACCTTTGTATGCCTTCCAGCTTTTCTATTAGAACTTTTTAACTTTGATAGAAACCAGAATTTCTAAATTATCTTCCTCATATTTCCAACCAGTGTAATGTCTGAATTATATTCTACAAGTTTTTTTTTTTTCTCCCTATCATGATTGCCTTTAAAATTTTTTTAGCTTAGTTGCTTTTGTGATGTGATCAGGACAAGTTGTAAATTTGAGGTTCATCAAATTAACTGAAATGTGATCCCTGTTGAACATGGTGGTGGGAATGGGAGAGGGAAGAGATGTATAATTTGGGACATGCTCAGGCTGACTTGCCCCAAGTGGTGGAGTTGGAAGCATACCAGGGGATTCCAATTCAATCTCATCGAGGTGGCATGTACCAATGCCATCTCACTGTTCCAGGTGATCAGTTTCAGTTCACAGTTGGTCATGGTGGAGGGACTGGGAGTCAAAGGGAGCACATAGACAAGTCTAGTACCTGCTAACGCTAACCGATGGAGTAAATAAAGGGGAGAGTGATCCAACATGGGAAGTGAGATACTCAGCAGACTCATAGAATGGCAGATGTCCTAAATAGCACTCTGGCCTCAGAATCAGCCCTAAAGGCATTCGGAGCTGGCTGAAAAGCTCATGAGAGTATTTCAGGCATGGAAAGCCAAGACACTCTGGCAAAAGATCTCTGCGAGTGAGATCCCAGTGGAAAGAACAGGTCATCAAAGAAGGAGGTACCTTTCTCTGAAGGGAGGAGAGAACCTCCACTTTGACTATGACCTTGTCTAAACAAGATAAGAGTCGGAGAACTCAGAGGGCTTCCATAGCCTTGGAAACTCATGACTGGAGCATAGGGAGATTACTGATGCCATAGACAGGAGTGTCAATTGGTAAAGTCAACAACAGGAGTCACTGTGCACTTACTCCTCATGTAGGATCTCTATCCTTAATGTGCTGTACATTGAGATTTCATGCTATAATGAGTACTCAAACAATATATTTCACTTTGTGTTTCTATGGGGGTGCAAACTGTTGAAATCCTTACTTAATGCATACTAAACTGATCCTCTGTAAAAAAAAAAAAAAAAAAGAAATTATCAATTCCCAACTTGACTCTCACTGGGATTAAACATGACAATAGGTCTGCTCTGATTTCATCATCATTTAAAAAAATCATCTATTATTTTTCACTTTATGTTTCTGTGTGGGAGCAAACTGTTGAAATCCATACTTGATGTATACTAAGCTGATCTTCTGTATATTAAGATAATCAAAAATGAATCTTGATGTGAATGGAAGGGGAGAGGGAGTGGGAAAGGGGAGGGTTGTGGGTGGGAGGGACGGTATGGGGGGGAAGCCATTGTAATCCATAAGTCGTACTTTGGAAATTTATATGCATTAAATAAAAGTTTAAAAAAAAATTTGAGGTTCATCAATTTTGCTGTTAGTTGGAGGGTTTTAATACTGCTTTCTCTCCTCATTCTACATCCGAAGTAAAAACTCAAACCAGCACTGTATAGTTTCTTTTAAAATAAGGACAATTATCTCTATGTTTAGACAGTTTATAGTCTTCTATAAACTGAGGGTGAGGCAGAGGTATCAGGAAAGAGCATATATTCAAACAGCTATAATAATATTCCTTAGTTTTATTCAGTATATTGATCATTAGAGTTGTCCCTCAGTATGGATAAGGGATTGGTTCTAGAACAATCCCCCTAAGGATACCTAAATTCACAGTTGCTCAACTCCCTTACATAAAATGACATAGAATTTGCTTATAACCTATTCAAACATTCCAGTGTAATTTAAATAATCTGCAGATTACTTATAATACATAATATAATGTATATGTTATGCACATAATTTTTACAGTATACTTTTACAAATAAAAAGAAAAATGTGTATGTGTTCAGTACATTTTTTTCAAATATTGGTGATCTGTGGTTAGTTGAATCCACAGATATAGAACCCAAAGATATGAAGGGCCTACTGTGTGTATTTTGCCAGACTCAATGAAAGTATAGCCAATTATTTTGAAATGATGGGATTTCTATAATAGTAGTTGTACACTTTATAAATAGCTGGCAATGTAGGTGTTATTATGTCAGTACTGAGAACAAATGTCACATGTATGATACTACTCAAGTCAGGATTTAGAGCAGTATCTAATGTTCCTAAGCCCCTTTATATCTATCAGATTTTGCATCTAATTGGAAGAGGATAAATGAAAAGAAAATCTTATAATCTTCTTTAATCAAAAGAGAGGCAGAACTTAAACATGTGGAAACTTCCTATCCTGTCTTTAAATTAATGAGAACTTGTGTAGAAGAGAAAAGAACAAGGATGTGGCCATCTCACTACATGATGAGATTACTCAGCATCTAAACCTAAGGCAGATCCCATTTTTCCTATATCCCTGATGAACATAGATGCAAAAATCCTCAATAAAATACTGGCCAATAGAATGCAACAACACATCAGAAA
The DNA here is from genome assembly GCF_964237555.1 of Oryctolagus cuniculus. Taxonomy (NCBI): domain Eukaryota; kingdom Metazoa; phylum Chordata; class Mammalia; order Lagomorpha; family Leporidae; genus Oryctolagus; species Oryctolagus cuniculus. The sequence continues at coordinate 35,359,544 of NC_091435.1, forward strand.
GATCTTCCACCCAAACCAAGTGGGATTTATCCCTGGTATGCAGAGATGGTTCAATGTGTGCAAATTAATCAATGTGATACACCACATTAATAGACTTTAGAAGAAAAACCATATGATTATCTCAATAGATGCCAAGAAAGCATTTGATAAAATACAACACCCTTTCATGATGAAAACCCTAAGCAAAGAGGGTATAGAAGGAACATTCCACAATACAATTAAAGCAAGTTATGAAAAACCTATGGCCAGCATCCTATTGAATGGGGAATAGTTGGAAGCATTTCCACTGAGATCTGGTACCAGACAGGGATGCCCACTCTCACCACTGCTATTCAATATATTTCTAGAAGTTTTAGCCACAGCTATTAGGCAAGAAATAGAAATTAAAGGGATACAAATTGGAAAGGAAGAAATCAAACTATCCCTCTTTGCAGATGATATGATTCTTTACTTAGGGGATCCAAAGAACTCTACTAAGAGACTATTGGAACTCATAGAAGAATTTGGCAAAGTAGCAGGGTATAAAATCAATGCACAAAAATCAACAGCCTTTGTATACACAGGCAATGCCACAGCTGAGAAAGAACTTCTAATATCAATGCCATTCACAATAGCCTTCAAAACAATCAAATACCTTGGAATAAACTTAACCAAGGACATTAAGGATCTCTATGATGAAAATTACAAAATCCTAATGAAAGAAATAGAAGAGGATACCAAAAAATGGAAAAATCGTTTATGCTCATGGATTGGAAGAATCAATATCACCAAAATGTCCATTCTCCCAAAAGCAACTTATAGATTCAAATTGCTACCAATCAAGATACCAAAGACATTCTTCTCAGATCTGGAAAGAATGATGCTGAAATTCATGTGGAGGTACAGAAGACCTCTATTAGCTTAAGCAATCTTGTACAACAAAAACAAAGCTGGAGGCATCACAATACCAGATTTCAAGACATACCACAGGGCAGTTGTTATCAAAACAACATGGTACTGGTACAGAAACAGATGGATAGACCAATGGAACAGAATAGAAACACCAGAAATCAATCCAAACATCTACAGCCAACTTATATTTGATCAAGGATCAAAACCAATCCTTAGAGTAGGACAGTCTATTCAATGTTCTAGGAAAATTGGATTTCCATGTGCAGAATCATGAAGCAAGACCCCTACCTTTCACCTTACATGAAAATCCACTCAACATGGATTAAAGACCTAAATCTATGACCTGACACCATCAAATTATTAGTGAACATTGGAGAAACCCTGAAAGATATAGGCACAGGCAAAGACTTCTTGGAAAAGACCCTGGAAGCACAGGCAGTCAAAGCCAAAATTAACATTTGGGATTGCATCAAATTGAGAAGTTTCTGTACTGCAAAAGAAACAGTCAGGACAGTGAAGAGGCAACCAACAGAATGGGAAAATATATTTGCAAACTATGCAACAGATAAAGGGTTGATAACCAGAATCTATAAAGAGATCAAGAAACTCCACAACAACAAAACAAACAATCCACTTAAGAGATGGCCCAAGGACCTCAATAGACATTTTTCAAAAGAGGAAATCCAAATGGCCAACAGGCACATGAAAAAATGTTCAGGATCACTAGCAATCAGGGAAATGCAAATCAAAACCACAATGAGGTTTCACCTCAACCCGCTGAGATAAACTCACATTCAGAAATCTACCAACATCAGATGCTTTCAAGGATGTGGTGAAAAAGGGACACTAACCCACTGTTGGTGGGAATGCACACTGGTTAAGCCACTACGGAAGTCAGTCTGGAGACTCCTCAGAAACCTGAATATAACCCTACTATACAACCCAGCCATCCCACTCCATGGAATTTACGCAAAGGAAATTAAATTGGAAAATAAAAGAGCTGTCTGCAGCTCAATGTTTACTGCAGCTCAATTCAAATAGCTAAGACCTGGAACCAACCCAAATGCGCATCAACAGTAGACTGGATAAAGAAAGTATGGGACATGTACTCTATAGAATACTATATCGCAGTAAGAAACAACGAAATCCAGTCATTTGCAACAAAATGGAGGAATCTGGAACACATCATGCTGAGTGAAATAAGCCAGTCCCAAAGGGACAAATACCATATGTTCGCCCTGATCGGTAACAACTGACTGAACACCAAAAAGGAAACCTGTTGAAGTGGAATGGACACTATGGGAAACGGTGACTTGATCAGCATAGCCCTGACTGTTAATGAACAACTTAATACATTATCCCTCTTAGTAGTTGTTTTGTCTGTTCTACTTAATATGACTGGTTTAATTCTGTAATTAATACACAGTTATTCTTAAGTGTTGAAATTTAACTGAAATGTGATCCCTGTTAAACATAAGAGTAGGAATAAGAGAGGGAAGAGATATATAATTTGGGACATGCTCAAGCTGACTTGCCCCAAATGGTAGAGTTAGAAACATACCAGGGGACTCCAATTTAATCCCATCAAGGTGGCATGTACCAATGCCATCTCACAATTCCAAGTGATCAATTTCAGTTCACAATTGATCATAATGAAAGGACTAAGAGTCAAAGGGAGCATATAAACAAGTCTAGTACCTGCTAACACTAACCGATAGAATAAATAAAGGGGAGAGTGATCCAACATGGGAAGTGAGATACCCAGCAGACTCATACAATGGCAGATGTCCTAAATAGCGCTCTGGCCTCAGAATCAGCCCTAAAGGCATTCGGATCTGGCTGAAAAGCCCATGAGAGTATTTCAGGCATGGAAAGCCAAGACACTCTGGCAAAAGATCTCTGTGAGTGAGATCTCAGTGGAAAGAACAGGTCTTCAAAGAAGGAGGTACCTTTCTCTGAAGGGAGGAGAGAACCTCCACTTTGACTATGACCTTGTCTAAACAAGATAAGAATCGGAGAACTCAGAGGGCTTCCATAGCCTTGGAAACTCATGACTGGAGCATAGGGAGATTACTGATGCCATAGACAGGAGTGTCAATTTGTAAAGTCAACAACAGGAGTCACTGTGCACTTACTCCTCATGTAGGATCTCTGTCCTTAATGTGCTGTGCATTGAGATTTAATGCTTTAACGAGTACTCAAACAATATATTTCACTTTGTGTTTCTATGGGGGTGCAAACTGTTGAAATCTTTACTTAATGCATACTAAACGGATCCTCTGTAAAAAAAAAAAAAAAGAAATTATCAACTCCCAACTTGACTCTCACTGGGATTAAACATGACAATAGGTCTGATCTGATTTCATCATCATTTAAAAAAAATCATCTATTATTCCTCACTTTATGTTTCTGTGTGGGAGCAAACTGTTGAAATCCTTACTTAATGTATACTAAGCTGATCTTCTGTATATTAAGATAATCGAAAATGAATCTTGATGTGAATGGAAGGGGAGAGGGAGTGGGAAAGGGGAGGGCTGTGGGTGGGAGGGACGGTATGGGGGGGAAGCCATTGTAACCCATAAATCGTACTTTGGAAATTTATATTCATTAAATAAAAGTTAAAAAAAAAAGAATACTATACAGCAGTCAAAAAAAATGAAACCCAGTCATTTGCAACAAGATGGAGGAACCTGGAAAACATAATGCTGAGTGAAATAAGCCAGTCCCAGAGGGACAAATATCATATGTTCTCCCTGATTTGTGACAACTAACTGAGCTTCAAATAGGAAACTTGATGACGTGAAATGGACACTATGAGAAACAATGACTTGATCAGCCCTTATCATCACTGTTGAAGTAAAATTTAATACTATATCCGTTTTACTATTTCTGTTTGTTCTACTTAATACCATTGGTTGAGTTATGTAACTTACACACAATTATCCTTAGGTGTTTAAAGTTAACTGCAAAGTGATCACTGTTAAATATAAGAGTGGGAATAAGAGAGGAAGGGGATATACAATTTGGGGTATGCTTAAGCTGACTTGCCCCAAGTGGTGGAGTTAGAAATGTGCCAGCGGATTTCAATACAATCCCTTCAAGGTTGCATGTACCAATGCCACCTCACTAGTCCAAGTGATCAATTTCAGGTCACAATAAACCATAATTATAGGTCTAAGAGTCAAAGGGATCACATAAACAAGACTAGTGTCTGCTAATACTAACTAATAGAATTAAAAAGGTAGATAACGATCCAACATGGGAAGTGGGATACACAGCAGACTCATAGAATGGCAGTTGTCCTAAACAGCATTCTGGCCTCGGAATTGGCCCTTGAGGCATTCGGATCTGGCTGAAGAGCCCATGAGAGTATTTTAGGCATGGAAAGCCAAGACACTCTGGCAAAAAAAAAAACAAAAACAAACAAACAAACAAAAAAAACACCTAAATGAAAGATCTCTGTGAGTGAGATCCCAGCTGTGAGTGAGATCCCAGTGGAAAGAACAGGGCCATCAAAGAAGGAGAGGGAGGAGAGAACTTCCTCTTTGACTATGGCTTTTTCGAAATAAGATCAAAGTCGGCAAGCTCAGGGGGCTTCCATGGCCTTGGCAACTCATGATTAGAGCCTGGGGAGATTGCTGTCGCCTTTACCAAGAGTGTCAATTTGTTAAGTCGTCAACAGGAGTCACTGTGCACTTACTCCCCATGTAGGATCTCTGTCCTTAATGTGTAGTTCAATGTGAATTAATGATATGAATAGTGCTCAAACAGTATTTGGCAATTTGTGTTCTGTATGGGGGCAAACTGATGAAATCTTTAATTAATATATACTAAATTGATCTTCTATATATAAAGATAATCGAAAATGAATCTTGATGTGAATGGAATGGGAGAGGGAGCAGGAGATGGGAGGGTTGTGGGTGGGTAGGAAGTTTTGGGGGGAAAAGCCATTGTAATCCATAAACTGTACTTTGGAAATTTATATCTACTAAATTAAAAAATTACTAGTATTTATTTGAAATGTCTGTCTCCTTGGTCTACTTTAGCCTTATCAATTTTAATTACCTTTGCAAAACCCTAACCTAGTTTATTGATCTTTTCAACTATTTTTATAATCTTTGTTCCATTTGTTTATGCCCTGATTTTTCTACTTTATTTCTTTCTCAGTGCAATTTGTTCCTAGTTATCTAGTTTTTTTAACCTCATTTGACATAGAATATAAAAATACAACACATTTAAGAATAAAATTATCAAATATTGACAAAAGAAAAGGAAGACACTAATAAATGGAAAATTATATTCATGGATTGGAAGAATATATATATATATATATTATTCAAAGTGATCTACTGATTCTATATAATCTCTATTAAAAAACAATAGCATTTTCCACAGAAATAGAAATACCAATCCTAAAACTCACATGAAACCACAAAGTATTCAACTCAACAACAATGTTGAAGAAGGACAAAAAACTAAAAATTAGAACTATCAGGGGGCAGCACTGTGGCACAGCAGGTTAAGATGCAATTTGATACCAACATTCCATATTGGAGTGCCAGTTTGAATCCAGGCTTCTTTGCTTATGACCCAACTTCCTACTATTCAGCTATGAAGGTAGCAGAAGATAGCCCAAGTACTTGGGCCCCTGTCACTCATATTTGAAACCAGGAAGGAGTTAGTTTCTGACTTTAGCCTGACCCAAACCCTTTTGTTAAAGTTATTTGGAGAGTAAACCATCAGTTGGAAGACCCCTCTCTCTCTCTGCTCCCATGCTTTTCAAATACACTCACACACACACACACACACACAACTTCCATATGATCCAGCATTCATTCATTTGGTTGAATGTCCAAATGAAGTGAAATCAGTATCTGCAAGAAAAATCTCAAACTCCATGTTCATTACACCATTATTTACAACAGACCAAATATGGAGATAATCCAAATATACACTGATAGATGAATGGATAAATAAAATGTAGTAGATAGGTAGATAGATGGATGCAATTATTCAACTTTCAAAAAATGGAAATAATTTTTTTTGACAGGCAGAGTGGATAGTGAGAGAGAAAGAGAGAGAGAAAGGTCTTCCTTTTTGCCATTGGTTCACCCGCCAATGGCCGCCATGGTCTCCCATGGGGTGCAGGGCCCAAGCTCTTGGGCCATCCTCCACTGCACTCCTGGGCCACAGCAGAGAGCTGGCCTGGAAGAGGGGCAACCGGGAAAGAATCCGGCGCCCCAACCGGGACTAGAACCCGGTGTGCCAGCGCCACAAGGCAGAGGATTAGCCTATTGAGCCGTGGCGCTGGCCAATAATTCTGTCATTAGCTGTATGTATGAACCTGGAGCCACAGAATAACAAGTACGAAATGATCTCACTTACATATGGCATCTAAAAACATCCAATTCACAGAAATAGAATTGTGGTTTTATGGGGCCCAAGGGTGTAGAAAATCAGGGAGTATTGATTAGAGAATATAAGTTTTCACTTATAGAGAATTAATAAGTTCTAAAAGTATAATATTCAGCATGATGATTACAGTTAATAATATAGATAGTTTATCTTATCATGGGGTTATATACTGAAAAACTCAACATGAGTTGAAAATATAATTTCAAAAACACATTTGACAAACCTAACTTGCCAAACCTCAGAACTTAGCAACATAGAATAATATAGACTATAGCAGTTGTCCTTTATATGAGGTTTTGCTTTGCACAGCTACACATACCCATACCACCCAAGGTATGTAACATTACATGAAAATTTCTAGAAATATACAATTCAAATGTTCTAAAATTGTACTCTGTTCTGAGTAGCATGATAAAAATCTCCTGCTTCCTGCCTGGGATGTGAATTATTATTTTGTCCAGTGTACCCAACCTTTATGTACAACTTACACATTAGTCACTTAATATTGGTCTCAATTAACAGATCAACTATTGCAGTATTTCAGTGCTTGTGATCAAGTAACCCTCATTTTACTTAATAGTGGCTATAAAGTCTGGCAATTCAGGTATGATCAAGAGAAGTCCTGCCTTTAAATGCAAAACTGAAAATTATCAACTACATAAAAGGAAAGAAAGAAATCACGCTAAGTTTGCTAAGATCTACAATAAGAATGAATCTTCTATCTGTGGAAGTACAAAAAATAAAAAAAAAATTCATGGTGGTTGGTTTTGCTGTCACATCTCAAATTGTTAAAGCTGATTGCCATAGTGTATGATAAGTGCCCAGTTAAGATGAATAGGCAGGCTAGTGCCGCGGCTCACTTGGCTAATCCTCCACATGCGGTGCTGGCACCCCGGGGTTCTAGTCCCGATTGGGGTACTGGATTCTTTCCCGGCTGCTCCTCTTCCATTCCAGCTCTCTGCTGTGGCCCGGGAAGGCAGTGGAGGATGGCCCAAGTCCCTGGGCCCTGCACCGGCATGGGAGACCAGGAGGAGGCACCTGGCTCCTGGCTTCGGATCGGTGCAGTGTGCCAGCCGTAGTGGCCATCTGGGGGGTGAATCAATGGAAAGGAAGACTTTTCTCTCGGTCTCTCTCTCACTGTCTAACTCTGCCTGTCAAAAAAAAAAAAAAAAGATGAACAAGGCATTAAGCATGTGTGTATATATAGATATATTTAGGGAAAACCAGTGTATATCAGGTTCAGTGGCTTCAGGCTTCAGCCACTGAGGTCTTGGAATGTATCCCCCATGGGTAAGAGTGGCTGCTGTTCAAGACTGCTGGGAACTGTAGTTCACAACCTCTGCCTGATATCATAAGACTGTATCATACCACTTATTTCTACCTTGGGAAAAAATAAAAAAGCAGTTTCTGCTTAATACATATTGGTTTTCTAACATTTTAAAATTGAAAAATCAGTGGAAAGATTGTGAGCCCTGTGTCATATCCATGAACTTTGTTAAACCTAAAAAGACTGATAACATGTAATGAGATTGAAGGATTAATCAAGTCTTCCATCAAGGAAAAGTCAGGGACCTGGTGGCTTTACTACTGAATTCTACAAAACATTTAAAGAGGAAGTAACTCCAATACTCTTCAAAGTATTCCAAAATATTGAACAGGATGGAACTCTGCAAAACTCTTTTAATGAGGTCAGCTTTACTTTGATTAAAAAAAAAAAAAAAAAAGAAATGACATACAATCTACAGACTTAAATTCTTAAGGAACACAGATGCAAAATTCTCAACAAAATACTATCGAATCAAATCCACAACCACATCAAAATGATCATACATCACAATCAAGTGGGATTTATCTCAAATATTAGAGGGTGGTTCAGCATTTGCATGTCAATAGTCATAATTCACATTAATAGACTGAAGAAAAAATATGTGGTCGCCTCAATAGATGCAGAGAAAATGTTTTATAAAATTTAATACCACTTTATGGAAAAAAAAAACCCTCCACAAATTAAGTATAGAAAGAACATTCCTCAAAATTATAAAGGTTATCAGTGAGAAACCAACAGTCAATACCATACTGACCAGAGAAATGCTGAAAACATTTCCGCTTAGATCTGGAACAAGACAAGGATGTCCACTTACCACTCTTACTCAATGTAGTTCTACAAGTTTTAGCAAGATCAATTAGGAGAAAGAAATAAAGTTAACCAAAATTGGAAAAGAGGAAGTCAAACTATCCATGTCTGCAGAGAAACCTAAACACTCTGCCAAAAAGCTGTTAGAACCTATAAACCAATTCAGCAAATTTGCAGGTTACGAAATAAATAATGCTGACCCCAAATAAAGGGAAATCAAGAAAGAAATCCCATTAACAATACAAATGCACAAAAATGAAGTATTTAGGAATAGATTCAATCAAAGAAGTGAAAGATCTCTACAAAGGAAATTATTAAACATTGATGCAAGAAATCATCAAAGACACAACAGAATGGAAAGATGCTCCCTGCTTGTGGATCAGAAGAATCAATATCATTAAAATGTATAGACTACCTGAAGCAATCTATAAATTCAATATAATTCCTATCAAAATGCTAATGACATTCTATACAGAATTAGAACAACCAATCCTAAAATTCATAAGGAATCACAAAGGACCCCAAATAGCCAAAGTGATCCTGAACAAGAAAAATCAATCTGGAGGCATCACATTACCTGACTTCAAAGCATACTATAAAGCTATAATAACTAAAACAGCATGGCACTGTCGTATAAACCAATATATAAATCAGTGGAACAGAATAGACAGTCCAGAAATTAACCTACATACATACAGCCAACTGGTTTTTGCAAAAGTGCTTAGACCATATGGTGGAGTAAGGATAATCTCTAATAAATGGTGCTGGTAAAACTAGATGTACACTTGTAGAAGGATGAAATTAGATTCATACCTCTCACCATATATGAAAATCAACAAAGATGGATCAAAGATCTAAACTGAAGATCTGAGAAGTTGCTGCAAGAAAATATAGGGAAAACACTGCAAGACATTTGTGTAGGGGATGACTTCTTGGACCAGATCCCCAAAGTATAGGCAACAAAAACAAAACTAAACAAATGGGAATATATCAAACTCAAAAGCTTTTGCACAGCAAAGGAAATGATCAATAGAGTAAAGAGACATCTAATAGCATAGGAAAAATATTTGCAAACCACCTTTCTGACAATAACTTAACAATAATAAAACAATTTATCTAGTTAAGAGATGGGCAAAGGGCTTGAACAGACAGTTTTCAAAGGACAAAATTCAAACGACCAATAAACACATGAAAAAAATGTTCAGGATTACTAGCTATCAGGGAAATGCAAATCAAAACCATGAGTTATCACCTCAACCCTGCCAGAATGGCTGAATTCCAAAGCACAGGGAGTAACAAATGCTGATGAGGATGTAGAAAAAGCGGAACACTTATACACTGTTGCTGGGAATGTAAATTAGTACAGTCACTGTTGAAAAACAGTGTGGAGGCTTCTTTAAAAACTAGAAATAGACTTGCTGTATGATCCAGCAGTCCCACTACTGGGTATATGCCTTCAAGTCTTGAACACAGTATATCAAAGAGATACCTGCTCCATCATGTTTATAGTAGAACTGTTCATAATAGCCAAAATTTAGAATCAACCAAGATGTCCATCATCAGATGAAGGGATGAAGAAAATGTGGTATATGCATACAATGGAATATTATTCAGCTACAAAAAAGAATGAAATTTCCATTTGCAGGAAAATGCACACAACTGGAGGACATCATGTTGAGTAAAATGAGCTGGACCCAGAAAGACAAATACTGCAAGTTCTCCCTCATTTGTGGGAGCTAAAATTTAAAAAAGAAAATAAAAAAGAAATATCAGTATGTATCAGCACTGCTGCGAATATAGTTTTATAAACTTTGTTTTATACCTTTATCAAACCAATGGTTAAGTATATTATACTGCCATAGTTCTAATGATCTGTGATTACTATAAAATTTACTGTATATGGGTAATATGGTCATCTTTCCATTAAATTACTGCTTATAGCCATTGTGTATATTCCCACTAAACTAGGGTCTTTTTTTGCTTTCTACTTGTTAAACTTCTATTTGTTGAAGTATTAAGCCTTTTATTGTAATGCAAATTTAAAATATGTTATCCCAAAAACTGTAAAAAGAAAAAGAAAAGGAAGAAGGGTGAGAAGACAGGGAGGAAGAGAATATTGCATCTACAAATAACACTGAATCTTTTAAAACTAATTAAAATTAAAAAAAGAAATCAGAACTTATGTGTTCTCACTACATCGCCATTAAGTGTGAGAAGTGATAGATATGTTAATTAGCTTGATTTTAATGTTCATTTTGCAACATAGAGATATGCAAAATCATCAAATTGCATGCCTTAAAACTCTATGCATACAGTTTTATGTCAATGAACATAGAGGAAAAGGAGAAAAGGCTCAGGGAAGAAAACAAAAACATGAATTTTTAAAAATGAGTCAGCTTATGGTAAATGCTAATCTTCAATTGAGAAAGGAAACAGGGTAAAAGGCTGTTGATCTTCTAGATGAAGGCTTTGTTAGCAATAGGCAGAAAAATAAATTCTCATCTCATTAAATATGTATATTCATATTCTTATATCTTATTAAATATGCAAGTTCAAGTGCAACAATTGATCATAATTTAATTTAATTTTGTGTAACTTTCTATAAGGTTTACACTATGCGTGCTAGTGTCATGGCACAGTGGATTAAATCGCTATTTGCAAGGCAAGCAACCCATATCACACTGCTGATTTGAGTCCTAGCTACTCTGCTTCTATTAATGTGCCTTGGAAGGCAGTGGAAGATGACCCACGTCTTTGGGCCCCAACCATCCACCTGGGAAATTTGGATGGAGGTCCTGATTCCTACTTGACCCAGTCCTGCTGTTGCAGCCATTTGAGGAGTAGAAGAGTGGTTGGAAGATCTCCTTCTGTCTCTCCCTCTGTCACTTTTCATTTTAAATAAATACATAAAATACATAAACTTAAAAAAATACATTATGCATAAATGGCTGATACTTATTGATATGCAAGGTAAAATTCATGTATTTTATTTTCTGTTTTGGCTCCCAATTTTTAAGAAAAGTACATACAAATGGAATTTATTTCAATATTTTGAGGATTAATTTTTTTCTTTACGCCTTTGTTATTTTACTAGAATATGTCAGAATATGACATTATTGCAAAATCTTTTTTTTTTTCATTTTTTCTGAGCATCAGGTAAATACCTCCTTTAGAATTTCTAAGTTCAGGTTGCCTTGTTCAGAGTTTTATTTGTACAGACATATTTAGCTTCCTTGTTTAGCCAGTCACATATCTGATTTCAATTGGAATATTGGCCACCAAATATCACATTGTATTTCCCCATCATTTGTATCACTTCTTTTGGCTTCAAGATTGATCACACTAAATTCACCAAAAGCAGAGGAATCTTCAGCAAGTTGAAGCCTGAAAGGGTTAATTTTCAAGGCTTACTGTTCCCATAGTTTCGACTGTAATTGCTGCTGATTATTTTTGTGTTGTAATGAAGCAATAATGATCAAAGCACAAGGCATTTCTTAGGGATTCATGACTGGCTGGCTTCACCTCGGGCCATTAACCCCCACCGTTAATTCCCTTGGAAATGCGTTTGTGTTGAGGTCATTATTGTTAATAACAGAACTGTATGAAAACATTGGCACACACTCTAGAGTAAAATTGTGGATTATTTTCTGCCAGGACAAGTTTTGTGATTGAAAAACTGAACAGTAAGGAAGAATAATGAAGGGAGAAAAACAAATTATTGTTCAGTGGAGAAGAATATGACATACATGTGCTTTATATATCTAGACAGGTATATACATATGCACATAGATGCTTTATATGAAGATGGGTAAAAACATTCTACATATTTATCCTTATATTATAGATGTCCTATTTTAACTTGTCATTATATTATAGATTTGTTGAAGGTTTTAAAGACTATCACTTTTAATAATGTCATTCTTAATTATGAAAAATATTCTGCAAATGTACTTTTTCTCTTTTACTATACAGCTGTTCCTCCTCAGTATCACTGAGAGAATGAACGTGAACAAATTTTCTTTGACAATAATTTCCTATTCAGGAACCAATCAAAAGTCCACTTTTGTTTTCCTCCAGATATGGTAACAAAAAGTGATGACAGTGGTGCCACTATAATTATCATACTCACAGTGATGTTTCTGATTTTGCTTTTAAAAAAAATATCCCTTATACATGTCACTAAACTTCCCACTAGAAGAGTGCTCACGGTGTGAGATATGCTGCTGTTTTTGGAAAATTAAATAGTAAAACTATCTAAACTGTGTCTTGAATTTTCAAGGGCTATGACTAAACATTGAACTACAAACTTCACATTAGTCAAGCTACCCTAAACAGCAACTTTTCCTTCAGAGAAAGAAAAACTTTTCCTTCACAGAAACTGTCTTTTCTCTATTTCTTTGTAAATGAAAATGTTTCTGTTACAAATCTCAATCACTGTTGAAGTTTAACTCACTAAGAAGAATAATCTCCAATTTTCATTCAAATTTTGCATTTTGTGCTATTAAGACTAACACAGGGGTTGGTGTTGTGGCATAGCAGGTAAAACCACTGCCTGCAGTGCCAGCATCCCAAATGGGTGCCAGTTCAAGTCCTGGTTGCTCCCCTTCCAATCCAGCTCTCTGCTATGGCCTGGGAAAGCAGTGGAAGATGGCCCCGGTCCTTGGGCTCCTGCACCAACATAGGAGGCTCGGAAGAAGCTCCTGGCTCCTGGCTTTAGATTGGCCCACTTCTGGCTATTGCAGCCATTTGGGGAGTGAACCAGCAGATGGAAGACCTCTCTCTCTCTGCCTCAGCTTCTGTAACTTGGCCTTTCAAATAAATAAATCTTAAAAAAATAGAACAGGTCTTCAAAGAAGGAGGTACCTTTCTCTGAAGGGAGGAGAGAACCTCCACTTTGACTATGACCTTGTCTAAACAAGATAAGAGTCGGAGAACTCAAGGGGCTTCCATAGCCTTGGAAACTCATGACTGGTGCATAGGGAGATTACTGATACCATAAACAGGAGTGTCAGTTTGTAAAGTCAACAACAGGAGTCACTGTGCACTTATTCCTCATGTAGGATCTCTGTCCTTAATGTGCTGTACATTGAGGCTTAATGCTATAACGAGTACTCAAACAGTATATTTCACTTTGTGTTTCTATGGGGGTGCAAACTGTTGAAATCTTTACTTAATGTATACTAAACTGATCTTCTGTTAAAAAAAAAAAAAGAAGAAATTAGCAATTCCCAACTTGACTCTCGCTGGGATTAAACATGACAATAGGTCTGATCTGATTTCATCATCATTTAAAAAATCATCTATTATTTTTCACTTTATGTTTCTGTGTGGGAGCAAACTGTTGAAATCCTTACTTAATGTATGCTAAACTGATCTTCTGTATATAAAGAGAATTGAAAATGAATCCTCATGTGAATGGAAGGGGAGAGGGAATGGGAAAGGGGAGGGTTGCGGGGGGGAGGGACGTTATGGGAGGGAAGCCATTGTAATCCATAAGCCGTACTTTGGAAATTTATATTCATTAAATAAAAGTTAAAAAAAATAAATAAATACAGGTAATTACTACTAAGTGTTCATTTAGATAGGAGAGGATTCCAGATATTTTTCCCACAAAGTCACTTTATCCAAAGGAAGGAGAAAATATACCTGAAAATGTCAAGTACCACATAAATCCAAATTTTAAACAACCTGGATAAAGTAGGTTGGAGAAGATATTTTTAACCCTAGAGGTATTTGAAAACTAGTAGTTCAATCTCTATATCTCAAATCAGAACAAATCTAGGAAATGTGAATTAGTGGAAATACTTATCCTTATTTTTACAGATGCAAGCCTTCAGCAATTAATTCAACTAAGGTGAATTATCTGAAGAATAGCAGGCAAGGATTTCAACTGCTCACAAAACACATTCTCCCCCTTGTTTTACCACCAAGAAATAATGCTATTTTGTATTTTGAAAAAATGCATTTTAAGGAATCACAGATGACGGTGTCAGGACATTTTTTTTTAGTAGATGGTGTGATGGTGAATTTTATGTATTAACATGGCTGGGCTATGGTGTCAATAAGTTTGATCAAGGACTGTTCTGGACGTTTCTGTGTGGACTATTTTTGGATGAAGTAAGTATATCAATGGACATTGAGAAGTGTAGATTACCTTCCATAATGAAGTTGGGTGTCATTCAATCAGTTGAGGGTCCTAGGTGAGCAAACCCTGCCCTCCCTTCACCAAGAATGCATGATGCTAACAGACCTTCATTACTGGACTGAAACTGCAACTTTTCCTTGAGTATCTAGCCCACTATCCTACCTTTGAAGATGCTTGATTTATCCAGAAAGACTATCACTCCAGGAGCCAACCGTAGAATAACTTTGTATGTACACCTATTCACATCCTGTGGTATGCATAAACACAGCCTGTGAGTTATTTCTCTTGAAAACCTTGACTAATGCAGATGGGAAACAAAAATAGATACAAGAAATTATGTGAATAACCAAAATGATGTGGAAAGGAGTATATGTGGAGGCCACAGTATAAATTTGAGACCATTTTTAGTTGGAGTTCCAAAAGACCTCTATCCTAGAACCACCAACCAAGCAAGAAAACATCAACCACAATACCTCTAGGTAAAACATTGGGTGGATACGAAAACCTACTGATATTGATCCTTTTTTTTCCTCACAATGAAATGAAATCCTTTAAATCTAACATATCTAAAATCTACTTTAAAAAAAAAGAATACATATATATATATATTTAGTTTAAGATCAAAAATGTCAGTTGTTAAATTTTAAAACTAAAAAAAAACTAAAAAATTGGGGAAATCATTTTTGGAATAATTTTAGAGCAGAATATACATTTATATATATATATCAATATAATATAACATATATATATCAATGATAATTCATTCAATAGATAAAATAGAGGCTGAGAAAAATATATCACTTGTGAGGCATATTTCACAGAGCCTTCTGTTTTATATGAAATTCCATTTGCTTTAGGAGAAACATTGAAAGTTATTTAACAACAATTTCACTTCTCTAGAAGGTCTCCTAATATTTCAGTTATATACTATTATATGCAGAGGTAGGTATGAGTGTGTATATGTTTATATGCAAGGTGGCCCAATGGCCAAGAGCTTCATTTTATACCAGAGTACCCACGTATGCTTCAGAAATAATTCTGCCTATGTAATTGCCTGACGGTTTATTCTTCTGTATCAGGCTTAATGGGAGACGCTTCTTCCAGAGCAGAGAGTATGGGTAACAAGAGTTTTTTACCATGTTACCATGCTAGCATCTAGAGGAGAGTCGAGGTTCCTAATTGCTGGACTTGTACTAAGTAAAGAGGACTCTTTCATTTTGAAGAAAATAATACTTGTGATTACTCCCATGTGTTTAATAAGTAACAGTAGCAATATAAAAATACTTTAGAAAGTAATGGAAAATATAATAAAAGGTACACTTATTTTGATGACAAAAAATGAAATCCATGCATAACTTTTCCATAATTAACTTTCTGAATACCACTGGATTTGCTAAGCTATTTCTCTAAAATATCATTTCTAATGGTGGCAAAGTACATACTAATGAGAAAATGGGAAAGAAGGCCAAAGCCCTTCAGCAGGAAATGGGGATTCGTTCTTCCAAAGAAGCTTCTCTTTAACTTGCCCGTGCAGCATGTGTCTGTCATACACATTCACCATCACTCAGTAGTTGTGGGGCTGACGTAGGGGTAATCATTTTCTATTTAAGGGACACCTTGGAAGATGTCACGCGCCCTGTTGTTTCCAAAATCTCTGCTGCAATACAGCTTTTCAGACGAAAGGTAGGAGAGATCCTCCTTCTTAGCAATAGATGCAGATGGAGAGCAAAAGTCTGCAGGGAGATCCCTCCTCTATAATTATGTCACAGAATAGAAAAATGGCAGGGCTCATCTTCATCATTTTACTTTGTGTAGTGTCTTTCATAGGAGCTCAATTTGATGATTTGATGATAAGTTGTGACGATGATCAATTAAAAGCAAAGTATTATTCATGATAATTGAGAGATGAAAATGGGAAGTTTTCATTCCAGAATGATGCCAGAAGCAAAATTTTTCATAAATAGCCTTATCTATCCTTAGCTTAAGATGCAGGCATATTCCAATGAGGATATTTTTAAACAATATTTATTGTTTGATGTTAATTTCACAAATACAACAAAGCTACTTATAATACCATCATCCCAAAATATAGCGTAAATTTTGTCTACTTTCCAGATTTACATATTTATGGCTAACAAAAATGGTACCAAGAAAACTATTTGAAAACACTATTTTAGACATTGTCTAGTGGAAGAATACTTCTAACACAGAATAATGGGATCCTTTTACTAACGTGTTTCATGAATACACTGTGGCACCTCCAGTGGAAGTTCAGTTAGCCCATTTTTGCTTCTATTTTTACCATAAAGTATAGCTTCTGATAATATTTCACTTCTTTAAGAGAGAGCTCTTCCACACTTTATCTCATTTTCTCTAGTATCACATTCTTTCAAAATTCTTGATCTCTGAAATTGTAAGATTCATAGTTTTTATGATCTCTAGTGTACCTACACATTTATGATCTCTAGTTCTGTTTTACTTAAAAATATCAATGAACCATTATTCCCTACTTTTTAAAAGATTTATTTATTTATTCGAAATGCAGAGTTACAGAGGGGCCGAGAGAGAAAGAGAGAAGTCTTTCATCTCTTAATTCACTCCCTAGATGGTCACAATGGACAGAGCTCCCAGATCTGAAGCCAGGAGCTTCTTCCAGGTCTCCCACACAAGTGCAGGGACCCAAGTACTTGGGCCATCCTCTACTGCTTTCCCAGGCCATAGCAGAGAGCTGGATCAGAAGGGGAGCAGCCAAGACTTGAACTGGCACCCAAATGGGCTGCTGGCACAGCAGGAGGTGGCTTTACCTGCTGTGCCACAACGCCAACCCACAATTACTTCCTACTGTATGGTTGTAAACATTAAGCCGCATGCAGACTTGGATAAATTTAAACATATAAAATGGGAGTAGTTCAGCCTAGGTCAAAATTTCAATTTTAGGTACACGTACACACACACACACACACACACACAGAAGTCATATGTTAAATCATGAATTCCTAAGTTTATTCAAACAAATAGCTCTCAGCAGTGATTTTACAACTGGAGAAAATTTTAAATCTGTATTTCCAGGTCACTGTTACGTTCCTCTGCTCCACCTCTGCTTTCTCTGTTACAATGGGACTTTCACTGGTGCCAGGACTTTTGATTCATGCCTCCAAGTATTTGTCATCATTTTAGTACTCTGACCTGAGTATCACATTATGAATGTCTCAGCTCCTCCAAATTAAATGCAAGTATTTATTTTCTGGCACATCTGTTTGTTTAATGCAAAGTTTCAAACAATAGTATCTAAACTCAACAACTACTGGAACCATGAACCAGTCAGATTAAACAAAGTCAGTGCTTACAGAAGCAAAGATGGCAGCAGAGAGGAAGGCACACAAAAGTGAAAGGGGGAATGGAAAGAGTAATTGTTGGAAAGGATACACTGACCTCAAACCTTAGGCCCCTTAACTTCTTCTTTTTAAAGAATTATTTATTTATTTGTAGGTCAGAGTTACGGAGAAGAAGAGACACACACACACAGATATCTTCCTTCCATTGGTTCACTTCATAAATTGCCGTAACAGCCAGAGCTGGGCCAGGCCAAAGCCAGGAGCCAAGAGCCAGGATCCAGGAGATTCATCATCTGGGTCTCCCACGTCAGTGTCAGTGTTCAAACACTTGAGCCATCTTTGATTGCTTTTCCAGAATCATTAGCAGGGAGCTGAATCAGTAGTGGAGCAGCCAGACATAAACCTGTGCCCATAAGGCAGAGGCTTCACCTACTGTGGCACAACACTAAGCCCAGGCCTCTTAAATTCTTAATCCAATGGATGAACTCCTGATTACTATCATATTCAGTTACCCTCAGGTTGTCATCTGGACGAATTCTTCTAGAACAAGGCCAGAGCCCTTGGAGTAGAAGCCTAACAAACTCTGAGTCAAATAATATGCTTCATTGCTAGTGCTCCTAAATAAAACTGAGATCTCCAGTTTTGGGTCTAGGTAACAGGGCATAATTCCATCAGAGGAAGTTGATCTTCTTCATGAACTTCACCAATAAGGCTCAGAGTAGGGCATTCTGGAGCAGTGGAATTAACCACTGACTATCATACCAGTGTCCTATTTGGGTACCTGTTGGAGTCCCAGCGGCTCAACTTCCAATGCAGCTCCCTGCTAATGTGCCTGGGAAAGCAGCAGAAGATGGCCCAAGTACTTGGGCCCCTCCACCTACCTGGGTGCAGTTCTAGGTTCCTGGCTTTAGCCTGACCCAAACTTTGCCCTTGAAGACATTTGAGGAGTAAACCTGAAGATGGAAGGTCTGTTTTTGTCTCTCTCTCTCTCTCTCTCTGTAACTCTGCCTTCCAAATAGATAAATCTAAAAAAAAAACAAAAACAAAAACAAAAACAAAAACAAAAAAAATGCAGGTGGAAACATATAAGGCACTAATGTCAACGAATGTCCCACTAGCAGCTTCAGACTGTGAACTTTTCAGTGGGTGATCAGATCAAAGCAAACCCTTCCTAGACGTAGACAATGAAACATGCTCCACAGGTTCATCTCAGGAGGGGGACTTTATCTTCTACAAGTAAAGGGAATAAAGTGATTTTCTGAGGCCTGAGAAGTTCTGTTACATGTGAATTAGATATTTAACTCTACCTCTGTAGCAGACTTGCAGTCCAGATTTTGGAGACATATAAATAGGAAAAAATACAATTCCTTTAATTTAAACAAAGGTACTTAAAATCTAATTAAGTATCAAATAAAGAGGAATAATCAGAAGATCAAGGTAGGGAAATATGTACAGAGAACTGAGAGGGCAATCAACCTGGCAAAAAATAACCTTTACACTGGATATAGAAGAGGAGCCGATTTAAACAGATGACTACATAATTGGGCATCTGAGTAGATTCATAGTGACCTCAAGCATGAGCTGTCTTGACTGTCCTAACATTTGGGTGAGACCCTCAGACTCTATGGAGAATGATCCCAAAAATAATCCTGTGAAATTTGACATCAAGTCTCCTGTGGATTGTGGTCGAGATTTCATTTTCATAACATTTCTTGAGGGAAATTCTTTACTAGTCTTAGAACCAGTAATAGTTATAGCTAGTAATTGGTTTTGCTGTATGCCCTGTAAATTGTGTAACTGAGTTTTCCCTTTTTAGCATAGGCTATTAAAAAAGAAATTCATGTCTATGCATAGCCAATGCTTCATCTGCTTTACTTTTGTCTCTGATTCTTAAGTGTACACATCATATTTTGTGTATCTTGTGTTTAATTCTTACTGGATGAAGTATGGTTCATAACTATAGAAAGAAATAGTAACATGCCAGCTATGATGTCAGCATCTTGTATGAAAAATGATTTGAGTCCTGGCTACTCCACTTAAGATCCTGCTCCCTGCTAATGTACCTAGGAAGACAGCAGATTTCCCAAGGGCTTGGGGCCCTGCTAGTCATATAGAAGACTCAGATGAAGCTCCTGGTTTCAGCTTGGCCCAGCCCCAGCCATTGCAAGTCCTTTGGGGAGTAAACCAGCAGAAGGAAGTGTGCACATGCTTTCTCTCTGTGTTTAAAATAAATGATTCTAATAATAATAATAACAACAACAACAAGGAGGAACTTTAGTCACTAAATATAGTTTTAGCATTAGAGATAACCAGAGTTCTGAATTAGATGCTCAGGAAGCAACAGAAGTAGATCTGGAGATTAGAGTGATATTTTGGGTTGGGAGGTACCACTGAGCAAAGAAATGTTGAGCTACTTGAGCTTTCTCATCTCAGTGTCTGCAGGCAAAACCCTAAGAAAGCTATTTCTCAGTTGAGGTCAAAGGTTCAAGATGGCAACAATAATTTTATAGTTCCCAAGACTGCCATGCAAATTCCCAATGAGGCTGCTTAAAACAACAATCAGTGGTCTCTCAGAGCCAGGGCCAGAAAGTCTGAAATCAAGGCATCTGTAGAGTTATGCTGCCTCTTCATCCACCCTTCTTTTTTGCCTCATCCTGTATCCTGGTGGTTGCTGCCAATCCTTACCATTTCTTGGTTTGTGGACACAGCACACAAATTATCTGCCTCTATGGGCACGTAGCATCTGCCTTGTGTGTGGGTTCTACATTCCCTCTGCATTCCAGACCCATTACTATAAAGACAGTTCTTGGGCCGGTGCCGCGGCTCACTAGGCTAATCCTCCGCCTTGCGGCACCGGCACACCAGGTTCTAGTCCCGGTCGGGGCACCGGATTCTGTGCCGGTTGCCCCTCTTCCAGGCCAGCTCTCTGTTGTGGCCAGGGAGTGCAGAGAAGGATGGCCCAAGTCTTTGGGCCCTGCACCCCATGGGAGACCAGGATAAGTACCTGGCTCCTGCCATCTGATTGGTGCGGTGTGCCGGCCGCAGCATTCTGGCCGCGGTGGCCATTGGAGGGTGAACCAACGGCAAAGGAAGACCTTTCTCTCTGTCTCTCTCTCTCACTGTCCACTCTGCCTGTCAAAAAAAAAAAAAAAAAAGACAGTTTTTTATCATAAGCAAGCGGAAATGTGTGTTTTAAAGCATATTTACAAACTCTTGAAGATAATATCTAAATTTGGAAAGCTGGTTGTCTCTAGGCAGAAACTTTTTATGACAATACTTTCCCTACTTTCTTTTTGTTAAGAGTATATTTTACTGTGTATATTTGAAGTTTTACAACATGATGTTATGAGGCATATGTATTACATATAGATAATAAAATGGTTATCACAGTGAAACAAACTAATACATTTATTGTCTCACCTAGTTACACACAAGCAGGCAAAATCTACTTTTTAATAAAATTCTGGAATACAATATATTAACTATATTCCTTGTTATAGGTCTCCATATTAGATCTGCAGACTTGTTCATCCTATACATCTGCTATTTTTTGTCAGTTGAACTACATCTCACTTTCTCTCCCTATCTCCTGCCCTTGAAAACCACTGGTTTATTCTATATATACTTGAATGTTTTTATTTTTAGATCCCACATGTGAGAAAGTGTAGGATTATGTTTTTGTATCTAGCTTATCACACTGAGCATAATACATTCTGGATCCACTCGTGTTGTAGTAAAGAGCAGGAAATATATTTTTACCAGCTGACTTGTATAGTAATAGACTATATTTATCCATTCATCTATCAATGGACTTTGTCTCCATATCCTAGTTATTGTTAACAATGCTGTAATGAACATGGGATTGCAGATATCCTTATGAGGTTGTGACTTCATCTCCTTGGTTTAATATAACAGAGGCGTTTAAGGTCATAAGGTGGTTCGATTTCTAATTTCTTTATGAACTTCTATACTCATTTTTTTTTTTTTTTTGGGCAGGCAGAGTGGACAGTGAGAGAGACAGAGAGAAAGGTTCCTTTTCCATTGGTTCACCCCCCAATGGCTGCTGTGGCTGGCGCATCGTGTTGATCCAAAGCCAGGAGCCAGGTGCTTCTCCTGGTCTCCCATACGGGTGCAGGGCCCAAGCACTTGGGTCACCCTCCACTGCACTCCCGGGCCACAGCAGAGAGCTGGACAGGAAGAGGAGCAACCGGGACAGAAACCAGTGCCCCAACCAGCACTAGAACCCGGTGGGCCAGTGCCACGGGCGGAGGATTAGCCTATTCAGCCGCGGCACCAGCCTCTATATTCATTTTCGTAGTGGCTTCATAAATCTTTTCTACCAAAGGTGTACAGGGGTTCCCCTTTCTCCACATCCTTGCCAACATTTATCTTTCTTTAAAGACTTATTTACTCATTTGAAATTCAGTTACAAAGAGAGAAGTGAGAGCCAGAAAGGGAGAGAGCAAATTCTTCAATCTGCTGATTCACTCCCCAGATGGCTAGGGCTGAGCTAGGCTGAAGCCAGGAACCAGGAGCTTCATCTGGGTTTCCCATATGGAAAGCAGGAGCCCAAACACTTGGGCCATCTTCCACTGCTTTTCCCAGGACACGAACCAGGAGCTGGATTGGAAGCGGAGTAACCAGGCCATGAACTGGCACCCACATGGGATGCTGCCATTGCAGGTAGACGTTTTGCCTGCTATACCACAAAGCCCCCATCTTAAATTTTTTTTGCTATTGAGTTTTAAGAGTTCTTGATTTGATATTTGATTTTTTTAAACTTTTATTTAATAAATATAAATTTCCAACGTACAACTTTTGGATTATAGCAGCTTTCCCCACCAAAAAAAAACCTCCCTCTCACCTGCAACCACTCCATCTCCCATTCCTTCTCATCCCATTCACATCAAGATTCATTTTCAATTATTTTTATATATAGAAGATCAACTTAGTATGTACTAAGATTTCAACAGTTTGCACCCACATAGAAACACAAATTGTAAACTACTGTTTGAGTACTAGTTATGCTGTTAATTCACATAGTACAACACATTAAGGACAGAGGTCCTACATGGGGAGTAAGTGCACAGTGACTCCTGTTGTTAACAATTGACACCCTTATTTATGTTAGTAATCACCCGAGGATCCTGTCATAATTGCCAAGATTATGGAAGCCTCTTGAGTTCTCAAACTCCAACCTTATTTAGACAAGGTCGTAATCAAAGTGGAAGTTCTCTCCTCCATTCAGAAAAAGGTAACTCCTTCTTTGATGGCCCCGTTTTTCCACTGGGATCTCACTCACAGAGAACTTTCATTTAGGTCATTTTTTTGCCACAGTGTCTTGGCTTTCTATGCCTGAAATACTCTCATGGGCTTTTTAGCCAGATCCAAATGCCTTAAGGGCTGATTCTGAGACCAGAGTGCTGTTTAGGGCATCTGCCATTCTATGAGTCTGCTGTGTATCTTATTTCCCAAGTTGGATCATTCTCTCCTTTTTAACTATATCAGTTATTATTAGCAGACACTGGTCTTATTTATGTGATCCCTTATTATATTTTCACCATTGTGTCCTTCTGGTGCTTCAGGCAAATATTTTACCATATATGCTTGCATTCATATGAGCTTTCTATTTGTTCCATTTTTGTTTGTTTTGAGCCCACCCTAATGCAGTATGGTCATATTTTAACTTGATTTCTATTTTATTTTAATTTGATTTCTAAAAGACTCTATTAGTTCCAAACAAACTATATGTTCAGGTACTTGGGATTAGGATTCTAGCACATCTTTTTTGAGGAGATGGAGTTGAATCCACAACAAGAAGTAATACAGCAATCAGTACACTATATACCATCTTCTCCATTAATTCTCATCATTACACTATCTACTGCTCGCATCATATAGTTATACAAGTTTATACTTACTACCCTCCACTTCCAATACATGACATATAGCCTCTACTTCTGTATATCTGCACCCAAAATATCCCTCAGCACCCAGTCCCTTCAGATGGATGATTCACTGGATGGGAAACCATGATGATTATTTCAGCTGTCAAAAATATTCTTGTTGCTGCTGACCCATCCTGAACTCCAGCACAACCATCTGTGAATAAATGTAATGTTTCCTTAAAGGACTCAGGCTCCTTAGAATGACAATACTTGTCCTTGGATTTGTCTCAGAAAGAGGCTACTCCACAGAATAAAAAGTCTTTTCCGATCCCTGTTCTGGGATGAAATATAACAGATTAATATTCACGGAACTTGAGGCTAATTACAAATGAGTTCTGACTCTGTAAATGCTTATATTGGGACACATAGTTCTATGGATCCTTTGGGCTTAGAGAATCACAACCATGCAGAGAACTGAACTCCAGCTTTCTAACTTTCCATAGCCAAAATTGAAACAATTAATTTCATGATTCCCATCTAGCTGCACAAAATTTATAAATGCATCAGAAGAGATAAATCTTGTTCACATGTCTCTCAAACAAAATCTACATCCTTGTCTTGACACTTTGGAGGTGTCTGAATTCATACATTAATTCAACTCATAAGATTTCTTCACATATAAAATAAGGAAAAAATAGCTCATGGTTTGATTGAGATAACAAATAAAATCAATGTAAGTATGGATTCCTGTTATATGACACAATGGGTGCTTACACTGGGGCCCAGACACATTATTCCAACACATGGCATCTTGGAAACTGAGAAAAGAGCAGAAGGTAAGTCATTACGCCCTCATGTTACAGGTGTTCTGCCTTGTGCCTAAAGGCCAAGAATAATCTGAACAGATTGGCCATGCTCTCTTTTCTCCAGTGTATTCTCTTAGGTCATACTCTATCCATTCATATTTCAAATCTAAGCATAGAAGTATCATTTCTCCTGGGTCTTTTGGTCTTCATTTCTGAAGACTCTCGTGTGACGTAAAACACTGGCTGGATAACATTATGTTCTTTAGTTGTTTTTCTTTCTTTTGTTACGGGACTATCAGTCAAGAACATTGCAGTAGTTATGGAAAAGAGTCTTTGTCTCCTCTGCATTTAGCAAATATTATTTGCTACACTTCCTACATAAACTTCAGTGGAACTTACAGAGGCATAAATATCATCTTATCATGTTCTGCTCTGGGCTTGATTTATACAGAAAATTAAAATTATTTTGTAAAATCGTTATGCTTACTGTATCACAAAGAATTTTCCTCAATAACATATTTTTGCTTATACATCTAGTTTTTTTCTCCATTACCCAAATTAGTTGCCAATGTTTGCACAAGTTTCGTGAGCCAGATCCCTAAGACTACCTTTTCCTCTGTAGCTAATACATTTTTTTCAATAAGATGGTGCATTGAATTAGAGTAAGCATTTTTCCCTTCTTTTAATTTTTAAGTCTCCAAAGTTTCCATGAACACCTGCTGTGAACCAACCCATAGGTAAAACATAATCATTTACAATATGCAACGTTCTCCATACTTGTAGGCCTAACTTCTCATTTCAAAGACAAAAATTGCAAGAGCATAGCAAAATCAGAGAAAATTAATCTCAAAATTTTAATTAAAGAACTGCTTTTCTACACATTTGCAAAAGCTGACTATGTATTTCACTGATTGCACATAATTTCCAGCAACACAACATATTCAGGTTGAGATCAATCTGTCTCATTTATAATTTATGATTAATGATAAAATAATTGCAATGCAGTAGGGTTGATAAAAGAAGTAAGCAACTAAATATATATTATGAAAGCAGACTCACTTTCAGGGTAGTAAAAAGATTTGAAAATAAACAAATGAAACCAAAAACTTTTCTATATACAGAACATTTAAACAATGCTGCATTGTTTAGATGAACTATGTAACAGTGACAATAAATGAATTATGATGTACCCATGGATGTTTATTCGCTTATAATTTCCCCTGCTTAATGGATATCATTTTTCAGTTACCCAAACACTGAATTTAGTACCCAATAAAAATGCAACAATACTTCTATATTAACATTGACACAAGTGAAGTTGTATTAATTTTTCTCTCTTGAAGTTTGTGTTTCCTGCTTTATGAAATCAGGATAAAGTCTAGTTTCAATGGTAAATTTGATATATTAGGGTCAAGACATGCTGAGACTCAGAGTGACAGCTTCTGAGGAGTTAAACAAATATTTCAGGGTTTTAAATAATTAAGCCAGGCATGTGTGTTCCAGAAACAGTGGAAATGTCAAAATAATATTGATATATGCTTCTCTAACTTGTTGCATATTTTTAGCAACTTCCTCAAAAAATGTTTTCCCTTGTGCAATATTTTTATTTTCTGTCTTGCATTTTAACCCACTGAGGTTTTCTAGTGTTAGGTTCTTTTATGAAAGCATGCTATGTTGTAAGAATGCAAGTATGGTACATTTAGGAACACTTAAAAAATCATTACTATTAGAAGGCAGTACACACTTCTTAAACTCACTCACTCACATACTCACTTCACATTTGTTTGGATGTCTATTCTAGATATGTCTGATAAATCAAGATGGTTCATTCCCCAAATGCACATAATAATCAAGTTGGGCCAGTCCAAAGCTAGGAGACCTGAACACCATACTAATATACCTCATGGGTGGTAGGGACCCAAGTACTTGAACTGTTATTTGCTGTGTCCCAGGATCCACATTATCAGAAAGGTGGATCAGAAGTAGAGAAATTAGTATATGAATAGGTGTCCCGATAGGAAGCAAACATCCCATGTGGCAACTTCTGCTCCCCCATTATTTCTTTCCACTTTAGTTTCTGACATGACAAATAATTCCAGATTCATCTTCATCATCCCTGTTATATACCATGAATTTGGAAGTTCTCTGAGGATTCCTGTTTATTTTCTCTTGGGGAGTATTGCAGAGGTGTGTTGGTTCTAGACATTTTCATTGTCACTAGAGATTTTACTGCTTGGTTTCTGCAGATAGAAATGTTATTTATAACATAAATTCATACTTCCTCCAACTATAATCCATCCCAAAATGGTTTGTCAGCCACTCCTTCAATTACATATTTATATTTCCCATCAACCACAGTAAGAACTTCGGCTCCCACTGTTAGCAACATATTTACTTATTTGCTCAATTCTATAAATCACATGTCATAATTTGAGAGTTGCTACATGCATACAACAAAAACAAGAAATTCTGCTAAAATATTTCAGGCAGTCATTACATTTCTCTCCTAACTCCCATTTGTGACTCCAGGCTTGAAAATACATAACCAGAAACTGTATTCAAAAGTTCCTTTGATTGAACTTTAATTTCTTTCAGATTTTCTTCATCCATTTAGTATAATGATTTTCTATTTTTAAAATACAATTGGTTTCATTTTTTAAAGATTTAATTTATTTATTTGAGAGGTAGAGCTATAGACAGAGAGAGGAAGAGACAGAGAGAAAGATCTTCCATCTGCTGGTTTACTCCCAAATGGCTATAACAGCCAGAGCTGAGCTGATTTGAACCCAGGAACCAGGAACCAGGAACTTCTGGTCTCCCATGCAGGTGCAGGAGCTCAAGCACTTGGGCCATCTTCTACTGCTTTCCCAGGCCACAGCAGAGAGCTGGATCGAAGAGGAGCAGCTGGGATAGGAATCGGTGCCCATAAGGAATGCCAGCACCATAGGCAGAAGCTTAGTCTACTACACAACAATGCCTAAATGGTTTCATTTGTCTAACTTCAAGTTCTTTTCTCATTTTTATTTAATTTTTGAATATGAAAACATTAACATTTTGACCAAGAGTCAAAACTGTAAAAGGTAAATTGAGAAACAGTGTCTCTGTTCCCTTCTCCTCGCATTTTCTAGTTTTCTGGTCTATCCTTCCTGTATTTTTTTCCTTTAAGAGAAGATCTACGCATGCATTATTTTTAATCCTGTTTTCATGCAAAAAAATATTTCCATCTCTCCATGCACCTATCCCATCCATCCCTCTATCCCTCCATCTCCCTGTCTTCCCAATCCCTCTTCCATTCCTCTCCTCTCCTCTCCCCTCCCCTCCTCTCCTCTTCTGCTCTCTTCTCTCCTTTCCCTTCTTCCCTCATCCTTCCCCACCCTCCCATCCTTCTTTCCTTCCATCATATCTATGTATTCACCCATCCTATCTAGCAACCAATCAATCTTACCCCTTGTTCTTTGTTATCTAACAACATATATGCTTTTTCTCCTAAGTTTTAAAAGACAATAATAGCAAATACCTAGACTGTGTAAATAACAAAAATTGAAAATTTATGCAAAGGCAAGTAATGCACAGAGAAAAAGTGTCATTGAGGATGGAAAGGCATCCCAATCTTTTCATCAGGCCACACTGAACTACATGCCCCCTTCAGATGCTCACTGTGAACACTAAAAATCCATCTTTTCAATTTTGCCTCCTGTTATAAGTGGGAAGACTGTTCCTTCTTCTCTACTGTTACTCTTCAGTTTCTGTCTATATTTTCTTTCTTCCACTTCATTCTAAGTTTTCTATTTTAGCAATATGATTTTTTCCATTGGATTATTTGCCTTGTAATACCTGTTGTTTCACCATATCCCTGTCTGAATGACCTCCATTACTTAATATCTCTTCATGACAACATAGCCTTTCACTCCATCTTCATGGTAAAACTTCTCAATGGATATATGGATCAATGATATTTCTTCACCATGCATCTCGTTCTGTCACCCATTTCAGTGTTAATTCTTCTGTCACACTGACCAAATTTCTCTTTCAAAGGTCATTGATAGTAACTATCATGACCATTACATCCTTGCTATTTAAAGTGTGGTCAAAGAGAAAGAATAATAAGCTTTACTTCAGAGTTTATGAGAAACACAGTGCAGATAAAAAGGACAGAAATACATACCTTTTCTTGCTAGCAGAACTGTCAGTGAAGCTGTCATTCTTTAATCTACCACTGCTTGAATTAGAAGAAGAAGACACCTCAAAAGAGGACATTCCAGCCTTAGGTCCCCACACTGTGGCACACTGGGTTAAGCTGCCACCTGGGACAGTGATCCAGGTCCCTGCTAATGCGCCTGGGAAAGCAGCAGAAGACATCCAGAGTGCTTGGGCTCCTGGCATCCATGTGGGAGGCCTGGGTGGAGTTCTAGGATCCTGGCTTTGGCCTGGCCCAGCTCTGACCCTTGGAGCCATTTGGGGAATGAATCAATGGATAAAAGATCAATCTCTCTGTCTTCATCTCTCCTCTAACTCCGCCTTTCAAATACATCTATTGATCTTTCAAAAAATTTTTTAAAAGAGTGCATTCCTTTCATAGTTCCCAAATTTGAACTCACCTATTTAAGCTTATATTCTGAGTTGCATGATCTCTTCTCTCAATGAGTTTGGGATATGGAATTTTTCTCCCAGATAGACTTATTCAGAGCTAAAAACTAAGATTGTATTGATTTGGGAAAAGGGGGGGTTGTGAAAACTGGAGCCAAGTAACGTTTTAATTGGTTCTGGCTACTGTAGACTAGATGCCTTAAACAAGAAATATTTCTCAAAGTTCTAAATGCTAGAAGTACAAGATCAGGGCACTAGTATAGTTGAGTTAAGGCCATCTTCCTGGTTGGCTTGCCTGTGTCCTTATTCTGTCATCTCCTTCCAAGTTCACTAAACCCACCAGGAGGACTCCACTTTCATGTTCTAATACAACCCTAAATTACCTCCTGAAGGACCCATCTCCAAATACCGTACCATAACATTGGATTTTAGATTTTCAAAATATGAATTTTGGGGGGGACACAAACATTCAGCCTACAGCAACCAGTAGTCTTAAAATCCTATAAACTATCAAAATTGAAAGATTTAATCTTCCTTTTCCAGATATTTGAAAATAAGAAATAATTTCCTATCCTAGTCTTAGAAATTCACATTATCTTTCACATCAGTTTTCATTGTTGATTATTTCTTTTCTCTTAACTCTCAGGATTTATCCAAAGGGCCTACTCATATCTAATACATATCTATGTCTACATTCATCTCCACAGCTGCCTTCTTGACCCAAGCCATTGTGATCTTTTTCTGGTTTTCTATAATTTTCTTCTATCTGGTCTCCATGTCCTCATATTAATTCATCTACCACCTATTCTCCATACAGATTTCAGAGTAACCTTTAATATATATATAAAATATACTATATCATTTTTTATTTCTAAGTATCATTGTAGGGGTCTGTTCTGTGGTATATTGCATTAAGGTGTCACTGGTGATACTGGAATCCTATATCAGAGTGCCAGTTTGAGTTCCAGCTGCTCTGTTTCCTATCCAGTATCTTGCTAATGCACCTGGAAGGTGGCAGAGGATGGCCCATGTAGTTGAGCCATCTAAGTGGGAAACCAGGATGGAGTTCTAGACTCCTGGCTTCAGCCTGGCTGCGACTTGATTTTACAGACACTTGGGGAGAGAACAAGCCTATGGAAGATCTGTCTCTGCCCTTCTCCTTCTATCGCTCTCCCTTTCAAATGAATAAGTATTTGTAAACAGCCTCATTAGAGAATCCAACACCTCTGATTTGAGTTTCCTCATCGTGTTCCTCTTCAGTCTTTTTTTCTTTTTTTTTAAGATTTATTTTATTTAGGGGCTGGCGCCATGGCTCACTTGGTTAATTCTCCATCTGTGGTGCTGGCATCCCATGTGGGCACCAGGTTCTAGTCCTGGTTGCTCCTCTTCCAGTCCAGCCCTCTGCTGTGGCCCAGGAGGGCAGTAGAGGATGGCCCAAGTGCTTGGACCCCTGCACCCACTTGGGAGACCAGGAGGAAGCACCTGGCTCCTGGCTTCAGATTGGCGCAGTGCAGGCTGTGGCGGCCATTTGGGGCATGAACCAACGGAAGGAAGACCTTTCTCTTTGTCTCTCTCCATCACTAACTCTATCTGTCAAATAAATAAATAAATAAAAGGTTTATTTTATTTATTTGAAAGTCAGAGTTACAGAGAGGAGTAGAGACACAGAGAGAGGTTTTCCATCACTGGTTCACTACCCAGATGGCCACAACAGCTGGAGCTGTGCCGATCCGAAACCAGGAGCCAGGAGCCAGGGGCCTCTTCTGGGTCTCTCATGCAGGTACAGGGGCCAAAGGACTTGGGCCATGCTCTACTGCTTTCCCAGGCCCTAGCAGAGAACTGGATCAGAAGTGGAGCAGCTGGGACTAGAACCGGTGTCCATATGGGATGCCAGCGCTTCAGGCCAGGGCTTTAACATGCTGCGCCATAGCACCAGCCCCGTTCTTCAATCTTATATCATTGTCTTTCCCTGATCAGACCTCAGCCTCTCAGGCTGTTTGTTGTTTCCTCCCACAAAGACACAGGACACTTTTATTTGAGCTTAATATTCTTTTTGCTTGATAAAATGTGGGTTTTGATTTTCTATTTTCTTTCCATTAGCATTACACATGATGGGCCACAGTGAGTTTATTGGTATCATATCTCAAACAATTTCAAATCTCCTCTTCAGAAAATATTTCCAGAAGAAATGTCTAGAGGGACACTTCTCTCTGTCTCTGTCTGTTACTCTACCTCTCAAATAAATAAATGAAATCTTAAAAAAAAAAAAGTTAGGCTTACCCTACCACTTACAATGCCTTTCAGGGCAAAATTATTAAGTACTGTATACTCAGATTAAATGAAGTATTAGAGACCTCCATTTCCATGCATCCAAATTTTAAGAATCTTCCCACTTTGAATGACCTACTTTGTCTAGATAGAATTCATTATATGGCTTATTTGTCTAAGGAAATATCACTTTTCCTATTTTATTTTTAATGTTGTAAATTACCTGATGCTTCAATTATGGTGAATATATATAATGGAGAAAGACTGATTGGGATCTTATGGAAATTTAAGAACGGATAAAGGGACTGTGGCTAAGTTGTGAAAGTTGTGAAAAGTGGGCGCTTCTGACAATTATAGAAAAGTCAATGCAACATTTTTTGGATTATCCCAATTCTATGAAGAGAAAAAATTACCTTTCAAAGAGGTATTATAAATTTCACTTTTCCCTTGATGTTTCATATTCATTGCTTAATAAGTCCTGCTGAAAATTAAAAATACTATCCTGTGATCATAACAGTATTTTAATAATTGGGAAATAAGCATAATTTTTATTTTTTTAAATTATTACTTTCATAATTAAGGACATGAGACTCCAAATCCGTATTTTCCTTCTGAAGAAAACAAATTCATTCGACCTTCTTAGAGCTGCTACTTTCTAGTGGGTAAAGCCACCACCTGCAGTGTTGGAATCCCATATGGGCACCGGTTGGAGTCCCAGCTGCTCCACTTCTGATCCAGCTCTCTGCTATGGCCTGGGAAAGCAGTAGAGGATGGCCCAAGTCCTTGAGCCCCTGCACCCACGTGGGAGATATGGAAGAAGCTCCTGGCTCCTGATCCACACAGCTTCAGCCATTGCGGCCAACTGGGGAGTGAACCAGTGCATGGAAGACCCCTCCCCCCACCACTCTTTCTCTCTGTGTGTAACTCTGACTTTCAAATAAATAAATAAATCT
The DNA here is from genome assembly GCF_964237555.1 of Oryctolagus cuniculus. Classification (NCBI taxonomy): domain Eukaryota; kingdom Metazoa; phylum Chordata; class Mammalia; order Lagomorpha; family Leporidae; genus Oryctolagus; species Oryctolagus cuniculus. The sequence continues at coordinate 35,391,966 of NC_091435.1, forward strand.
TTTAAAAAATAAAAGGAAGAAAGTTTGGCGCTGATTGACTTAAGGATTTGTCAAGGCTTATTGAAAGTCTATAATTTAAAGACATTTGCCAAACAATATGCTTTATCAAAATTTTTCAGAAGTCAAATTTTAGGAAATTTAGTTCACAAATTGAATTTGCTTTCATTACAGCTCTCCGAGGTGGCTAGCCAGGATCCAAGTGTCACTACTTTAGGAAAAAAAAAAAAAAAGGAGTTTTGATATGGCATCTGATCAGAGAGATAGGATTAGGCTCATGAGCTGGAGGCCACAGACCACCCTTCTGTGATCTCACCTGTATCCACCCACTTTTGGAAATGGATAAGAGCCTGGAGTGTGCTGAGCCAACCACGTTTTGCTGCTTTTCCTGCCTGCTCTCCTGCCCACATGCCCTCTCTTGCTTGCAGCCTCTGGCCTTCTCCCTGGCAAAGGCTGGTATAGCACTCCCCTTTTACTCTTCTTGGGCCCCTCTCCCTGAATAAAGCCTTCATGTTCCTGTGCATTGCTCACACTTTCCAAGTATATCCTGAACTTTACCATGTTGTCTGTCTTGTTTGTGCCTGAGCTTAGAAATCTCTCAGCTAAAGGCAAGAACCCAAAATATTAAATTTTGGTTTATGCTATCAGAGAACACACCAAGTAGGATGAAGGCTGCAAGAGAGAGAGGGCACATGGGCAGGAAGCAGCCACCAGGATGAGAAGTGGCAAACCAGGGCCAGCTCAGTGCACTCTGGCCTCTTACGTACTTCCAAAATGGGAGTGGTTACGCAGTCTGATTGACAAGTAGGTGGATACAGGTGAGATTACACAGGGGTGAGGGGGCGAGGTTGGGGTTGGGGGTGGTGTGTGGCCTCCAGCTCATGAGCCTAATCCTATCTTCTTGATTGGGTCCTCTAGATCAGTTTCCCAATCAACAGTGCTTCTTTGTAGTAAATTTTATAAAAGAAATTTTATAAAATTTCCTGTATTATGTAAAAACTTAGTCCAATATAATTGTTTCTTCCCTTTATAAGGGTCATTTTTGAGGTGCTGGATCATTAAAAAGTATATGTCAATTCAGGCTATAGAATTATTTCTAATTATGTTATATTAATGGCAGTCAATCTCAGCTCTACAGAGCTACATAAAGGTGTTCGATTAAGTCCTAATATTGCTTTGTTAATTAATTTTCTGTGTTAATGCTACAAATGGAGGTATTTCTCCATGACATGCTAATTCTCCATAATAGGCCATCTTTCCTTAAGAACTGCACAATTATTAATAAGCTTTGTTATGCTCACTGGGTTTCTGCTATTAAAATTTTAATTTAACCATAAATATTATTGACAACACATTTGAGGTGAATCAAATTAGGATACCATACTTAATAATAATGGGACTGGTTATAAAATCATTTCTAATTCTGTCATTACATCAGAAATATATGATATAGATTCTGATTTCACAATTAAGAATACTTTAATTGCTTTTTTTAAAGTAAGGAATAGAATGTTGCTATATATCTGAATCAGAATCTGGTAGGCCAAAATTAAAGATGGGTACATTCTCCCCTCCATCATGGAAGTGAAACTGACTAGGTGATTTTTGGTCTGATATTTTCCATATATATATATATATATATATATATCATACAAGTATTTTATATATATTATATATGTTGTATATAGTCATATATATAAATACTCAGAAAATGATGAGCCAAAATTAAAGATGGATATATTCTCCCCTCCATCATGGAAGTGAAAATGACTAAGTGATTTTTGTTCTGAGTATTTTCTCATATTTTATATATGTTATATATATATTCATAGGTTAGAAATACTTTAAAAGTCTAAGCCAGGAGTATGAATCTTTCTATACTAGGCTCATTCCTAAATCTTCTAAGCTTTAATTTTTTGTGTCAAGGGTGAAATATTTTAAAGGAAATTGAAGGCTGTCAAAAAAAGTTTCTGATTGCCTATTCAGTATAACAGTTATTGTGAGATATATTGAGAGGAAAAAATCTTTAGCTTGAATATGAACAATCATGCCAACACTTAAATGTGAATTCATTAAATTAAGCTTCTCATTTCTTTGAAAAATAGTCTTGAGCACATTTAAGGGTAAATTACAGAACAGAGCTCTAAAGAAAGATAAGCTTAGAACATCATTCTTTGGCATGATTACCTAATAGGAAATAAGCAGTATAACCTTTTAGAATTACGATGAAATTTTTAAAAAAATCTATATTACTAAATGCATAATTAATAAGCAGGTATGTTTGAACTTAGAAACCTTATGTATACATGAATTTATGAACATTATACAAATTCCTATTTCAGAAACAGCGTATAAAGGAATGCTTCATTTTTTTTTTTTAATTTTTATTTGAAAGACTGGGAGACATGGTGTAAAGAGAAAAAGATCTTCCAACTGCTGGCTTATTTCCCTAGTGCCTGCAAAAGCTGGACTGGACGACACTGAAGCCAATAGCTAGGAACTCAATCAAAAACTCCCATGTGGATGTCAGGGACCCAGATACTTGAGTTAGCATCTAGTAGGGAGCTAGATAGTAAGTGGAGAAGCTGGGAATTTCACCAGACTCCGCAATATGGTATGCAAGCATCCCCAGCATCATCTCAACTGCTGCACCAAACGTTCAACATTCTATCTTAACAGCAAAAGTGTCTTTAGGGAAGACCAATAGAAAGAATCACATGTAAGTTCTGGCAGTGTTGTAAGGTCTCTAAGTGGATCTAACCTCCCATTCATTCAACGAATTCTGGTTCATGTCTGGAAATTGATTTAGGAGCCATAACTTTGGTTTTAGGCTTCAAGTTAGGTTTTTGCTCACTTGACCTAGACAATTTATGCTAATGTTGAGTAACAATTTACTAGACTTCTGAAATGGACACAGTATGTATGCACATTCCAAATTTATATGGTGAAATTCTATGCTCCCAATAGAGTCATTAGAAGATGGGGTTTTTTGGCGGTGATTAGGTCATGAGAGTTTAGCTTTCCTGTGTGGAATTTATTCCTTTATAAAAGAAAAGATCAAGAGAGATCCCTCATCCCACCTGTGGATACAATGAGAAGCCAGCTGTCTATGAAGAAGCAAACCCTTACCAAACACAAAATCAGTAGCTTGGTCATGGATTTCAGTCTCCAGAACAGTCATTTAAGGTATCATTTAAACATTACATGATTTCTGGTATTTTGTTACAGCAATCTAAAGGAACTAAAGAGGCTTTTTTTTTTTTTTTTAATCATATGACTATAGAGGGCTGGTGCTCTGGCATAGCGAGTAAAGCCTCTACCTTCAGTGCCTGCATCCCATATGGGCACCGGTTCAAGTCCCAGCTGCTCCACTTTGATCCAACTGTTTGCTATGGCCTGGGAAACAGTAGAAGATGGCCCAAGTCCATGGGCCCCTGCAGCCCTGTGGGAGACCCAGAAGATGCTCCTGGCTTCTGGCTTTGGAGCAGCATAGCTCCTGCATTTGTGGCCATCTGGGGAGTGAACCAGTGGATGGAAGACCTCTCTCTCTCTCTGCAACTCTGCCTTTCAAATAAATAAATCTTTAAATCATGTGATTATGAAATCATTTATTTGATTCTTTTTTTATCTAGAAACCTTTATTTAAGGTATATCAACTTTATGCATTTCATATATACCAATTTAGGAACGGTGGTTCTTCCCACCCTACTCTCCCTCCCACTTACACTCCCACCCTTCTTCCTCCTCCCTCTTCTATTCACATTCTTACTTTTTGCAAAGATCTATTTTCCATTAACTTTATACTCATAAGATTAACCTTACTCTAAAAGTTCACATCTCTAATATCTATTCCCACACATAGTCCCTGAATTTGTATAATTAGAAAACTCAAGTGGTTCTTTTGGAGTCTAGCATACCTCTTCATGAATCGTACTTTGTTAACAAAGAGGCATTATGGAAATTCTACTATGAAATATTTTTCCATTCCTACTGTTAATGTCATCTGAATTACAAAGATAATGGGGGCATGTTATCTGGGGGCATGCTATTTGGTAGAATTTCAATTACTAGATTACATTCATGGAAACACTTAAACTTGGCCTTAAGGGAAGGAAAGGCATGTATTTGGTACAGCAGTTAAGACACCTCTTGGGACACCTTCAACCCAAGTTGTAGTGCCTGAGTTTGAGTCCTGGCTCTGCTCCTTACTTCAGGTTTCTGCTCATGCCAACCTTGAGAGGCAGCGGTGACAGGTTAATTACTTGGTTCACTGACTCTCACATGAGGAACTGAGATTGAGTTCCTGGCCCCTGACTTTCACATGGCCCCGCCCTGGCAGTTGCAGGCATTTGAGGAATGAATCACCTGATGGAAGATTGATTCATTCTCTGTGTGTATGTGTTTTTCAGAAAAAGATAATGATGGGGGGCTGGCGCTGTGGCATAGCAGGTAAAGCCACCACCTGTAGTGCCGGCATCCCATATGTGCACCGGCTCAAGACCCAGCTACTCCACTTCCTTTCCAGCTCTCTGCTATGTCCTGGGAAAGCAGTAGAAGTTGGCCCAGGTCCTTGGGCCCCTGCACCCGCATAGGAGACCCAGAAGAATCTCCTGGCTCCTGGCTTCAGATGGGTGCAGTTCTGGCCATTGCAGCCAATTAGGGAGTGAACCAGTGGATGGAGATGGAAGACCTCCCCCCTACCCCCCGCCTCTCCTCTCTCTGTGTAACTCTGATTTTCAAATAATAAAAAATTAAAAAGGATAGAAATACAACAGATAAATTCTCATCTTATGAGGAAATTGAAATGAACCTCCCAAAGATAAACTAAATTGGTTCCCTTTGGAGAATTCCCTCCCAACCTCCTCCCATATTAGTAGAGAAAATAATTCAAGAACATTCAGCTCTAGCAAACAAACCTTTAGAACATAGCTGCTGCATGTTGTGTCACTCTCATAGTCAAGCAGAAAGTCAATTTAGGGAGCAGAAGTGCAAAAATCCAGATGAAGTGATGAGAAGTAAGAAAGATGTAGTGTGGACAGAAGAACTCGGGAGTGTGCACCTTCATGTGAATAATGGAGACAGTTAGATGGCTCTGGATGGATAATTTAACATTTCTTTTACCAACTCAGCCACAGGAGAGACTGAAAGCAACTCAAGTTTGAAAGGCATTCCTTTGCATACATTGAGGACCATACCATTAGAAATTGACATTTCTCATGATTCCAGTCCAGGAATATTTGCATCACATTATTTGTCTCAGAATCTGCCTTTAGAAGAAAAATATTCTCTACCACGGAGAAAGGAAAATTAGTATCTCCAGTTGTGAAGTGGTTTATTTTACAAACCAATACATCTGTAGTCAGAGGCTCTAATACCTGTGGTATTTGATATGGCATTTTCACTTTCAGCAAGAGGTTTCCAGTTAATCATATGTCAGCCTATTTGATTGCTGTTAGACATCTGCTTCCAAAATCGCATTCATGTCTTGACCAGGTCATACACAGGTTACCTTTTAATTATCACCCATCTAAGTAATTTCCTTCCTGCCTTGGGTCCTGTGTCATCCAATTACCTGAGTATCCTATTGTTGTGGGAAAAAAGTATATCCATGTGCTTTTTCTTTTGTTACACTTACTTCCTTGCATAAACTTCTCATTCCTTCAATTAACAAAAACTTTAATGGCCTATGTGATAGTTGCTGTGCCTTTGCACAAATGTTCTGCTGATTCTCTCCTTCTAAGAGTGGTAGGATTGCATTCACCTGCTCATTATGAAGGTAGGTATGGCCATGTGCTTTGGGTAGTTAAGTATGAGCTAAGTAAGTGTTGGATCATTTTTCCAGGAAGACAATCAAAGCCAAGCAGCAAATCCAAATCTTCTCCCTCCAGCCATACAGATCATAAAAGCAATGAATTTGCTGACTGACCTAATTTAAATTCAAAACTACAAATTTCAGTAGGACTCACCAATACATAAAAAACATTTTCCTTGGATGTTCAATTTCATACAAATTATTCTTTCTCTGTGTACTCAAACAACACACACCTTCTCCAGTCCACTACAGTCTACTGATAATAAACAGTATATTAAAGTCTAACTGAACAGCAATTTTCTCTCTTTCTCAGCTCCATTCTATTATTACTAATGAGCAATCCTTCCTTCTTTCAAAGGCCAGAACCCCACCGTACATCTCTCTCCTGCATCATACATTTCCTTCTACTGCATCATTCCTATGAGCTTTGATATATCTAGTAGCCTCTAATGTCTCCTTCACGTTTTTTGAATGACCTTTGATAGCACATACTTTGAAGAGTTGCCCATAACTTCCTTACAACCTTATTTCATATTCTCAGCTCCATCACTTCCATTCATACCTTTGCTCCACCACTCTATAGAGACTGCCCTTATTAAGGTAATTAATGAGTGTCATGCTGAACAATTCCCTTGTTATTTGTGTTTTTGCTTTTTCTTAACTGAAATTTTAATAGCAATTGATCCTCCCAATTTCTCTAGACTGCTACATTCAACTATCTACTTGATTCTGCTATGTGCATTTCTAATAAACATCAGATGCTTGATGGAGACAAAACCAAAACCAGACATTTTTATTGAAACCTGACTTCCTTTAGCTTTTCCAGCTCCTCAAATTGTGCCAATATCAGGTAAGTCTCTGGACAAAGAAGTTTCTTTGAGTCTTTAAATTTCCTCACTCTGTATATCCATTAATCAGACAAATATATTGGTTGGATATACAACAAATACATATGTATATGTGTGTGTGTGTGTGTGTGTGTGTGTGTATATATATATCCTCCTACCTAACTCTATTACCCTATAGAAGTTTTTTAATTCTGATTCTTCCCTCCAGTAGTTTCCATTACACTTGGTATCTGTTAAAATACATTATTTTGGCTTTTATGGCCTTCTGTAAAATTGTCCTACTCCTGTCTGCAATCCTATCTCTTTCTCTTGAGCATTGAACACTAGTTACACTTTATTTGTTCTCTGATTTCTCTGACATCCATCGCCCCTGCTCTCACTTTGCTTTCATCATTATTCTGCTCGATTTATATATCAGTTCCACAGAGAGACATTTGCTGGAGACCCTAATATGGCAGTCTCTATCACATAAATATTTTTGTTTTTGACATTTTTTTCACTAGCTAACAATATCACTTTCACATGCTTCCTCATGTTAAAGTTGAATATGAATTCACAGAGGGAAAAGATTGATCATTTCAACAAATTTCTTCAGTGTCTATGTGGATTTTATGTTAAATGCTATTTCCTGGCACTTTGTTCTGGCTCAGTCCTTAGATTTCTCTAATTTTGGCCACTTGCCTGCACCCTTCATTCTTCCCGAGATTGCTATGTGTATGCCTGGCTTCTCATTCCATCTTTGCTAATTGCTCCACTCTGACATCAAAGTGTTTTTCATTGAGTAGAGTATAAAACCACCACAAGAAATTTTGGTTCTTTTTTAATGCAGCAAATGAGAGGGAAAGAAGGGGTCAGTTTATGGAAAAAGCAAAGTAGAAAGGGGCTCAGAGAAGATAACAAGAAAACTTGGAAAGAATTTCATATTTGTCAGGGTCGGTGCTGTGGCACAGCGGGTAAAACTACCTCCTGCAGTGCTGGCATCCCATATGGTTATTCCACTTCTGATCCAGCTCTCTGCTATGGCCTGGGAAAGCAGTAGAAGAAGGCCCAAGTGCTTGGGTCCCTGCACCAGCGAAGAAACCCAGAAGAAGCTCCTGGCTCCTGGCTTCAGCTCTAGCTGAAAGGGCAGTCTCTATAAGTGGTGGAGCAAAGGTCCGAATGGAAGCGATGGAGCTGAGAGTATGAAATGAGGTTGTAAGGAAGTTATGGGCAACTCTTCAAAATATGTGCTATCAAAGGTCATTCAAAAACGTGAAGGAGACATTAGAGGCTACTAGATATATCAAAGCTCATAGGAATGATGCAGTAGAAGGAAATGTATGATGCAGGAGAGAGATGTACGGTGGGGTTCTGATATTTGGAAGGTTCATGGAAAAGTGAAATTAAGAGATAACTCCATTTTTATGTGGAATAATTTTCCATCAGCTTTTTCAAGGTCCTTTCTATTTAGGCATGCCAGTGTTAACATCAGGAAAATGTAATATATACTTAATCATGTTTTTTCAATCAATAGAATATTTTTTCCATCTACATAGTAAACAATAAAATATGGTGAGTCTAGACATTATTTCACTATAAAAATGTATTCATCTAAAGTAGTTTTAGGATGCATGTTTTGAGTTAAGCTAGTCTCCTTGTTTTATGTTTGAAGCAAACTGCTCCCATAGTACCCTTCTAAGTACAAAGGCTCCAGTGCATGTTATGCTAGCATTAGAAATAACTATTTCAAATAAAAATATTTTCATTAAGTGGTCTATTTTTGCTAACAAATGTAGACCAGCTTACTTCCTTATAGGACACCTGCCTTTTCAAAAAGCTTGTGCTGTACTGACCAAAGCAAGGATATCATGGCCCTGAGCCGCCACACACAGCTGTGTTTACAGGTGTTGACAGGAGAAGATGCATCCCCTGCACCAAAACTGAAGCAAAGCTGTTACATAGAAGAATACAATATCAGGACCTACATTTTTTAAAGCAATTTCATTTGATATTTCCTACTTCAAATTTTTCTTTTTGGAATATTAGGAAAAGAAGTTGCTTTGCCAAATTAAAGGTGATTCTTTAGAAGTTACTCTTCAAATTTATACACCTTCTAATGTTGGTGATACTGAAAATATATATATCAATCTTGAGAGAAGAAAACAGTAAAGAAAAGCGATATTTTAAAGATATGGCTCTATTATCTATAAAGTTACTATTAGACATGCAGTCCGTTGGCTAGGGGAAACTCCTAATAATGAATATTTTAGGGAGATTTACACATTGCATTAAAGGAAGTACTGGGCAACTAGACACTTCCATATTGGAGAGAAGGCTTCTTTCACTATCTCTCACAGAACAGAAAGGGACATATATCATATATTCTCTACAGGTCATTATGTCCTAATTAAGGGAGAGATGTAGAGGCACAAGCTCCTGATCTGTGTTTCTTATGATAAACTCACCAGTTAGATAGCTAATTCTGTTCTCCAGAGGAGGACTAATTGCTGAGGTAGAGAGAGGCTGGAATTATTTTCTTTTTCTGGAAACAAGAGGTCTGGGAAATAAATAAGCGCTAAATACCGCAGCTTAGCTGTCCTCAAATCTTATTTTCTTGCCCTTCTGGCTTTAAATAATACGTTCATTATCAACCACAGCTATGATTAATATGTTTTAGGGAAGGCATCAACAAACAGTCAATTATATCCACACTTTCCTTAAATACAGGCAATTGGTTCACTGTGGCTTCTATTGGAATGACTTGTAAGAAGTATAATAAAATGAATTCCAAACCTACTCCATAACCAAAGCATTATAACCAACCTCCACACTACTTCTCATCCAAAAGTTTCCAATCAGGTTATTCAGCATAGACTATCGGAACTTTTACAGAAAATAAAATTGAAGACAATTACAATTTGGCCAAAAAAAGGAATGGCAAAACTTCAACAATAAATTGCAGTAATAAAAAAGCATGCTAAACTTAAATAAAAATCTCCTTCTCCTCAATTATCAAATGGAGGATATCCTGAATCAGGGGAAATCCTGAATTCTGAAATTATAATTTCTTACAAATTAAAATATAAAGAGTCAATATTGGTGTTCTCATAGTTTCAGTCAATATTCTCTGCCTTTTATATCTGCTTCTGCTGTTGGGCTCCATATTTCAATTATTATTGCCCTTTGCATTCTGGTCTCTCACAACTAGAAACTTGGGATTATTCTTTAGCATCTAATATATATTCCACAAATATGTGATTGACAATTTCTAGTAATTCCATGTCTTATATGATCCTTCTGTGTGTACAGTTCTGCTATTCTAGGTGTACACATATAGGGCAATTTTTATTATCTTCAAATGCACTTTCATAAAAGCCTATTAAACGTCTCTTTCTTCAGTCCACCCCCCTCTATTGTCCATACTTGCCAGTAATCAAGCCTTATTGAATGATCACTATTGATATATAAAGGCTTTCTATACAAAAAAATCAGTAAAAAAGAAACGTATGTATTATATATAAATGTATCAGCCCACTTAGAAGTCATGATAAAGGGAACAAATTACATACATGTATGCACATAAATGGATACAAAATCATGTAAATATTTGGGAACATCAGCTGTTTCTAATAGTTACCTCTGGGGCAGAAAGACAGGAAGACCAACTTGGAGAGTGTGAATATAAAAGTGGAATGTTATATTTTATTCCACTTGGTTCAATGTTATATAATTTTTCTAATAATGTAAAATATACATTATATATTAGAAAAAGCAAAACAATTAAATTATGAAACATTAATAAGAGAAATAGAATACACAAACACACATGCAGAGAAAAAATCTTAAATATTTGTGATTTATAAGAATATAAAAATGTCCAGAGTGTCTAACTCAATTTACAGATTTAATGTAATCCAAAACAAAATACCAAGGGCATCCTTCACAGATCTTGAAAAAAGGTCCTCAAATTCCTACAGAAACAAAAAGAACTCAAATTTCCAAAAACCGGAGGCATCACAATACCAGATTTCAAGACACACTACAGAGCAATTATAATAAAAATGGCCTTGTACTGCCACAAAATTATACATATGGACCAATAGAACAGAATAGAAACACCAGAAAGTAAGCCACACATCTACAGACAAGCAATCTTTGACAAAGGAGCTAAAATCACTCCCTGGAAACAGGATAGTCTCTTCAATGAATGGTGTTTGCAATATTGGGTGTCCATATGCAGAAGAATGAAACAAGACTCCTACCTTACACTTTATACAGAAATCAATTCATGATGGATAAAGAATCCAAACCTAAGACCTGAAACCATGAAATTACTAGAGAACACCATAGGAGAAACACTGCAAGCCATCAAACAAGGCAAAAACTTCTTGGATAAGACCCCAGAAGCACATGCAATAAAAGCAAAAACAGACAAATGGGATTATATCAAGCTAAGAAACTTCTGTGCAACAAAGGAAATCAACAAAGTGAAGAGGCAACCTACAGAATGGGAAAAAACATTTGCAAACTATCCACCCAATAAAAGATTAAATATTGAGAATATATAAATAGTTCAAGAAAGTTAACAACAGAAAAACAAAGAATCCAGTTAAGAAATGAGCAAAGGACTTGAACAGGCATCTTGCAAAAAGGGGAAATTTAAATGGCCAACAGACACATAAAAAAAGTGCAGATTCACTAGCCACCAGGAAAATGCAAATAAAATCCACAATGAGTTATCATCTCATGCCATTTAGAATGAATATCATGCAAAAATAAAAAAAAATGCTGGTGAGAATTTTGAGAAGAAAGTACCCTAAAACACTGTTGGTGGGAAAGTAAACTAACCTAACCATTATGCAATATGGAGATTACTCAGCAAACTAAAAATAGATTTTCCAAATGACCCAGCCATCTCACTCCTGCGAATACACTCAAAAAAATGAAAATAACATATAACAGAGTTACATGTATTTTCATGTTTATAGCAGCTTAATTCATAATCGACAAGATATGGAAGCAATCTAGATGTCCGTCTTTAACCATGATGATTGATTAAAGAAAATGTGGTATATATACAAAGTATGGTATTTTACTTCTGTTTTAACAGAAGGAAATCCTGTATTTTGCAACAAAATGAAGTGGAGATCATTATGCTTACTGAAATAAGCCAGAATCCAAAAGACAAATATCATGTGTTTTCTCTGATTTGTGCTTTTTAATATAGAGAGAGAGTATAAAATTTTTTATTTGTATAAGTGAAATTACTATCTTTGAATTTGATTATTGTTTATAGTCCTTGTCTATATTTCTGCTGGACAGTTGAATTTCTACTGTTTATTTGTTGATCTCTTTATATAGTCAGGCATTAAAACTTTGTCTATAAATGAAATTAAAATTATCACAAAAATTGAAAAAGAGAAACAGAGAGATAGGGAGAGAGAAATGGAGGCAACAGGGAAAATATCATTATATTATTAGACCTGTACCTATGAATTACATTAAATCTATTCTCTTAATTTTAAAATACAAATTAAAAGGTTTTTTAAAAGAACGAGAAAAGCAGTATCTAATAATAGATAAAGTAACAACAGCATGATAAAAATGAGATGCCTATATGAAACTGTGCAAAACTCTAGTCTTGGAGACTAACAGTAGGCTTTGCATTGCTCTGTGAGTGAGGTGATATATTGTGGAGTATAGGGGCAGCAAGGAGATAACATAGTATCAGGAATGGGAGCAAAGCCAGAGCACATTTATAATGGAGACATAGCCATATTTGTCACCTAGCCTAGCAAATAAAATACTAAATCATACTTCAAGCTTTCCATCTTGATTTCAGTAATGATTTATAAGGGACTTACACGGTTTATATATACGAAGCTGACAATTTTAGGTGAGATTTTTATTTCCATGTTAGCCAGCTGAGTCTGAGATGATAATGAGAAATCAGGTAAAGATATTGTGTGTGTGGTAATAATTTTAGCCTTAACAGTCAAAGTTAAGATGGAGATTTGTCTGTTTTATTGTTGAGTACAAAGGTAACAACTAGATCCTAGAGTCTTTGAGGGGGAAGAGAGGACTAAAAGGCTGAATCGAAACCTTTACAAAGAGTCACAAAAAAAAAAAACTGAAAGGTAACAATGAAAACAAAATAAAGAATGGGCATTATTTAGTCATAGGACTCAAACCAGAAAAATATTCCAAGAAATTCTGGGAGGTAAGTAATGTCAGGTTTTATAACGATATCAAGGATGAGTGCTTTTAAGAAAACTCCTTGGAACTTGACAACAAAGTTATTAGTGATCTTCAAGGGAAAGGTTCCTGAAAACATGTTATTTCCCCTTTTAGGAAAAAAAAAAGGAATGTATTTTAAAATAGGCTACATTGTATGAGTAAATGTGCTATACTATATTAAACATAATTCTATGAGAAGAAGCTAATATGAGCAAATGATATGAACAGATGATAAGCAGACGGTGAAGCACAAATATCTATCAAGTATATGAAGAGATACTTAAACTCATTTATAATTAGAGAAATGCAAATTAAAGTAAAATAATTTATCACTTTGCAACCATCTGATTGGCAGAAACTAGAAAGTTAAATAGTGTTAATTATTAGTGAGGATGTGGAAAAACAAGACTAGCTCAATCTTGCTTGAGAGTCCTCTGGCAGTACTTATTCAGATTAAATCTATGCATATACCATCACTTAGTATTCTTGTTCCTGGTTAAATAGCCCCAAAATATTCTCTCCCGTGCCATGGAAAGGCATCTGTGATGATGATTGTATGCTTCAAGAGAGATTCTGATTTTTGACAAAAGTGCTCAGACCATACAGTGGAGTAATGATAATTTCTTCCACAAATGGTGCTGGCAAAACTGGATGTATATATAAAAAGAATGAAATTATATCTATGCCATGAACAAAAATCAACTCAATGTGGTTGAAAGACCTAAATTTCAGACCTGAGACTATGAAGTTTCTGGAAGAAAACATAGGGGAAACACTCAGACTTTAGTGTAGGAGATGACTTCTTGGATATACCTCCAAAGCACAGGTAACAAAAGCAAAACTAAACAAATGGAAAATATCAAACTCAGAAGCTTTTGTACAGCTAAGGAGATGATCAAAAGAGTGAAGAAACATCCAATAGAATGGAAAAAAAATGCAAACCACCTGAAAAAAGGTTTATATCCCAAATATATCAGCAACTTAAAAATTCAACAACATAAAAAACCAAGCCAGTTGAGAAATGGTCCGAGGAATTCAACAAATAGTTCTGAAAAAGAAGAAATACAAATGACCAACAAATATATGAGAGAATGTTCAACATCACAAGCCATCAGGGAAATGCAAATAATATTCATATTGAGATATCACCTCACCCCTGTCAGAATGACTAAAATCCAAAACACAGAGAGTAACAAATGCTGGCAAGGATATGGACAAAGGAGAACACATACACACTGCTGAGGAGAATGTAAATCACTGCAAACGTTCTGGAAAACAGTGTGGAAGATTCTTAAAAAAAAAAAAAAAAAAAGAAAGAAAAGAAATAGACTTGCCATATGATCCAGCAATCCCACTACTGAATATATACCTAAAAAACTTGAACACAACATATCAAAGAGATACCTTCACCACCATATTTATAGCAGTGCTGTTCACAATAGCCAAAATTTGTAATTAACCCAGGTGTCCATCATCAGATGAATGGATAAAGAAATATGGTATATATACATAACAGAATATTATTTAGCCATAAAAAGAATGAAATTTCCATTTGCAGGAAAATGGACATAATGGAAGGATATAATGTTGAGTGAAATAAGATGGACCCAGAAATACAAGTACCACGTGTTCTCCCTTATATGTAGGACCTAAAATTTTTTTAAAAAAGAAATATGTGTGTGTGTCAGTATGGCTGCAAATATAGTTTTGCAAATAGTTTTTATATCTTGGTCAAATCAATGGTTAAGAATGTTATACTACTATAGTTTTCATGATCTGTGATTACATTAAAATTTACTGTATATGGGTGAAATGCTCATTTTTTTCCACTCAATTGTTGTTTATAACTGTTGTCTTTATTCCTGCTAAAGTCTTTTTGCTTCTTACTTGTTCAACTTCTTATTCGGTATTAAGCCCTTTTCCTGTAATGTAAATTTAAAATATGTAATCTCAAAAACTAAAAAGAGAGAGAGAAGGGGAAAAGGAGGGAAGGGGAGAGACAAAGAGGGGGAGAGAGAGGAAGGGAGGGAGGAAGGGAATATCGTGATGTTCTTCGAACTGTATCTACAAATCACGTTGAATCTGTTAAAGATAATTAAAAATGAAAAGAAAAAAAAAAAAAAGAGACAGAGAGACAAGGTGATGCTGTGGCAACCTTCAAGACCCCTATATGAAATGACATAGATTTGAGCTCTGTTCCCCCTGCCAGTCTATCCCAAGTTGGCAGACAATTTTGGTTATTTTACTTATTGCTCAGAGTGATGAGGTAGAAATGCATCTTGGAAACAAAATGAACAGAAGGATGAGCTCTTAAGGGTTTCAAGGCCAGGACTGACACGTACAACAGCGGCCCACACACGTTTGCCAGAATTAGATGTCATAGTGGTCACAAGTCACAGTCCTCTTACCACATATTCACATAATGTGACCTGTGGACAGACTATTTGTGTCCTCAAGATTCATGTGTCGGCTGGCACCGTGGCTCACTTGGCTAATCCTCTGCCTGCAGCGCCGGTACACCGGGTTCTAGTCCCGGTTGGGGCTCCAGATTCTGTCCCAGATGCTCCTCTTCCAGTCCAGCTCTCTGCTGTGGCCTGGGAAGGCAGCGGAGGATGGCCCAAGTGCTTGGGCCCTGCACCCACATGGGAGACCAAGAGGAAGCACCTGGCTCCTGGCTTCAGGTCGGCGCAGTGCGCCAGCCGTAGCAGCCATTTGGGGGGTGAACCAACAGAAGGAAGACTTTTCTCTCTGTCTCTCTCTCTCTCACTGTCTAACTCTGCCTGTCAAAAAAAAAAAAAAAATCCTTGTGTCAAAACACTATCCCATGAGGCCATGGGATAGACTCTTCATGATGACAACAGTACCCTTAGAAAGGCCATGGGAACATTTCATCTTCTGCAATCTTCCAAGTGAGAATATAAGAAGTTGGCACTCTGCCACCTGCTCACTAGAACCTGACTTGGCTGACACAACCATGGAGTTCAACGTCCTATAAGAAGTAACTGTAAGAAATAAATTGCTGGGGCCAGCTACGTGGCGTAGGTTAAATCTCTACCTGCGACACAGGTAGTTTTCATCTCAGGGGAATTTTGAAGAAATAAAATATTTTGTAGGTTTTCCTGTGGAATACTATGTGTTTACTAGAAGCAAGCAGCTAGAACATGACACAGAAAATGGACAGGTACTAAAAATAAATGTTGACTGGAGAAAAGGATAAGGTGGTGTGGTTTCTAATTTTTTAAAAAAATATTTGTTCATTTATTTGAAAGGTAGAGTTACAGAGAGACAGAGAGGGAGAGAGAGAGACCTTCCATCTGCTGGTTCACTCTCCAAATGGCTGCAAGGGCCAGATCTTGGCTGATTTGAAGCCAGGAGCTTCTTCTGGGTCTTCCACATGGGCCCTGGGGCCCATTGAGTTGTGCCATCTTTCCACTGCTTTCCCAGGTATATTATCAGGGAACTAGTAAGGAAGTGGAGCAGCCGAGATTGGACTGGTGCTCATATGGGATGTTGACACCACAGGCGATGGTTTAACCTGCTACACCACAGTGCTTGTCGCTCCCCCTCTTCACAGAGGAACGACACAAGACCCTGCGTTGTTCTTTTGTCTGCTTGGCCCTCCCTGGGTTTGCTGCTGGTTCTTCCCGGGTTGGCTGCCGTCCCTCCACCTCCGTGGAGGGGCGGGCCCCCCTAGCCACTTTCCCCACTTCCGCGGGGAGCGGCACACCACCGGCCGGCTCTCTCGGGGGCTGCTCAGGTGTTCCTCATAGATGTTCCTGGTGCATGTTGTCTCTCTCCTCCTTTATAGTCCTCTTCCACCAATCCCAACTCTGCTACCCACACGCCGAGTACGCTGCTCTCCTCCAATTAGGAGCAGGATCAGCTCCTGCAGGTTATTGGTCGAACTGGAGGCACCTGTGTAGAAGTTGTTTACTCCTCTCCCAGAGCCATATTGTGAGAGAGCAGATGCATAGAATAAGTCTTAATTCCAGTAACTTAGTCTAGTCCGAGTTGCTCCCCACAGTGCTGGCCTTGGTAATGAGGTTTTTAGCATAACATTTATCCAAACTAAATACCTGCACCCAGGCAGAAGACCTGCAAGAGACTCCCAGCTCCTGACTGGATTGGCTCAGCTCTGGCCATTTTGGCCATTTGGGGAATGAACCAGCAGATGGAAGACATATACACCTTTATTGGACAATAATACAAGGATACATACCAACTTAGTTAAGGATACATGTCAAACACAGTTGACTTAGCTGACCATAGGGAAAGGGAAGGAGACTGAGAGAAGAAAAAGATGAAAAAATGTGGTAAGTAAATAGAAAAGCATCCCCTACTGATCAGTGATGATCCTGTTAAGAATGGAGGAACAGGGTTTACTTGGTACTTCATGGGGTTTTACACACAGAAATAAACGGCTTTTACTAGTACATAATGAGAGTCATGGCAAAACTAGAGTGTATCTAAAAGGAAATAGGCAAATTGAAGATGCAGTGAGGAAGCTGAGATAGAACTGTGAGGTATCACCTATCTATTGCCGTGAACACCATTTTGTGAATTAAAAGGAAAATGTGCAATGCCTTAAAGGCATTGTGCTTGTGGGAGAGAGAACAGGCTGGTCAAGCATTGCTCGCTAGAAAAAGAGAAAATGCGGAGTTAAAAAGGGACAAATGAATCTGGGAATGAGGACTTATGAGCCATTTGGTGCCTTTTGGGGAAGTTTGCAGGGACTATGATAATAGAGTAAAATACTAAGACTCATAGCCCAGAATAAGATAAATTATTATCAAGGGCTTATTATAAAAGTTAAATAAGCCAGACCCTGAGGCCAGTGTTGTGGCACAGTAGGTTAGTCCTCCTCCTGAAGTGCCAGCATCCCATATGGGCGCTGGTTCTAGTCCTGGCTGATCCTCTTCCGATCCAGCTCTCTGCTATGGCCTGGGAACACAGTAGAAGATGGTGCAAGTCCTTGGGCCCCTGCACTCATGTGTGAGAGCCAGAAGAAGCTCTTGGCTCCTGGTTTCGGATCGGCATAGCTCTGGCCGTTGCGGCCATGTGGGGAGTGAACTAGCAGGTGGAAGACCTTTCTCTCTGTCTCTCGCCCTCTCACTGTCTGTAATTCTACCTCTCAAATAAATAAAATCTTTAAAAAAAAAAAAGCCAGTCCAAAAAGGACAAATAACATGTTTTCCCTAATCTGTGGTAACTAATAGGGCACCTGAAAGATGATCTATAGAAGTGAAATTGACACTTTGAGATGCTGTGACTTTGAACGGCCCTTGCCTTGAAGGTTGAAGAACAGATTTTTCATACTATTTGTTGAACTCTTTACTTAATACAGAGTTATATTTATGTGTCTAAAGTTAATTGAAAACAGATCTTAGTAAAAAATAAGAATGGGAATAGGAGAGGGAGGAGGAAGAAGGGTGGGAGTAAGGGTGGGTACAGTGGGAAGGATCACTACATTCCTAAAGTTGTATTTATGAAGTGCACAAAGTTTGTATACCTTAAACAAAAGGTTTTTGGGGATAAAAGGAATGTTAAATAAGTAAAGAATATTAACTCACTGTTCTCTGCCTTAAGAGAAACTGCATATGCTTGTGTAGCCGAATGTACAAGCTCAACACCCATGTTCCCTACCACCTGCTGTGACTAGCAGGCTCTTTTCAGTGGCTTGGATGTAGCTTCCACTTTCAGGTCCCATTCGTTGCTGAGCTTTGCCGTCTTGAAATTGTGACATTTTCCCTCCAAATTAGTACCCTGTCTGTGATTTCATTCATGTCAGTGTAGTGAACCATATGCTTCTCTTTCAAGAGCACACAGCCTGGCCTTTGAACTAGGAAGGACCACCTTGTCAGTACTTGATGCCCGTCTATCACTGCTCCTGATTCTGTATTTCAGCACTCCAACAGCAGGATGTATGCAAACTGTCAAAGGGTGTTACTTTCCCTCTTCCGCTTATCAAAAGCTCCAGTGACTGTCGATATCAAGCTGCTGGGTTGCCAGAAATTCATAGCCACATCTTTAGAGGATCTATTGATAAAGATCATCTCTTATGTTACCCATCTTTATATAATACTGTGGCACTTTTTAAAAAGTGCTTTTGCATCCACATTTTGAGAGCTTCCTGAATTTCCCAGTCAAATGGATAAAAGTTAAAATTAATGAGTTGACAACATTGAAGTGTTGAAAAAGCTGGAAGTGATTTTTGTGGTTAGTCAAAGTTTCACAGTTGTCTTTTGGGAAAAGCATGACCTCTATTTTATAGATCCAGAACTTGATGCCACACTGGAAATATATTCAGACAGAGAGAAATAGTCATGGGAGCAGGAAGGGCAAAAGGACAGAATCAAAACTGTAGGCTTGTAAAACAGCTTATTATTTACTTGAATTTTTAATAAACTCACACTGCACTAAGAAAAATAAAATTTAATTCTAATATTTATATAGAAATTAATGATAATTTGTTAATACTTCATTTGCTTCTATGCAGAACTCAAAAAATACTCTATTAGCTGCAGATGCAAAATGACTTTCAGAGAAGATTATAATATACAAACATTGATTTTTGCTGAGGTGAAGATCAAGGTAAAAATCAATCAATAGTTTTCCATTTCAACAAAATTTTAATATTACCAGCCTCAAAATCCAGTGAGTTTGATTCCCTATCTTTCTGTGATGGAACCTACAGGAAATTAGAGCATGCTCCCTGGGGAATAAGAAAGTTGTTTTTCTCTGTAACCTTCTTGTATCCCTCTTCGTCATTTTCCTGGCTCCAAATGCACAAAGTCCTGTCCAAGAATTAGATGACCAGGCAACAAAAGAGGCATGCCTCTTCCTTAAATGTCTTTCACATTACATAAGAAGTAATTATCGTTCTCTTTGATAAATAGGAAGGAAAAAGAAACAAATGATGATTCAGCGAATGTTAAAAAATAAATCAGTTATATTTCCATTACTTCATTCAAATTTTCCACAATTAAAAAATCCTTCACAGACCTTGCTGTCTCAAAAAACTTTCAAGAATAGACTATACCAACACTGATGAATTTTGTTTCCACTGTGACTGTGACAATAACATCCAATTAAAAAACTTTAATCCATTACTTTGATGCTTAATGGGTCTTCTAGAAGCAGACTGAGGATCCTCCCCCGTTAGACAACTACCCTAACAACCCAAATCAATTCTTTACATGTTCTTTAACTTCTCTTCTTTAATGGATACAACCATAAAATCAATTAGATTTCATGGTAAAATTGTCAAATTAAAAAATGCACAGAACAGAGGAAGGTGTTGCCATGTTGGCTTAAGCAGCCTCTTGAGAGACCCGTGTCCCATGGTGTAGTGTTGGGTTTGAGCCCCAGATCCTCTGCTCCTGATCTAGCTTCCTGCTAATGTGCCTAGGAGACTGTGGATAATATCTTGAGTTCCTGCCACCCACAAGGGGGACCAGGATGGAGTCCCTGGCTCCTGGCATCAGTCTGGTCCAGCCCTGGATGTTATGGCCACTTGGAGAGTAAATGTGAGGATGGCAAGATTGACTGACTGACTTTCTCTCTCTGTCTCTCCTTCTCAGTCTCTCTTGCTCTGCCTTTCAGGAGAGACAGAGAGTATGAACTTGTGCTTCCATATTTCTGATTCGCTCCTCCAAATGGCCACAATGGTAAGAGTTGAGCCAGTCTGAAACTAGGAGCTTCTTCCGGGTCTTCCACATGGGTGCAGGGACCCAAGCACTTGGCGGACTTCTGCTGTTTTCCCAGCTACGTTATCAGGGAGCTGGGTCAGAAATGGAGCAGCTAGGACTTGAATGGTTGCCCATATAGGCTGCCAGTGTTGCAGATGGCCGCTTTACCCACCTTGCCATAAAGCCAGCCCCATAAATAAACCTTTCAAAACTACACAAAATGCACTCCTCCCCACCTCTCTCACACACACACTGATAGCTCAGATGGTAGGCATTCCAATGAAAAGGCAATAATACCCTACCACATGAAATGTAGTTTTCCTTTCTCTCCCATGCTTTTGTTAACCCACATAATAAAACAAACAACCATTGGAGAAAGAGATTCTCTAAAGAATCATAATACTTATTAGGTGAGAACAGAGTATTGCATTGGAAACACACATGCCAGGATAAACTTTGGGCGTGTTCAAAAAGGGTGAGGCCAGAGAAAATGTTTAAAGACAAAAGTGGAGCAGATTATATTGGTTATTTTGAAACAGCAATGCTTGGCCACAATGGTTAATACTAGGGTGAGGCTAGTCTGAGGTTCCACAGAGAGTTGCAATGCAGATGCCCTTGTTGTAGTACATTTGGTGTGCAGCTACAGTGGCCTCTGTGTAGCGTTGTGGTTCTGGCAGAGTCTTTTGTGATAGTTAGTATCATGCAATCATGATACAATCCTCGCTGGATAGCCTCCTGGCTTTATGCATGTATTTCTATTAGACTGGATATGGAGAGGATGACTCCATTTTGATCTCAACAACTTTTACATCGTCTTACCCTGTTTTAAAAATAAAGATCAAACCATTGATTCTGGAGGCATATGTTGTGACCAGGTGTTACCTGCTAATTAGCATAAGCAATAAGTCAAATCACAAAATGCTCAAGCTGTAAGTTTCCTTACATGCCAGTCCCACCTGCTCATTTTTCACATAGGAAACATCCAGAAAGGTTCAGACTGCCTTAGAAAATGTAACAGAAGCTGGAAATCGACAGGAGGTCCCTAATACATAGCCTATAAATTAAGGTCCCCAGATTGTAGTTTGTATAATGTTCCAAATGTGAGTTTGAACAGTAAGAAACTTCTATGTTTCTGTTCAAGAAAGCTTGAGAAAAGGTAGAGTAGCTTTAAGAAAGGAAGAAGAAGAAAAAGGAACGGGGAAACAGTTGCTAAGTTGAGGGGAATTGATTTCCCTAAGATGCATATGCTCTGATGCTGTTTTTCAGCCTCATCCCCATCTTTGTCGCAGATAATTGTGGGACTTTCTTGCAGAACTAAAATTCAGCTCAACTCCACCCTTCTCTTTATTTTCTCCCCTTCACAGGGGATTTTGAAATGGCTGACACAACTGGATTGCCATTAACCTCAGGCAGCTTTTACTAATAAATAGAAAACTATGGAAATTCCTCTTCAGTGTTTACCTTGGCTGGGGAAGGCAATCAACATGAAACCGCTGTGAAAGAACGGAGTTCAAACCACACACTCTCCAAAGCACCTAACAAGCTCGGTCTAGTTCTATGAGGAAACAACGCTCAAAAGCAAAGAATTATATTTGATTTATATCAAAATCAACACACATGACTCTTTCCTGGCTAGGCAAGTAGCAACACAATTGCTGATTCAGAGGAGTTATCTCAAGGTTCCCTTTTATAAAATGTCATACTTTGTAATAGGACACCACTTTCCTCTTGTCCAGAGGGCTAATTCTGCAGTACTCGCTTTGCATTTATGCCTATTAACATTCTAAAGGCATCACATACAAGATACAATCATTCTCAATAAAGTAAAATTTGATATTTCATATTGCTAGTGTATTTCCCAGAGATTTAATTATTAATATCAACCATTTTATAGATGAAATTAAGACAGGGCAGTGTTGAGATACTTGATAAATAGGGGACAGTATCATGCTTCAACAGGTTAAGATGTCACTTTGGACACCTGCATTGCACATCAAAATGCCTGCTATTCAGCCTGCCCCTACTTCCTGTCCAGCTTCCTGCTAATGCATCCAAGTGCTTGGGCCCCTGCTGCCAGTTTGGGAGACTTGGATGAAGTTCCAGGTTCCTGGCTTCAGCCTGAACTAGCCATGGTTGTTACAGGCTTTGGAGAAGAAAACCAGTGGTTGGAAGATATTTTTCTTTCTTTCCTCCCCATCACCTTCTGTTGTTCTGTTTTTTAAATAGATGAAAATAAATAAACTATCTTTTTAAAATAATCTACTTCAAGGGAAATGGAAATTGAAATAATCAGAGATACTTATTTGAAAAATGGAAGAGCTGGAACTGGTAACAAATTTCCACAGTGTCTCCGTGCTGATACTTATCTCACTGTGTTTTTCCACCCCCGGTTCTGTCTCTAGACTCACACATTTGCTGTCCACATGGACACTTCTATGTCTGGTGAGAATATAAAAATGTGTGCACTCTAGTGGAGCTCTTTGTACCACATTCCCCTCTGATTTCTCACTGTCTACTAGTAGCTCAAATCAGGATCCCAAATGCCTATCTATAAAGCTACCCTTCATGTACTCTACCAAGTAATATACCCAGTGACCCTGGAACTCTGACCAATTTTATCACCAAACAGGTATTTCATATCTAATTATCTCCATTGCCCTGTTTCTTTCTGGATACCAGGATTCCATCACATTAGCCAGAGCTAGTGCATCTTAGTCTCCCTCCTTCTACTCTTTGTTTTGCTATAAGCATTTTTCATAAATTTCTAAAAACAAATCAATTGATATTTTTTTCTGCTTGAAATTCCCATTCTTTTCAGAAACTCAAATTTCTTTTGTCATCTCAGCTTTATTGAGGTATGATTAACAAATAAAAATTATTAGAGTGTTCAATGTAATGTTTTGATATATGTACACACTGGGAAATGATACCACAATGAAGTTAATTAATATATCCATTATCCAACAGAGTTGCTTTTATGTGTATGTGCGTGTGTGTGTGATGAGAATCCTTCAGATCTTTCTTACCAAATTTCAAGCATACAGTACATAATCAGTAGAGATGGTTTCCATGCTGGCCATGGGTTCTTCACTACTTATTCATCTTATAGTCAAAGACTTATACCCTTGGCCCATACCTCACCTTGCTCTCAGCTTTTGCTAAATACCATTCACCTGTTACCAGAGCCTGATATTCTCTCATTTCCATAGATAAGTGAGATGTTGCTATCGCTCTGTGCCTGGCTTATTCTGCCTAAAATACGTCTTCTAGGGTCATATGCGTTGCTGCAAATGGCAGGAATTCCTTATTTTCTAAGGCTGAACTATTTCAAAGTGAACTTGATGAAGCTTTCTTAGCTTGGGGTAGTGGATGTGAGGGTTTGGAGTGTTTGGCAAAGGGAGAGTTGTTTCAAAATATTTGTGGAAAAAATGGAATTAAAAAAAGAAGTTAGGGTCAGATGTTTGGCATGGTATTCAAATCAATACTTGGGTCTCCTGCATCCCATATCAAGTGGCTGATTCAAGTCCCAACTATTCTGCTTAAATCCAGATTACCGTTAATGTGCACCTTTGTGGGGGTAGGGATAGAAGGAGGATACAGATGTTGGCTCAAAAGCTTTTGTCTCTGACATGGGTTCCAGATGCCTGGCTATAGCTTATCCTTGCCCTGGCTATTGTGGGCATTTGGGGAATGACCCGTTATGTGAAAGATCCCTCCTCTCTGCCTTTAAGTGAATAAATATAAAAGTGAGATTTTATTTTGGTGTAGAAAATTTTGTAATCTATGCAACTTTTTTCATAATGTGCATTTTCCATATATTATGAAAAAATTTTGAAAAAATAAGCTAATAATTTTAATTCCGTTTTCCCATGAATTGTTTGAAGTATCTAGTACATTTTGTGTATAATTCGTCCACTGTTTGACACAAGTTGATTCCATATGCTGGCTATCTATCTATTCACTACAACAAACATGGGAACAGAGGTATGTCTTCAGCGTATTGATTTCATTTCCTCTGGAAACATTCAGAAGTGGGATTGCTGGGTTTGAGGCACATTCACAGTGCATTGTGAAGCCAGCTTCTCTGTGGCCAGTAAGACAGAATATGTTCATATACAACAAGTTACATGAACAGATTATTACTTACAGATGGCAGCAAGAGACCGCAGCCCTAAGGCTCAAGAAGCTACCCAGGGCAGATGGAATCTCGGCAGCATGTGGCTCACTTGCACCATAGCTGAAGGACCTCAAAAGGCAGCCCTCCCTGGGTTTTATACATCTGAGTCAACACAAACATATGAGCAAGTCTTAAAGTTTTGGGGAGAAAAGAACAAAGCCAAGGAAGTTCCTCCCTAACTCAAATCTTACATGCTCTTGGTAGGACAGGAATAGGACCTGGCTGTTTCAGGCAGATCAGCCCTATCCCAGCACATTCTGTTACCTTTGACAACTCCAAGTGAAAAAGGAGGGGGAACTGGGTTGGCCTCCCAGAGAACTGGGTGATAGTGAAGTTCTGCTTTTAATTTTTTGATAAAGACCCACAGTATTTTCCATAATGGCTATCTTAATTTACATTTCCACTAACAGCTTGTCTCTCCTTTCTATGCCCTTACCAGTACTTGTTATCTTCTGATCTTTTAAAATAATATTCACCCTAACAAGTACAAAGTGATATTTTATTTTGGTTTTCATTTGTGTTTCTCTGATGTAAGTGATATTGAGGGTACCGTGCTGTGGCATAAAGCTGCTGCCTGCAGCGCCAACATCCCACATGAGTCCCAGCTGCTCCACTTCCCATACAGCTCCCTGCTAATGCACCTGGGAAAGCAGCAGCAGATAGCCCAGATCCTCGGGCCCCTGCACCCACGTGGGAGACCTAGAAGAAGTTCTGGCTTTAGATTAGCCATTTCCAGCCATTAAGGCCATTTGGAGAGTGAACCAGTATATGTAAGATTTCTCTCTTTCTCTCTCCCTCTTTCTCGCTTTGCCTTTCAAATAAATAAATAAATCTTAAAAAAACAAGTGTTATTGAGTGACATATAAGTGTTTCTTATATAGTTTGCATAGTAACTCTTTATTGTATATATGGTTTGCAAATATTAATCCCCCATTGCATAGCTTGCATTTTGTTTAGTTGATTGTTCCCTTTGCTGAGGAAACCTTTTTATTATGTTGTCCCTTTCATGCATTCTTTTTTTAATTGGTTTACATTTTATTTGAAAGGCAGAGAGAGAGAGAAATTTGCATCCACTGGTTCACTTGCAACAGGCCTGCAACAGTCAAGACTAGGTCATGCTGATGTAAGGAATCCAAAACTCAATCCAAGTCTCCCACATGAGTGGCAGGGACCCCAGTACTTTTTATTTATTTATTTATTTGACAGGCAGAGTGGACAGTGAGAGAGAGAGACAGAGAGAAAGGTCTTCCTTTTGCCGTTGGTTCACCCTCTAATGGCTGCCACGCTGTGGCTGGTGTACCGCACTGATCTGAAGCCAGGAGCCAGGCGCTTATCCTGGTCTCCCATGGGGTGCAGGGCCCAAGCACTTGGGCCATCCTCCACTGTACTCCCTGGCCACAGCAGAGAGCTGGCCTGGAAGAGGGGCAACCAGCACAGAATCCGGCGCCCCGACCGGGACTAGAACCCGGTGTGCCGGCGCCGCGGTGGAGGATTAGCCTATTGAGCCGTGGCGCCAGCTGGACCCCAGTACTGAAAATCATCATTTGTTACCTCCCAAGGTGTATATGAGCAGGAAGCCGGATGGAAGCAGAGTAGCTGGGACTTTAACTAGGTACTCAGAACGGAATGAATGCAGTAAATAGTTATTAAGTAAATGAACAGAAAATCTATGGTTTCCATTAGCTTTACCACTGTCTCCTAGGGAATAGAAGCATGATCAGGACACTGGACAGCTGTCATTCCAATGAGCAAGTGCACTCTAAATAAGAACAAAAATTCATAAGCTACTAGAATAAATCTTATTTCTGCTTATCTCTAGATGTGTCAGTCCAATCTCTGGAACTACTCATAAGGGTAGTGTACAGAAATGCTATTACTCAGTCTGGTGATTTACCTACCCACAATCCTAAAGAAGAAAACCACTTTCACTAATGAAATCCATTTTGATTTATTAAGATAAACTGACAATGGGAGAGATAAACACTTAGATGTATATAAAATAAAACATGGAAAAGATTAGGAAGATAAGGGAACAAAACCAGGGTGTACAGGAATAGAGAACATGAAGTATACAGAGGATCTGAAAATATGACTAATCATACCTGATCTTTTTCAATTCTATTTCCTATGAAAATTCTTTTAATGGTCATCTTTTAAAATCATTGTTTTAAGCTTTATCTCTCCTTATTTCCTTCAATCAATTTCAAAAACATTTATTGTTCCTTTATTAACTCCTATTTTGAAATACTCCTGTGTTTAAACATTCTTCCCTATGGCAATATACTGACTTTTTAATGGACCACATTAAATTTTTCTGTTTTATTCCAGAGGCAGAGAGAAGGAGAAAGGGGCAGGGGAGGGAAAGAGAAATAGACAGCAGAGGATAAAAGGAGACTTTCTATGTGCTAGATCACTCCTCAAATGTTCATAATATCTGGGGGCGGGCCAGGCTGAGGGTGGGAACAAAATGCAATACAGAGCATCACATGAGGGGCAGGTACTCAACTCCTTAGGCCCACCACCTGCTGTCTTCCAGGATCTACGTTGGCAGGAAGTTGGAATTGAGACCTGAACTGAGAATCAACTCTGTACACTCTTACCTGGGATACAGGTACCTTATTAAGCACTAGCCCAAATGACAACCCCTAACATTTTTAATTACTAAATAAGGGATTACATATTGAACAATTATCGGTGAAACATTTATCATATACCAGGCCCCTTTAGATCCTTGACTTTTAGTACTATGTCAGATACATACTACTTTGAAGCTTTGGGTCTGGTAGCACATTGGACAGATACACAAATATTAGCAGCCAATTTTCAGTGCAATATGGAATAACTACAAATAAACAAATTCTATGACTACTCCAGGGACAAAGATGAAATAAATACTTTTTAGAGATTGTTGTTTTGTATTCATTACATTGTCTGGAATTAAAAGTCATTTTTTTTGCAACTGCTCCTGCTGAACTCTTAAATATATACACTTAACCAGAAATTAGTCCAAATGGGGTACCTAGTCTAATTTAGATCAATGAGCCCCATGCCCCTGGTTCTTCCAAGATGGGCAATAAATTAGTCAGGGAAGCAATGTAGGAGATATTTTTGGAGCTGATTTCCAGATTCCTAATGTCTCTCAGTCTGATAGCATCCAGGACTCTTGGATTTTTTTTTGTATGAAAATTTATTTGATGAATATTTAACAAGTATTTTCAAAGTACAGTTTATGGATTACAATGGCTTCCCTTCCCCACCATAACTTCCCTCCCACTCACAACCCTCCCATCTTCCGCTCCCTCTCCCATTCCATTCAAATCAAGATTCATTTTCAATTATCTTTATATACAGATTGATTTAGTATATATTAAGTAAAGATTTCATCAGCGGCAGATTCAGCACACTCACTCTCCATAATGCACCTGAGTCTCACTTCCCATCCTGCACTAGACACCATGACATTTCCTAAATTCCAACACACATTGTGCAGCCACATGCGCACCAGACACCATGAAATGCCAAGATCCCATGTGTACTGCAGCGGTGCCCTAAATGCCACAAAGATATGTGGCTGTGTGTGAGAGATTTATTATGAAGAACTGTTTCACAGGATTTGAGAAGCCCCATGACGTTCTTGGAGAACCAGGACAGTTGGTGTAGTGTAGTTCAATATGAATTCAAGAGCCTAAGGATCAGGAGAGCTGATGATGTAAATCCCATTCCATTCTGAGGGGAGCAGAAGACATGAGATATCCCAAGCCCAGGAAATAAGGTAGAAAAAAGTAGCCCTACCCCAGGCACCACCCCATCCTATAAAAGAATGACCCCAAATCTTATGAATTGCAACACTCATTTTCCCCTAAGGTTGCTCTCATTCCCATCTGAGAGGGTAATTTCCCTTTGTTTTTAAATAAATATTACTTTCCTATTTCACTTTATGTATGTCTCCTCTGAATTCTTTTACATATATACACAAGAACCTAGCAACAAGTTTTGGTGGGGGTGAGGGGGTAGCTATCTCTCTCTCTTGTTTGCAACCATTCTATGTAGGATTATACAAAGTTCAGGGCTAAGACATTCAGAAAGTTTTCACATACTCCTCTCTTCTTAAAGAGAATGTCTCTAATTTCTGAGACATAAATGCTGGAGGCAAAAAGGCAGAAATGGGTAGGAAAAAAGTTTTGTGATTATGTTGACTATGACAAAACAGCTCAAGTAGTTGCTGATAGATACACAAGTGGATGCAAATTTATCACATGGGAAATAATGAAGTTGTGACTTTCTAGTTAATCATCTTTCAAGTAAGTTGAAAGAAAAATAATCCCTATAGGGATTGTCTTTAAAATCTATGTACAAGTCTTTTTGGTAGTGGTAGCTATCATGCTAATTTTATATCAACTTCAATGGGTCAAGGAGTGCTCAGATTCAAGCTGGTTTCAGGTTGTGTCTGTGAAGATGTTTTCAGATGAGATTAGCATTTGAATAGATGGACTTAGTAATGTAGATTATTTATAAAGTAGATGATAAACTCCCCTGGTGTGGGTGGTCAAAATCCAATCTGTTGAGGGACTCAGTTGAACAAAAGGAAGAATTTTTTACTTTTTTCTACTTTACTTCCTGGCCTTGGGATATCTCATTTCTTCTGCTTCCTTCAGAATGGAATGGGATTTACATCATCAACTCTACTGGTTCTTAGGCTCTTGGATTCAGATTGAACCATACCACCAGCTTTCCTGGTGGTATAGAACGCCATGGGACTTCTCAATCATGTGAGGCAGTTCTTCATGTCTCTCACGCGCATCCACATATCTATGTCTGTATTGTTACTGGTACGGTGGCAAAGAAAGGCAACCTCAGTTCTTTGTCTCACATGAAAAAAGAATTTCCATGTGGACAAAGCAATGAGCAAAGCAGAAGCCTCCTGCCACAGCAGCCAGAAAGTGGGGCTCCAGGAGAGGCAGACCTGAGAAACTGTGATAGTTGAATCATTTAGGCATGATTTTATTGAAAAAAAGAAACAAACAAACAAAAAAAACAAAACCAGAACAGAAGCTAATAATCTAAGAAAGTAGAGACAAAACCCATCAAAAGGCCAGCTTTGTAATCCTGTCTTTCCTGTCTAGCTTGCTCACGATAAAAACACAAAGTCTCTTTTCTAGTCCCATGATAAACCAAAACTCAGAGGGGTAGAATCACTATTTCCTTGCTATTTTTGTGATAAAACTAGAAACTCAGGAGTGTAACTTTGTAGTTTCATCTTGCTAACAGTAGCTTTGAAGGGAAGCAAGGATTTTGCACCCTCTGAAACAGATTTCCTTCCTCATTTCGACCTAGACTGGCCTGACTGCCTATTAGCCCATTTGTCTCCTCACAGTATCTCCTGTTCATTCTATTTCTCCAGAAAACTGGAAAAGGACTTGAAGGAATGAAGTTACATTATAAGGATATTTAAGAAACAGAAGGATGAAATAATTTAGAAATCTCAGTGATAGAGCAATAGAAAAAATGTAGATCATTGATCTAGTAGGCAGGAATGTCAATTAGAATTCTAGTTTCAGAACAGTCTCCAACAAGGCTATGGTTTAGGCATTAGAGATGAGATTGGGTGGAATTTGACATTGGGGTTGGGGTATGTGTAACTTTTTAAAGATTCTGCTTATTTATTTGAAAGAGCCAGAGAGAGAGAGAGAGAGAGAGAGAGAGAGAGAGAGAGAGAACTTCCATTTGCTGGTTTACTACCCACAATGGCTACAAAAGCCAACACTGGGCCAGGCTGAAGACAGAAGTCAGGAGCTTCATTCATGTCCTACCTGGGTAGCAAGGGACCAAGCATTTGGGCCATCCTCTGTTGCTTTCCCCAGGCCCTTAGCAGAGAGTTGAATCAAAAGTGGAGCAGCTGGGACTCAAACCAGTGCCCATGTGGAATACAGGTGTCACAGGCAGCAGCTTTACCCACTAAGCCACAGCACCAGTCCCCGGGGGTATGGATAGCTTCTGATTCACTGACTTTTGCTGACAGAAAAAGAGCTTTGACCTCTTTGGAGATTAAATTAAATTTTTAGTATAAGAATTACTCTTAAGTTAAAATTTAAAGAAAAAATGTCTTTGTTTCACCCCTTGCCCTTTGCTACCTTCAACAAATCGATGTTTCTGATTTAACTACTGACTATCATAGAGGGATTCTAGTTAGTATTGAGAGATGTATTTGTCTCCAGTTTTCCTTTTGGTTTCCCTTACTTGAATAAGTACATAATTTCTCTCTCATGTTATCAATCTCACACAATTCCATTAAAGTTTTGAAATTTTAAGTAGAGCTACATGATTATTGTTTTGAGATTTGAGTTAAAGCTATAATTTTTTCAATTATGCTTTTGTTTTCATAATATACAAATGTGTCAGCTTTGTTGAATAGAAGTGGTTTGTAAAGCTGGCATTCTCTAGTCTTCTAATTTTATTCATGCTTCCTGTCTTTAATTTCTCTGACATATAAAAGCAATGATTATATATATTTGGTTAAATCTCTCCAAATTGTCCACTCTCTGCAACATATTCTGAATCATTTTGCACTTCACTTTATAGTGACATGTTTCCCTGATTTTAAAATAACTTGGGACATTTGTTAAAAAATGAAGATTTCAGAGCCTACTGTAGCTCGGTTCCTCATGCAATTTGTAGAACTAGCCAAATTTGGGAAATTTTACTTCACATATCACTGTCTTACTCTGTAAACAGAGACAAAACAAACTAGGAAGATCCATTTCACACATACAGAGGTCTTAGCAGTATCTATTCCACCCATGATAGCGTTTGGGGACGTCATTTATTTAAAAGATTTATTCTACAACAAACCTGATTGAGACTGAGTTTCAATGCAATTTACCTTACTAATTTTCCACCCACTAGGAATATATAAATCGAAAGTCTTTAGTAATCACAAATCTTTAGCATTGTATGGGATTAAATAAATTACAGTTGCAACAGACTAGCATAGACCAAAAACTTTTGTGACTCCATTTAATGAGATTAAAAAATATTGCTGAAGAATGTCCTGGCATCTTTAGATCCATATTAAGAGATTTCTAAGTAATACATTTGTGTAAATAAAGAGGATCAGGTCTACAGAATAAGACATGGTATCACTTACTTGTATATCTCAAGGTATAGTAGAAAAGTGTTCAGAAGTGAAAAGCACATTATGGACTATCTCTTGAGTTGGACTCAGATTAGATCATGACTCTTGTCCACCTCTACATCCAAAATAACTTTAGGATAATGCATGTTGGTGGTGTCCAGGATTTTTTAAAACTTGGTCAGAATTTAGACAAAGCAGACACAGCTAGTTTCCCAAAAGCCTATATTCTTAACATGACCTACTGATAGTGCACTTCCTTTCTTCCAGCACTTTCCTACCCTTTATTGCAAACACTGCCTCAGCTCTAACATCTTGCACTAATAATATATTAACATTTGTAATGTATACAAATGCACAAACAGGTAGTAGTGTTTTGGAAACATGTCTCCATAACAGTTGCTTTGGCTACTGGAACCACATCTGGTTTAGCACCTGGGTCTACTTCTCATTTGTCTCATTTCACCCAACACTTTATTGCAGTAGGCAGTAGAGAAATTCAGACTTAATGCAACACAGTATCAGGTGATGGAATAAACAGAAACTAGGAATCCTATCAATGTAGATAGCATCTTTCTGTCAACATGGACATTTATTCTTTTTAAGGCTCATTTTTTGATAACCATCTATATGAGGGAGGGAGGGAGGGAGGGAGGGAGAGAGAGAGAGAGATCTTCCTCTTTGGTACATTTCCCAAATAGCCAAGTCACACAGTCAGGGCTTAACCAGGCTAAAGACAAGAGTCAGATATCCATCAGGGTCTCCCACTTCAGTGTCAGGTACCTAATTAGTTGAGCCATCATCTGCTGCCTCCTAGGGTGTGCTTTAGCAGGAAGCTGAATTGGAAGCAGAAGAGCTAGGACTCAAGCCAACACTCCAATATGGGATGTAGGCACCACAAGTGGAGGCTTAACCCACTGCACTTCAATGCCTGCTGTCAACATGGACTATTAAATACAACTTCATTTTAAAAATATTAGTGCTCACTATGTATCAGACACTGTTCTAAGTACTTAACAAAGAGTAACATTGAATTCTAAAATCTATCTCTACTATTGGTAACATGACTACTACCCCTAATTTACAAATGAAACAGAATCAAGAAAATTGCTCAGAATGAGAGAGCAACTAAGTGACATGTGCAGAATTTGATTCAGAAAAACTGGCTCCAGTTTGAGCTTTTGATAACTATAAAATGTGATCTTTCATGAGATTCTTCTATGCAATACAAAGTTAATGGCATGTCCCTGACATCTACATATAAAGATGACACTGCACTAGGATGACTGTCCTATAAACTCTAGATATCCCCAGCATATCAGATCATGTGATGTAAAATGACATAATGAGTTAACGTGATACCTATTTGCATCTCTTATATACAACACGAAATCTACACGTAGATTCTATGTTACTTCATAAACATTCTCCTTTATTCTCAAGCTCATTCTCCACAAACTCCTTCTGAGAAAATCAGACTTTAGATATCACAAATCTACCAGCTGGTCTTTAAGGAAGTTTTCATAATTGCAATTTCATGACTGATTATTTCATATTGAGAAGTGACTTGCTGAGTTTTAAAAGAAAATCAGAATAGGGACTTACCAAGAGCCATCTAGTTTCAACTGGAAGAGACTATTGGCTGCTACTAATTTTTCTATTATTTTTTGTCATTTATTGCCTTTGTATTGGTTTAAATAACCATACTCTTGAGAGCATGGTTTGAGTTTAAAGTGATGGCCTAATTCCTGAGATAGATGAAAAGTATAGATCCTCACTCCAGAAAGATGTGTAAATGGACATAGAAAGCAAAAGTCATCGGCATTGTTTACAACTCCAACCTCAACTCTCTGTCAAGATCCATAATGGAATTATATTGAGACTGGGAACTTCCAGTTAAGTATCTTTACTCCAACCCTCTTTGGAATGCCCTTTTGAGTTGTGATTGCGATTTGAAGATATAGGTGGTTTTTTGTTTTGTTTTGTTTTGTTTTTTTAATAATCTTGACTTCTCTTGGTTTTTTTTTTTTTGAAAAATTTTTTTAACTTTTATTTAATGAATATAAATTTCCAAAGTACAGCTTATGGATTACAATGGCTTCCCCCCCCATAACATCCCTCTCTTATAAAGAAGGCATTGCTCCCTGGGAATTCCAATAATAAACTCTCAAGTAGGTATTTTTGCTTTTTCTTGGGAAAGTTAACTTTATGATTCTCTGTATCTACATTTCTATCCTATAATCTATATAAAGTGACAGAATTATATAAACATATATATATATAAAAGAAAATTACTTATTTAGCATACGGTGTGAAATGGCAAAACAATTAAATCTCTGAGTTGCTGTACCTAATTATAATGTTTTAAAAACTGCTGTCAAGGAACATATGGTTTTAACCAGTAAAATGTCAGTTTTTAATTCCAAGTCCCAAAGAAAGTTTTGTTTTCCTCTGGAAAAATTGGAAAGTAAAATCCACATTCAAACACTGAATATGAAGAACATTGAAAATAAACTGGAAATGGGGCAAAAAGAGCTCAGATTCAATCATTCCTTTGTTGAAAAATACTTACTGAGCACTGAAACTATGTACACAGAAAGTAGACACTAAGTTCCATCATTTACTACTGCTATGTATTTTCAGAGAAACCTATACTTGTTCTAGCATAATATTTATTAAATTTTATTGGTTTTATTTTCCAGTTGTCTGACTTTCTTGCTAAATCATAGGTTTCAAGGAGG
Organism: Oryctolagus cuniculus; assembly: GCF_964237555.1. Classification (NCBI taxonomy): domain Eukaryota; kingdom Metazoa; phylum Chordata; class Mammalia; order Lagomorpha; family Leporidae; genus Oryctolagus; species Oryctolagus cuniculus. The sequence continues at coordinate 35,426,574 of NC_091435.1, forward strand.
CAAGGATCCAATATATCATTGTAATGTCAGCACCTCATTCTGTTTATAGATCTTATTATGGAGTATATGCTTTTATTAGAGTACAAATGAAAATAATATAATTCTGAGTATGTTCCAAGCATTATCTTAATTCCATCTCACTGATATTTCATTTAAATTCATAGCATGAAGATATTTTGGTAATTTGAAGCAACTATAATAAAAATTGGACTTAGGCATTAATTCATATTTGTTGAGTGACTTAATAAGTACCTCTATAAATATTTTCTTCAAAATTCTTAATCTCACTTAGCAATGTTTTAGTAATTTGAAGAAATTTTAAGTAATCATTTTTTGCAATTATTAATAGGGAATCCATATATGGAAGCTGTATTTCTGCTGTACATAACAAACAAAAGAGAAACAAATCAAACAAAAGAGAAATTTAAATTTTAAAAATCTAAGGCAGAGCTTATTCTCTTGGTTATAATTTGCAAAGCATTACCATCATTTTCTTGGTGAGGAAGACTTAAAAGATCATCCAAAATGTCACTGAATATGGTCTACACTTTAGATAAGTAATTTCTGTATTGGTTATTTTTATCATAAATTATGCCAATTTCTTAATCATAATACAGATCTGTTTGTTCAAAACTGACCAATTTTCATGAAATTTCAAGTTAAGAAATTGTTTTTATGTAATTATAAGAATATAATATACACTTTTAAAAATTATTACATCAGGTTATGGGCTCAACTGAGATGAGCATGTCTTCCAAGAAGATTCTCTTAGATTAACTTAGCTCATGTGTGTCATAATTTACAAAACCTAGAAGGTACATAAAATGTCCTTACATCTAGAAAATTTCACCAAATAGTTTCCAATCATTTAGGTCTACTCATCATGGAGATATCAAATAATCAGCTCCCACTCAACCCCATCTCCAATGTCAGAAAGTATTAGAAGATATATCTTGCTTAGGCAATTGTCCTTTCTTGCGGGGATACCCGTTCTTTACTTTTAACTGAAGCTTAAAGACCAACTGAATGTGACTAAATGTCCTCCAGATTATTCTGTTAAATAATCATATGTAACACAAGTGTTAAGGGAAGGTGTTTCACTTTTCAGCACTCAATACTAACCTCTCCTAACTCAGCTGTCATAATGCAGAACAACATTTGTCCAATTGTTCAAACTAACTCAGCTTCTCTGAAGAATTTACTTTGCCAGAAGGCTGAACACAAAATGGAAGGATATCATTTTCTCCACGTGCTGAGAATAAGACTTCACATTTCCTGAACCCCAGCATGATGTTAAGCTAGAGAAGAAAAAGGAGACAGCCTTCCATACTGCAGGGATGAAATTGACTTCTGAGATCAATAGAAAGTATAATTAAGCTCTGGATATTTATCCCTCTTAAAGCCTTCCATTTCTCAAATATTTAAATGATGACTTTGCAATACGACTTTTACTCATCAGCGTCTGTGCGGAAATTGGAAATTACAGTATGTGATACAATTAAAATGTATATCCACAACCACTCAGAATAATCATAGCTAATTAGAAATTATGAATCATTAAAATGGCATGGTTTTCTGTCAGTATGTGTGCACAACACATTCATGTCTTCTAACTTCCCAATCCAATCTCAGTAAATCTAAAGAAGTACATTTGTTACAATATTTCTATTAAGCCTCTCCATTAAGTAAATTACCATTACAGCCTAAGTTTAAAGGTTATCTGGGCTAGCAAACTACTCAACATAGCTAATATGTATAATTAGCTGTGGTTAGATTCCACATTAAACTTTTCCACTGCTATTTAGTGAATTTCAAAAACAATCATTTATGCAGGCTTATCAAGATTGCTACACTGCTCTGGATGGAATTCAGAATATCTTTATCATAATAAAGTCCTCATTTCTATTCTTTCCTGTACCCAATAATTAATTTTAAGGCTGACTATAAGATTATCCAAACATTTTAGTTCAGCATTTCTGAAACAGTGTTTGGAATGTTCTATGAGGAAATCAAAGTGTATTTTAAAAAATAGAATAAGTAGAACTAAATCAAGGCATTTTTTAAATTCAGAAAATGGCATTTTTAAACAAAAAGTTCAGTGTGAACTTGAAAACAATGTCAAAAATTATTTTTTGTTTAAATAGCTACATATGAGCAATATTCCCAAACTTCACTACCCAGTTTTACATTACATTCTCTGTATATGAGAGGTTATAATGGAGAATGACAGGACAGACACAGCAGAAATCTTCTCTCCAATTGTCAACAGATTCTACATGTTCCTCATCAGACCAGATAGGAGAATAGGCAGACTGTGCTGGTATCACTTCTTTTGAAAACAAGACTATGGAGACCGAGAGAAACAAATAACATTAAAGAAAATTATGAATGCAATGGGGCCTGTTCTCTTAGAACAAATTACTGACAGTTCCAAATTTGTAATTCAAAGAAAAGCTGCAGACATCTCTTTCCCTGAAAAGGTGATAAACGTGCTTCAAGGTTTAAGAATGTGATTCCAGAAATTTCCAACAAGACTAGAAAGGATGTGGTGTCAGACTACAGAGTTTCAAAAAATGAGTAGTAAGAAGGGATTGCATGCAAGAGATGGCATATAACTTGCATTTAGATATGTATGCTTTTAATTATTACTGTTTCTACAGATAGATTGAGAAAGTTCCTAATGTGTAAAATACTTTCCAGCTGGTACAGAATAATGTTGCTCTCATTAATGTGTTGGCTACCAAAGTGTTGTTTCTCAGCCTCAGATTCACTCTTCTACATACTTCTTTGCCATGCTGTGGCTAAGACCCGATAAACCACATTTCTACTTTGCCAGGTAGAAACTTGTTAGGCTCTGCCAATAGCGTGTGCCAGCAGAGAAGACTAGTGAGAAGGGAAAAGGGACTTGCATTTTGTTTTTCTTTTCTTTCAATTTCAACAAATGTTCTTTGCCCTAGGGTTAATATCTGACACCTGCTTTCAGACCATTTTTCTGAGCTTCATATAGCTTCTGAAGACATCACCAGCAATGGACTGACGCAAAGAACTGAGACCCAACACTGTTTCAGTGTTCTAGGTTTTTTAAAATGAGGAACTTAGCCTTCATAAATTTTTGATTGACAAGTCAAAATTGTATGTGTTGTTCAATGCCAAATGATGTTTTGATAAAACATATACATGATACGGTGGCTAAATCAAGTATTTACCATAATTCATCACCTCATATACTTTTTTTGGGGAACAAAAACAGTTAAAAATCTACTCAGTAACTTTCACACATACACGTGTTGTTGTTAACTGTAGTCACCATAATGTTCACTAGATCTCTTTAACTTTCTTTCTAATTGAATTTTTTTTTTTTTTGTATTTTGATCATTTTCCCACTTCTCCAGCTTTTGGTAATCACCACTTTACTCTCTGTTTCTATGAGTTTGAACTTTTTATAATCCACATGTAAATGAGATCAGGCAAATTTTGTCTTTCTGTGCTTGGCTTGTTTGACTTAACATGTCATCTAGACTCATGTAGTTTTGTTACAATGAACAGAATTTCCCTGATGATTTGTGACGCTGAGCATTTCTTCATACACCTATTGGTTCTCCTAACATCTAATCACCTGGACCTCTGTTTTGGGGGGAGGCTTCCACCCTAGACCTAGAGGTGTCAGCTGCTCTTTGTGTCTACCCACCGAGACATCTCAAGGCTGCCTTTGGCTTTTTAGTCCTCAAATACCTGTTGAACTAATTCTCTATATTAAATTCTCTCTGTTAAGGTGACTAGTATCACTTTTATTCCAATATTGATATATGCAGGCTGGCTTTATATCTCAATTCTGGTTTGTTATTAATCTCCAGGCTAGGGTAGACATAAGCAGTTTGCTCAATATTCTTCTATTTGAGGAACCACCTTATACCAAATACTGTGGTTTAAATGGAGGTGGTAGCATCATCAAAGATTGTGCCCCATTCTCCCGACATGAGTGGACCCTTGACCAAGACTGACCCACCATATCTCCCCAGTCTTCTACTAGGGAGACTGGTTTGGCATAGGCATGAAATGCAAGTAGGCCAATCATAGTCTTCCCTGGGGCTTTTCCACCAGAGTCATAGTGATGGGAGTAATAGAATTTGTGAACTTACCCTCTCACGTTGAATTGTTGCCCATAGTGAAATACAATGTGAAAAGTGAGATGTGCAGAAAGAAGCATACTTTATCACCTAGTCACTGATAGTCCATGGGACTTCCTTGGGCATCTCTATCACTTACAAATATATTGTATTTTAAGAAAAAAATGTTATTTAAACAATGTGTGACACCAAAAACCCATGTCACAAAATTAAAGAAACATTATTACTTGACCAATAAAATCCAAAACCAGGGGCCGGTGCTGTGGTGCAGCAGGTTAACGCCCTGGCCTGAAGCACTGGCATCCCATATGGGCGCCAGTTCTAGTCCCGGCTGCTCCTCTTCCGATCCAGCTCTCTGTTATGGCCTGGAAAGCAGTAGAAGATGGTCCAAGTCCTTGGGCCCCTGCATCCATGTGGGAGACCAAGAAGAAGATCCTGGTTTCAGATCAGCACAGCTTCGGCTATTGCAGCCAATTGGGGAGTGAACCTTCAGGTGGAAGACCTCTCTCTCTCTCTGCTGCTCTTCTCTCTAACCCTCTTTTGAATAAATAAATAAAATCTTTAAAAATATCCAAAACCAAGACATACCAGAAAAATAAAAAAATGATAAAACATAAAATATGGTTGAAATGGTCTGAAAATGTATACCTCAAGTTTACAGAGTCTGTAATCCAGCTTCTTCTATTATTTAGAAAGCAATCAAAATGCATTACCAGTGTTTAAAAGTGTGGTGTAGTCTTTTTGCTCACAATAGAACTTGGTAGAAAACACTTTCTGTTGGTTATTTATTTATTGTGCATATTTTACTGATACATTATTAATTAGTATAAACAAAACTAATTACTAGTATAATTCAAAATTCCATCTTGCCTAAGGGCGCATGGAAGAATAACAGATCTTAGGTTTTACAAGCTTCCCATGATCCATTACAAATCATTAGAGGATCACATCTTTTCATGTGTCAGTATTTCAACAGATTATAAACAAATTAGAACAGGGAATCCAAATTTAAAAAGCAGCAAGCTTTAGCTGTCTCCCGCTGCTTGAATTTTCAGTCCGGCCATATGTCAAGTCAATAGGTATTTCCTGTACACACTCCTATTAAAAGCTTGACTCTTACAAGCTTGACTGTTTCCTTTCATTTGACCTCAAGCAATGGAGAGATAGAGAGAAATTCAGGACGGCTTGAATCAGCTTTTCTTTACAGCAGCCAGATGGAATTTCTATATCTTTTCAAAAGGAAGCACTCCAAGTAGTTGGACCTCGGTTCTGACTAGTCTTGCACCACAGGAATGGTACAGCCTAGGAAGGAATCTGTAAGTTTATTTTTTTAAAATCTCTCTTTGACATCAGCATATGTTGCTCAGAGGCCTTCAACTTAAAAGACAGGAGAGGGTCTAGAAAACTACACACTTTTTGTGATATACCTAAGGGTCCATTCTGATTCACTTCTGTTGCTACTGTTTTCAAGCTTATTGATACAAATTGCACAGTACAGTAGGCTAAAGTGAGGATAAAATGCTTTCTTTAAGAATTCTTTTTAAAGTATGCAGTGCTGGCATCCCATATGGGTGCCAGTTTGAGTCCCAGCTGCTCCACTTCCAATCCAGCTCTCTGGTATGGCCTGGGAAAGCAGTAGAAGATGGCCCAAGTCCTTAGGCCCCCTCCCTCGTGGGAGACCTAGAAGATGCTCCTGGCTTCAGATCAGCCCAGCTCCAGCTGTTGTGGCCAATTGGGGAGTGAACCAATGGATGGAAGACCTCTCTCTCTTTCTCTCTCCCTCTCCCTCTCCCTCTCCCTTTCCTTCTCTGTGTAACTTTGACTTTCCAATAAATAAATAAATCTTTCAAAAAAAAAAAAAAGGTAGTCTGATATGGGATGCAGGTTTCTCAAGTGTCACCTTAACCACTGCACCAAACTCCCAATTTAGGACACATTTCTTGATCTTGAGTTTAAAATGTGAGGGTCATATCTATCCTTATTTTTCAATGAATTTTCCAGGCACCACTCAACATATTGGATTCCTCAGATGTTTTTCTCATTGAGCATCTGCTAAATGTTGGTCTTGTTATTTTTTTTTTCAAAATGTTGAATGAGTATCTGTATACACAGTTATACATCTTTGTGTATCCATGCAACTATGGCAGTTGCTTTGTTGTCCTTATCCTCTAGCACCTGCCCACCTTAAACAAAGCTCAAGTGGCTTCAGTGAGCAAACATAATGGAATCCCCATGCAGCTTCTGTCATGCTCATATACAAATGGTACTTTTCTCCACTCTTGAAAGTATTCATACAAGATATTCATTCTTTTACTGGGCCATGAGTATGTTGTTATTTACCCCAGTTCTTTGTTTTTCGGTTTTTACCCTATCTTTATATTTTCTCTATCACTGAAGAAGAGAGCACCACCTCACAGCTTGAATTTACTATATCATCTTGACAAAGCACATTTCCCAATGGTTTTAAAATTAATTGAATGCTTAAAATTTTGTTTTTGTGTTTTAATCAAAAACTGTTAGAAGGTCCAAGGAGACAGACTTAACCCTTATATGTGTGTAATCAGATAAGTAGGTTGCAATGCATGTAATTTCAAATATTGGAAAAACACATATGAGTCACTTTTTTAAAGCATTAAGGTGCTTCAATTGTTGTTGGATAGACACAACCATAATCAAATCAAATCCATGTAGAGTACTTATCAGTTCTTGGCACATAATTGTCCGTGTCAATTATTAATATTGTTATTGTTAATTATCTTTTATTTAGGTTGCCTTTTAAAATGCTTAAAAATACATATCCCTTTGCCAACAAATTACAAGCAGTATTTTTCTCTTCATGATGAAATTTTATGTGAACTGCAGTTCAACCTTTCTACAATATCTTAGTGAATTTATCATGAAATCATTCTTACCATTATTATCATACAATTCATTCCACATAAAATACAGAACACTCAGCTTAATATTTAAAGTTTTATATACCTGTTTCCCACTTTAAAAAGAATAATCACCTAAGCACATTGTATTATTGTATCCATTATGTTATACTTTTATCACAGATACTGATACACATTTAAACATTTTCTATAATAATAAGAAAAGGCTTTCCTCTGAGCATAACAAAATGCCCACTTACTTGTAAACTTTATACTCAAAAATACAGTAATATTATATGTGATTTAGTTAGCAGTAGCTATGCTTCATCATCTCTCAGATTAATGCATTGGAAATACATTTAATATGTAAAATTTTATTGAAAATTTTCAATTTTTTCTTCCATATTATTATTATTATTTTTATTCTTTTGACAGGCAGAGTGGACAGTGAGAGAGAGAGACAGAGAGAAAGGTCTTCCTTTGCCGTTGGTTCACCCTCCAATGACCGCCGCGGCCGGCGCGCTGCGGCCGGCGCACTGCGCTGATCTGATGGCAGGAGCCAGGTGCTTATCCTGGTCTCCCATGGGGTGCAGGGCCCAAGTACTTGGGCCATCCTCCACTGCACTCCCGGGCCACAGCAGAGAGCTGGCCTGGAAGAGGGGCAACTGGGACAGAATCCAGCGCCCCGACCGGGACTAGAACCCGGTGTGCCGGCACCGCAAGGTGAAGGATTAGCCTAGTGAGCCGCGGCGACAGCCAATTTTTTCTTCCATATTATTACCTCATTTAATGTATTAAAGGTTACAAAATGAATTTGTATATATCAAAGAAGAGTGAATTCAGCAAGACAACACTTCTAACAGTCTATGCTATAAAGAAGTTCATATTTCTCTTATAAAGCAATGTTACTGCAAATATCATGATGAATATTGAACATTATTCTATTAATAATTATAATTAGGTAACTGGGAACAAAAATAAAGAGTGCATTAAAAGTTATATCCAAAAGTCATTTTGGTAAATTATATCCACTTTTTACCCTGCAATTAATCTGACATAAGTTTCAAATATTTAAGTATATTCTTAATGCCCTGCTACATATAAGACTTAAAGCTAAACAATAATATTTTACTTCACCATAGAAAAGAAAGACATTTTACAAAATCTGACAACTTTCCGAGCACTGTTGTTGAAGAGACTGTCTTTCCTCCAGGGATTGATTTTAGCTCCTTTGTCCCTGTTGTATGTCTTTTTGTTTTTAAAGATTTTATTTATTTATTTGAAAGAGTTACAGACGGAGGGAGGGAGAGACAGGGAGAGAGGTCTTCCACCCAATGGGTCACTCACAAATGGCCGTAATGGCTGGAGCTGGGCCAATCTTAAGCCAGGAGCCAGGAAATACTTCCAGGTCTCCTACATGGGGGCAGGACCAAAACATTTGGACTGTCTTCCACTGCTTTCCCAGGAACAGCAGCAGAGAGCTGGATGGGAAGTAGAGCAGCAGAGACTCAAACCGGCACCCACATCCACATGAGATACTGATGCTGCAGGCGGAGACCTAATCTACTGTACCACAATGCAGCCCCTGCCTGTAGTATGTCTTGAAATCTGGTATTGTGATGCCTCCAACTTTGTTTTTAAGATTGTTTTAGCTATTCAGGGTTCCTTGTGTTCCCACATGACTATAGAATCATTTCTTCTAGATTTGAAAAGAATGTCATTGGTATGTTGATTGGGATTGCACTGAGTCTACAAATAACTTTCAGTAGTATGGGCATTTTGATGGTATTCTTCAAATCCACAAACATGGAAGATTCTTCCTTTTTTTTTTCCTTTTTTGTGTATTGTTTTATTTTTTTTTTATTTGACAGAATTTGACAATGAGAGAGAAAGTGAGAGTGAGAGTGAGAGTGAGAGTGAGAGTGAGAGAGAGAAAGGTCTTCCTTCCATTGGTTCACCCTCCAAATGGCTGCTACGGCCAGTGCTGTGCCGATCCGAAGCCAGGAGGAGCCAGGTGCTTCTTCCTGTACTTTTCATTATAGAGATCTTTACATCCTTGGTAAAATTTATTCCAATGTATTTAATTTTTTTATAGCTATTGTAAATAGTACTGATTTTACAAATTGTTTCTCAGCTATGGCATTTTCATATATACAAAGGCTATTAACTTTTGTGCATTGATTTCATATCCTCCAGCTTTACAAAACTATCTTATATGAGTTCCAACAGTCTCTTAGTGAAGACTTTTGGTTTCCTTAAACATAGGATCACGTCATCTGCAAACAGGAATAGCTTGACTTCTTGATTTTTTTTCTTGCCTAATGGCTTTGGCTAAAACTTCTAGAACTATATTGCATAGCAATGGTGAAAGTGGACATTTTGTAAAAGATTTTTATTTATTTATTTGAGAGGTAGAGTTACAGACAGTGAGAGGGAGAGACAGAGAGAAAGGTATTCCTTTCACTGGTTCACTCCCCGAATGGCTGCAATGGCCAGAGCTGCGCAGTCCAGAAGCCAGGAACCAGGAGCTTCTTCCAGGTCTCCCACATGGGTACAGGGGCCCAAGGATGGGCCATCTTCTACTGCTTTCTCAGGCCATAGCAGAGAGCTGGATTGGAAGAGGGGCAGCCAGGATTAGAACCGGTGTCCATATGGGATTCTGGCACTGCAGGTGGAGGATTAACCTACCGTGCCACAGTGCCAGCCCTGAAAGTGGACATTCTTGTCTGGTTCCAGATCTTAGTGGAAATGCTTCCAACTTTTCCCCATTCAATATGACACTGGCTGTGTATTTGTCATACATTTCCTTGATTATGTTAAGGAATGTTCCTTCTATACCCAATTTGCCTAAGAATTTTATTGTGAAAAGATGTTATATCAAATGCAATATACTTTCTCTGCATCCTTTGAGATAATCATATGGTTTTTGTTCTTAAATTTGCTAATGTGATGTATCACATTTATTGATTTGTGTATGTTGAACCATCTCTACATACCAGGGATAAATTCTACTTAGTGCTGGTGGATGATCTTTCTGATGTGTTGGAACTGATTAGCTCATACTTTGGTGAGGATTTTTGCATCTATGTTCATGAGTGATATTGGTCTATAGTTCTCTTTCTTTGCTGTATCTTTTTCTGATTTTGGCATTAAAGTGATACTGGCCACATAGAAAGAATTTAGCAGGATTCTCTCCCTTTCAATTATTTTGAATAGTTTGAAAATAATTGAAATTAGTTCTTTAAAAGTGTGGTAGAATTCAGCAGTGAAGCCATCTGGTGCTGAGCTTTTCTTTGTTGGGGGTGCAGAGGTCTTCGTTATTTATTCATTCTCCATTTTGGTTATTGGCCTATTTAGGTTTTCTATGTATTCATGACTCAATTTTAGTAGATTATATGTATCCAGAAATCTACCCTTTTCTTCCAGATTTTCCAACTTGTTGGCGTATAGCTATTATAGTAATTCCTGATGATTCTTTTTATTTCTGTAGTATGCATTGTAACATACCCTTTTTCATCTCTGATTTTATTAATTTGGGTCTCCACTCCCATTTCTTTTTGCTACACCCACTACCTTACACCTTACACAAAAATCAACTCAAAATGAACCAATAATGTAAATCTATGATCTGATATCCTCAAATTACTAGAGGAGAACACTGGTAAAACTCTACAGGAGATTGGCATAGACAAAGACTTCTTGGAAAAGATACCAGAAACACAATCAAAGCCAAAAGAGACAAATTGGATTATAGCAAGCTAAGAAGTTTCTGAACTGCAAAGGAACCACTAAGCAAAGTCAAAAGACAGGCAACCAACAGAATGGGAGAAAATATTTTCAAATTATGTAACTGATTAGGTATTAATAACCAACATCTATAAATAGCTCAATAAGTCCAACAACAACAAAACAAAGAATCCAGTTAAGAAATGGATAAAGGACTTGAACAGGCATTTCTCAAAAGAGGAAATTCAAAGGGCAAGCAGAAACTTGAAAAAATTCTCGGAATCACGAGCCACCATGGAAATGAAAATCAAAAACAAAGTTAGGTGCCTCTCATACAGAAATCAACAAACGTAAATACTGGCAAGGATATGAGGAAAATGGTATCCTAATCTATTGGTTTTGGGAAAACAAACTAGTATAACCATTGTGGAAGAGTATGGAGATTCCTCAAAAGTCTGAAAATATATCTACTATATGTCCCAGCCATCATACTCCTGGAAATTTTCTCAAATAAAGTGAAATCAGCATATGAAAGAGTGCTCTATATTCCCAGGTTTATAGTAGCTCAATTCACAACAGCTAGAATATGGACTCCATCTAGATGCTCATCAAACAATAACTGGATAAAGAAAATGTGTTGTGTATATACATATATATATTCACATATATACATACTATGGAATATTACTCAGATGTAAAAATGAATGAAATACTGTCTTTCACAACAAAATGAATGCAACTGGAAACCACTGATCTCAGTGAAGTAAGTCAGTTCCCAAAAGGCAAATATTACTTGTTTTTGTTTTTTTAACTCTCAATATTCATTGCTTCTAAATTCTTACATATGAAATACATGAAATTTGTTCACCTTAAATAAAAAATTAAAAGTTAAAAAAATAAAAAAAAAGCCACAACCACTTTAGTCAGAAAGGCTAAAATCCATATAGTAACAAATGATAGTGAGGATGTGGAGAAACGACACTTAAACACTGTTGGTGGGAATGTAAATGCAGCCACTCTGGAGAAGAGTGTGGAGATGTCTTAAAAAACTACAAATAGACTTGTCATATGATACAGCACTTTTGCTACTTGGTATATACCAAGAAGACTTGAACACATGTATTTAAGAGATTCCTGCACCAACAGATTTATAGCAAAGCTTTTTACAGTAGCCAAAATTTGGAATCTATCAAGGTATCCATCCTCAGATGAATGGATAAAGAAAATGTGATATATTTACAAATGGAATATTACTCAGATACACAAAAAAGAATGGAATTCTACCATTTGCAACAAAATGGATGCAAATGGATTCACATTGAATGAAATAAGCTAGACGGAGAAAGACAGAAACCACATGTTCTCCCTTATATGTGGGAGCTAAGATTTGATAAACAAAAAAAAAAGTCTGTATGTATTAATATTGCTTGAAACATAGTTTTGTAAAACTGTTTTAAAGCTTTATGAAACCAATGGTTGAGAATTTTATACTACTACAGCTTTGATGATGTGTGATTCCTTTAAGTTTGCTATATTAGGTGAAATGGTCATTTTTCCATTCAATAATTGTTTAAAGTCATTGTCTAAATTCCCACTAAACTAGGGCCCTTTTGCTTTTTACTTGTTAGACTTCTTATTTGGTGAAGTATTATGTCATTTTACTGTCATGTAAATTTAAAATATGCTTTCTCAAAAACTAAAAAAAATGAAGGAAGGAAGGAGGAAGGAAATATCATGTTCTTAGAAGTAAGTCTCCAAATCACATTGAATCTGTTAAAACTAATTAAAATTAAAAATGTTAAAAAAGATAATTGATTTTGTTGTAATCAGAAAATAAAAATAACCTACTAACATCTTATTCTTCCTTTTTTTCAATCTATTACATATTGATATATTTATTTACGCTACATTTAAAAAAGATTTACTTAATATTTGAAGGGCAGAGTTACAGAGAGGAAGAGGAAGAGGCAGAGGCATGGAGAGAGACACTGGTTCACTCCCCAAATGGACACAATGGCTAGAGCTGGGCTGATCTGAAGCCAGGAGCCTGGAGTCTCTTCTGAGTCACCCACAGGGGTGTAAGGTCCCAAGGGCTTGGGCCATCTTTCTCTGTTTTTCCAGGTACTTTTGCAGGGAGCCAGATCATAAGTAGAGCAGCTAGGACTCTAATAGGTGGCCATATGAGATGCTGGCTCTGCAGGCAGTGGTTTACCTACTATGCCACAGTGCTGGCCTCTAAACCACATTTTAAATATGTACATGAACATTTCATTTGCATGAATTTCTGTTACAGCACATTACATTTTGGTCTCAATTGATTGCCACATTATTAAACTACATGAGTAAGCACTTTTCTCAATGTATTACTTCAAATGTGGATGAGGTATTTAGCCATCTGTATTACTAACAGGCATTAATTTTCTATTGTTCCTATGTAGCTGTCTCTTTTAAGCTGGTGTTGTTGATTCCTTATTTACATAAAAATTGAATTCAATGCAAAATTATATTGGAAAAAATAAACCATAAAATTAAAAAATCTATTGATATTGATTATACAATTCAATATTGGAAATCACACAATTTTGAGTGCATATAAGCAGATGCCTTTGCCTTTTATTGTTCAAAGTTAGACAGATCAGTAATGGAAGTGATGGAGTAATGGAATGTAATGGGGTAATGGAAGTGCTCCATAATAATGGAGTATTTGTGAAATCAAAATTATAGTAAATCCTGGGGAATAAAATATGTTTTGAGTAAAAATTTCACATATTCTAAATTAAGTGAGGTTAACATAATTATATTCCCTCCTTACATTTGGATTTTGTTAGCTAATGTATGTAAGTATCAGCAGTATCTTTGTGAAACACCTACTAAGATTTTTAGGTTTTCTGTTCTGTGTGGGAACAATAAAAATATGACTAGTAATTTCAGTAATATTGATCTAACAAATATTTTGTAATCTAATAGAGATCATTTTGACTCACTGCTGTAAGCTACTTTTTTATAAAGGGTAAATCAGTCTATTTCTAAAAGAGAAAAAGATTATCAGATAGAAAAACTATGGTCAATTGCCCAATTTAAATAAACTACAAGCATTACTCAAAAAATGATGTAATTTTAATTTCATTTCATGAGCATCTGAGTAACACAGAGAGCAGTAGAGCATAATTCAGAATGAAAAAGAATTGGGAGAGGTCGACATCTCTATCCTAAGGACAGTTGACAGCATAACACTTGGCTCTTGGAATAGAAGAAGCTAAGGACAGATTACTAAGAATAAAGAACAGGAAATATTACCATAAACACTTCTATGTCTATGGTTTAGTATTGCTATGCAACTATAATTGTTTAGAAATAAATTGATAAATTAAAATGGAGAATAGGCATGGGAATGAATTCTCCCTCTCTTAAACTTGATGGTCCCAGTAAGTATCCAAAATTTAATTCCAGCAAGGCAGGAAAGACCAGGAAGTGTGGGTTCATTTCCTGGGGCCTCTATAACAAACTATCACAAACTTGGCATCTTATCTGTCACAGTTCTGGAAGCTAGAAATCCCAGTTCTAGCAGGATTGTTCTTTCTCCAGCGACTGTATGGGAGAACCCACTCCCTACCTCCCAGTTGCTGGAGGCTCCAGATCATTCCAGACTGTGGCAACAATACTTCAGCATCTGACTCAATGGACACATGGCCTTTCTCCTCTCTGTATCTCTCGAAGTTCCCTTTGTGCTTGTCTTACAAGGTGTAAGTAATTGCACTTAGCTTCCATCTGGGAAATAGAGGGACCTCCTCCCATCAAAATCCTTAATTTAGTTCCATCTGCAAAGAATCTTTTTCCAAATAGAGAGAAATTTATAACTTCCAGGACTTAGGACTAGATTTTTAAGATATATTTATTTATTTAAAAGTCAGAGTTACACAGAGAGAGGGAGAGAGGGAGAGAGGGAGAGAGGTAGAGAGAGGGAGAGAGGGAGAGAGAGGGAGAGAGGGAGAGAGGGAGAGAGGGAGAGGGAGATATTCCAACTGATGGCTCACTCCCCAATTGGCTGGAGCTACACCAATCCAAAACCAGGAGCCAGCAGCTTCTTCTGGGTCTCCCACGAGGGTGGGAGGACTTGGGAGGGGCCCAAGGACTTGAGCCATTTTCTACTGCTTTCCCAGGCCAAAGCAGAGAGCTGGATTGGAAGTGGAGCAGCCGGGTCTCGCACTGGCACCCATATGGGATGCTGGCACTTCAGGCCAGTGTGTCTGCCGGCCTGTCTACTGGTACAGCACCGGCCCCTGGACTAGATATTTTTGTGTGGCTATTTCTCAACCTACTACAATAGAGTGTGTGTGTGTGTGTGTGTTTGTGTGTGTCTATCTATCTACACTTAGAATCATAGAAGTTAAGGGCTCTCAAAGAAGGTTTGTACACGGATATTCAAGCTCATACAGTAATAACAAACTGAATAAACCTCAAGGTCCATTAAGTAGAGAGTTTTTTACAGAAGGAATGCCACTACACACTTAGAGACAACTCATAGCATCATACTGAGCAAAAGCGGCAAAACACAGGCAGGCACTGGTGTATAGTGAATGAAGCTAATGCTCAAGATGCCCACATCCCCTATGGTGTCCCAGTTGGAGTCTTAACTACTCTGCTTCTGATCCAGCTTCTGGCCAATGTACTTGGGATGCAGAGGGTGATGGCTCAAGTTGCTGGGCCTATGCCTTCTGTATGGGAGGTCCACGTGGAGTTTGGAGCTCCTGGTTTGGCCTGGTCTAGCCCTGGCTGTTGCAGATACATCTGGGGAAAGCAGGAGAAGATGACCTAAGTGCTTGGGCCTCTGCCACACTCATAGGAGACTCAGAGGGAGCATTGGTTTCAGTCTGCCTCAACCCCGGCCGTGGTAGCCATTTGGGGAAGAACTCTCTTTGTCTCTCCATCTCTCACTGTAAATCTGACTTTCAAATAAATAAAGACATCTTAAAAAAATTTTACCATCATATCTTTCTTCTTAAATAACCGTAATCTAAAAATGTTTCAAAATATTAATATAGTAGTAGTACTTGCTGGCAGTTTATAGCACTACTCATTAGCCACTATATGCCTGGAGCATATATCGCCTGTTTACAATCAATTTGGAGCACACTATGAACTCACTCCTCCATTGCACCCTGGAAAACTGTGGCTGTCTCATTTCATCCTTCTCCTCATCTTTCCTAGAGAGTTTACATGAAATTCTATAGATTTCCAGATCATAAAATTATTCTCTCCACTCTCTGAATTCCTTCACCCCTTCCCAGGTCACCTTAGTCCAATGACCCAGAATATGTCTTTTATTTTCTTTCATTTATTTTCATCATATGACTTTCAATGTATATTTAACACGTTGTCAAGTTACCTTTATTATTTTTTTCTGGCACATTTTAAGTAAGATTCCTTTGTGTGTACAGTTATTTTTTGTTCTCACTGAAATGATTTTATTTATATTGTACAAATAAAGTCTCAGATAATTTCATATTTTAAAGAAAAAATACTAGAGCCTTATTTTTTAAAGAAAAGAAGAAACTTCACCAAAATGAAAATAATATTTAAAAGCACAAAATATTCTGAATTTTAAAGAAACCACATACTGTGTAAAAGATTCAAATAAATATTAGGGAACATAATTCTAGAAACAGCAAGAGAATGGAAATTAGCCCTTTGTGAAAGAGTGAAGGGGATATTGGGTATGAGTAACTAATACACATTTGTTTTGAGTTGCTTACAATAAGTGCTTTAGGGCATATTTGGAGACCACCTCTATGTTAATTCTAGCAACATAAAATCTGACTGAGTACTGGATTGTATACATTGAGGAAAAGCCACAGGGATTTAGATTGGGTTAGTGTCAACCAACTAGGACTCTGAAATAAGGTGGAAATAATTTGCCAAGAAATTTTCTGAATGTGAAGTGACTTAAATAAGATAGTCTGATGAGTAAATGAATCAGAAAATTGAGGATTAAATTTTCCTTACTTTTCATACATTGTGCAGTGATAGCAAGGTCAAAACATTTGGATTACTATCTGAGAACCATCCACTCTGTAGGTAAGGTTTATTTAAACCAAGTCATTATCAGGCACTAAAACAAAATTATGAATCCAACTAATTCAAATATAATTCATGGGTCTAGAGCTCATATCTGAGGGAAAACTAGACTTCACTGTTGTATATATTATGCAACTACACGAATCACCAGCTACATTCTGAGTCTAATTGTTGAGTTCTGTAGAAAATCATGGCTGTTACTAATCAAGTATGCAAATTATTTAAAACAAAATCAAGACAACTTAGATTTTTAATAAAATAGTACATAAATTTGATTAATAAAATAAAAATGTAAGGAATATTATGTATTTAAACATATTAGAAGACTCCCTTATCTGTGCCAAATCCATGTGTTGATAATGGATGTGTTGATCACAAGCTATAGCTGAGTTTCACTTTCTTGAGCATATTTTTTGAATGGCTATATAAACATATATCCAGAGCATTATGAAAGCTATCCATAGTATATATTATAGCAGAAACATACTTGAGAGTATCATTTATAACACTTTTACATATTTTAATTCATATATCTAAACATAGAAGTATTAACTGTATTTCACTGTCTAAGCACTGGACACATAATGGTGATGATGAGAGACAAGAAATGACCTTGATTTTTCCACCTGAAACAACTTTCCTCCACCAAAATAACAAAAATACATAAAGTAATGGTTTTCATGAGGATAGTTAAAAATATCCATATTCTTATTTACTGACACATTTCTTTATTTACTGCTATCTAATGGTAACAGGGAAATGATTTAGCCTGTCAGATTTTACACCTCATTTTTGGTTGTTTATTGTACTATAGTACAGAAATAGAAAGATTGTGTCAAATGAGTTTGTTTATTGTCATTTTCCATTTTCCTACCAGATGGCCTTTTGAGTGTTAAAATCAATCTCTTGGCCAGCGCCGCGGCTCACTAGACTAATCCCCCCTCCGCCTGCAGTGATGGCACCCCTAGTTCTAGTCCCAGTTGGGGCGCCAGATTCTGTCCTGGTTGCTCTTCTTCCAGTCCAGCTCTCTGCTGTGGCCCAGGAAGGTAGTAGAGGATGGCCCCGGTCGTTGGGCCCTGCACCTGCATGGGAGACCAGGAAGAAGCACCTGGCTTTTGGCTTCAGCTGGGCGCAGCGCACCGGCAGCAACGTGCCGGCCATAGCAGATATTTGGGGGGTGAACCAACAGAAAAGGAAGACCTTTCTCTCTGTCTCTCTCTCTCTCACTGTCTAACTCTGCCTGTCAAATAAATAAATAAAAAATCAATCTCTTCACCTTCACTGTTTGTGTTTCATCCACTTTCTAGTACAGCAAATAATATAATTTAGAGGTTATTCGCTAAAATCTAAATCTATTATCAGGTAAACCTAATAAGTACCTGCTCTCAAATCATAACCCTTACTCTATTACAAAGTTCTGCCTTTCCTCTGACCCATTTGTCTTCATTCCTGAATCCAAATTCTTACTGAAGGAGAATCTTGGGTAGGCACATATGATGACAAAAAGCAAAGTATGTGACCTAATATTGGATTGTATATACTTAAAGGTTTTATGTGACTTTCTGAGTATTTTACTTGTTCCTTTAGAACAATCTTTTTTTCATTTTGTGATGCATAATTTTATTTTGTAAAACACAATACTCTTTACTCTCATTTTTGTAGGTGACTTATCAAGTTGATTACCTCTATTGTAATATTCTTATATTTTAAAATTATAAAAAAGTATATTAAGATTTCTGATAGACATTTTTTCTCTCTTGGATCATTCAAATAAGGCAATGCTTTATTTAATTACAAAAAATAACATTTTATATAAAGGGAACTATAATATTACACAGCCAAGTATGGCTGTAAAACCTCAAACTAGATGAGAATGCTTAATTTAGGTCACCAAAAATAATGTCTCCCAGAGATGCAACCAAGACAAAGCAAAGGTATAACTGCACATTTACCATCTGATAGACTTTTAATACCTTAATATCATGCTACAAACAGTAATTAAGACTACATGCATACCACTAAACTTTTGGATCTTAGAAACCCAAGCACAGCAACTAATAAGTTACATACACATAAAAATTTTCTACCAAATTAGTCCACTATTTAAAACCACTATTTAGAAATTCATTTATTTATTGTAAAATATCAGAGAATTTAAATTTATCAAGAGTCAATTTTATAGTCAAGCTGCATTAAGATGGAAGAAAGTAGTCTTTGAAGTTTGCTCCCATAAACATTTAGGTTATGTTTTACTTTCAAACCATAATATTTATACAAAGAAAAGGGAGAGGAGAAGGAGATGTCAGTAGGTCTGCAAAATAAAAAGTACCACTAAAACAAAATCAAGTATGTTTGAAATAACGCTCGTGTTTTCCTTTGCACTAAAAATAACAATGTACCCCAGAAAGTATATATCTACAAAGTAGTAAATAAAGGTTTCCAGGTGAAGAGATTATAAAAACCATGTAAGCTTTCTTTTTAAGTTAGTTACTGTTCTACCAATTGGGATGCTTTCACCTGTAAGCAGCAGAAACAATAGCTCCAAATGCTTTAAAAAGTATTAGCCTCATAACAGGAAGTCTAGAGGAAGGCAGATGTTATGGATTGTTGACTCAGTAGCTTAATGATGTCATTAGGGACTTAGGTTCTTTCACTCCCTTTGCTCTGCTTTTCACATTGTTGGCTTCATCCTAAGCCTGGTTACCCTTGGGAAAATATCAAGTCTCCCAGCTGCAAATGGGAACGGCTACCTTACCAACATTCAGTGGGAAGCGGCCCTTTGTGTAAATCTAAACATCCAGGATCTCAATAACCAGAGAATGACATGCGCTTGATGATTAAAGCAAAATCACCCAAAACTAGACTAACTTCTAGGAAATGATTTGGGCGGATTAGTTTTCATCAATATCTGAACAAACCAAGGTTCTGTTAGGGAAGAAGAAAGTAGGTAACAGACTCAGTGCAGGCAAATAACTATGTGCTCATCTACTAGGGGTCTGTCTTTTCCAAGTGGTCTTGGTGCATTCTTCACATCCCCTCATGAGAGCCCTAGTACGTTAATTCACACTTGCTCAGTGCTCAGCAGATGCTTCATTCTCCTGATTGGGGAATTGAAGGAACATCCTCATTACAGAAAAGAAATGAGAAAGAACTGAGGAGTGAAGAGTAAATATTAAAATGCTGGCAAAAACTGACTTGTCATCTTGGAGTTAGTAATGGTCATACTGTGTAATTTCATACAGTGTATGAAATTTTTTGCTGTTAAAGATGACATAATTCAGTCTCATAGAGATGCTGTGGACCACAAAACGTAATCCATGCAATCAAAAGTAATTTCAACATACATCAAATCCCTTACTTACTTACAGTTGTCAAATGCCACGAAGGAATCATAATCCCTGGAAATACCTCCAGTTTTCTTTGTTCTCCTCTACCCCATCTTCAACTTTACGTACATTTCTGCTCCTTTGTCTCTCCCCATATTAGTACAATTTTCCCTTTGCATCAAAAATACCCTTCTGCCAAGTAATGAAAACAGAGCAATTTCTGTACCACTACAATTTCTCTGGGATAAGTTAAGCGGAAAGGGCATGCTGTCATATTCACTGACATCACATACTTTCAATACACATGTTCTTAGACTCATGGATGACTGAGAGCTTGCATTTTTTAAGGAGCACACTCAATACTGGTGATGGCACAGAGAAAGCAAGTAATGGGAGAGAATTCTCATATCAAGTTGCTGACAGGTATGAGACTATTTCCAGATTAAAGCCTTAAATTGCTTCTGTGTTTTGATCCTACACTTCCACTTCTTTGAATCTGACTCAAAAAATATTCAATGTAGAGAACAGTTCAAATGTATAAAAATTATTTTGAATAATCTAAATATGCAATATTTAAGTAGTGGCTAAATAAATTTTAGAAGATTCATGGAAGATTATAGAATTTAGACTTTAAAATGTATTTATATGAACATTAAAAACACATTTATATAAATATTAAGGGTGGAATACAGGGACATAAAAATAAGTTGAATTTTTAATAATATGTTGAGCTCTTAACTCATTCAAATCTTTGCGTATCTAACTTGGATTTCTTGTCTTGTGAACAAAACAAGGACACTTCAAAACAGGGGGAAAATGAAATGCAAAGATAAGTTCATATGGTAATACATTTTTGAAACCTGTGCATAGTTTTTTCATGATATGAATTTCCATGAACTTATAAAAATCCTAAATATTTTTACGATTCTTTTTGAATTAATTTGAATTGAGATGGGTAGTTACTGTCAGCTTACAGTATTTTAAATTATTAAACTACATCAAATAGTATGTTAGAAAAATTGCACATTATGACCAACAAATTTACTTGGGAATTTAAGAAAGGTTCGGCATTTATATATAAATGTTCTAGTTAAAGTGAATAAGACAAAAACAGACATTTGATTATCTTTGCAACACATTCATTTTTAAGTAATTATTCAAGGTCAATTCTAGAATAAAATGTGATTTCAATAAACTACGAATAGAAGGAATTCTCCTAATTTGTTAAAATTCTGAAAATTTCCAGGTCTTAGCTTTTGTGAATTGAGCTGCAATAAGCATTAATGTGCAGACAGCTTGTTTGTTTGCCAATTTCATTTCCTTTGGGTAAATTCCAAGGAGTGGGATGGCTGGGTTGAACGGTAGGGTTATATTCAGGTTTCTGAGGAATCTCCAGACTGACTTCCACAGTGGCTTAACCAGTTTGCATTCCCACCAACAGTGGGTTAGTGTCCCTTTTTCCCCACATCCTCTCCAGCATCTATTGTTGATAGATTTCTGAATGTGAGCCATTCTAACTGGGATGAAATGAAACCTCATTGAGGTTTTGATTTGCATTTCCCTGATTGCTAGTGATCTTGAACATTTTTTCATGTGTCTGATGGCCCTTAGGATTTCCTCTTTTGATAAATGTCTATTGAGGTCCTTGGCCCATCTCTTAATTGGGTTGTTTGTTTTGATGTTGTGGAGTTTCTGGATTTCTTTGTAGATTCTGGTTATCAACCCTTTATCTATTGCGTAGTTTGCAAATATTTTTTCCCATTCTGTTGGTTGCTTCTTCACTTTCCTGACTGTTTCTTTTGAAGTACAGAAACTTCTCAATTTGATGCAAACCCAATAGTTAATTTTGGCTTTGACTGCCTGTGCTTCTGGGGTCTTTTCCAAAAAGTTTGCTGGTACCTATATCTTGCAGGGTTTTTCCAATGCTCTCTAATAATTTGATGGTGTTGGGTCGTAGATTTAAGTCTTTAATCCATGTTGAGTGAATTTTTCTGTAAGGTGAAAGGTTGGGGTTTCCTTCCTGATTCTGCACATGGAAATCCAATTTTCCCAGCACCATTTATTGAATAGACTGTCCTTACACCAGGGATTGGTTTTGGATCCTTGATCAAATATAAGTTGGCTGTAGATGTTTGGATTGATTTCTGGTGTTTCTATTCTGTTCCATTGGTCTATCCATCTGATTCTGTATCAGTACCATGCTATTTTGATAACAACTGCCCTGTAGTATGTCCTGAAATCTGGTATTGTGATGCCTCCAGCTTTGTATTTGTTCTACAAGATTGCTTTAGCTATTCGAGGTCTCCTGTGTCTCCATATGAATTTCAGCATCATTTTTTCCAGATCTGAGAAGAAGGTCTTCAGTATCTTGATTGGTATTGCATTGAATGTATAAATTCCTTGTGGAAGAATGGGCATTTTGATGATGTTGATTCTTCCAATCCACGAGCATGGAAGATTTTTCCATTTTTTGGTATCCTCTTCTATTTCTTTCTTTAAGGTTTTGTAATTTTCATCGTAGAGATCTTCAACGTCCTTGGTTAAGTTTATTCCAAGGTATTTGATTGTTTTTGTAGCTATTGTGAATGGGATTGATCTTAGAAGTTCTTCTACAGCCATAGAATTGCCTGTGTATACAAAGGCTGTTGATCTTTGTGCATTGATTTTATATCCTGCTACTTTGCCAAACTCTTCTATGAGTTCCAATAGTCTCTTAGTAGAGTTCTTTGGGTCCCCTAAATAAAGAATCATATCATCAGCAAAGAGGGACAGTTTGAGTTCTTCCTTCCCAATTTGTATCCCTTTAATTTCTTTTTCTTGCCTAATAGCTCTGGCTAAGACTTCCAGAACTTCCTTCAATTTCTGTTTGCTTTGAAATGTCTTTATTTCACCTTCATTCACAAATGAGAGCTTTGCAGGATATAATATTCTGGGCTGATAGTTTTTCTCTCTTAGTACCTGGGTTATATCTTGCCATTCCCTCCTAGCTTGTAGGGTTTCTGATGAGAAGTCTACTGTGAGTCTAATTGGGGATGCTCTGAGAGTAATCTGACGTTTCTCTCTTGCACATTTTAGGATCTTTTCTTTCTGTTTCACTGTGGTGAGTTTAATCACAACGTGTTGTGGTGAGGATCTCTTTTGGTCATGTTTACTAGGGTTTCTATGAGCTTCCTGTACTAGGATGTCTGTGTCCTTTTCCAAACCTGGGAAATTTTCTGCTAGTATCTCACTAAAAAGGTCTTCTAATCCTTTCTGTCTCTCCATGCCTTCAGGAACTCCTAGAACCCGAATGTTGGGTTTTTAATCGTATCCCGTAGATTCCTGACAATATTTTTTAGATTTCTAATTTCCTCTTCTTTTCTTTGGTTTGACTGTATATTTTCCTGTTCTCTGTCTTCTAAGTCCGATTTTCTCTCTTCTGCTTCACCCATTCTGTTTTTAAGGCTATCTAATGTGTTTGTCATTTGATCTATTGAATGTTTCGTTTCATTATGATTTCTTGTCACTATCATCGTTTCATGTTCTACTAGTTGCTTCATTTCATTTTGATTCCTCCTTAATATTTCATTTTCATGAGAGAGATTTTCTATCCTGTCCAGTAAATGCTCATCAACAGAACTGGATAAAAAAATTATGGGACATATACTCTATAGAATACTATACAGTAGTCAAAAACAATGAAATGTGGTCATTTGCAACAAGATGGAGGAATCTGGAAAACATTATGCTGAGTGAATTAAGCCAGTCCCAAATGGCAAATATCATATGTTCTCCCTGATCAGTGACAACTAACTGAGCACCTAAGAGGAAACCTGTAGAAGTGAAATGGACACTATGAGAAACAATGACTTGATCAGCTCTTGTGCTGACTGTTGATGTACAATGTAATACTTTATCCATTTTAGTATATTTGTTTTGTTTTGTTCTAGTACTATTGGTTGAACTCTGTAATTAACACACAATTATTCTTAGGTGTTTAAATTTTAACTGAAAAGTGATCCCTGTTAAATATAAGAGTGGGAATAAGAGAGGGAGGAGATGTACAATTTGGAACATGCTCAATCAGACTTGCACTAAATGGTGGAGTTAGAATCATGCCAGGGGATTCCAATACAACTCCATCAAGGTGGCATGTACCAATGCCATCTCACTAGTCCAAGTGATCAATTCTGTTCGCAATTGATCACACTGATAGGTCTAAGAGTCAAAGGGATCACACAAACAAGACTAGTGTCTGCTAATACTAACTGACAGAATCAAAAAGGGAGAGAACGATCCATCATGGGAAGCAGGATACACAGCAGACTCCTAGAATGGCAGATGTCCTATCAGCCCTTAAGGCATTCGGATATGGCTGAAGAGCTCATGAGAGTATTTTAGGTATGGAAAGCCAAGACACTCTGAAAAAAAAAATGACCTAAATGAAAGATCTCTGTGAGTGAGATCCCAGTGGAAAGAACAGGGCCATCAAAGAAGGAGGTACCTTTCTCTGAAGGGAGGACAGAACTTCCACTTTGACTATGACCCTGTCAGAATAATATCAAAGTTGGTGAAGTCAAAAGGCTTCCATAGCCTTGGCAACTCATGACTAGAGCCTAGGGAGATTTCTGATGCCATAAGCAAGAGTGTCAAATTGTTAAGTCAACAACAGGAGTCACTGTGTACTTACTTCTCATGTGGGATCTGTCCTTAATGTCTTGTCCAATGTGAAGTAATGCTATAACTAGTACTGAAACAGTATTTTACGCTTTGTGTTTCTGTGTGGGTGCAAACTGATGAAATCTTTACTTAATATATACTAAATCAATCTTCTGTATATAAAGATAATTGAAAATGAATCTTGATGTGAATGGAATGGGAGAGGGAGCAGGAGATGGGAGGTGTGTGAGTTTGAGGGAAATTATGGGGAGGGGAAGCCATTGTAATCCATAAACTGTACTTTGGCAATTTATATTTACTAAATAAAAAAATAAAATAAAAAAGATGGACAAGAAAAAAAATTCTGAAAATTTCTGCAATATTTTCAAATAGCTTTTAAGTTTTAATACAGATATTTAGAAATTTGGAATAAAACAAGGATGTCTGGTATCAATCTTACATTTCAATATTATTTTGTAGCATCATCATTTAATTAATGATTTTAAGAAAAACAAATTCTGGGACATAGTAGGTTAAGTCTCTGCCCGTGGCACCAGCATCCCATATTGGTGTTAGTTCATGTTCTAGCTGCTCCTCTTCCAATCCAACTCTCTGTTTATGGCCTTTGAAAGCAGTGAAGCATGGACCAAATACTCGGGCCTCTGTACCCATGAGGGAGACACAGAAGAAATCCTGGCTCCTGACTTCAAACCAGCTCAGCTGTTGCAGCCATTTGGGGAGTGAACCAGCTAATGGAAGACCTTTCTCTCTGTCTCTCCCCTCTCCCTGTCTGCAACTCTGCCCCTTAAATAAATAAATATTTTTTTAAAAGAAAGAAAAACAAATTCATTCTAAAACTTGCATACATATGAAATTATTTTTATGTGATATGATTTCTAACTAAATCAACTGAAAAAAATCATGGAAGATTTGGAAGCAGAGTTAGGTGCCTAGATAAATGTACTAAGAGCAAGTACAATCTTTAAAAATCAAAGATTTAATCTAGGAAATGGGTATGCAATGGTGGGCTCAGGGGATATCATATACAATAGGAATATACCGGAATATATTCTCAATCTACAAAATGATATTTGTAAAGTTTGTGTAGAGACACTGACTCTATATTTCATCTACCAAAAAAAAAAATATAAAGTGAAATAGCTTTTTTAAAGCAAGTATTAATTACATTAAAGACAAAAATCAAAGGTAATTATAACATTATGTGAAAGTTTATAATCAATTTAAATAAAAAATTATAATCAATTAACAGTCACAAGAAATAAGTGATACTCATTTTCTTCCTTAAATAGATTTAGATTTTCTACATTAGATCCTTATCATTTCTAGTTGCAATTTAAATATTCTCTGTAGAAATCTAAGGCAATAAGATATCTTTATTTTAAAAAAATAAAAAGATGATAGATTCATCAAATTAACAAAAAGTTTAATTCAATCACAAAACATAATTTGTTGTGTATTGTTAGTATAAAGGATTGTGAATTATTCAAATTAGCTATTCTATTTAGTGTACCTACATTGTATCAATCTCTTTATGGTGATATGATACTTCCAATAATACTGCAATGTTGATAGTTTAATATAGAAAAAACTACAGATTTTTCTATTAGGAATGATTTCATGTTTACTATAGGTTGTATCAAAGCATGTCTATTTTAATGGATAATTATTCTTTTTAAAGGTACAGAATATATTCAGAATATATTACCATTATTCAGAATATATTCACATCTTTCTTGAAGTTTGCAAACACTTCATGTTTGTATCAGTTGTATCAATCAAAATAAATCAAGAAATTAATTTAGCATGATGTAATAAGTAATAAAAGGCTTACTCATATTATCTAAGTTTTTCCTGTTCTTTCCATTACAATTAAACCTTACAATGATTTTGCTAAATAAACATTTTTGAGATCACATTTTGTGAATCCAGAATTTCAGAATAAATTATAGTGTTGTGTAAATATAAATGAGAAATCTTTTCAGTCATCTTTTCCATATTTAATAAATATTTATTTATTATTTATTTTCTATATTTAATAAAGTGAATATTTTCTATAATAGACTTATAGAAACAAATAATTACAGAAGAACTTGTATAGACAAGCAAATATATTAATCTTCATATATATAAACACACTTAAAAAGCAAGCAAAATTAAAAGTCTCACATAGTAATACATTTTTAATTTTAAAAGTTATAGTAGACTAATGGAATTAATGTCTCTAAAGCTGAATAAGCAGAGATACAAGTGATGGGATATGAATAATGGGTGAGAAACATTAAACTACTCATATAATTAAGACCAATCTATTTATTCTGTCCTAATTACATCTCAGTTTGACCTCAGGGTCTGGTCAGGTTCCCTTGACAAGCTATTTGATTCTTTTTCAGATATTCCAAAGGGCGTCATGGGCTGCTGAAAGCAACAGGGAATCACATCAATATCAAGACCCAATGGAATCTATCAAAGTTGAATTATGTCACAAGATTTAGGAAACAGGATACTGACAAGGCTGCATCAGATGCTTGGATGAATAATTTCTACCTCTCATCCCAATGTCCTAGGGCACGATGAGGTCATCTGCAGAACACTAAGCCACAGCCACAGTGGTGCAAGGTAGAAACCTCAAATATACCGATCTCAAGGTGTGAAATTTAAATTATTGTTTATTTTTCTCCATGGCTTCATCAGTGAAAAAATTAGAGCAGGTATGATCTCACGCTTCCATTAGCCACTGATGAGGAGGCGCCTGAAAAACCATGAATGTCGTTTGTTGTGATCGTAGAGTTCCTAATAGACAAGTTTTCAATGTGTACAGTTGGAGAGGGATAAAATACCTAAATCTGTGCATTTATTCAAACATTCAGTCATTCATGTGATTAATATTTATGAAACCCCAGCTGTGAGTGGCCTTTGGAATAAAACCAAGAACAAGAGTAATAACCCTACTCACAGAAAATCTAGAGGCAGTTTCTAAGAGCAAGCAATGAAAGTAAAACAATGTTAGTTGCAATGACAGGAGATCAGAAATCCCTCTAAATATACAGACCTGGTAAATCTTTCTAGAAAAGTTGCTGACTCTTGTACAACCCATTTTCTGAACGTAAGTGCCATCCAACACGTCACTTTTTGATGGGGGATGGAGTGGGAAAAAGCCGCCTGCGTTACGATAGGCATCTTAAGTCTGAGAGGTCAAAGAGGGTGTTGCTTGTTTGTGGGAATGAAATCCCTCATTCTGGCTGGATCTGAGTTTGATATGAGTGGATAATTTATTTATTTATTTTTTTGACAGGCAGAGTTAGACAGTGAGAGAGAGAGAGAGACAGAGAGAGTTATAGATAGTGAGAAAGAGAGAGACAGAGAGAAAGGTCTTCCTTCCGTTGGTTCATTCCCCTAATGGCCGCCACAGCAGGCTCTCCGCCGATCTGAAGCCATGATTGATTATGAACTGAAGTTGATCACTTGGACTAGTGAGATGGCATTGGTACATGCCACCTTAATGGGAAATGGAATCCCATGGCCCCTTTCTAAGCTCTATCATTAGGGGTAAGTCTGAGTGAACATGTTCCAAACTGTAGATCTTCTCCCTCTCTTATTTCCACTCTTATTTTTCACAGGGATCAGTAAAATTTAAACACCTAAGAATAACTGTGTGTTAATTAAAGAGTTCAACCAATGGTATGCAGTAGAAAAAGAAAATACTAAAAACAATATACACTATTCCTCAACAGTCGGAACAAGGGCTGATCAAGTCATTGTTTCTCATAGTGTCCATTTCACTTCTACAGGTTTCCTCTTAGGTGCTCAGTTAGTTGCCACTGATCAGGGAGAACATATGATATTTGCCCTTTGGGATTGGCTTATTTCACTCAGCATATTGTTTTCCAGATTACTCCACTGTGATGCAAATGACTGGATCTTTTTTTTTTTTACTGCTGTGTAGCATTCTCTGAAGTCCTTGTCCCATAATTTCTTTATCCAGTCTTCTGTTGATGGGCATTTGGGTTGACTCCATGTCTTAGCTATTGTGAATTCTGCTGCAATAAACACTTAGGTGCAGACAGCTCTTTTATTTGCCAATTTAGTTTCCTTTGGGTAAATTCCAAGGAGTGGGATGGCTGGGTCATGTGGTAGGGCTATATTCAGGTTTCTAAGAAATCTCCAAATTGTCTTCCATAGTGGCTTTACCAGCTTGCATTCCCACCAACAGTGGATTAATGTGCCTTTTTCCCCACATCCTTGCCAGCATCTGTTGTTAGTTGATTTCTGCATGTAAGCCATTCTAACTGGGGTGAGGTGAAACCTCATTTGGTTTTGATTTTAATTTCCCTAATGGCTAGTGATCCTGAACAGTTTTTCACATGTCATGTTGTGTCCATTTGAATTTCCTCCTTTGAAAAATGTCTATTGAGGTCATTGGCCTATTTCTTAAGTGGGTTGTGTGTTTTCATTTGGAGTTTCTTGATCTCTTTGTAGATTCTAGTTTTTAATTCTTTACCAGTTGCAAAATTTGCAAATACTTTTTTCCCAGTCTGTTGGTTACCTCATCACTTTTCTGTTGTTTCTTTTGCAATACAGAAACTTCTCAATCTGAAGTTATCAGAATTGTTAATTCTGGCTTTGATTGCTTTGCCTCTGGAGTATTTTCCAAGAAGTCTTTGCCTACATCTTGCAGGGTTTCTCCAATGTTCTCTAATATGGCCACAATCTGTTGTTCTCTGATGGTGTGGGGTTTAGATTTAGATCTTTCATCAATGTTGTGTGGATTTTTGTGTGAGGTGTAATATAGGGGTCTTGTTTCATACTTCTGCATGTGCAGATCCAGTGTTCCCAGCACCATTTGCTAAAGTGACTGTCCTTGCTCCAGGAATTGGTTTTAGCTCCTTGATCAAATATAAGTTGGCTGTAGTTGTTTGGATTGATTTCTGGTGTTTCTATTCTGTTCCATTGGTCTATCCATCTGTTTCTGTACCAGTACCATGCTGTTTTGATAACAACTGCCCTGTAGTATGTCCTGAAATCTGGTATTGTGATGCCTTCAGCTTTGTTTTTGTTGTACAAGATTGCTTTAGCTATTTGAAGTCTCCTGTGTCTCCATATGAATTTCAGCATCATTTTTTCCAGATCTGAGAAGAATGCCTTTGGTATTTTGATTGGTATCGCATTGAATCTATAAATTGCTTTTGGGAGAATGGACATTTTGATGATATTGATTCTTCCAATCCATGAACATGGATGATTTTCCATTTTTTGTATCCATTTCTATTTATTTAAGTTTTTGTAATTCTCATTGTAGAGATTTTTTTTTAACTTTTATTTAATGAATATAAATTTCCAAAGTACGGCTTATGGATTACAATGGTTTCCCCCCCATATCGTCTCTCCCACCCGCATCCCTCCCCTTTCCCACTCCCTCTCCCCTTCCATTCACATGAGGATACATTTTCGATTCTCTTTATATACAGAAGATCAGTTGAGCATACATTAAGTAAAGATTTCAACAGTTTGCTCCCACACAAAAATAAAGTGAAAAATAATAGATGATTTTTTAAATGATGATGAAATCAGATCAGACCTATTGTCATGTTTAATCCCAGTGAGAGTCAAGTTGGGAATTGATAATTTTTCTTCTTCTTTTTTTTTTACAGAAGATCAGTTTAGTATACATTAAGTAAAGATTTCAACAGTTTTCACCCCCATAGAAACACAAAGCGAAATATACTGTTTGAGTACTCATTATAGCATTAAATCTCAATGCACAGCACATTAAGGACAGAGATCCTACATGAGGAGTAAGTGCACAGTGACTCCTGTTGTTGACTTTACAAATTGACACTCCTGTCTATGGCATCAGTAATCTCCCTATGCTCCAGTCATGAGTTTCCAAGGCTATGGAAGCCTTTTGAGTTCACCGACTCTTATCTTGTTTAGACAAGGTCATAGTCAAAGTGGAGGTTCTCTCCTCCCTTCAGAGAAAGGTACCTCCTTCTTTGAAGACCTGTTCTTTCCACTGGGATCTCACTCACAGAGATCTTTCATTTAGGTTTTTTTTTTTTTTTTTTTTTTTTTTTTTTTTTTTTTTTTTTCCACAGAGTGTCTTGGCTTTCCATGCCTGAAATACTCTCATGGGCTTTTCAGCCAGATCCGAATGCCTTTAGGTCTGATTCTGAGGCCAGAGTGCTGTTTAGGACATCCACCATTCTATGAGTCTGCTGTGTATCTCACTTCCCATGTTGGATCACTCTCCCCTTTATTTATTCTATCGGTTAGTATTAGCAGGTACTAGACTTGTTTATGTGCTTCCTTTGACTCTTAGTCCTTTCATTATGATCAATTGTGAACTGAAATTGATCACTTGGACTGGTGAGATGGCATTGGTACATGCCACCTTGATGGGATTAAATTGGAGTCCCCTGGTATGTTTCTAACTCTGCCATTTGGGGCAAGTCAGCTTGAGCATATCCCAAATTGTACATCTCTTCCCTCTCTTATTCCTACTCTTATGTTTAACAGGGATCACATTTCAGTTAAATTTCAACACTTAAGAATAACTGTGTATTAATTACAGAATTAAACCAGTCATATTAAGTAGAACAGACAAAAAAAAAACTACTAAGAGGGATAATGTATTAAGTTGTTCATTAACAGTCAGGGCTATGCTGAGATCTTTAACATCCTTGGTTAAGTTTATTCCAAGGTATTTGATTGTTTTTGTAGCTATTGTGAATGGGATTTATCTTAGAAGTTCTTCTACAGCCATGGCATTGCCTATGTATACAAAGGCTGTTGATTTTTGTGCATTGATTTTATATCCTGCTACTTTGCCAAACTCTTCTATCCGTTCCAATAGTCTCTTAGTGGAGTTCTTTGGATCCCCTAAATAAAGAATCATACCATTGTCAAAGAGAGATAGTTTGACTCCTTCCTTCCCAGTTTGTATCCCTTTAATTTCTTTTTCTTGCCTAATGGGTCTGACTGAATCTTCCAGAACTATATTGAATAGCAGTGGTGAGAGTGGACATCCTGTCTGGTACCAGATCTCAGTGGAAATGCTTCCAATTTTTCCCCATTCAATAGGATGTTGGCCGTGGGTTTTTCATAGATTGCTTTGATTGTATTGAGGAATGGTCCTTCTATACTCAATTTGCTTAGAGTTTTCATCATGAAAGGGTGTTGAATTTTATCGAATGGTTTCTCTGCATCTATTGAGATAATCATATGATTTTTCTTCTGCAGTCTGTTAATGTGGTATATCACACTGATTGATTTGCAAACTTTGAGCCATGCCTGCATACAAGGGGTAAATCCCACTTGGTCTGGGTGGATGATCTTTCTCATGTGCTGTTGAATTCTACTGGCCAGAATTTTATTAAGGGTTTTGCATCTATGTTCATCAGGGAAATTGGTCTTTATTTCTCTTTCAATGCTGCATCTTTTTCAGGTTTAGGGATTAAGGTGATGCTGGCTTCACAGAAAGAATTTGGGAGGATTCCCTCTCTTTCAATTATTTTGAATAGTTTGAGAAGAATTGGAGTTAGTTCTTCTTTAAATGTCTGGTAGAATTCAGCAGTGAATCCATCCACTCCTGGGCTTTCCTTTGTTGGAAGGGCCTTTATTACTGATTCAATTTCTGACTTGGTTTTGAGTTTGTTTAGGTTCTCTATGTCTTCATGGTTCAATTTAGGTAGGTTTCATGTGTCCAGGAATCTATCCATTTCTGATAGGTTTCCCTGTTTGCTGGCATACAACTCTTTGTAGTAATTTCTGATGACTGTTTTTATTTCTGTGGTATCTGTTGTTACATTCCCTTTTTCATCTCTGATTTTATTGACTTGGGTCTTTTTTTTTTTAGTTAGTTGGGCCAATGGGGTGTCAATTTTATTTTTTCAAAAAACCATGTGCAGGGCACATGGATTCAATCCTGTTGATTTCTTCTCCGATTTTAATTATTTCTCTTCTCCTACTAGTTTTGGGTCTGGTTTGCTGCAGTTTTTCTAGGTTGTTGAGCTGCACTGAAAGTTCATTTATTTGGTGCCTTTCCAATTTCTTGATGTAGGCATCTATTGCTCTAAACTTTCTTCTTAACACTGCTTTTGCTGTATCACATAAGTTTTGATATGTTGAGTTGTTATCTTCATTTTCTTCCTAAAGTTTTTGATTTCTCTTTTGATTTTTTCTATGACCCACTGTTCATTCAGGAGCACGTTGTTTAGTCTCAATGAGTGTAGGGTCTTAATCTACCCAAGCGAGAATGGACTGGGTCCAAGGAAAGGTAAGTGCATGGCTCGCCCATTATCCAGCCTCCCCTTATTCCGGAGACAGTCAGATGCAGTGGGGAGTCAAGTCAAGCAGGAACTCATTTATTATTGCACAGAAAGCCTTGTTTAAAGCAAAAACCACAAAGCTATAGGGGAGCGGAAAGAAGCCAGCCAATTATCTTAAAGGTTACCCTATCATGGGCTTGGTTTCCATAGGGTCCACGTGCTGACATCATCTCTCCTGATGCCTGTGCCCAATAAAGTTTTCTTGTAAACAACTTGGACTCTGCCTAACTTCCTCTCGGTGCCATCTTCCTGTTCAGCGCTGCATAGATGGTGTCTGCCTCCTCATTGTCCTTCTCGTAGGGCCCGCTGGAGAAGAGGCTGCTGGCATATCCCTTGAACTCATGGTAGTTGGTGTTGTTCAGGTCCTCATCATCATTGTAGGCAGCCTGGTTCTTCTTCATCTGGTCCCCAATGGTCCTCTTTCTGGGGTGTGCATGGCGATCATCCATGGGGTCATTGGCATCCCAGGCAGGTCTGATGTCTGACGGGGTGGTGGAGCCGGTAGCCCCCCAGCTCAGCCCTGGCACGTAGCCCAGCAGGGTGGGCATGCCCAGGAATGGCTTCTTCTTGTTCATGGCCACGATTAGAAGACACGAAGCTGCAGCCCAAGAATCCGAGCCAAGCCCACCACAGTGCCATCGTTGCAAAGGGTTGCAGCCCTCATGTCACCTGTGCCCCAGAAGCAGAGCATGCCGTCTTTGCCACCCCCATGCCCTGTACATGAGTTTGTGTATACTCTAGGGATTTCTGAGTTGCTAATTTCCAGCTTCATTCCATTGTGGTCTGAGAAGATAAATGGTAAGATTTTGATTCTTTTGAGACTTGTTTTATGACCTAGTATGTGGTCAATCCTAGAGTAAGTTCCATGCACTGCTGAGAAGAATGTGTATTCTTGAAGCATAGGATGAAAAGTTCTGTAGATATTTGTTATATCCATTTGGTCTATAGTGTTGATTAAATCTGCTGTTTCCTTTTTGATTTTATGTCTGGTTGACCTGTCCATTGCTGAAAGTGGAGTACTGAAATCCCTCAATACTACTGTATTGGAGTCTACGTCTCCCTGTAAGTCCCTTAACTTATCTTTTAAATAGCCTGGTGCCCTGTAATTAGGTACATATACATTTATAATAGTTAAACCTTCCTGTTGAATTGATCTTTTAATCATTATGTAATGCCCCTGTTTGTCTCTCTTAAGAGTTTTTGTGTTAAACTCTGTTTTGTCTGATATTAAGATGGCTACACTAGCACTTTGTTTCTGTTGGCATGGAATGTCTTTTACCAAACTTTCACTTTCAGTCTGCATGCATCTTTGTTGGAAAGATGTGTTTCTTGTTAGCAGCAAATAACTAGAGTGCCAGCCCTCTTCTTTTGTATTGATGACTGTGTTTCTGTGTGTAACACATCTTTAAGCATCCTTTGCAGGGCTGGTTGAGTGACGACAAATTCTTTCAATTTTTGTTTTCTATGAAAGGTTTCATTTCACCTTCATTCAGAAATGAGAGCTTTGCAGGATATAACATTCTGGGATGGCAGTTTTTTTCTCTTAGCACTTGGGCTATATCTCACCATTCTCTTCCGGCCTGTAGGATTTCTGATGAGTAGTCTGCTGTGAATCTAATTGGAGATCCTCTGAGAATAATCTGATGTTTCTCTCTTGCACATTTTAGAATCTTTTATGTTTCACTGTGGTGAATCTGGTTACAATGTGTTGTGGTGAGGATCTTTCCTGGTCATGTTTATCGGGAGTTCTGTGTGCTTCCTGTCTTGGATGTCTCTTTCTTCAACCCCAGGAAATTTTCTGCTAATATCTCATTAAAAATGTCTTCTGATCCTTTCTCTCTCTCTCCATGCCTTCAGGAACTCTAGAACCCAAATGTTGGGGTTTTTAATGTATCCTGTAGATTCCCAACAATATTTTTTAGATTTCTAATTTCCTTTCTTGTCTTTGGTTTGAATGTATACTTTCCTGTGCTCTGTATTCTAAGTCCAATTTTCTCTGTTCTGCCTCACTGATTTTGTTTTTAAGGCTCTCAACTGCGTTTTTTATTTGTTCTGTTGAATTCTTCATTTCATTTTGATTTCTCTTCAATTTCTCAATTCCATGTTCTATTGAATTCCTCATTTCATTTTGATTCTTTCTTAAGATTTCATTTTCATGAGAGAGATTTTCTTTCATGTCCTGCATGGATTTCACTAGTTCATGCATTTGTTTTTGATTACTTCTAAGTATTCTTATCATCAATTTTTTGAGTTTCATTTCTTGCATTTCTTCTTTTTATCTTCATAATCTTGTATTGAAGTGTCATGTTCTTTTGGGAGTGTCATGTTTTCTTCCTTGTTCTTGTTTCCTTGGTTGTTGCATTTGTTGTTTGGCATTTGTGGAGGTACTGATTGGTTTTTTTCTCTCCCCCCCCCCAACCTCCAGTGGCTTTTCTCATTGTACTATGACTCTGTATATATGTGGACTGTCTGCTTTCAGTGAATCTTTAGAAGCTTGTTCTGGGTGTTGCCAGAGAGCACTGTTCAGTTCTTTAGGGTTAAGAGTGTGACTAAGGTGACACACCCAGGTTTGGCATGGTAAATCTTTCTCTCTTTTTTTTGATCAGTAGGGAAGTAATTCCGCTCTGCTGAGCTCTTCTCCTTGATGGTGTAAATGTCTGAGCGCTAGCACAGCAGGTATAATATTTGTCTGCTCTGTCCCAAGGACCACACATATAGGATCTGTGCAGTCTTCAGTGTAAGCTCAGATTCCCTTGCAATGTCTCCGGGTAGCCAGGGCCATCTGAGCTTGTGGCGTCTCCTACAGAGACTACTCAAGTCTCAGCCACACCATGAGTTCTCCCACACACCCTGTTTTGTTTTGTTTTGTTCTGTTTTCACAGTCCCAATTCAGAAGCTTCACACAGTTACAAGTTCTTAGCCACCTGTTTTCTCTCCCCACCAGAGCCAGGTTTCTCTGCTTGGCTGATTGCTGTGTGCAGCCCCAATCTGGCTCCACTCTTACATATGTCCAATACGGCGCCTGTTCTAATGGCTTGTACACCTTTGTAAGGTGTGTGGAGAGAGAGAATCGTGTCCATACTGTCCCTTTTATTTTTTCTCTCCTCTAGTTAGGCAGTGCACTTTCCCCCGAGGGACTTCAAGATTTGTTCCCTTTAGTCTCTTCCTGCCACTTTTCCATCAGTTTCTCAGGTTATTGCAGTCTTGTCTCACCTCACTTTCCAGCACTGGTGCAGAGGCTCTTGGCAGCTGGAGTCCTGAGACATGGGTGCCCATGCCCTCCACAGAGGTCCACCATCTCCTTCTAATTATGGAAGTTTCCTCTGCTGTTTTTGTCCTAATTCTTCCCTGAGACTACACTATCTCCACTTTTATTAAACTATCTTCTCCTGGACTATCAATAAGCTCTCTCCCTATTCTGCCACCTTGGAACCTCTTCCCACTAATATTTAATTTATTAAATCAGTTCAATACAATTATATTATATGAGAATACTTCAAGAAGTTCATGGAAAATGACAGATTAATAGGTAAGTTTATTTTGGTGCAACAATTTTGAAACCAAAGCATAATTTTTCACAATATGCATCTTTCACAGACTTTTTGAAAATTCTTCATATTGGGTGGATTTCAAAACTTTCTGCACAAAAATCCATTTGTCTTTTAATTCCATTATGAGCTTTTTCAAATGTCTTCATATTTCTGAACATGTATGTACTAGTATATAGTTAACATTATTGCCTCACATATATGGATATTATATATATATTTATAGTCTATATAGCACAGTTATATATTTATATATGGCAAAATATAATGAATATAATGTATTTATATTATCTACAGGCATATATAAATATATATGTACAGAGAAAAATGAAGCTATACACTCATCATGCTTCAGTAAAGGAATCATGTACATTTCTTTACAATCATGTACCAGATATATACAAATTATTACAATATAACTGCTTGAAACAGAGTAGTTTTTCCCATGGATATGACTGAAGTGTGCTGAGGTATGGAAAAGATATCAAAGAACCAGAGAACTCTGTGCATAGAGTAAGAGAGGAAAAATGCATGAGAGAGCAGAAAGACAGGAATTTGAGCTATTTGCATCCTACTTCTCAGAATTCTTATTCATCATAAAAGAAAATGAGTTGCATATATTGTCAAGGAACTATATATTTATTATCAAAGTTAGTTTACTTGGAAATGGGTTTCAGAAATACCTAGGTAAAATTCATATGAAATTGGTATAACTATTTTCTGTTGCAAAATCTTATTGAAATAAAACTCACAAAAGCAAGAAATGAGGTAGCTCAATGAGACTTTCATTAGCATTATCATTGAGGAAAAACACAGAAACATTATTGTTCTAAAAGCATGTTTGTTTCTAAAAATTCTATGAATGGATTTTCAGTTTCATAGTATTTTTATTGGTAATGCATATTCAA
Organism: Oryctolagus cuniculus; assembly: GCF_964237555.1. Classification (NCBI taxonomy): domain Eukaryota; kingdom Metazoa; phylum Chordata; class Mammalia; order Lagomorpha; family Leporidae; genus Oryctolagus; species Oryctolagus cuniculus. Next base: position 35,464,143 of record NC_091435.1, read on the forward strand.
AAATGCAATCATGTGCACGTACTTTTATTGAGTAGGCACTTAACACAGACTAAACCGCCTGTATTACATTCGGTTAATTACCTGTCCCTATTATTACACACATGGTTCCTGAACCCTATTAGATGCTAATGATAAACAGATAGTTATGAAGCAAATTAACACAATTATCTGAATCATCCTAGCAAAAAATTCACTTTTACCTGTAATACTAGGTCATGAAACATTATTAATTTTGGAACATGCAATACTTTGGGAAAACTGTGATTAAGCTTGCTTCTGTATAGTCAATTAGGAAAATGGATACCTATACAAATGAGTAAAATAAGCAAGCAGATTGGCAAATAACTGCTCTCATATATTTAGAAACCTTATTGAGGAAGAATATTTTTGTAGACTTGAGGAATCTTTTATCATAGACTATTTCATTATATTAATTATATAAAATATATTATATTAAATTAATATATTATTGAAGACCATTTGATTCCCTAAAATACTTCATCCTGTTGGACTGTATTTTATTTGAACTTGCTAGCAGTATACGGGCTGTAATAAATGTCAGGTATCCAGTGTCCTGAAAATCTACTGCAGTTGCTATTGCTCATTTCCACATCCACAATGTCAGATGGTTCATTGTCAAACTGACTGGTACCCTGATTAGCACAAATTAACAACTCCTCTGACTTTTAAGGAATCTAAATAATTGCCTTGGAAGTGCAATTAACAGGTTTATAGAACCCAAGTGGAAGTTTACACTGCTATTGCAAGAAATTCTAAATCCCCTATGAACCCTGTCTGAAACTCGGTTTTTTCTCTCCAGATATCTTACCTACCCACTCTCTCTCCAGCTCTCTCTCCAAATATCTAAATATTTAGCTAACTGTAATTCAATTCCATCTGTAAGAAAACTCCAGTTGAGCACTGTGAAGTAGCTTAGTTAATGCCACACAGCTATCAGCAGGAAGTTTAGAAATGGAGCCCACAGATGCCCTATTCTGAATGCACAGTCTCAATGACTGCATGAGTGCTGCCATGTGTTCTCCGACACACAATTCTTAAATGCACTCCTTAGTCCCTCAGTAAATCTTTACATTCCACTCGTGTTCAGAGGCAGTTGTGACGTCAGCCTTTTGAGTTTCACACATTCTCAATATTGTGCTAAAGTGACCTGTAATTCTCTGTGCCTTTTCCAATCCTTTTCAATGGACTTTTTTTGTCTTTTTATGTGATCCTCAACCATTGAGCCTATTCCTTTCTTATGCCATCTATGATTTATCAGAATTTGCAGTTTTTCAGAAGTACTCTCTCCTCTAATAATTTGTTAAGTCTTTGATGATAGAACCACCTTGTTATTTTTTTAATCTATCAAAGGCGTTCTAATTGCTGAAGAATTGAAAATATAAAGGTAAAACCAATTTTGTTCAGTGTAAATTCTAATTTTTATTCCTCAAGTATTTTTGAAATCTGAAACTTTGCATTTCTATCAATTTTTCTAATTACCAAAAAAAGTTCATACATCTTGTGCATTACAACATGCACATTTTACATTTAATTTAAACAGGATTTTATACAATGTCTAGGTCAAAGAGCACATGCCTTTCATCAAGTTCTGGGATTAGAGAACAGAAAGAAAAGAGGTGTGGCATGCACACTGTAATAACTAGAGAAGGTGAGTATATGCAAGAGCTGTATTCGCAAAAAAAGTCTGGAGGGGTGACTGCAGGGAAAATAAGAAAGAAAATTAGAATTCAACTTGACTAGTCCTGACTCAGGACCCCAGATACAAGGTTCAGATTATAATGAAAGAGAAGTAGAGGGTCCTTTATCATCTCAGATGAGAAAAGAATTCACTGGAAGAGCAAAGAATGTATAGGTACATGTTGGTTTTAGGATGAGAATAATAATTTTAAATTGGAGCTTATTTTATCTTTCTATTCAAGACTGAAGGAACCGGACAAAAGTTTTCCAAAAAACGAGGTCCACATAAATCTAAGGAAAAGATAGTTAAATAGAAATGCTGTAACATTTGAAATACTGTTTAGAAAAATCAGGAACTTCTGTTTCCAATTTAGGGAACATGGGCATAGTTCTAATGCAGGTAAAAAAAGGAAACTTTTCTTGTAGCAGTAACAGAAACACAAGTAGTGATGAAGGATAGAGTAACCATCAGTAGTTTAAAAAAAAGTGATGTTACCATTAAACAAAAATAAAATCCCAAAGTTGAGCCACATAAAGGAAAATTACAAAAGAGAACATTGCTGTAGAGCAAAGAAGAAACTGATGGTGGTAAGAAGAAGGTCTCCAAACCCCACCAGGACATGGGAGGAACTATGGAAAAACATGAAATCACAACAATCATGCTTGGCAGAATTTGGAGACAGACTACATGTATTCATTGCTTCCTTATTGCCCTATTTGCTAATACAAAGGTATGTGCTATAAAATGTAAAATTAATAACCAGAATCTACAAAGAGATCAAGAAACTCCACAACATCAAAATACACAACCTACTTAAGAAATAGGCCAATGACCTCAATAGACATTTTTCAAAGGAGGAAACCAAATGGCCAACAGACACATGAAAAAATGTAGGATCACTAGCCATTAGGGAAATGCAAATCAAAACCAAATGAGGTTTCACCTCACCCCAGTTAGAATGGCTTACATACAGAAATCAACTAACAACAGATGCTGGCAAGGATGTGGGGAAAAAGGCACACTAATCCACTGTTGGTGGGAATGCAAGCTGGTAAAGCCACTATGGAAGACAATTTGGAGATTTCTTAGAAACCTGAATATAGCCCTACCACATGACCCAGCCATCCCACTCCTTGGAATTTACCCAGAGGAAATTAAATTGGCAAATAGAAGAGCTGTCTGCACCTAAGCGTTTATTGCAGCTGAATTCACAATAGCTAAGACATGGAGTCAACTCAAATGCCTATAAACAGAAGACTGGATAAAGAAATTATGGGACAAGGACTTCAGAGAATACTACACAGCAGTAAAAATAAAGAAAGAAAAAAAAGATCCAGTCATTTGCATCAAAGTGGAGTAATCTGGAAAACATCATACTGAGTGAAATAAGCCAATCCCAAAGGGCAAATATCATATGTTCTCCCTGATCAGTGACAACTAACTGAGCACCTAAGAGGAAACCTGTAGAAGTGAAATGGACACTATGAGAAACAATGACTTGATCAGCCCTTGTTCCGACTGTTGAGGAATAGTGTATATTGTTTTTAGTATTTTCTTTTTCTACTTCATACCATTGGTTGAACTCTTTAATTAACACACAGTTATTCTTAGGTGTTTAAATTTTACTGATCCCTGTGAAAAATAAGAGTGGAAATAAGAGAGGGAGAAGATCTACAGTTTGGAACATGTTCACTCAGACTTACCTCTAATGGTAGAGCTTAGAAAGGTGCCATGGGATTCCATTTCCCATTAAGGCGGCATGTACCAATGCCATCTCACTAGTCCAAGTGATCAACTTCAGTTCCGAATCTATCGTACTGATAGGATTAAGTGTCAAAGGGATCACATAAACAAGATTAGTGTCTGTTAATAATAACTGATATAATTAAAAAGTAGAGAACAATCGAACATAGGAAGCGGGATACACAGCAGCCTCATAGATTGGCAGATGTCCTAAACACCATTCTGGCATCGGATTCAGCCCTTAAGGCATTTGGATCTGGCTAAAAAGTCCATGAGAGTATTTCAGGCATGGAAAGCCAAGACACTGTAGCAGACAAAAAAAAATGACCTAAATGAAAGATCTCTGTGAGTGAGATCCCAGTTGAAAGTATGGGCCATCAAAGAAGGAGGTACCTTTCTTTCTCTGAAGGGAGGATAGAACTTCCACTTTGGTTATCATCTTGTCTAAATAAGGTCAGAGTTGGTGAACTCAGGAGGCTTCAATAACCTTGGCAGGACATGACAAGAGCCTTGGGTGATTACTGACGTCATAAATAAGAACGTTAATTGTTAAAGAACGGGAGTCACTGTACCCCTGCTCCCATGTAGCATCTCTGTCCTTAACATGTTGTACTATGCGAATTAATGGTAAAACTAGTACTCAAACAGTACTCTATACTTTGTGTGTCTGTGTGGGAGCAAACTGTTGAAATCTTTACTTAGTTTATACCAAGTTGATCTTCTGTATATAAAGGTATTTGAAAATGAATCTTGATGAAGAATGGGATGGGAGAGGGAGTGGGAGATGGGATGGTTGCAGGTGGAAGGGAGGTAATGGGGGGAAAAGCCGCTGTCATACAAAAGTTGTACTTTTGAAATTTGTATTTATTAAATAAAAGTTTAAAAAATAAAAAATAAAGAAATCTAAAAAGCAGTGTAAAATTAACATTAAATTGTAACAACATCATTCCAAAATTATTCATTTTTTCTTTCAACTTGTAAGAAAGCAAAAACTAAAAACTAGTAACTGGTCTGAGCCATAAATGTGCGTAAACAAATCAGCAGAAGGGTCCTCTGTTGCTTTGTGACTTCCTGACACAGTCCTTGAGAAACACGCCTATTACTGGAATGACTTGGCATATCCACAACAGGACATGGTGATGTAATTTGACTCTGTCCTATCCTTTCTGTGAGGGCTTGAATTCATTATACCAACTTCACTTCTACCCTTCCTGGCATATGCTCATTTAACATCAACTTCTAAGGAGCTTTGCTAAAAATAGTGTCACCTGTATGTTTCTTGACCCAATCTCATTGGATATGAAGAAGTCACAGCTAAATTTCCATCCTAATGGATATTATGCCCAAATGTTAGCAAGTAGGTCTAATGTGATTATGAAGAATTTAGAGGACATATTACATCTTTAGAAGAGATGATTTCAGATTTTACACTCACATCCTTTGTCTCTAGTATACCTGTTTGGTTAATTATTTCTCCTTGCTACACTATAAATTCCATGAAGAACCTCCAGCACCTTCTTTGTAAAATAAATCATTATCTTTTGTCAAACGAGTGCATAATTGCAACAAAATAGCTGTTCAAAACTGCTTACAATTGGGTTTTTACATTTGACAAATATAGAAGAGAATAATTGCCTAAAGACAATGTATAACCTTGATTTAAATGACTTATTATGCACATTTTGCACATATGCAGTGAAAATAATCTTCTTCCCTCAAAACAGATTCCCCTGTTGACAAATGGATCTGTTCTGTGGAAAACAGTACACATTTATAATTCCCTTGTCTGCTTTATAACTTCATGTATCTTACATCCACTCCCACTTTACATCGTTGCCCTACTTTTTAATCTGTGAAATCATTTTTCATCTATGTTAATTTTTAAAATGAAACTCAAGGCAAGTCTAGGGAAAATAAAGATGTATACCCTACAAATAGGGCAGGTAAAATGAACACTTTTTTTTCCCACCTCTAAATGCAATTACCATGCATGCTGTAGTAATATTTAGATAGGGATAATAGGACACAATGATGCTAAGTAACATTTATGGGTCTGTAGATGCTCAGACTACGTATATTCCAGTTAAGCAAATTCCAGTTGTGCCTTTTTTCTCCCTCAAAATGGGCAAATGATTATTCTCCAAATGTTTTGAGGTTTTTGCAAATGTGTTTTCAGAATTTACAAGCAATTTGGGGGTTTCTTAGATACTTTTAAATTTCCTATCTTAAATGCTGTCATATGAATGTTTTGATGACCACATTAATTAGGAACTAAATAAGTTGTTGGGAAGGAAGGTCTATTTCCCTCAAAAATAAGAATGCTGTTAAGCTAGAAAGGAAAATATTAATAAGGGAATACAGACCAGGAAAACTCCAAAACGCTTGCCAATGCATATCATTTTTTGAGTATATGTTGCTGCCCTTCCATTAATAAAATAGAGACTCTATCAATCATTAGGTTATATTTAAAGCCATGCAGGTGTTTAGATGCTTACTTGGATCAGCCTGTTAGAAAGACCAAAGAAAGAATTACTCAACAGTGAGACATAGGTAGAAAGGAGTGTTCCCAACAGTCTACAGATTTTGACATGTGCAGAAAAAGAGCCTAACAATTTAGGTTCAGATACAGAAATGGGTGGGTGTTGTGGGACAGCTGGGTTAGCTACTATTTGGGACAACTGCAGCCTATATTGGAGTGCCAGTTGAAGTCCTGGCTCCTCTGCTTCTGGTCCAATTTGCTACCAATGCATCAGTGAGGCAGAAAATGGTGACCCAAGTACTTAGGTTCCTACTCATGCATTTGGAAGATCTGTAGAAAGTTCCTGGCTCCTGGCTTTGTCCTGGCCCACGACCAGCTGTTGTGGGGATTTGGAGAGTGAACCTATGGATCTAAGATGTCTCTCTTCTCTCTCTCTCCCTCTAGAGATAGATAGATAGATAGATCAATCTTAAAAAAAGGATACAGAGGGTAAAGCAGCTGCCACATAGCCAACAATATGGGGTTCTTAAATATTGTTATAAATACAAAGGCTGTTGATTTTTGTGCATTGATTTTATATCCTGCTACTTTGCCAAACTCTTCTATCAGTTCCAATAGTCTCTTAGTAGAGTTCTTTGGATCCCCCAAATAAAGAATCATATCATCGGCAAAGAGAGAGATTTTGACTCTTTCCTTCCCAGTTTGTATCCCTTTAATTTCCTTTTCTTGCCTAATATCTCTGGCTAAGACTTCCAGAACTATATTGAATAGCAGTGGTGAGAGTGGGCATCCCTGTCTGGTACCAGATCTCAGTGGAAATGCTTCCAGCTTTTCCCCATTCAATAAGATGCTGGGCGTGGGTTTTTCATAACTTGCTTTGATTGTATTGAGGAATGTTCCTTCCATACCCGGTTTGCTTAGAGTTTTCATCATGAAAGGGTGTTGTATTTTATCGAATGGTTCTCTGTATCTATTGAGATAATCATATTGTGGGGAGCAACCCGGACTGGACTAAGTTACTGGAATTAAGACTTATTCTATGCATCTGCTCTCCCACAATATGGCGCTGGGAGAGGAGAAAACAGCTTCTACGCAGCTGCCTCTTGCCAACTTGAGTGCTGACCTCCAGGAGCTGATCCTGCTCCTGATTGGAGGAGAGCAGCGTACTCGGTGTGTGGGCAGCCGAGTTGGGATTGGCGGAGGAGGACTATAAAGGAGGAGAGAGACGGCATGCACCAGGAACATCTAAGGGGAACATCCACCTGAGGAACACCTGTGCAGCCCCTGAGAGAGCCGGCCAGCGGTGTGCCGCTCCCCTGCGGAAGTGGGGAATGTGGCAGGGGGAACCGCCCTTCCATGGAGGTGGAAGGGTCGGTAGCCAACCCGGGAAGAACCAGCAGCAAACCCGGGGAGGGCCGAGCAGACAAAAGAACAGCGCAGGGTCCTGTGTCGTTCCTCCACGAAGAGGGGGAGCGACACATATGATTTTTCTTCTGCAGTTTTTTAATGTGGTATATCACACTGATTGATTTGCAAACTTTGAGCCATCCCTGCATACCAGGGGTAAATCCACTTGGTCTGGGTGGATGATCTTTCTGATGTGTTGTTGCATTCTATTGGCCAGAATTTTATTGAGGGTTTTTGCATCTATGTTCATCAGGGATATTGGTCTGTAATTCTCTTTCAATGCTGCATCTTTTTCTGGCTTAGGAATTAAGGTGATGCTGGCTTCATAGAAAGAATTTGGGAGGACTCCCTCTTTTTTGATTGTTCTGAATAGTTTGAGAGGATTGGAGTTAGTTCTTCTTTAAATGTCTGGTAGAATTCTGCAGTGAATCCATCTGATCCTGGGCTGTTCTTTGTTGGGAGGGCCTTTACTACTGTTTCAATTTCTGACTCAGTTATAGGTCTGTTTAGGTTCTCTATGTCTTCCTGGTTCAACTTAGGTAGGTTGCATGTGTCCAGGAATCTATCCATTTCTGATAGGTTTCCCTGTTTGCTGGCATACAAGTCCTTGTAGTAATTTCTGATGATTCTTTTTATTTCTGTGGTGTCTATTGTTACATTTCCTTTTTTGTCTCCGATTTTATTGATTTGGGTCTTTTCTTTTTTTTAGTTAGTTGGGCCAATGAGGTGTCAATTTTGTTTATTTTTTCAAAAAACCAGCTCCTCGTTTGGCTGATTTTTTGTAATGTTTTTTTGGATTCAATCCTGTTGATTTCTTCTCGGATTTTATATTCCTCTTCTCCTACTAGATTTGGGTCTGGTTTACTGCAGATTTTCAAGATCCTTGAGATGAACTGAATGCCACAGCTGAGGAAGAACTTCTAAGATCAATCCCATTCACAATAGCTACAAAAACAAACAAATACCTTGGAATAAACTTAACCAAGGACGTTAAAGATCTCTACGATGAAAATTGGAAAACCTCAAAGAAAGAAATAGAAGAGGATACAAAAATAGGAAAAATCTTCCATGCTCATGGATTGGAAGAATCAACATCATCAAAATGCCCATTCTCCCAAAAGGAATTTATAGATTCAATGCAATACCAATCAAAATACTGAAGACCTTCTTCTCAGACCTGGAAAAAATGATGCTGAAATTCATATGCAGACACAGGAGACCTCAAATAGCTAAAGCAATCTTGTACAACAAAAACAAAGCCAGAGGCATCACAATACCAGATTTCAGGACATACTACAGGGCAGCTGTTTTCAAAACAGCCTGGTACTGGTACAGAAACAGATGGATAGACCAATGGAACAGAATAGAAACACCAGAAATCAATCCAAACATCTACAGCCAACTTATATTTGATCAAGGATCCAAAACCAATCCCTGGTGTAAGGACAGTCTGTTCAATAAATGGTGCTGGGAAAATTGGATTTCCACGTGCAGAATCATGAAGGAAACCCCTACATTACACCTTACACAAAAATTCACTCAACATGGATTAAAGACTTAAATCTACAACCTGACACCATCAAATTACTAGAGAACATTGGAAAAACCCTGCAAGATATAGGTACCGGCAAAGACTTCTTGGAAAAGACCCCAGAAGCACAGGCTGTCAAAGCCAAAATTAACATTTGCGATTGCATCAAATTGAGAAGTTTCTGTACTGAAAAAGAAACAGTCAGGAAAGTGAAGAGGCAAATGACAGAATGGGAAAAAAAATATTTGCAAACTATGCAACAGATAAAGGGCTGATAAGCAGAATCTACAAAGAAATCAAGAAACTCCACAACATCAAAACAAACAACCCACTTAAGAGATGGGCCAAGGACCTCAATAGACATTTTCAAAAGAGGAAATTCAAATGGCCAACAGACACATGAAAAAATGTTCAAGATCACCAGCAATCAGGGAAATGCAAATCAAAACCACAATGAGGTTTCACCTTACCCTGGTTAGAATGGCTCACATTCAGAAATCTACCAACAATAGATGCTGGCGAGGATGTGGGGAAAAAGGGACACTAACCCACTGTTGGTGGGAATGCAAACTGGTCAAGCCACTATGGAAGTCAGTCTGGAGACTCCTCAGAAACCTGAATATAACCCTACCATTCAACCCAGCCATCCCACTCCTTGGAATCTACCCAAAGGAAATTAAATTAGCAAACAAAACAGCTGTCTGCACCTTAATGCTTATTGAAGCTCAATTCACAATAGCTAAGATCTGGAACCAACCCAAATGCCCATCAACAGGAGACTAGATAAAGAAATTATGGGACATGTACTCTATCGAATACTATACAGCAGTCAAAAACAATGAAACCCGGTCATTTGCAACAAGATGGAGGAATTTGGAAAACATCATGCTGAGTGAATTAAGCCAGGCCCAAAGGGAAAGTATCATATGTTCTCCCTGATCAGCAACAACTAACTGAGCACCAAAGGGGAAACCTGTTAAAGTGAAATGAACACTATGAGAAATGGTGACTTGATCAGCCCCTGCCCTGACTTACAACTTAATACGTTATCCCTCTTAGTATTTTTTTTTTGTTTGTTCTACTTAATCCTTTTGGTTGAATACTGTAATCAATACACAGTTATTCTTAAGTGTTGAAACTTAACTGAAAAGTGATCGCTGTTAAATGTAAGAGTGGGAATAAGAGAGGGAAGAGATGTGCAATTCGGGACATGCTCAAGCTGACTTGCCCCAAACGGTAGAGTTAGAATCATACCAGGGGATTCCAATTCAATCCCATCAAGGTGGCATGTACCAATGCCATCTCACTAGTCCCAGTGATCAATTCTGTTCACAATTGATCATAATGATAGGACTAAGAACCAAAGGGATCACATAAACAAGACTAGTGTCTGCAAATACTAACTGATAGAATAAAAAAGGGAGAGAACGATCCAAAATGGGAAGCGAGATACACAGCAGACTCATAGAGAGTATTTTAGGCATGGAAAGCCAAGACACTATGGTAAAAAAAAAAAAAAAAAAAAAAAACTCTGTGAGTGAGATCCCAGTGGAAATAACAGGTCATCAAAAAAGGAGTTACCTTTCTCTGAAGGGAGAAGAGAACTTCCACTTTGACTACAACCTTGTCTAAATTTCATCAGAGTCAGTGAACTCAAAAGGCTTCCATAGCCTTGGCAACTCATGACAAGAACCTAGGGTGATTACTGATGCCATAAACAAGAGTGTCAATTTGTTAAGTCTACAACAGGAGTCACTGTGCACTTACTCCTCATGTAGGATCTCTACCTTAATGCACTGTACATTGTGAATTAATGCTATAACTAATACTCAAACAGTATTTTTCACTTTGTGTTTCTATGTGGGTGCAAACTCTTGAAATCTTTACTTAATATATGCTAAACTGATCTTCTGTATATAAGAGAATTGAAAATGAATCTTGATGTGAACGGAAGGGGAGAGGGAGCGGGAAAGCGGAGGGTTGCAGGTGGGAGGAAAGTTATGGAGGGGGAAGCCATTGTAATCCATAAGCTGTACTTTGGAAATTTATATTCATTAAATAAAAGTTAAAAAAAATAAAAAAGAAAAAAATTGTTATAAATATCAGATGAGCATTCTAGCATTGGAAGGAAGAAAGACATTTATGCTAGCTCATTAGTTCTTAAATAGGGATTAGGAAATGAATACAGCTTTGTTCACAGCATTTTGTAGGTTCTTTATGAGAAAATTTTCAAAACTATATTATTTAAAAAATCATGACTCTATTTTGAATGAAATAATTGACATTATGCTTGTAAAATTTAGTGTCTTGAGGTACTTCAAGTTGCAACTTGAATAACATTGGGTAGGGCCAGTGCTGTGGCATAGCTTTTAAAGACACTACCTGCAGTAGTGTACCATTTGGGCACCGGTTTGAGTCCCGGCTGCTCCAATTCCAATCCAGTTCCCTGCTAATGTACCTGGAAAATCAGGGGAGAATGGCCCAGGTGTTTGGGACGCTATACCTACATGAGAGACCTGGATGAAGCTCCTGGCTTCAGTCTGGCCGAGCCTTGGCTGTTGTTGGGGAGTGAACCAGTGGATGGAAAAATTCTCTCTCTCTCTCTTTCACCTTCTGCCTCTCTTTAACTGTGCCCTTCAAATAAAGAAATAAATCTTCAGAAAATCAACTGGATATAATTGGATCCAGGCATCTATTTGTTCAGTTTGATTGAAAGAAAGAATGCATGTACATGGGTAAATAGACATACATGTAGGCACAGATATTTATGAGAATAGCCCTTCAAATACAAATGCAGAATCTACTAATTAAATGCTAGGCAATAATCTGAGTATGCCAGAGCAGCAATACCAACCAAAACCTCATTCCCACAGTTCACTCCCATGGGAATACATAGACTAGCTACAAATACTCCAGAAAATTAAACAGGTTAAATAATGATAGAGCATGTCTGAGTATTAACAATAGATAAAGATGTCACCATAGCCCTCTATGAAGAGATGCCTTTTAAATGGAAACAAACACAAGAAAGGTGAACACCAAGAGAATGCAAAACAGGATGAAGTGAAATTCAGCCAAGACCAGTGAGGGCAAGGACCAACAACACAGTAAGTTTTATGTATGAGAAGATCAAAGCAGAACACTGGGTGGGATTTGGTGGACCAAGAGTTCGTATTAGATAGGTGAACAGAGACCAATTCCTGTGGTCCAAGATAAAGAGTTTTCAGATGATTCTAATTGACATGAAAAGGCATCTACATTTTAAAGCCCCAGTATTAGTATTAAAAAGATTACTTTAGCTATCAGTTGTATAATGGATTAGAGAGAAGAAAAAAATGAAGCCTATGTTAAAAGCAGCTTGTATGAATACATTGAAGAAATGAATGTATCTTATAGTACAATGCTAACCGTGGCTATGGGAAGAAGTGGATAGATTGATTTAAATATGGTAGATAAGAGTAGGGGCGAGGGTGATGGGTCCCTAATAATGCTCTCATCATGAGAATATTCTATGGTTCCATTTACTGAGCAGTGAAGACTCAGAATTAATCAGTTTGATGGGAGAAGGGATGCTGGGAATAAGGAGTTATGGTTTAGACATTTAGAATTTGAGAAGCTTATTGGTCATCTAAGTGGAAAAGTCAAGTACACAAGAAGAAAAGGTCTAAAGTCTGATGGTAATGTTCAAGGCAAATCAATCAGATGGGAAAAAATGATAATGCTGTGATGCTTTAGACTTAAAAGATGGTGAGACACTCTTGGAAAAGTAAATGTTCCGCTTTGTGAACACAAAATGAAAGGTGCAGGATCATTCTTTTAACCTAAAAATTCAAAAAGGCAAAACTCAAAAAGGCCACGCTTGAAACCTTCATATTCAGTTTAATAATTTTCATATCTTTGAATTTATAACCTCAAGGTTATAACATACAATTAATTTTGAATTTTTCATGACAATTATAATCGATATTTTTAAAACAGTGATTTTTGACTTTAGTATCATTTATACAGACTCATTTAAACTCTTCAAATTTCAATTCCCAATTTCTTAGTAATAATTAGGTACCATCTGCACCACAACTTATTTAAATATATCCCTGCTGTTGAGTGATTGTGTTTCCACATTTTGCTATTTTGGCAAGATTTGTAAGGTGATCTTTGACATTTAAATGAGTGATTAGTTTCAGATTAAATGCTATAAGATCATCCTCTTTTTATTAAATACCTTTTGTTTCTGTTAGCTTTGTGTCAAAATATTCACTCACCACTCTTCTCCTCCTTTTTACAGATATTGTAGTTACTAAACTTTCACCAATAATTATTCTATTAAACTCTCTCTTGTGACATATTGATAGGTTGGATGTAGAATTCTGATCTTATTTAAATAAATTCCTTGAACTTTTTTCTTCTTACATGTAGAATATGATTTTATTTAGTTCCTTAGGTCTTAAGTAAAAATATTTGAGATGTAATTTACTTTCAAAAGTTGAACATTTTGAACAAGTTACTATGGATATATTTTTGTGCATAGTATACAAAGAAAATGGAAAAATGATATTTTTGGTACAATTTTTAAAGTGTGATATTTTAAAAACAAAATCAAATAGATGGTTGAACCTTGGGAAAAAATATCATAAGAGAAAAAGATGACGTCCTTTATGGATTTTCCCCAATACTTAAAGATGATTTAATGATAGTTTCCAGTAGGAGAGAATACCTCTTATTCAGTTACATGTCTGTTTGATTAATATTTATCCCTGGATTTCTAAGCAGCTGCTGCCAATGGCCTGCTAGTGTATTTCAGAGGGTCTTCTTGGCTGGAGTTTTCCTTTTCAGTAGGTAGATGATGTCACCCTCATCACAGTCCTATCATGCCCAGCCTCAACAGAGAATCCATTTTAAGACATACAACTCATATTTTAAGACATGCATCTCATCATCATTCCCCTACCTTAAATTTTTGAGTATTTTGCTCATTTTATGCAGTGTTAAAATGCAACTCATGCATTTTGTCCCAACTCCCTTCAGTTTCATCTTTCATTAGACCGCCCCCAGATTACTGAAACTCTAGATACACTGGCCATCTTTTATTTCAAAATAGACTTATTTCTGCTTTGGACTCACTTTCCATTCTGATTGAAATACATGGTGCCCGGTTCTCTCTCCCCTCTCCTTTCTCTCTCCTTCCTCTCTCCTTCCTTCCTTCCTTCCTCTCTCCTTCCTTCCTTCCTTCCTCTCTCTTTCCTTCCTTCCTTCTCCCACTCCCCTCCCCTCCCCTCTCCTCCCCTCCCCTCCCCTCCTCTTCTCTTGACAGGCAGAGTGGACAATGAGTGAGAGAGACAGGGTGAAAGGTCTTCCTTTTCCGTTGGTTCACCCTCCAATGGCTGCTACGGCCAGTGCACTGCGGCCAGCACACCGCGCCGATCCGAAGCACGAGCCAGGTGCCTCTTTTGGTCTCCCATGTGGGTGCAGGACCCAAGGACTTGGGCCATCCTCCACTACACTCCTGGGCCACAGCAGAGAGCTGGACTGGAAGAGGAGCAACCGGGACAGAATCCAGCGCCCTGAGCGAGAGTAGAACCTGGTCTATGACAGACTCCTTCTCATGACTTAAGTCTCCATTTTGTCTTGTAGGAAACAAATCCTTTGACTCAATAGCTATGGTAGAGCCATTATCTTCCAGCATTTTTGGAAATTCATCTTTCCTGTTTCCCCATTTTATTTGCTTTACACTTATCACAACCTGAATTTATTTTTTTTTTTGTTTCTATTTGAAATTATATTTTCATTGCCCATTAAAAAACATACTTTTATGCAATGGATGCCTAAATCATGCTTACCACATTGAAAAGTTCATAATTAATATTTGTGAAATCCTTGATTAAAGGATAGTTTGAAAGATGTTAATAGGGCTTTTTTCTCATCTAGTAAAATGAACTTCTATCACCTTCAGCTCACTAAGGCAAATGGAATTCTCACAAAATACTCTATATAATATTTCCAATAAAATGCTCATTTATTGATAATTTGGTTTACTGCTGTAAGATAGATAACACTATATGATGACTCATCTAGTTACCAAGAAAATTCTAGAATCATTATAGAAAAGGGATAAGAGAACTGGCATGTTATAGAGTTTTGAAAAGTTGAGTTATTTCATTATACACAGTTCATTATATAGAGTAAATGAGTGGATACAACTGCTCTCTGAGCTTCCCATAGTTCTCCTGCTCTCCATCCTATAGGACAACTTGAGATGACTTGGAAAATGATTTTCCTTTCTTCTAAGAGGTTGTACATTGACATAGAGGGCCCTTGGGTGAGAACAGAAGCATGTCTCTGAGGGAGATATTATGTTCTTCCACAGATAAAGAAACTGAAGCTCAGTGGCACAAGCCTCTGTAAGGTTCAAAGATGTGGCTATCAGAACAGGAATTCAACTCTCTTCCATCATCTTTTCTAAATTTTGCCAGACTTTGCAAGTTCCCGAAGTAACTCCTGGATACCTTGTCTAGGATGTTCTTTAGACAAATCAAAATCATTGACTAAAGGTAAATTTTTCATCAGTGCTCTTTTTCACATTTCAACTGTTTTAGAAATTGAAACTATTGTTTACCTAATGAATTATTCAACACCTCAAAAACCACTTATCATACCCTGTATCCTGCTTCCTAAACAATCCTTGTTTGAGTCACAATTTCACTTGGTGTCAGCCTTCATTCTCTTTACCACTGCAGGTTTAATCTTTCATCTTTCAAGACTCTTACAGAATTAGAACAAGTCTCTTGTTCCCACCCCAATGTCCTCCAGATTCTCTCTTCATGATGGACACTTTGACCTGTTAAAGAGAAAATTTTGCTATTCATTCTATTCCCCTTCAAATAGTACTGTGGGTCCTGATGGCCTCCATGATAAAGTCTAAAACCCTTGGCTCAAATTATAAAGTTCTTCATTTTAGGGACTTCTGCTCAAGCACCACACATGATTTGAAATTCTTTATATATTTCCCAGGCTTCTGAGTAACCATGTTCTCATACTTGAAGTTCCCAGACTAGATATCCCATCTTCCTGACTCACTCATACTATTCCTCAGTTATCAACTCCTGTCTCCCAGGTTGGTCCTTGGACCTCTACATCTGAATGAGAAGTTCCTTACTGTCCTTCTTCCTCTTTGTATATCTATTTTTTCAGAATTTATATACTGTAATGAAATGTTATTTAGATTGTTAATTCCAGACAGCTAACAATGGATATTTGAATTACACATCTCAAGATACCAAGGACTGTGGCTAGCACTGTGGTATAGCAGGTAAAGCCACTTCCTACAGTGCCAGCATCCCGTATGGGCATGGGTTCAAGTCCTGGTGGCTCCACTTCTGATCCAGCTCTCTGCTATGGCCTGGGAAAGCAGTGGAAGATGGCCCACATCCTTGGGCCCCTGCACCCTGATGGGAGAACCGGAAGAAGCTCCTGGCTCCTGGCTTCTGATCAGCCCAGCTGTGGAAGTTGCAGACAATTGGAGAGTGAACCAGCTGATGGAAGATTCTTTCTCTTTCTCTCTCTCTCTCTCTCTCTCTCTCTCTCTCTTTCATTGCCTCTGCCTCTCTGTAACTCTGCCTTTCAAATAAATAAAAAAAATCTTTAAAGATAAAAGATACCAAAGATTTAGTACATACCTAATAGAACAACTTTAAAGAATATTTATTTATTTGAAAGGCAGAATTACAGAGAGAGAGGGAAAGAGAGAAAGAGAAAGATCTTCCATCTACTGGTTCACTCCATAACTGGCTATAACAGCTTGTCTGGACCAGGCTGAAGCCAAGAGCTTCATCCAGATCTCCCACATGGTTGGTAGGGCCCCAAGCACTAAGGCCATCTTTGACTGCTTTCCCAGGTGCATTATCAGGGAGCATGACCAGAAGTAGAGCTGGCAGGACTGAAATCAGCACTCATATAGGATGCTGGCAGTGCAGTGGCAGCTCAACCTGCTGTGCTACAATGCTGGCCCCTAATACAGAAACTTTTAATGCACATGAATTGAGTGCATAAAAAATAAATGTATGCATGGAGAAGCAGTACTTTTCCATAATTCACAATTGTGCTGGCTCTCCACTTTAGTAGACATCTAGGAAAAGCAAGCCCTCTGAATGAGACAAGCCTGGTTACATTTATAGCTCCCTGTTAATTTAAATTCTGCAGGCATCTGGGTGATCTACCTGCTGCCTCATTGTTGTCTCTGCTATCTTCTTCCTCAGAATGAAGCTCCTTGTGTGTCATGTCAGCAGCATCTAGATTCTCAGGAAAGCTGATGTTGAAGGGATAATGACACTACCTAGTCCAGTCTTCAAAGGAGCTCAAATCATCTGTTTTGACAGGTGTAGTAGTCAACCATAATTCATTACCTATCTGTAAATGTTCTGTGACAAAATTTATGGAAGTAATGAAATTTTAGTAATCCAGGACAGCTCCCCTATGATCTCTGCTATTGAATATGTTTTCTTGGTGATAAGGAACCTAGAGAGAAGAGATTAACACTGCCATTTTAATGAGATTGAGGAGGAGGGGTTGTTCAGATTTATGATAGGATAGTAAATTGGTTGCAAGTAGGAGAAAAAGCATATGAAATTGGTTGTTATAAAGCAGAACAAAAGTGAAAGATTTGCTGTTGGTTTTCTGATTGAGGTTCTGAATCCACAGCTTTCCTTTTTAGAATCGCTATAATTGAAATAAAGGAAAGCTTCACTGTTCATGCAAGAGGAGGAAATCAGGTAAACAACATATTTAAATAATTTGAAGTTTCTAGGAAAGGTTAAGAGGAGAAAACTTTGTAATCTTTGTTTAATGAATTTCTTTCTTCAGTTCAAGACCCAGAGAAATAAATATGAGAATTCTAGCCAATTACATGACCATGTCCTAAACTTTCTTCACCTTTACCAGTCTTTTTTATTCTGAAGTCACCAAATGTTTCTTCGTTCTAAATCCCTCAAGTAAACCATAAAATGGGGTTGTTAATATACTTTGGCAATTTCTTTTGTTATAATGAGCATTGAGTTCAAAATAGTTTATCCTCAATATTTAAAATGGACAAAATGAGTTTCTTGATTATAGAGCTTCAAAACATAGGAAAATATTTTCATTCTGATCACAAAATATAGGCCAAAATTCTATGACCTTACATCTTGGAACTTATACTTGAATGAAGGAGGGCACTTATGAAAAGTATTCCAATTACCTGATTTTCTCATAACCTCCCAACTTTACTGCCATTGTTAAAGTTCAGGCTCTCAGTATCCCTTATTTTACAAATGCTTGATACCTCATATCCAGTACAAAGGTGCATGTCATATTTAAAGCTCATTTTCCATAACAATATTTTCCAGGTTTATATACAATTAGCACAATTCATACCAAATTCAAGGAGAATCAAGTATCCCGAATGCACATGTTAGCTCTAATTCTAGAATATTTTCCCTTTGTAGTTACATCTGATAATTTCACATTATTGTAGATTTAAGACAACTTCTCTCATACGGAGAAATCTTAGATGAGTTTGGTACTTTCAATATCATGAAAAATAAGAATATCACTTCCATCCATTGCTATTCTTTCACAAAATCCAGTGTCAATGTATGACCTGAATATCAAAATAATGTAAATCCAACACGTGAAATAAGAAATAATAAATGAAAATGACTAAAGGGAAAGTGACTAAATGAAAAACAAATTATCACCAGTTGGCCCTATCATCTCACTATCACACAGTGTCAGAGACAGATGAGGGGGCTATTCCCAGGATAGATTTCATTTGAGGGCCCCCACAGTTTATAGTAACTGATCAGTTTCACATCACAATTATATCTGTTTTTAAACTTTTTTTATTATATTGTAAAGATCTCTGCACTACACTGTAATCCAAAAGAAATAAAAAAAGAATGTTACTAAATAGAAGGAACACCAATTTTGTTTATACTTCTTTAATTCCTCATTTATTAGTCAAGCAAATGAAAGTAGTGAGAAATTATGTCAGAAATTTCTATGGCAATGTGTTTTAAAAGCCAAAGATCTGAGCACAGATCCATGACTACAGAAGAAAATTCTAGAAATGCCTGGTCATTCAAGAGACTGCTTAGTTGCTTTTGCTTTTCTCATTAAAACTTTCAAGGTAAATGAGCATGTGCTTCTAAAATATCACCATCTTACATCCTGCTTGTTTGAAATATATCACAGTCAGCCAATTGATACCATTTTAACAGATACACAGCTGGAACTTTTCTCATGTGAGTTTAATGACTTTTTCCTTTTAAACTCTACCTCCTTCAGTTCCGACTTTCAGAGACAGCACAGCATACTTGGTGTTGATTTATACCAGGATACAGGCTGTTCTTGCCTTTTCTTTGTCCAGATTGTATGAAGGTCACACTGAACAACCACTTCTCTCATGTATTCATGCACCATTATAGAAGCCAGAGCTTCTCTCAGCTTGAGTTTATTATTTGAATGTTTGAGTCCTGCTTGATTTGAGCCGCTTGATTTGAGCTGCTTGATTTATTATTTTTTGCCTTCTATGAAATTAAAAATAATATTGGTCCCTATATATTTCACTGTGGATTTTCATCAAGTTTTCAAGTTTTATTTGCTTTTGGACATTGCTTCTCCTATGACATTAAGGGGAATATAAATTTTGGTGAGTTTCTCATATTATTTTGAATAGAACTCTAGTCCTCACCCATTAGCTTTGTTCTATCCTTCTGTTTTTAAGAAACAGTTCAGGATTGGAAGGGAGCTAAAACTCATCAATTACAGGTGCCATTTAACACTTTAACACCTGAGTTCTGATTGATAATGCCCTGCAATAGGATTCTCATTCCTCACTAAGTAACACATTTCACTTTCTGGTGGTTCTTATTGTTAAAAGGTCTAATTTTTAAAATCAAACCCCAAACTATTACTTTCATCCACATTTGGTATCTTTTGAGCAAATGTAGATTTTCTGAACAGTCTTCTTCATGGTATGCCTTGAATAGAGTTTTTTCATCTCCTTTCCTGTATCTGCTCCAAATACTTCCTTACCTCCCTCACGGTCACCAAGCAGCCCTTCCAGTGCTGGCGCCCTCTTACCAGTTGGCTCCAGATTTTTTCCTTCTTGATACACAAAACCATCAATTGTGCTATAATATGACTAGAACAGATTATCATCTCTTATTCTCTTTGTATTATACTACAATTAGTGTAACATCACTTTTTTTAGAATCCACATTGTTCTTAATTTGTTACAGATTAAAGACTGTAAAGTTAAATTATGCAAATTCTATCTTCTAGAACCTAAGTAGGGTTTTCTACTCAAATTAGAATAATTAGTACATCCATTTTGGTTATATTTCACCTTGCTAGATACGCCTACCAAAGCATCCAAGTACATTTGGAACTCGGAACAGAAAATTAAAGGAAGATATTATGTAGATTTATCTTTGCAAATAAGCAATTTGTAGCCTCTTAGCCTTTCCTAGTTGAGGAAAAATGTGAGAAATGAATGAAGTACATGAACAGAGGAAGAAAATTCCCAGTCTTCAGACAAGAAAATGTGCATAGTTTTGCATGTAGAAGACAAAAGAGAAAAATATTCTGAGACTTTATACATTTTACTGTGTTATTATAAGGTTAGTACAATTTGAATTCTCAAACTCCTAATATCTATCAGTCAATAGCACTACTATTAATTATAAAATCAAGACATTGAGTCATATAATTTATTTCATATGTTTAATAAGGTATCACAAGGGAGGCAGGATTTGTATGCCAAGTTTCATTTAAGAGAGATCCTATGCAAACTCAGGTCTATTTGTGTGTATGTGTTCTTGTGTGTGTATACACATATAGTTCCATATGTACAAATACACATATAAAGAAAATAAAAACTAGCATGACCATGTTATTATAAATAAAGAAAACAATGCGAGTTTTCTGTTTGTGTGAGAGTTAGGACCAGTAGATGAGTTCAATTATTTTATTAAGAGAAAAAAATACAAATTCTGTTCAGAAAAATTTTTTGAGTACCTGCTATAGCTAACTAGGCTAACGATATAAACAGTAATGCCTGCCTGCATGGAGTTTATGGTTAGAGGAGAAAGAAAATTTCATTAGCTAACTGAAGTTGAAAGTGAGAAGGGGTAGGGTAAGATCAGGGACAGAATGTGGATAAATAAATCCAGGTGGAAATAGTATTCAACTTTTAAATAGAGTCATACATCTAGACTGAGATAAAACATTTGGATTGCCTTTGAAAGAGGTGGGGGAACAAACCAATTGAACACTTTACCAAGCAGAATGAATAGCAGATACAAGGGCAGAAACATTCCTGTGATGTTCAGGGTACTGCATGAAAGCTATTGTGTATCAAGCATGGAATCAAGAAGCAAAATAATAAGGATATGAAGTTAGAGAGATAATGGTGGTCCCAATCATGGAGACCTGTAGGCCTTGAAAGGACTATAGCATTCAATTGCAGTGAAGCAAGAAAGTACAGATGAGTTTTGACACAAAAGTGATATAATTCGACCTAGGTTTTAGGAAGATTATCCTGACAGCTCCATTGAGCATAGTTTGTATGGAGAAGGGAATATGAATGGAATCAGGGAGAACAATGAGAACTGTGATAATCTATATGAGTGATGGTGGTATTTAAAAATAGGTTAGTAGCAATACAACTGGTAGGTCCAAATTCTGAAAATATTGAGAATGTAGAATATCTTTTAATATAAGTTAACCATATAGTGTTTTTGAGAAAGAGAATAAAATTCATGCAGACCTTTAATCCCTTAATCTCATCTCCAAGAAAAGTCCAAAAATAATCAATATATACAATAATAATAGTTCTAAAATATTACAAATCAAGAATTCAGCTGTGGTTTTCATACCAGGGAACCAATTTTTGATCAAGCTAAGAGCAAATAGTGTGTTTCTACTTTAGTCCTATGTATTATCTAAAATTTCCTAAAAACTACAAATGTTTAAATGCTAAATAGTAAGTGATGTATTAAAGCAACCAATACAGAAACCTTAAGTACCATAAAAAGAAAAGGAGAAAACAACTTCATGCTCGTAAAATTACATATGTGATCCTCAAATACCAAATTTCAGAGTTTTGTTTTATGAGAATCACAGACTAGAAACAAACCCTGCCTTTCCCTCAATTCCATTCTTCATGCTTTCAGTGCAGTAAGTATGTCTATTTGTTCAAAGTAGGAAAACATCTACTACCCCTGTCTGTTTGTGAGGACCCATGATAAACTTTTTTAGAGTCTAAAATTCAAGAAAAAGAAAAGGTAAATTATAAACAATGAATTAAATTCTGGTTTGGTTTCCTAGAATTTATAAAAATAAGTCAAATCTCAAAAAGTTTACAAAAAATGTGTTATGAGGAAATGAAGCATGGTAGGCAATTCTTTCAAATGGCTCACCATGATCCTCTTCTACTTGCTAATATTCATTCTTCATATTCTTGTGTAGTTGTCTCACCTTGAGTGTGAACTGGACCTGAAGATTTGTTTACAACAAAGAATATGTCAAAAGTGAAGGATGCCACTTCCATGATTAGGCTACAAAAGACTGTACTTTCCATCTTTCTGGCATTCTTTCTTCTGGATACTTTTTTTCTTACCCCTCCTGCTATCTTGATGGAAAGCGGTAAGACACTCCATGCAAAAGCCCAAGTGACTAGAACAGAAATGAGCCTCCAGCCAACTGTCCATGAAGAACTTAGACCTCAGTGCATAGCCGATGAGAGAATAAGTCTTGTAGAAGACAACTGACTGGGATCCGTCACAGAAGAAATGACTGCAGTCCTGTGGGATTTCTAGAACCAGAGCACTAAGCCTAGATCCCTGACCCACAGATACTATGAAATAATGTGCATTATTTTAAGCTACTAAATTATGGGATAATATATTATGCAGTGATATATTAACACCCTGCACATTTAGTCCACGGATAGATTTAAAAGCAGTGAATAAAAACTGTGAAGTAAGTCTCTTATTACTCTAATATTTTGACATTTTTTCTGCCATTCTTAAGAGTACTTTTCTCTGAAGGGAGGAGAGAACTTCCAGTTTGACTATGGCCTTGTCTAAATAAGATCAGAGATGGTGAACTCAAGAGGTTTCCATAGCCTTGGCAGCTCATGACAAGAGCCTCGGGTGATTACTGACATCATAAATAAGAGTGCCAATTGTTAAGTCAACAACAGGAGTCACTGGGCACTTACTCCCCATGTAGGATCTCTGTCCTTAATGTGTTGTACTATGTGAATTAATGGTAAAACTACTACTCAAACAGTATTCTATACTTTGTGTGCCTGTGTGGGTGCAAACTGTTGAAATCTTTACTTAGTAAATACTAAGTAGATCTTCTGTATATAAAGATAATTGAAAATGAATCTTGGGGCCAGCGCCATGGCTCACTTGGTTAATCCTCAGGCTGTGGCTCCGGTATTCCATATGGGTGCCGGGTTCTAGTCCCGGTTACTCCTCTTCAGGTCCAGCTCTCTGCTGTGACCCGGGAAGGCAGTGGAGGATGGCCCAAGTGCTTGGGCCCCTGCACCCACATGGGAGACCAGGAAGAAGCACCTGACTCCTGGCTTCAGATAGGCACAGCGCCAGCCTTAGCGGCCATCTGGGGAGTGAACCCATGGAAGGAAGAACTTTCTCTCTGTCTCTCTCTCTCACTGTCTATAACTCTACCTGGAAAGACAGAAAGACAGAAAGACAGAAAGACAGAAAGACAGAAAGAAAGGAAAGAAAGAAAGAAAATGAATCTTGATGGAGAATGGGATGGGAGAAAGAGTGGGAGATGGAATGGTTTCTGGTGGAAGGGAGGTTATGGGGGGAAAAAGCCGCTATAACCCAAAAGTTCTACTTTGGGATTTTATATTTATTAAATAAAAGTTTGGCCTCAGAATCAGCCCTAAAGGCATTCGGAGCTGGCTGAAAAGCTCATGAGAGTATTTCAGGCATGGAAAGCCAAGACACTCTGGCAAAAGATCTCTGCGAGTGAGATCCCAGTGGAAAGAACAGGTCATCAAAGAAGGAGGTACCTTTCTCTGAAGGGAGGAGAGAACCTCCACTTTGACTATGACTTTGTCTAAACAAGATAAGAGTCGGAGAACTCAGAGGGCTTCCATAGCCTTGGAAACTCATGACTGGAGCATAGGGAGATTACTGATGCCATAGACAGGAGTGTCAATTGGTAAAGTCAACAACAGGAGTCACTGTGCACTTACTCCTCATGTAGGATCTCTATCCTTAATGTGCTGTACATTGAGATTTAATGCTATAACGAGTACTCAAACAATATATTTCACTTTGTGTTTCTATGGTGGTGCAAACTGTTGAAATCCTTACTTAATGCATACTAAACTGATCCTCTGTAAAAAAAAAAAAAGAAATTATCAATTCCCAACTTGACTCTCACTGGGATTAAACATGACAATAGGTCTGCTCTGATTTCATCTTCATTTAAAAAAAATCATCTATTATTTTTCACTTTATGTTTCTGTGTGGGAGCAAACTGTTGAAATCCATACTTGATGTATACTAAGCTGATCTTCTGTATATTAAGATAATCGAAAATGAGTCTTGATGTGAATGGAAGGGGAGAGGGAGTGGGAAAGGGGAGGGTTGTGGGTGGGAAGGACGGTATGGGGGGGAAGCCATTGTAATCCATAAGTCGTGGAAATTTATATTCATTAAATAAAAGTTTAAAAAAAAATAAATAAAAGTTAAAAAAAGAGATAATGGTCAACTATAAAAATTGTAGCAACAAAAATCAACTTTAAGGAACAATAACTCAATAAAAGAATAAACTTAAGTGTATCAATTTGATAAAATCTTCAGCCAGAAGAAAACATTCAAGAGCTGAAAAATAAGGTACAGCTTTCTATGTTACTTAATGCTAGAAATGTTTCTTATGTTATAAAATGGTGGCAGCATGTCTGATTTCATTGCTGTGCCATATTGTTTTACTGTACTGTTAATATGCACTGTTAATATGTTTTCTGATTTCAAGACTCATTAAACTAAGAGAAGTAAGCCATATACCCTCAAGACATTGTATGATAAAAAGAAGCCTTCCTGTCTACTTCTTTAACCTTTTTTCCGTTTTCTTCTTTCATTTTCTTGTTTCCTTGCTTC